>NC_092716.1:107990676-108669426 GCF_047496885.1 Scyliorhinus torazame
AAACCTGCACATCTTTGGACTGTGGGAGGAAACCGGAGCACCCGGAGGAAACCCACACAGACACGGGGATAACGTGCAGACTCTCACACGGTCACCCAAGGTCGGAATCGAACCGGGGTCCTTAGCGCTGTGAGGCAGCAGTGCTAATCACTACCGGCCAAGCACCAGAATGTCACAGACTCCGATCCACAACACTATTAATAGAACAAGCCATTAAGTTTAAAACTGTGCTGACTGTCCCTTTAAAGTCAACACAGCAGAGTAATGGTCACCTAGCCTGGGCGACAGAGTAGGGATTCACCCAGGGGGAGGAGTTCTCTTCGGCAGTGGAATTCCAGAATTAACTGTAGATCCTTGTAAATAAATGTTTGGTTAATCACTAATGCCACCTCTAAAAATGCGTAAGTACAAAAGCCTAACCCAATAACCAAAAGATATGAGATTCAGGTTAATGAATTCATGTTTCTATAAGAATGAAGACCTCCAAGGTCGCTAATGGATAAACCTTTTTGTAATGGTGAAACCTCAGGCTGAATCATTCCGACATTGAACATTTTCAGCAGTTGGAACTATTTTTGGGTACCTGCCCCCTGGGAGGCAGCAGTATGCCTCCTCGGGCCATTAGCCAGCCGTCTCCAGGATTACCATTCAATTAGGGATGAGTGAGCAGTTTGTGGAGGCGGAATGGGGAGGTCAGCTCATGAGAGCACAATTCTGGACGGCGGGCAGCCGTAACTGCACATGCCAATGAGTATGTTGCTGGTGTGTATGGGACGTGAGAGGGCTGGACAAATTGGAGGAGTAAAAGGGCTGGGGGCAACAGCCACCACTTCCTCAACACTATTTCTTACCATAGTTTCCAAGGGATTGTGAGCAAGTTGCAAGCTTCTGCCTGGCAGGCCCTCAGACTTGTCCATTTGCAGCGGTGGATTTAATGCATTTGCCACAACGCTCTGACATCTCATTCTAGATTCATCATAGAGTCCCTACAGTGCAGAAGGAGGCCATTCAGCCCATCTAGTCTGCACCGACTCTCTGAAAGAGCACCCTATCTAGGCCTACAACCCCCGCCCCCCCCGCCCCGACCACATTTCCACAACCCCACCTAACCTGCACATCCTTGGACTGTGGGAGGAAACCGGAGCACTGGGAGGAAATCCACACGGACACGGGGAGAATGTGCAAACTCCCCAGAGACAGTCACCCAAGGCCAGAATCAAACCCGGGTCCCGGGCACTGTGAGACAGCATTGCTAACCAGTGTGACACCATACCACATTATGCCCCTCCTGTTAGCTAATGAGGTGCAGACACAGCGGGGTCCTGTACACCACCAGTAAAATCTCATTTTCACCAGAAAAGTACTGCTTGGTTGCTGCTAAACCTTAATTGTCTGTCTCTTAGGGTTGGCTGACCCATGTTCAACTTTTATTCTCATGAAATTCTTCTCCACTTTTGGCCTTATTGTATGATGATTGCAACGAGCGCCACAATTGGATTGGTTGCCATTATGGCTGAAAGTGCCTCTGGAAATAGTGCAAAGGCAGGAACACAGAAAAACCAGCAAAACCTCATCTACCAGCCCCCCCCAACCCCTCTCTCTCTCTCCTCTCCCCCACTCCCCCCCCCCAGCCCTAGATTTGAACATCGAACATGCCTTCAAGTCCCTGGGAAAGCTCTCTCCCTTCATGTCTGTTTCTCAAAGACTGTTCTGCTCCTTTTTCCTCTTTATATTTAACTTATTCTCTACTTGTAGCACTACTTGAATCTTTGTGGCTCTGGTTATCTGTTAATACCAAACACCTATTAGAAGGAAGAGTTCAGATCAAACCCTTGGTAGGGTTACAGCAGACGAAATAGGGAAACATACAAATTATCCAGATGTCCTGAAGCGACACAAGTGCCAGAACTTCAAAATGAAGAAGGAGAAAAATGTCTGATAAAGGAGTGTCCTTCATGGGGTCACATAGCAGCCCAACACAATCCTCAAGTAAATGTCGGCCCTTCTGGACATTGGTCACTTCATCATGGAAGAAGATGTTATTTTTTTTTCATTTTCCTGTTTTATTTAACTCTGGGAATTAATCTCATGAAGGATTAAAACTGCCTTGGGTAGAGGTTCTAGTTGGCATAACACCAGAAAGATGGGAAAGAGCACAAGAGATTAAGTGAAAGGGGAGTTATGTTTAGTTATTATTGTTAAATCTTGTTAACCAATTCCTAGTTTCCATGTTAAGGTAAAGAACTCATACATTAATAGTTATAGTTACTCAATAAATCTTTGTTGTTACTGGACGAGTTCGAGTCTTCTTCAACAAGATTCAGAGGACCTCACCATCAACCAGGCATTGAGTAACACGTGTTATCGACCACGCAGGTAACACAACAGGGATGAGGCTGTTCAATCTCGGGAGAGGCCTGTACGAGATTCGTAACACTCAAAATGATGGAATCTTGCGGATCTCGCTCTCGCCGGACGAGAACCAGGCGTGCATATTTAAACACGGTATTAGACTCATTTAAATATGCGCTAACCCGATTCATCTGGGGCCTGGGATTCACTGGCCTCACCAACAAGGCCTCAACTGGGCGCTGTTTCGTACTGGTTCACAAAGGCATGCACCAGTCATGATGACATCTCGTGAGGTCTTGCTGGGGAGTTGAGGCCCCTGGTGGTCGGGGACAGGACACGGTGGTACCTTGGCACTCCCCCCTGGCATCAGGGCACCCTAGGACTACCAGGCTAGCAGTGCCACCTGAGCACTATGGCAGTGCCTAGTTGGCATTGCCAGGATGCCAAGCTGGCAGTGCCAAGATGTCCAGGTAACAGGTTACCTGTGCAGCGGTGGCAGACCCAGGGGGGTGCCTTGCCCATAATTGATTTGGTGAGGGGGGACTCGAGGACCCCGGAAGATGTATATTAGGTGAAGTGGAGTTGGGGGTCCTGAGGCTGTGGTGGGTGCGCAGGGGTCAGGGTCGAAAGATCTGGGCTGCCTTTAAAAATGGTGCTCAGCTCGCCAGTGCAGGAAATGACTTAAAGAATGTCCTTGAATGGGAGTTCTTCACCGAGGCCAAAAAAAAGGCAAGGTGCCATTGAATAGTGGGGTCTTTCACGGTGCTGAGAAACGCCCCGCTAAATGCGCCGTTCAGCGTGCTTTAACTGAGTCCTCTGAATTACGCCCTATGGCTGGAGAAAGCACGTGAAAATTTGATTTGCCGAAAACAAATGCAAGGTGCCAAATTATGCTCGGTTTCACACTTTTTCTGTGCATCCACTAAAATTAGGATTGGATGGCAGAACGGTGGGGCAGTGGGTTAGCCCTGTTGGTTCGATCCCGGCTCTGGGTCACTGTCCGTGTGGAGTTTGCACATTCTCCCCGTGTTTGCGTGGGTTTCGCCCCCACAACCCAAAGATGTGCAGCGTAGGTGGATTGGCCACGCTAAATTGTCCCTTAATTGGAAAAAATGAATTGGGTACTCTAAATTTATTTTTTTCAAAATTAGGATTGAAACATTTCCCCGATTGATATTCTGTCTTTAATACTCATGTTTATTTACATATATATATATATATACACACACATCAGGAACAGGATTCTCTAGTTCCCAAGCCGTGTGTTTCTTGGACCATTCTCTGGCGGCAGGATTCTCTCTTCCCATCACTTGACAAACGGATTTCCCACTGAAGTCACCCCACGCCGCCAGGAAACCCGCAGACATTGGTGCGTTGACAACGGGAAAAGAGAATCCTGACGGCTGGAAAAATCCAGCCCAGATCATTTTGTGGAAAGCAATGTTGAGAGGTAGCAGTGTCAGGTTTGCAACATGCATCTATTGGTTGTTGGATATATTAGTATGCTTATTCTAATAAGATTCCCTCAGCAAGCTAACCCAAGCGGAAATAATAATTTAACCCTTCTCATTCCAAATAGAAGGTATAGGTAGCCCCACTGTGAGTTACCAAACAGTCAGCATTAAATTTGGCTTCCTTCAGATAAGTTTTAGCTTTCAGGCTCCAGAGAGCTCACTGGAAGCAAATTGATCAATTATATTTGCATTCAAAGAACAGGGCTCACCTTTGCTTGCTCTCTTTCTATTCAATTGAAAACATATGTGCGGGATGTAAAAGGCTCCTTTCGTGAAAGGTAACATTAACGTTCAGTATAATCTTTTTATTCAGATTCACATGTAGCAAATGGGAATAAGAATTATATAGCACATGGCAGTCTTGCGAGAGATTCTCCTGCACCTGTAATGCAATAAAATGGAATGAGTGCTACCGGAATGATTAAAGCCTGAAACGGCCAAATGCTATGAAGACGAGATTCTAAGCTGTGATCTATGGAGAGCAGGCAGCCAGAATTGAATAGTTGGGATAAATACCTGACTTTTGCTTGATTGCTCCAGGAAATCTCAGCAGCTTAACTGGTTGAAGGTGACTGAGGGCAGTTTTGGTGGAAAAGCGCATGTTAAATGGCTTGTGGAAGGAATGGATTTCAGGGGTCAAAGGGCTATTTTTTCTCATCCTTGTTTGATCCTCAAAAAAAAACCAGCTAATCGGTTTCAAGGCATGCAGCAATTCTATTCAACAAAGGGTTTTATTCATTGAAGGGATTGGCCTTTGCTGGAAAGACCAACATTTATTGTCCATCGTTAATTACCTTAGGAATGTGTGAGTGAGTCTCTGCCTTGACTACCGAGAGGCCCGTCCATTTCAGAAGGCAGTTGAGAGCCATTCACATGGCTATGATTCTGGATACATACATACTGCAGGCCAGGTGAAGATTTCCTTCACTGAAGGTTATTCATGAATCAGATGAGCCTTTATGACAATCCCACAGTTGCATGGTCATCAGGTAGGATGAGAGCTTTTTATTCCAGATTGGTGTAGTTAACTGAATATATTTAAGGTGCCTTAGTGGGATTATCCTCTCAACACTGGCATACGCTCAAATCAAGGTATAAAGTTGCAAAGAAGAGAATTCTTCTCTCCCTCTGATAGGATTTGCGCTTGTCTCTTTCGCCTTCATTGCTTTCCATTTCCTCCTGCTGTTTGATGAGGGTGTTTACCAAAACTCGCTTTCACAACCACATCTTCCTCAGCGACCGTCTCTGTCTCTGACTCACTTCAGGCGGATTCCAACCGACCTTCCATCCTTCTTGTTCCGAATCCGCCCAGGATTACTGGTATCTCAGGGATATGCAACCTTCCTCCAACTGCCAGTCTCACTCCACTCCGAAATCAGCATTCAGTGACGTGCGCCATTTGTACATACTTGACCTCTGTCTCCAACAGCACTGACTCACCCGATCCAAAAGCTGTCCCTGTCCCTCGTTTCATTTCATCCTTCGTCTCACCTGACACCTCAACAAGAAACTTTTCTCTTCCTTTCAGATGTGGAGGAATGCAAGCTCCAACAACTTATCGGTACCGATGCCCCAGCCTTCCTCTCACCCCTTCCCTCATCAGGTCATCATCCCTTCTTCTAATCCCACCCCTTGATGTGTGTTCACTGTACCTTCTGACCTTCCTCTCTCCGACTGTGCTTAGTAAAGGACTCCGCGTCATCCCTTTACCTTAATGAATTTTGGGCTCGACCTCTTCTATCACCTTCATTTCCATGCTCACTTCTTGGGGGGCACAAATTCTGCCCCCGCTCCTCGGACCCTTTCACTAGTCTTCCATACTCTCCCTCCACCTGGACTGTTCCTTCCTGCCTCTTTTCCACTCTGCATCTTTTCATTGAGGACTGTAGGTGTGACGTTTGCGATCTTAATTTCTTTGCTCTCCTTACCCACTCTAACCTGTCTCCCGGAAGTGCTGCATTCTGTTCTCATACTTAAACCAGGCTTGTCATCAAACTACTGACAAGGGTGGTGCTGTTGCTGTTTGCCGTACCAACACCTACCTCTCAGAGGCTGAACAGCAACTCTCAAGACACTAGTTACGTTAACTCTATTTCTCTCTCCACAGATGCTGCTCGACCTGCTGAGTTTTTCCAAGGCTTTCTGCTTTAATTATAAATTAATCACCAAGGCCTTTCCTACAAGTTACTGAATGAAGGTGAATCTTGCCTCCCCTTGAGGAAATAAGCAATTGAAACTCTGTTGGGTGTCTGTCCACTTTGAGCTGAACAGTCCAATATTTATTTGCAGTATAGGGTATCATTTATTTCTCTAAGGAAGGTTGCTTCCTATGTTTGTGGTTTTCGCACTTCTCAGAAGAAGCTTTTGTTTAAAATTTTCTCTCTCGAAGACTGTCAGCGGTTTTGAACGACCCAGTTTCAAAGTTGCCTATTTTGTACAGCTGTGGCATGCTGCTTTAACTGCTGGACATTCCCACCACATCAAAGACATTTTAAGATGGTGGTTGGTACACTTTTCCCCATTTTAGCAGGCTTAGGATTTGGCGCATTTATTTCTTATGGCTGACATGCTGATTGGCCTCGCTCAATCTTCTCCATGGGAACATGCCTTATCTACTAGCAAATGGCCAATTTTGTTTTCTAAGACCATAAGACATAGGAACAGAATTATGCCACTCGGCCCATCGAGTCTGCTCCGCCATTCAAACATGGCTGATATTTTTCTCATCCCCATTCTCCTGCCTTCTCCCCATAACCCCTGATCCCCTTATTGATCAAAAACCTATCTATCTCTGTTTTAAAGACACTCAGTGATTTGGCCTCCACAGCCTTCTGCGGCAAAAAGTTCCACAGATTCACCACCCTCTGGCTGAAGAAATTCCTCCTCATCTCTGTTTTACAGGATCGTCCCTTTAATCTGAGATTGTGTCCTCTGCTTCTAGTTTTCCTACAAGTGGAAACGTTCTCTCCACGTCCACTCTATCCAGGCCATGCAGTATCCTATACGTTTCAATAAGATCCCCCCTCATCCTTCTAAATTCCAACGAGTACAGACCCAGAGTCCACAACCATTCCTCATTGGACAAGCTCTTCATTCCAGGGATCATTCTTGTGAACCTCCTCTGGACCCTTTCCAAGGCCAGCACATCCTTCCTTAGATCCTAAGCTCAGTCTTGTGATTTGTACTGCTTTCATTGATGTTCAATCCTCTCTTGTCTGTAAGAGATCTGATAATGTTTCACCTGGGACCTCAACTAATATGCGATCATGAATCAATTCCTCTTTAAGGTTCCATTACTGCAATTCCCTGCTGGCCTTTACGGATCGTTGATGAATAAATCCATGTTTTTCTTTTGTTCTTTGTTTTCTGTTGATAAAATTTGTTCTTTCTGTGATCAAATTTCTGCAAATGCTGCAATATGAATCAAGTGCTTGCAGGACTTCTCTGTGAGGAGTTGAGATGTGCCGTACTATCACATTGTCAGTGATAGATCCAACTGCATAAAGTAATATACTGATCTGATCCTCTTGATCATTTTTTGTGCAAACTGGAAGCAGTTCCAGGAAATAATGCATCAATGAGCCTGTGAGTAAGTGCAATTGGATGTTTACTGTGTGATATTGGAGGAATTGAACATCTTTAGCTGCTGACATTTTCCGGAGAACAATGTCTGAAACCCAAGAAGGCATGGGAGGAGCAATGTGCCATGTGGACAATGTGACTATACTTGGCTCCACGAGAAAAGTGGGCAGCATTGCGGCACAGGTAGCACTGCTGCTTCGCAGCACTAGGGAGCCAGTCTCGATTCTGGCCTTGGATGACTATGTGGAGTTTGAATGTTCTCCCTGTGGGTGCGTGGGTTTCCTCCAGGTGCTCCGGTTCCCTCCCCCAGTTTAAAGATGTGTAGGTTAGGTGGATTGGCCATGATCAATGGGATAAGGCACAGGAGTGGACCTAGTTAGAGTGCTCTTTCAAAGGGTCGATGCAGACCCGATGGGCCAAATGGCTTCCTTCTGCACTGTAGGGATACTATGGATTCTATGAAAAGAGCATGGCCGCAGAGTTGGAGCAGTCCTGAGAGTTTTACAGGCTGCAGGCCCAAAGCTTTTCATTCAATATGAGTTTGCCGAAACCATGATCAAAATTTGAGTGCCACTGAATTTACAATCGATCCACAAAATACAAAAGCAATCAAAGAATCCCCACAGCCGAGGAATATTATCAGCTTCAAACATTCCTCAGGATGGGTAACCAAGTGGGTAAGATCCTACCAAACTTTGATAAAGCAGTTGAGACAGGGTCACCAAGTCGTGGTGGAGTGTGACCAACAAGTGCTTTTGAAAAGATTAAACAACTTTTAATATCCTCTGCAATTTTGGCACATTACAACCCAGATGTAGCAGCAGATGCATCTTCACCAGGTCTGGGCTCAGTAATATTTCAAGTGCGGAGTGAGGTAAACGTAAACCAGTTTACTGCACTCAAGGTCATGCAGAGACACAGAGAAAAGATGTGCTGCAATCAAGAAACAAGCGTTAGCAGCAACGTGATGTGCAAAACCTTCTCAGACTCTGTGATGGGACTATAGTTCAAGATGGAAACAGACCACATGCACTAACCACTATTCTGAACATGAAGGAAATTACAAAGCTGCTGCTCACAATTGAACGGTTCAGATGAAAATTGATGAGATATGACTCCAGAACAGAGTATGTTCAAGGAATGTATCAAACAACAGCAGATACATTGTCATGGATATATCAGAAAGAAGCAAATGAGAGGATTTATTGGGGAGGCGGAAACATATACATTGCTAATTACTTACCAGGAGAGAGATACTAACAATGTGCAGCTAGAACCTATCAGCTACTACAAAAAACACTGCAGAAAACAAAACAAGCCAAGCAGCAAAGTGATGAGTGGCTCCAGATAAAAGAATATTGGGCAGAATTTTACTTTCCCCATGCAGGTGAGATTTGCATGGGTGAGGGCACATAAATTTGGGTGTGCGCCGATCCCACCACTTTCCTGCTCATCCCCAAGCTCATCCCCATAATATTGAGGGGGAGGGAGAAATGGGGGGAGGTGGGTGCAGAAGTCAGCAGCCCACCCACCACAACTGGGCAGCATGGTAGCATAGTGGTTAGCACAATTGTTTCACAGCTCCAGGGTCCCAGGTTCGATTCTCGGCTTGGGTCACTCTCTCTGCGGAATCTGCACGTTCTCCCCGTGTGTGCATGGGTTTCCTCCGGGTGCTCCGGTTTCCTCCCACAGTCCAAAGATGTGCAGGTTAGGTGGATTGGCCATGCTAAATTGCCCTTAGTGTCCAAAATTGCCCTTAGTGTTGCGTGGGGTTACTGGGTTATGGGGATAGGGTGGAGGTGTGGGCTTGGGTAGGGTGCTCTTTCCAAAAGCCGGTGCAGACTCGATGGGCCAAATGGCCTCCTTCTGCTCTGTAAATTGTATGTATTTAAATGAACAATTAAGGATCAATTTGGCTTGTTATCAAGGCAATTGACCTTGATAATACACAGTCCACCATAATATAGGATAAAACATCTGGCATTCGCAGCAGGCAGTGAACGGGAAGGCCATTATTCTTTTAAATTTAACTATTTAAAGGATGGGAAGGAAGAGGGCTCTCTCTTCAGTAGCTGTTCTTTGCTTATTGTGGGGCAGCTCCCCCCACCCCCCCACCCACCCCCACCCCCCCTCAGATTTAAACTAGAGAACAACCCATCTTAGACTGGATATTTTCTAATGCGAAAGGAACAATTGGCAATCCAGTTGTGCAAAGACCCTTGGGGATGAGCGACCCTAATATGATAGAATTCTTCATAATGATAGAGAGTGAAGGAATTGATTCTAAGACTTGGGTCCTGAATCTAAATAAAGGAAACTATGATAGTATGTGGTGCGAATTAGCTAAAATGGATTGGGAAACATTACTTTTAAGGAATGACAGTGGATATGCAATGGCAAACATTCAAAGAGCACACGGATGAATTGCAACAGTATTCATTCGTATCTGGCACAAAAATAAAACGGGAAAGGTGGTCAAACCATGGCTTACAAGAGAAATTCAAGATAGTATTAGATCCTAGGAAGAAATATACAAATTGCCCTGAAAAAGCAGCAGACCTGAGAATTGGGAGCAGTTTAGAATTCAGCAAAGGAGGACAAGGTGATTGATTGAGAGGAGGACAATAAAGTACGAGAATAAGCTTGTGGGGAACATAAAAACTGACTGCAGAAACCTCTATAGCTATGTGAAGAGAAAAAGATTGGTGAAGACAAATGTAGGTCCCTTATATTCAGAAACAGGGGAATTTATAATGGGGAACAAAGAAATGGCTGACCAATTAAATACATACTTTGGTTCTGTTTCAACATGTGAGGACACAAATAATGTACCAGAAATGTTGGGGCACACAGGGTTTTGTGAGAGGGAGGAACTGAAGGAAATCAGTATTAGTAGGGAAATGGTGTTGGGAAATTGATGGATTAAGGTCCAATAAATCCCCAATGCCTGATAATCTACAACCCAGAGTACTTAAGGAAGTGGCCCTAGAAATAGTGGGTGCATTGGTAGTCAACTTCCAAGATTTTATAGGCTCTGAAAAAGTTCAGACGATCAGAGGGTAGCTAATGTAACCCCACTATTTAAAAAGTGAGGTAAGAGAAAAAAACAGGGAATTATAGACCCCTACCCAACCTCTTTTATTAACTTAAATGTTCCATCCCAGGCAATATCCTGGTGAATCTCCTCTGCACCCCCTCCAGTTCAATCACATCCTTCCTATAATGTGGCGACCAGAATTGCACACAGTACACCAGCTGTGACTTCACCTAAGTTTTGTATAACTTTAGATATGAGGATACGGGATAAACCATTTAGGACAGAGAGGAGGAGAAATGTCTTCACCCAGAGAGGGGTGAGCCTGTGGAATTCTCTGCCACAGAAAGTAGTTGAGGCAAAACAATGTGGGCGGGATTCTCCATCCCACCAGTCCCGTTTTACGACACAGCAATGAGATTCTCCGTTCCCGCAGCCGGCCAATGGGGTTTCTCATTGTGGACCAACCCACGCCATCGGGAAATGCGCGGGCGTGAGTACGCTGCCGGCGGGGCGGAAGATCTCACCAAAGAAGAATCCCGTTGTGTATGTTTTCAAGAAGGAATTCTATATAGCTCTTGGGCTAAAGGGATCAAAGGATATTAGAGGGGGGCAGAATAGGTTAATGATTTGGATGATCAGCCAAGATCATAATGAATTGCGGAGCAGGCTCGAAAGGTTGAATGGCTTCCTCCTGCTCCTATTTTCCATGTTTCTATGAAACCCCGTTCCAGTTTCACCCCCTCTTTTCTACCCCTCCATATTGCCACCGCCAACACCAGCCCCCTCCCCCACAACCCATGCTTAACTCGAGACTGTACCTCAGGGGCTGGTTTAGCACAGTGGGCTAAATAGCTGGCTTGTAATGCAGAACAAGGCCAGCAGTGCGGGCTCAATTCCCGTACCAGCCTCCACGAACAGGTGACGGAATGTGGCGACTAGGGGCTTTTCACCGTAACTTCATTGAAGCCTACTTGTGACAATAAGCAATTATTATTATTATTATCCAATTGTGAAATTAAAAACAGTCCAAAATCCTCGATACGATGACAGACTTTGGTAGTCTCTGGAGGATCTACTGTTCTTGATATATTGAAGCTTTAATGCAGAAGAAATGATATTTTGGAAACTAGGACAGCTCCAAGTGCAATCTACCCTGCTGTGCCTCAACAAGCTACTTAAAACCTAGCCTGCAAAATTTCATTTTTTATTTTCTCTGGCAGAACAGCCTCTGACATTATCTGCAAGGTTTAGAAATTAATCGTGATCAAGTATCGCTGCAGGAAAATTAGCACAAATCCAAAAAGCGAGGACACTCCGCAAGCGACAGCACAACTGATTGTAAAATATGTCAAACTTTATTACCCCATCTGAAGCAGGAGACATCAGTGAATTAGACTGGGACACTATTGCCTATTAGTGTGGGGAGTGACTTTGCATATTGATTCGGTCAAATCGTTTGCAAAGCAAGGCGAGAAGAGAAGATTTTATGTGCCGCTGCTTGTTGGTGCTCTTCAGCTGATTGAGTTGTTCACATACCTATAAGTGAGTGGTGTGCTTCGATCACCAGACTTTTCAATAGTCTCATTTTATAACTTTCGCTTTATTTCCTGAATATTGTGTGTGCGTCAAGGCCACCTTTGCATTGCTGTGCATAAACTGGCCGCTGCATTTCCTACATTATAACAGTGACTAGAGGTACTTCATCAGCTGTAAAACATTTTGGGATGTGGTTGCGAAAGGCGCTATACAAATGCAATTTTTCTTTCCCTCTGAGGAGATCACGTGATGCTCCCGAAGCTCCCGGCACAACTTTTTGACGGGTAGAAAGAAAGCGCGTCCTTTTCACACACATAGACCAAACTGAATAGTGGCTTTTAATAGCACTTTGGTTAAACGAGGAAGCATCAAAAACAAGTTAACCAAAAACAAAATAGCTAATTGGATAGCTCTTTCATAGACCCAGCACAAACCCAACGAGCAGAAAGACCTTCCTCTGTGTTGGCTGATTCTATGATGCATTGTGATTAAGAGCCTACTGAGACTGAGGGGATGTCTATGCTTTATCTTTAGTTTCAAGGGGTGATCAGATTTATGGGCAGCATCTAAAATATAGAAAGTCCAAGCAAAGGACGTCATTAAAGGGTAGATCCACTGAGAAGAGCAAACTGGATTTTTAAAAAGACAACAATGAGAAGTAAAAGAAATAATGGCCAGAAATTTATGCACATGCTGTGGATCTGCTATTCAAAACAAATGAAAGTCCGAGGCCCACGTGGGCAAAGAGCGGAAGTGAATTTACCAATGGTGGCCAATTAGGAAGCGGTGTTGGGTCTGCTATCTCATTCAAAATGGTGAGCTGCCTCTGGGCTATCAGCTTTGCAGCACCAGTACCTGACGTGGCCACTGCTGAGGCTGCAGGGAGAAAGAGCTGGCCTACATGTTGAGGCACTCTCGAAGGGCTGTGAGAATTTTTATCTTTAAAGGTGTCATGGTCACATGCAGGCCCTAGGGGGGGCCCTCAGTGAGACATGGAGCTAGCAGGGAGGAAGAATCTCCCCACTCACCCCCATCATGGGCAGCCATTGGAAGAATACCTTGAGATGTACCTGGCAATCTCTTGATATGTAGGGATGGGGGGGGTGTATAAAATGCACATGGGGTATAGGGTGGTTTTTACTAGGCCAACTAATGCCCTTAATTGGCGGTATGCCTCTAGTCAGCGAGCAGCTAAGTTACTACCAATCTTGTCTTTCAGAAGATTGATATAGAAGTCTGCCTTCCCTCCGGACGCATTCCTCCACCCTGCCCACCTTTGTTGAAATCCTGGCTACTAAATCACCAGAATCTAATCAGGCGAGCAAATGCGAAACCGCTTCCCGCTATATTGGTTAATGTTCAATCAGTCAGATACTTTCTAATTTCCTGAATATTTTCTTATTCTTTGCTTGGGCCTGTATATCTTTCACCAAAGAGCAGAGTGTCAATTTTATGTACTTGTCCAAAGTTTACTTCGCTCCATCCATCCCTTTCCCTGCATTCACTACTTTCATATTCCTGTGCCCAAACCACTGCAGTCTCTTCAGCCTTGCTGATCGTTCTGACTGTTGCACTGTCCTCCTCTGACCTTCCTCATTACCGAAGGAGCCATTCCTTTCAACCTGCTGCACTTGACACAGGCATTTATGATGGAAAGCTTCTACTTTATCTTTGACCTCTCATGCGCCAAGGTCTCAATATCATGCATTAGTATTGTAAGTACTTCACTATTTTATAGGCTCATTTTGGTGCTGGAATTGAATCATCGGGAAATTATTTGACTCCTCAGCCTGAATAATGCAATGTTCCTTTACTGTGACAGTAAAACTGCTCCGCTGAATAATGTTCATGTGGAAACGAGGTGACTGAGGGATGAAAGCAATGACCCAACTTGTAATGACTTCATTCAGCATGCCTCATAGTACTCGGCATATATGAAAGCAAGCAATGATATTTTTAATTTAAAAAACAGGCGTTGAATGTATTGGGTGCCACTAAAATTGTGATTCATCAATAGAGGAGGACACTTATTTTGTTCCTCACTGAGGATTATTGAGTACAGAAATGTTTGACTTTTGAATTTACCAATTGGTCCTACTGCCAGCTGCAGTCTTTCTTTGCAGTTGTGGGGATGTGGGGTTGTTCCAGGGCCATTAGGACATCAATAGCCCTTAGGAACACCAGAACAGTAAATCGACCACTGATCCCCTCAAGTCAGTGCTGCCATTCCATTAGATCATGGCTAATGTGTGTCTTTTTGCCTGCCTCGCATCTATAATACTCTCGCCGAGCAAAATGAATCAAGCTCAATTCTGAAATGTTCAATTTACCCAGCTTCAGTAGACTTTTCGGGGGAAGAAGAGTTAGATTTGACAACAGGATGCGGTGTTCGAGAATGAACTGGCTTGTTAATACAAGAGGACGTATTTATTTACCTCAGGATGACATGTCTCCTTCACTGTGTCTCAGTTAAATACAGATATTTCTACATCAGGAACCCTTCCCTTGAACTTTGTGTACTCTGCAATTATTTTTGGAATCTACAGGAGACAATGGCATTGGACTGACCTTTGGACTTTATCATGTGTTCTGACATTCTTTCAAAAGGTCTCCAAATATTGTTGCTTAAGGGAGCATCAAGTCAAGAAACTGGCAATTGCCAGCGTTCAGCTTAATATTTAAATGTGTCATGAGTAATTAGTAGCAGACTCGATGGGCCAAATGGCCTCCTTCTGCACTGTAAATTCTATGATATGATATTAAATAGAGGCAGCAGTAAACTTACCAAATAACAAGGGACCCTGACGAAATTGCCAGTCGTGGGATCAATCAAAAAGAAAGCAGTGAGGGAATGTCTAGGGCAAAGAATCAGAAGGGGAATTCCCAACAGAGTCTCAAGAAGTCACTTAAAGCAAGAGACAATCATAAAAGAAGTGCTAGCTCTACCCGACTCCTTTAACTGCGTGGAAGGCCCAGACTAAGCAGCACAGCGGCAAAACTGGCATCGTAGATTTAGCAGCTATAGGATCACCTTGGGGTTAGCACGGAAGCCTGGTGAAGAACAGGTTAACACACTTCTCTAAAGGATGAATTCATCCAAGGCAACAATCTGATGGTTGTCCTTGATAAAGCCCTATCTGATTTTTTGCAATCTAGGGCCAAACTATGCTTTTCTTATTCATTCTTGGGATGTGGGCGTCGCTGGCCTTGAGAAGGTGGTTGTGAGCTGCCTTCTTGAACTGTTGTTGTCCATGTGGTGTAGGTACACCTGCAGTGTTGTTGGGGAAAGAATTCCAGGATTTTGACTCAGCGACAGTTAAGGAAAGGCCGATATGTTTCCAAATTGGGATAGTGAGTGGCTTGGAAGGGAATTGCAGGTGATGGTGTTTCCATGTGCCTGCTGCTCTTGTCCTTTAAATGGTAGAGGTCATGGGGTTGGAAGACTATTGGAACATCATTCAAAGCTGTTTATTTAGTGAGACAGGCTTTGTTCTGGATCCAGGGCCGAGTTTTAATGCGGGGTGATGGAGACCTTTGTAGAGTCAGACAGCTGACCCAGTCCAGCTTACAAGGAATAGAGACACCAGCACGCCCACTAAAAAGCCGACCCAGAATTATGAGGGGCGGCTGCTGCCATTATCCAGTTGCAGTGTAAAAAAATCCCATCGGCACGAGGACATAAATGCAGAGTGTCATATCAGCAGGAGGTGGGGCCATTTTAAAGTTTTGGCCTCAACTACTTTCTGCACTTCTTTGCCTGTAGCTGCCGCTTGGTCATTGTCAGGGCAGGGCCAAGTGGCGTATAGCGGTCAGGTGACCGTCGTTTCCTTGTCGACTGTCAGGGTGGAACTACCAATGGCAGCTAGTCATCAGGTGACTCACCACTGGCAACATCAGTGGTGGCACCTCCATCTCAGAGTCCACACCCTCGGCATCTCGATGGCGCTTGTGGCGACGGCGACATCAGGATGTTTAGGGGCTATGCTGGGCACTTAAAAAGGGCATTACACAACAGAGCTCTGACCGTGGTGATGATCAAGGTGCCTATTTGATCCCCGGTCCCACATACGAACCCGGTACGACACTGGCCTGGTCTGCTGAATGGTAGTGCCCAGAATCCACTTGGCCTCATCTCTAAAATTTCTCACATGGACTGTGTCGCCCAGCATGAACCGGCATGGGAAATGCTCAATAGGGCAACGCCCCAGCTGTCCTGTGCACGGTATATCTTCCCGCCAATATCGGGTAACGTTAGGCTGAGGTAAGTCCGAAACCTGCGACCCATATGAAGTCAGCCAGTGCCACGCCAATGGCGGCGTGCAGCGTGGTGCGGTAGTAGAAAAGGAAGTGTGCCAAATGAGTGTCAAGGGACCCTATGGTCTGCTTGCTCATCCCATGCTTGAACGTCTGGACCGCCCGCTTGACCAAACCATTGGACACGAGGTGATATGGGGCAGTATGAATGTGGTATACTCCACTGGTTCTCAACCTCCACACCAGTAAATGGCCTCCCATTGTCAGACATCAGTACCTCTGGAAAGCCGTGAATCTTAAACGAGAGCCGAAGTTTATCGGCCATCGCTCTCTAAATTGTCGATGACATCCTGTGAATGCCCAGCCACTTTGAGAGGGCATTGATGAAGAGGTGGAACATGGACCCCTGAAAATGGCTGGCAAAATTGACATGGCGACCTGGCCACTCCCAGGGTTGAAGCGGTGCTGCAGGTGGGAGCTTCTGCTGCTCTTGGCATACTCCGCATTTCTAGGCAAGCTGTTCAATATCTGCGTCCAAACCTGGCCACCACACGTAACTGCGGTTGAGCATCTTCATCTTCGACATGCTGGGGTGGTGGTCTGCTAAGATGGGGCCTTGACCTTTCTGTGGAACCACTATGCCCGTCCCCCAAAGGAGTAAACTATCTTCTACGTTGAACTCGTCGATCTTCATTGTAGATGCCTTCAGTTCGCTGCGAAGGCGCGATGCCCATACAAGAAAATATGATGAACCTTGGATAACAGGGGGTTAGTCTGGGTCCATGCACATATCCGGGCTGCCGTGACTGGCAAAGTATCCATGAAATGCCTCGTAGCAACAACATCGTCAGCCCTGGGGGGGGAGGGGGGCGGCTCGTAAGGAGTGGGAAGCCTACTCAAAGCATCCGCGTGCGCTATCCGTATCCCTGGGTACAAGGACTGGTTTAACACAGTGGGTTAAACAGCTGGCTTGTAATGCAGAACAATGCCAGCAGCACGGTTCAATTCCTGTACCAGCCTCCCCGAACAGGCGCCGGAATGTGGCGATTAGGGGCTTTTCACAGTAACTTCATTGAAGCCTACTTGTGAAAATAAGCGATTATTATTATTATTAATTATTATTATATTCGCACACCGGCAGCATGAGGGCCCACCCTTAAATTCTAGCCAACCCAAAGGAAGGAACGGCCCTGTCCTTCTTGAAAAACCCCAGCAGCAGCTTGTGATCGGTCAATACCTTTGGAATTGTTTTATGGGGAAGACCATGGCCGGACCTTCCTTCTCTATCTTGGCAGAGTTGTGCTTAGCCGTGACAAGTGTCCTCGAGGCAACAGCGACGGGGTGTTCATAGCCAATAATGGCGTTGGCATAAAAAAATTAACACATATGCTCGACATACTGTGGCCAGTCTTCGATGCTTGCATCAAACGCCTCCAGCTTCTCAAAAATGCGGCATAGCTGCGGTGGACGAAACAACCTCCAAAGGTCTGCGGAGAGGCGGCCGGGCACAGCGTCTGCAGCTCCACTTAACCCTCTTCACCAGTGTCGAGTTCAAGGAGCGGCCACACAGGAAATGAAGACTCTGGTCCCAGAAGGGACTGCCCGGGTTTTCATATCCTGATTTGCTTTCCTGCTGATGAGGAAGCACCACCCATCAGCAGGGAAGCTTGTATTTCATGAAACTCACGGGGGGCCTAATCGGCCCGACCCCATGGGTCTCATGTTGGTTACAACAGCGTGGCTGGCTGGGCCAGCACATCCCTAATTGCGCTTGGGTTGCTAGGCCATCTAAGAGTCAACCACATTGCTGTGGATCTGGAGTCACATGTAAGCCACACCAGGTAAGGATGGCAGATTTATTTCCCGAAAGCGGCATGAGTGAACCTGATGGGTTTTTACAACAACCAATAATGGCTTCATGTTAATTCCAGATTTTTGTTGAATTCAAATTGCATCATATGCCATGGTGGAATTTGAACCCGGGTCCCCAGAACATTACTAGACTGGTCCAGTGACAATACCACTACGCCACTGCCTGCCCACAATACAATGGTTGAAAGCCAAGTTCTTCAGACCACTCAGTATTCATGTCACTGAAGATCAAAGGGTAAATGACTGTCACTTTTCATTGTCAAGGAAAGAGAAATTACAGAAATTATAATAATATATAATAATATTGTCACAAATACGCTTACATTAACACTGCAATGAAGTTACTGTGAAAAGCCCCTCATCGCCACACTCCGGCACCTGTTCGGGTACACGGAGGGAGAATTCAGAATGTCCAAATTACCCAACAGCACGTCTTTCGGGACTTGTGGGAGTAAACCGGAGCACCCAGAGGAAACTCACACAGACACGGGGAGAACTTGCAGACTCTCCACAGACAGTGACCCAAGCGGAATTGAACCTGGAACCCTGGCGCAGTGAAGCCACAGTGCTAACCACTGTGCTACAGTGCTGCCTCTTTACATATCGAACATAAGGAGTGCACATTACCGCGCTGGAATTTGCAACCTTACAAAGAGCTCAAGTTTCACTGAACTAAATGCCAACAGTGGCTCTGGCAGCTTCCAATAAGAAACCAGTTCAAGTTTCTGATGACATTTATCACACCCTATGACCGCTTCAGTTTGAAGTGTCGGCAATTCGGAATTGCCCCACCGTCCGGGATCTTTTAACATACCCAGACTGGCATTTTGGAAGGCTGGAGTAGTCTGTCAACTGGATGATATTTTCATTCATAGAGCCATCACTGTTGAACATAATGCAAACAGATGTACAACGCTTACTAAACTGACTATCAGCATCTTAGTCCATATTGATCAAATCCAAGCAAATGCCCAGAAACCCGCAGCCATCAAAGATTTCCCATCACCTCCTAACTTTACAGAGTTTCAACATTTCATGGACATAGTTAATCAGCTGGGTAAGTTCGTGACCATTGGAACCTTTACACATCAAACCGCTGTGGTAACTCGTGAAGCAGGCCCAGGCCTGTTACTGGGAGGAACACCAGCAGAAGGCGATTGACATAATCAAAGACATGCTCATGTCTATGGAAACTCTGGCCCATTCAGAGCCAGCCCTTCCCACCACACTCACAGCGGATGCATTGTCCATTGCCTCGGTGTCATATTGTTCCAAATTCACCAGGTCAGCTATCGCAGGCCGGTATATTATGCCTCCAGGGCACTGACAGAAACAGAATAACAGATCTGGTCATCGAAAAGGAGACCCTGGTGGTCACATGGGCTTGTGAAAAAATTTCAGATTACATCCTGGGGCTCAAATTCGCTATCCAGACCGACCATAAGCCTTCAGCTATGTCTCAAGCTGCAGAGATAGAAAATCTATGGGAGGGCAGGGGGTGAAGAGGACCACTATCACGTGAGCGAGACTGTGACATAGAGCCACCGCCAGACAGCACAAAGTCTACCAGTACTCTCGCCAGGGAAGTCTATCTGGGTTCCTGTGGTGATATCATGGTTGTGTTGTAATTCACCAACTGACCACTAGGAGTCTCATTAGTATATAAGTGAATGTTAGAGTCAGATGACCCCTCAGACTGGCTGGAGGGAGCTGGAGAGTGAGGTTGCTTGTGCATGATCATACTGTTATTCATGTGTTGTTTTGTGTACACTTTACCCACAGTTAATGTTAATAAATTTCTTATAGCTTTAGCTACAAGTGTTCTTGTAATATAAATCAAAGCATCCGACAAGAACATTATATGAATCTGCCAGGTTTTGTGTCAATCCATTCATCCACACTCCTACCTTCTGCACACTGACCTCATTATCCACATATCCTGTAATTGAATTAGTACCCAAATAATCCATCAACCCCTCATGAACATAGTTATCAGCTGAACATTCACAACTCTCTGGGATGGGGAATTCCAAAGATTCACAATCCTTTGAAAGAAGAAATTTCTCCTAATTTCAGTCCCAAATGTCCAGGGACTACCGTCTGCCCAGCCGCAGCAGCCTTTGCGGAGGAGAGAGAGAACGAGAGAAGGAAAGAGCGAGAGAGGTCAAGAGGTCCATTCATATGATCTGACACTCACAGCCAGCAGGCGAGATATTAGTACCACATGTACTTTAAAGGCTGGTAAATAGTTGGAATCAGCACAAGGTGAGTCACTGGAACACAAGTGGGCTGTAACCAGGCCAAGGGGGAAAGGACGAGTTCACAGACCGGTTCTGCTGCAGAGGACTCAGGTGAGGACTTTGACATATAGCAAAACGTTGGTGGGCATGAACACCAAGTTGCTTGATGCTTTGGCAGAGCTGCCACAGAGTCTGGATTCACTCTCAATAAGCATTAAAAAATACAGTTCCGATTAGCGGATGGTATGAACAGAGCTTGTCTTCTTATGCAGCCTCTGCCCCATCTCCCTGTCACGCTGCAGGTCAGGAGGCCCTGACATTTCTACCCCTTCTCTATCCTTTGCCCAATTCTTGTTGCAGCCTTTTTTGTGAATGGGTCACCAAGTCCTCTGTGAAATCTAGGAGCGCACCACAACACCTTTGAATACACTCCAGAGTTCTTCCTGAAACTTGGCGATAGCAGAAGTTATTCAAAATTGCATCACCCGCAAGGTGCATGCTTGGCCCTTTTAATAGCGCCTTGGCTGGGTCCCTCTTACAGTCAAAGTGTGATAATTGGACTGTGAAAACCAGATTCATCCAGTGGACTTGTCTGGCATCACATCAGCCAGTTGGGCTGTGCAACATCAGATTCAAAAGCTTCTAGCTCACTTTTGCCATGTCCTTCTGACAGTGTCCCACATTCACTTCGGGAAGGTGATCAACTCTCATCATGTCGCCTCCGGTGTCCCCTCCGATCTGCATTTTAAATATTGATATCTGCCAGAACACTTGCATTTTTGCCATCGGACCTCAAATTCCTCCTAACACAATATCGCCTTAGTGGGCCTCATGTGAAACCTGTAGCTCAATAAGAAACATAATTTAGTGTCTTGCTTCTAATTAAAATTTCATTGCCCAGGGACAGTAAACAGAAAGAGCTATTATCTACATTTCCCAAATCATCTCTCTGTTTCTGTCTCACCCTCATCAGGGGACAGAGATGGAATAATCTGCACCACATGCACCTGTATAGATACCCGTCTGGATCTTTGAACGATGTAAGAATGGACGGATGCCTCTCACTGGCCACTTTTTCTCTGTCACCGGCACAGAAGCGGAATCTCAAAGCTAACAGTGTTCTCGGGCCTTGATCGGGTGAGGAATGCTAATGCTGGAGGATGAACCGCTTCTGTTTCAGACACACAGTGCCAACACCAGCTTTAGCAGTGCTAGAGGCTGGGTAAACCTCCCTGTGCCCTGTGTTATCAATGTGCCTTCATTTTACCTCAGAATATGATCCTCTAACGGCATTGTGATTTTTTTTTCTCTCCTCTTAATTTGTACTTTCAAACACTCCCCTGTGGAAGCTAAGGGAATGTGTGATTGTGGCAGTGGCCCACCCTGGGGACAACACCCAAGTGCAAAATAACTCAGCCTTGAGCCTGGTTACAGGGGATGGATGGAGCTGATAGTTATGCGTCCCTTTTCACAATCTGCAGATGTCCCAAAGTATTGTTGAAGACTCACTGTTGTAATACGAGAAACACAGCAGCCGATTTCCGCACAGCAAGCTCCAGCAATCAATAACGAGATAATGACCAGATAGTCTCTCTGTAAAGTTTGTTATGGGATGAACAATGCAAGGACTCCAGGGAAAGCTCCCCGCACTCTTCTCCGAAATGGTGCAGTGGGAGCTTTTACACCCACCTGAGGGAGAAGATGTGGTCTCGGTTGAATGTTCCATCGCAAACTTGCCCACGCGGCAGGAACAGGCCTCCACAAATCGGGCAGCAGACAATGGAAAACTTATGTCATATCACGAATTGTGTGCTGATGCATCACATACCTGCTAATGAGAGGTGGCGCAGCAACTCTGGGCTCCTTCGCCAGGCACAATGATACTCGACAGACAGAGGCTGGTAATTTCCAGTCCTGCCAGGTGGTAGGACCCACTGCAGAGGATGCGCAGGGCCAGCCAAAATACCATTGATCTTCGGCGGGACTGAAAGACCCTATTGGAGGGTGAGGCCAGAAAATCCTGGCTCGAATATAATTCATCAACATGTCCTACAGCTGCTTGGCATCTTCCCCCTACTTGCCGTTGGAAAATCATTTTCAGAAAACTGTACCCAAATCTCAACAACTGTCAATAATCTCCTGGCAGTGACAGACAATAGTCACAATTTCAACCTCTTATTTTTGAATGATACCAGCCCATAATAAATTCTGGTCATTGATTCTTCCCATTATAATGGTCTCAAAGTAAAAGACAAGTCTTCTGAAACTTGACAGGGCTTCTTTTTGCCTGTCACTGGAACTTCAATGACAAACTATCATTATCAACAATTATTCTATTTCTGGCTTTCTGCCAGTTTCTCACCAAAGATTTGGTATGTGACCAGTGGCTAACCCCATGGAAGTTCAAGACCACACTCTGAATACATTGTAAAGCTCTTGCTTATGTAGTTATATCACATTCTCTTAAATGCCATCCTCCTTCTAAAGTTGTCAATTATATAACACTCTTTGTTACTCTGATAATGGATGTTATTTTCAAAATATTTTTGGAAATGTATTCTGTAAAGAAAGCTGTGTGTCCATGATTAATTAAACTTGGTGGGGTGGGGGAGGAGCAGGGGTAGGTTAACAGAGACAGCTTGTCTGTGAGAGTTGAGAGATAAAATGGTAAAAGTGCTAGTTTCATTAGGTGTATGTATTTATAATGAGAGGCTATAGTGAAGTTAGATTTACAAGTAAATAGGTTGAGTTTTTAAAAATTGCATTAGGAGATAGATAGGGGCTTGGCTTTGCAACTGTTAAATTTCGAAGGGGAATTTAAGGTACCTTTACAGCTTTCAAAGGTTTCATAAGTAGACTGGGGGAGGTTATTACTTTTTATTTGAACCGAAAGTGGAGGCAATAGAAAAACGTGAAAGATTTTATATTTTCGAAAAGTTGAGTTCAAAGTGGTGCTGAGGAGAATGGAATCTGAGATGAAAGGGGGAAAGGATATTTGAAGAAAGATTTTGAGCTGAGTTATATAACTGTATGGGGAGATGGCCTGAGAACAACTCTGTGCTAAGGTGTCAAACCTGAAGCAGCCATCCAGTCAGGCCAGAAAATTATTATTTGTTTCAGAAACCAGTTTGTTTCTGAACTTTCTTGGATTTTTCCATCAGATTGGGAATGTTTGAGGAGTTGTGTGGTATACCTTTATTAAAGTGACAGTTGTTTTGCCTTGGATAATATTGTTGGATTGTTAGAGTTAAAAATCTACAAGGGAATCATTGCCATAGTGTTCACTTGTGTGTTCTGACCAAATGGGCTTTTGGAGGGATGTTTTGTAAGACGTTATTTTTAAACCGTGTAACTGTAATCAAATGTGCTCAAGTCTTTTTTCTTCTTGTTAACAAATATTTAAATTTTTAAAACCCTAAAGGAGTTGCTGGAGCTCTATGCTTCTGGGATCAGTAGCTTTTCCTCCTCATTTACTCAGCAAACATAGTCACGCCATTTTAAGTTTCCGCATGACGACCATGCCGATTTCTACGGAAATTGAGTGAAAGCTTGTGGGAGGAGAGTGGGGCTCCAGTGCTTTCTGGGTTAATCCTACCTTGTGTAAGTGGAGCTATTTTTGATTTTTCTTTGGTACGCCTTTGACGAACTGGTAATTCTGCATGCCAACCATGCAAACTAATGTGATTTTCATACTACTTATAGAATATTATTAGTATGTGAATGTGGGTACGGCTCTTGTTTGGTCAGAATCCTTTTTGATAATCCTCGAGAGGCATGCATTGAAATCTTATTCTGGTGTATGATGTATTGCTGTGAACTGCACTACGTGCTCACTGCTCAAAGCGAGAATTCCCTCCAGTGCTGTTTTGAAAGGAGAAAATAAAGAGACAAGGTAGATATCTGCTGTGAAGCAGGATCCCATTAGGGAGCCAGGCAAGCGTGACTGGTCTCTGTGTTCAATTCCCTGTTTCCAGGTACAAGACAAATAGTTTACACCAGATTATTAGTGTTATTTGACAATGTGTTGGCATTCCATTTTAAAGAGAATGGGAGGTAGGAGAGAAGAAATGGGAACAGAGAGAGTGCGACAAGCAGATCATACAGCTTCTGTTCAGAACCCTGTCATTTGGATAATCCTAAAGAATGAATGAGAAACAGGGCAATGGGAAAGACAGGATAAATGAGGAAGGTGGCACAGGGCACCAAGTGAGGAAGCAAGATGAAGATTGAATGAGTGAGAAAGATGGGAATGAGATGCAGAAATGAAGAATGCTAAGACATGTACTGAGATAGAGAGTGAGAAACAGATCAGGCAAGGATGGGAACATGTGAAAAAGGATGTGCAACTCAAGGCGGCGAAAGAACAACTCTGTGGTAAATGATTTGACTGGGTGGGGTATTTATGTGGTCTGTTTCCATTGTGCTGTAAAGACTTTGATTCTGATTTTCGTGCAGTCCTTACTGAAGTCCTTACGTACTGTCCTTACCGCCCCCACAGCCCTGGACACACCCATACCCACTATTACAGCCTTGGAGGTAAGAGCTGCCTTCTTGAAACTAAACAGGTCCCGACAGAGTCCCTGGGTGAGCACTCAGAGCCTGCGCTGACCAGCTGGCGAGTGTATTCGGAGATATCTTCAACACCTCACTTCTCCGCTCCGAGGTCCCCACCTGCTTCAAGAAGAACATCATAATACCATTTGTCAATGTACTCTGTCTATTATTCTTTTGTCTACTATGTACGTACTGTGTACGTTCCCTTGGCCGCAGAAAAATATTTTTCACTGTACTTCGGTACATGTGACAATAAATATCAATCAATCAATGTGAATCCAACTTGGGTAGTTTTAAATGAAATTTGTTTTCACTAGTTGGTAATGGATACATGTTAAGGGCCACGTGTATCAGAAGGGAGCCTTGCAAGTCCCAATATATGGAAATGTTATAAACGATGGAAGCTCATTTAGAGATGATTCATAGTCATCTGCGTGAACTAAGGCAGTAGCCAGAATTTGTTTTTGTGACCTATTTCTGCTCACTAAGCTGAAGGTCATCAGCGTTATGGAAAACGTCCTATCTTCAGCTTGATTTTCCGCAATTCGACATTCCCATTGAGCCCATCCTGAGAAATGCTGAGCATGCAGCCAGATGTTTATCCCCATTAAGGTGAAGGGGCACACACTCCCAAGTCTACAAACCATGCCAGGAATGCCGGAACATGGAATCACCCACCCAGTATTAGCATTAAAACATTCCATGAGGGATAGCTCTGTAATAAAGAGAAGGATTTGTGCTTCCTGTGTTCTGTTCTTACAATGTTCTTGGGGCCGGTTTAGCTCAGTGGGCAAGACAACTTGTTCATAATGCAAAGTGAGGCCAGCACCGCAGGTTCAATTCCCATATCGGCTGAGGTTATTCATGAAGGCCCCTTGCCTGAGGTGTGATCATTCTCAGGTTAC
Organism: Scyliorhinus torazame; assembly: GCF_047496885.1. Classification (NCBI taxonomy): domain Eukaryota; kingdom Metazoa; phylum Chordata; class Chondrichthyes; order Carcharhiniformes; family Scyliorhinidae; genus Scyliorhinus; species Scyliorhinus torazame. The sequence continues at coordinate 108,016,523 of NC_092716.1, forward strand.
ATCACCAGCAGTCAACTCCTCCCTCAAAGGGGAAAGCATCTGGGACCATGGAAACTTTACATAATTTCTTGTAATATAGTTTTGCCCTGAGTTTACAAGAGCACCCTTAACTGCACCACAAATGTGCTTTTAAAATATATTTTCTGCATCTATCATTTCATGAGCTCGCTGAATAATATCAGCAATTTGATGGCAGTTGGTGGCAGCTTTAAGATTTGGCTCACACTTCGTAACAACCTGGCTGATATGACCCAGACTCCTTCAATATATGACGGAGGCAGCCAACAGGCTGAAAGGAAATTCATTCCATCTGCCTGGCTTGGATTTGAACCCAAGTTGCAGAGGTGGCAAGCTGGTATATTAACCCATTTAACCAGCCAGTTGCACAGGACCAAGGCTGGCACATTAGCCCACTGCCCTGCCAGTCATAGAGATGACTGATAATACATTAACCCATGCATCACGTAACCGCAGAGATGGCAGATGGGCACATTAACGCACTGTACCATGCGGGCACAGAGGTGACAGGCTAGGTGACCAGCTAGTCAAAGGGGTGGCAAACTGGCACAGAGATCACTGGACCACCCAGTTCACTCGCCAGAGTTTTATTAATAATTAATAAGATCAATGCAGTAACCGAGAGTATTGAGTACTGGTTAACTGTTCCAGAAATGTCAGTCGTTATGAACAGAGTAGAATTTGTGTCATTTAGTCTCTTTTGATGTTGAACCAGTTCAGTTCTCAGAAGCTCAATAAAGGAACTTTATATCCTCTTAACAATTTGAGATACACGCTGGGATTTTCCGCTCTCTTTTGCGTTCGACGTGTTTGCGAGCGAGAAGGGAGCATATCCCGGCTCTGGGTCACTGTCCGTGTGGAGTTTGTACATTCTCCCCATGTTTGCGTGGGTTTCATCCCCACAACCCAAAGATGGGCAGGGTAGGTGAATTGGCCACGCTAAATTGCCCGTTAATTGAAAAAAATGAATTGGGCTCTCTAAAATTTATTTTAAAAAATAATTTTATTCATTGAAGTTTAGAAGAGTGAGATGGGATCTCATTGAAACTTGCAAAATTCTAACAGGATTAGACAGGGTAGATTCACAAAGAATGTACCCGATGGTGGGGGAGTCCAGAACTAGGGGTACTAGGGGTCATAGTTTGAGGATAAGGTTAAACCTTTTAGGACTGAGGTGCGGAGAAATTTCTTCACCCAGAGAGTGGTGAACCTGTGGAATTCACTGCCTAGAAAGTAGTTGAGGCCAAAACGTTGTGCAATTTCAAGAAGGAATTAGATATAGCTCTTCCGACTAAAGGGATCAAGGGGTATGGGGGAAGGCGGGATCAGGGTATTGAACTTGATGATCATGCCATGATCATAATGAATGGTGGAGCAGACGCGAAGGGCTGAATGGCCTACTCTTGCTTCTATTTTCTATATATGTTTCTATGTTTGAGCCCATTCAGTCCCTGAGAGACAAAAGTGAATGCCAACAGAAGTGTGCACTCTTATCCAGGAACCCCAGCAACATTCTCTGAGCTCTGGTCTCAGCAGACTTGGCCTCTGTAAAAGAAAAATCGATTGAGAATCTTTCGACTGAAATGGGCTGCTTTGCTGGCCAGAGGCAGTTCCTGTCTCAGGAGTCATTTAAACCAGCAAATTCTCATTGATCGCTAAAGTTGGTAAATTTACAGCACAGACCTCAATGAAGTCTGCTGATGGGATTAGTGTCCATGAGCTCATGTACTCCTGTGCACTTCTCCCAGCAGTGGGTGGTCTGTGCCTACAGCTGGCAACAGGTATGTGGCACAGCTCTGAGTGAATGCGCCAAGCTTTGGGTCAGTGACTGATCTGACCAACAGATTGCATGCACATTCTTAAGCTGCCAGTTTCCTTCATCCCTTGCAGAGAGTCTCCTCCAATATTATGGTTGTTTGAGGTTCCAGCGCAAAACAATTAGTTGTATTAGCAAGGCAGCGCCCGTGGCGAAAGCATCCCAGGATGTTTCACTGATGGGGTGCAGACAAATGCAAGTGGATGGGACAGGAAAGGTGGAAGACAGCACAGTGGAAAACAATGTGGGTTCTGAATGTGGAGGGGTGTAAGGAGGGAGCTGGTTGGACTGGTATTGGGATTGGTGGCGTGTGCCCCTAATGGTGAGGTGGAGAGAGGGCGGTATGCACAGGGAGGATGGAGTGGAACCATGGGCAACTGGGAATTTTTGATGATGGGCTTCTCCAGGTAGTAGAGGGGCTTTGTAAATGAGGATACTAATGCTCAATTTGAAAACCGGAAGGAAGATAATTATCTAAATGGCTATAGATTGACACAGGGGAATGAGCAACAAGACCTGTGTGTCCTTGTACACCAGTCGCTGAAAGTAAGCAGCAGGTGGTAAAGAAGACAAGTGGTATGTTGGTCTTCAAGCAAGGATGTCCTTGCAATGGAGGGAGTGCAGTGAAGGTTTACCAGACTGATTCCTGGAATGACGGGATTGACGCATGAGGAGAAATTGAGTAAGTTAGCATTATGTTCGCTGGAGTTTAGAAGAATGGGGGTGGATCTAATAGGAACCTATTAAATTCTAACAGGACTAGACAGGAGAGATGCAGGAAGGATGTCCCCGATGGCACAGACGTCTAGAACCAGGGCTCACGGTCTAAGGGTATGGGGTAAACCATTTAGGGTGGCACAGTAGATAGCACTGCTGCCTCACAGAGTCAGGGACCCGGGTTCAATTCTAGCCTTGGATGGCTGTCTGTGTGGAGCTTGCACGCTCTCCCCGTGTCTGCCTGAGTTTCCTCCGGGTGCTCCAGTTTCCTCCCACAGTCCAAAGATGTGCATAATAGGTAGATTGGCCAGGCTAAATTGCCTCTCAGTGTCAAAAGATGTGCAGGTTAGGTGGGGTCACTGGGTTAGGGCGGCGCCTTTTGGATGGTCAGTGCAGACTCAATGGGCCGAATGGCCTCCTTCTGCACTGTAGGGATTCTATGGATCGATGAGGGGAAATTTCTTCACCCAGGGAGTGGGGAGCCTGTGGAACTTGCTACCACAGAAAACATTTGAGGCAAAATCATTGTATGTTTTCAACAATGAGTTAGATAAAGCTCTTGGGCAAAAGGGAACAAAGGATTTGGAGGGAAAGAAAGAACATGTTGCTGAGTTGGATGATCAGCCGTGATCATAATGAATGGTGAAGCAGGCTCGAAGGGCCAAATGGCCGACTGCTTCTCCTATTTTCGATGTTTCTATAATCTTGCATAGATTTTTTTGAATGCTTGTCAATCAGGTGTTGTATTACAAGTCTCCAAATGCTCAGTTTGCGAAGCCAGCTTCATTCACATAACCTAGATGAGCCCTCAACCCCTATTGGGCTTGGTGTTGGGAGATCAGGGGAATGTAGAATGAGATGGGGTGGTTGCGATGATGATGTTGCAAGAGGAGTATTTGAAGAGCTGTGTACAAATGCTGGATAATGGCGAACAGTAGAAGGAGGCAACCGTCTTACGGGTAAGTAGCACGTGTAGTCAGATTTAACTTATTTTTACCTTTCCAAGGACTATGGGAGGAACAGATATTCCCAACAAAATCCAGTTTAAGGAAACTTGAGTCCTTGACCAAGGGAAGGAGGCTAGCAGTGTTAGTGCAAAAGATAATGTGAGGAATTTGGCCCTGTTCGCCACAAACAACAGATTGTCAGCATTGCAAAAAGAAGTAAAGACAGACAACTTGATGGCATAATGGGCTGTTGCTGCCAGCTCAGTGATATATCTTAGCTGTCGGTGTTCTCACTATTGACAGCAACAGTCCTGACAAGGTCTGCCTGGTCATGCAGGACAATTATATGCGCAGTACCCTATGCAAGCTAGCTGGATATATCCATGCCAATGTGAATGTCTTGTGGGTCATGAGTAGAGACCATTTCCAGTGCAACTTTACCTGCCCAATGCCCTTCCTTTACTTCCCCTCTTGTCTATATAAAGTGCAAGGATATGTGGTTCCTATGGAGTTACCCATTACACAAGTGCTGTGAATATTCTAAACTGATGGGACTGCCAAACACTTGCCATAAAAGACTCCTGAGAAGGAAGAACTGTCAGATCATGAACGTAATCCAATGACAAAATAGAACGGAAAAGGAGCCTTAAAATATTACATTGTATCTTCTTGTAGACCGGTTTAGATGCATACGTCACATCGCTTAGCACCACAAATGGCCTATTTACATGAGCAGTGGCAGTACCATTCTGCAATTAACCGTCCACCAAAATCTCGCTGACATTGAAACATTACAACTGGGAGAGCTGTGGGCGCTTCTGCTACCATTTGAAAACCAACCAACACTGGGGGAGCCCTGAAAAGGGCTGGGATCCAACATTAAATGGTAACTGCCTATATTTTCAATATATGTCTGTGGCTGATCGGAAGAACCCACCTGATTCAATTCAGATTAGAATCCCTATAGTGCAGAAGGAGGTCATTCAGCCCATCGAGCCTGCAGCCACCCCTTGAAAGAGCACTCTACCTAGGCCCACTCACCCACCCTATCCCCATAACCCCATCTAACCTATATATCTTAGGACACCAAGGGGCATTTTTAGCATGGGCAACTCACCTAATTCTGCACATCTTTGGACACTAAGAGTATTTTTAGCATGGCCTTTCCACCTAATTTGCACTTCTGGATTGGGATGGTTTGTCATCCTGGTCTGTGACAGTCTGCTCCTGTCAGGAGCTGGGAATGAAACTGACTCCAGTTACTTAACAGTGAAACGCATAGAACAACAGTAGGTGCAGATCTAAGAAGCAAGGGTCGCCACCTGTATATCTCTGAATATTCAAAGCTTTCCAAGAATTGTGATAATCTATTGCTTACGTTAAATTTTACTTTCTTTGTTCCTTTGTTTTGTCTCTATTCACTGAATACTGACGGTATGCAGACAAGGATAAAGGCCCATAGGAGGTTACAAGCTAAGCACTACAAGGGGACAAATTTAACATCAGCAGAGTTTCAAAGTCTGCTGCTGCCCAGGAGCCACACCCTCCAAGAGGGCAAACTGGAAATGCAGCAGGCACTGCCCACTTAACAGGAAAGGCTAGGAGAAAAAATTCATACAATTACAAGCTAGTTATTGAAACAGATTTGAAGTGATAATGGGGTTTTAAAAAATCAAGTGGAAAGGAAGGACATATTACAATTAACCACAATTTATTCTTCTCTCAGAGGGTCAATACTCTGTGAAATTCCCTTCCCCAGAAAGCAGTGGAAGCGCTGAATTTATTCGAGGCTGAGTAAGATTAATTTTTGATGGACAAGGGAGTTGAGGGTTATGCGGGATGGGGGCAGACAGGAAGGTTAAGTTGACACCACAATCAGACCAGGATGAACTTATCAAATGGCAGAATGAGTTTGAAGGGCTTGAATGCCTACTCTATTTTACTTGTTCTTTTCACGGAGTGTGGGCATCACTGACTAGATCAACATTTATTGCCCACCCTTAATTATCCTTAAGAAGGTGGTGGTCAGCCGCCATCTTGAACTACTGCAGCCCATGTGGTCCTAAGTCCTATGTCCCAATGTGAGAGAGTCTCTTATTGACAAATCCCCAGCTGGACATTCTTTCTAGTTGGATTCCCAGTGCAGCAATGCAAAAGACAGCTGAAAGTGTGCTTTACAAAGAAAACAAACACAAATATTTTAAACTTGGTTTCAACACCAAGTTAAAAAACCTTGTTCGCATGACCATTCAAAATCATTGAGTATTAATTCTGGAAGATTTGTGTCACAGGGGTCATGACTGAGCTGACATTTGTAGAGCTTTGGACAATGGAAAGGTCAGACTTACTTGTTCTGATTGTAATTTGGGGCAGGCTTTCCAAACTGAAACGGCCATGTGGAAATGCTGATGGCACTCCCCCGGAAACCTACCCGGGGGTTCCCCCCCCTTCATTGGTGAAGCCCTCCAGCAGGTGTTGCCGAGCTGCTCTCTTGAATTGCTGCAGTCCATGCGGTGTAGATGCACCTACAGTGCTGTTAGGGAACGAGTCTCAGGGGTTTGTCCCAGCAACCGTGAAGGAATGGCGATATATTTCGAAGTTAGGATGGTGAGTGACTTGGAGTGGAACCTTCAGGTGGTGGGATTCCCAGGTACCCGCCATTCTTTTCCTTCTAGATGGCAGTGGTTGTGGGTTCGGAAGGAGCTGCCTAAAGAGCCTTGGTGCTTTCCTGCAGTGCATCTTGTAGATGGTACATACGGCTGCCACTGTACGTCGGTGGTGGAGGGAGTGAATGTTTATGAAAGATGAGTGTCTATCTCATGCATTTCCAACCATAAGTTGTCCCACATTCTTTAAAGCCAATTAAATAGTTTTGAATTGCAGTCACTGTTGTAAAATAGGAAATACAGCCACCAGTTCCTGCACAGCAAGATTCCACAAACAGCAAAATGATAATGACCAAATAATTAGTATTGGTTTTGTTGGCTGAGGGAATAAGTATTGGTCAGAACAGACTGAGCAAAACGTCCTTTGGTCTTCTTTGAAATGGTGCTATGGGATCTATTATGCCAATCTGAGACGGCTAAATGGGCTTTGGCTCATCATCTACTAACAGTACGGCACATCTTCAATGCGGCCTAGCTCATGTGCTCTGAAATTGGAATTAAACCCACGAGCTGAATCAGAGGCATGAGTACTGCAGCAAAGCCAAAGCTGACAACTTGGAATCTACTCCCAAAAAAAAACCTTTTCATTTCTTCTTTCTCAGTTGCTCTTCTTTTTCATTACTGCCCTGGATTTCTGGGGTTTAAATTCCCTAGAAATGGTGCAATCTTTGTGGATATTGGCCCAGTATATAATGAGGCTTTGAAATTAATCCTGTCTGACTCAATGGGTTGAGCAACAGCCCTGAACTGATGAGAACTGAGTTGGCATCAAAGATAATATGAGTGCCTGCATGTAATGTTTATTCCTCGAGTGAATAAGATGTCTTGCGACAAGTGAATTATACAGGTCACCTATCCAAGTGGAATGAAACGTAATATTCTCCAACTCCATCTGTAGTAACGTGTTTATACAGTCAATGACAATAATTTTCAGAGTATGTTCTACCTGAATTCTACTGGATGGTAGTTAATGTTATTTATAAAATTCCTATTCCCCTCTGCCTGTAGTCAGTCTAGTTTAATTCCGATAAAACTGTGTCCCCCACCCCGCGTTAGTGTGCAGTCAATTCAACAGTCACTGACAGCGGATTTTCATGGATTCAAATGGGGATCATTTTCACACACTCATCCTGGAAAGTCTACAATACTTCAATCACATGACATCCACTTACAGAAGGTACAATTAAAGACAGTAGTGCACTTCCACAAGTATTAAAACCAAACGGAGTGGATAGCAGCTCACACACCTTAGAACTTTTCTCGCGATCAAATTAAAGTTTAGGTAAGTTCAGCTGGCCAGACTCAAACCCAAAGATTCCTTTGAAGCAAAGACTGTTCAGCAGGTCATGCATGTAGACAGGTTTGGATGGCGGTTGTTAACAGAAGGTTAAATTTCTGACTGGTGAACACAGAGGTTTGAAATAGGTTGCAGTAGGCTTTTAAAAGACTGTAAAGCTCACAGTTCGTGAAGGCAAATGGCACAGCCTTTTGTTTCAGCTGCAGTGTTGTTGCTGGTGTCCTGCAGACTGGTCAGTTTCTCTCCGTTTATGGGTGAAAGGATTTCACAATCAAAGGGCAGTTTCAATCACGAGATGAATGGCCACTGGAACATGATGGAAGGCAAATGATGGTCTTTCATAGCGAAGAAGGAGTTTCAGTCACATGGTCAAAAGCCATTTATTACAATATAAAGTAGATAGTGGTTTTAGCATTTCATTATGGATTCTGAGTATGATAGCCCTCTTTTGTTTCAAGACAAACCAGGAGTAGGAGAATTTTCAAATTTATTGTGCCTGTATTTTGAGTAAGCCATGACAGTATTATGTGTGAAATTCCACAGAAGAGTGTAGTTTAGGCATGCCCATGCAAGGGAGACCATGCCAATTATAATCCATTAGGAACTTTCCAGAACGCTTGCTGGGCTGTTCAGTCAGTTGACACCTGAGCAGCCATCTTACAGTTCATTGTGATCCATTTAGAAAAGAATACAGTCTTTAGGAAAAATGGGAATAGTTTCATGCCTACACCTGACATTACACTGGAAAGAAACCATTCAGTCCAACCACCCCGGCAATGTACCATACAGTCCTCTCACCCACCTTCATCTAATTCCATGAACATATCCTTCTATTCCTTTCCTCCTTAAGGTATTTATTTAGCTTCCCATAAAATGCATCTGTGTATGTTGCATCAATTATTCCCTGTGGTAGCGAATTATATATTCTAGGCATTTTCTCTGGGTAACAAAGTTTCTCCTGGACCGTCTATTGGACGTGTCAGCAATTATCTTATATTTATGGCTAGTTCTGGTCTCGCCAACAAATGAAAACATTTTCTTCACATCTACCTTTTCAGAATCAAAAAGGCATTGATCACATCACACTCAGTGGCCCCTTTTCAAAAAGAAAACGAGCTTTAGCTTATTAAATGTTTTCTGATTGATGTAGCCTTTTAATTTACGTATCTTCTTTCTGAATCTTTTTTGCTCCTTCTCCAGTGCTTTTATATCTTTTTTGTAATATGGAGGCCAGAACTGCTCTTAGTGCAGCAAGTGCAGTCTAGCCAAGGTTCTATATGTGTCTAACATAGCTTCACTGGTTTTCAATTCTGTTCCCCAAGAAATGAATCCCAGTACATCATTTAGGACTTTATTAAATTGTGTTGCTAATTTTAATGATGTGGATATCTGTTATGTATCTGGGAGTACGGCCCTGTTGGCTCTGCATCACATGATGTGTAATGATGACAGCAGAGTGTTTGCGCGGGCTTTGAGCAGATCACCATCTTTGACTGTATGAGCAACACCCTTAACAAATCTCTCATTGTGTTTTACAAGAATCCTGAGTGTGGGGACCTCGTACCTTTTCTCTTTGTGGTCCCAGTGATCTTTTCCATCTTTAGATATGTGTATAGAGTTTGATGCCTTCCCCAATGGACAGTTTGGTGACGGGAGCGTTGGGGGGGAGGGGGGGGGGGGGGGAGAACGGGACGGACAGTTTGGTGACGGGAGCGTTGGGAGGGGGGGGGGAGAACGGGACGGACAGTTTGGTGACGGGAGCGTTGGGGGGGGGGGGTGTGGGTGGAGAGGTGAAAAGGCATTTAATCAGGGGAGGTGGTACATCGGGAACCACCTGCCTTCTCTCCTCCACCCCAAGTAACTGCCTGGTGAGAAAGTGGATGGTTTTCCCACCCCATGGCCATTTGAGATCCTTACATTTACAATTAATGACCACTATGGGCCTCATCCAACTGCCACTGCTATATAACCCAGGGGCAGACAGGGAAATCACCATGACGGACTTACCACAAAAGTAACATGGCAAGCAAACACATGCAGGATTGTGTGTGGACTCACGGGGGCACCCCTCCTTCAAAGGCACTCAGTGCCTGATAGAGGGACTTGGCATTGGGAAGTGCCCCACTGAGAGCCACCCCTTCTCCACCCAAGCCCTTGCTCCTGTCTTTCCATGTGAACACCACATCTCACCCCCGCAACCCTGCAAACCCTCCCCCTTCCATCACTCACCTCTAGCCTGGGAAACAGTATTGGCTCGCGGCTCTCAGCATCCTCAGGGTTTGAAATCTAAGGAAGGCCCAGCACTGCCTGGTTCAATGTCTGAGTGCCACTTAATTCAATGGATCTTTCCTAAAAGAGACAACGCAGCCTCTCACCAAATCTCCAGCCCACGGGTGAGACCCCTGCCACTTCTACTAAACCAAGAGCTAGTTTCCCAGTGTGAGACTTCCTTATTTTTCTTCCAAATAAATACTCTCTTTCACTTCTCTATATTGAAGTTAATTTGGCAATACATATCAATCCTGCAAGTTTATTCATGTCTTCTTGCATTTTGTGTGCTCCAGTTAAAAATTGAAACTTATGTAAATGTTCCAAATGGATTTATTCTTTGAAATAGCTTTTGGCCTTCGCTGCAGAATTCTTCCCTGAAGAAGGCATACATTTATAGGCCCGTAACCTCCGCACAGTAGCTATCTCAGACGGATTGTCCGTCTCAATGGACTTAGCCATGTTGAATTCCAAAGCCCCTGTCTCACCCAACCTTCCTCACTGAGGCTCGGTCAGACAGGAGCAGCGAAACGGCGTCATCAACGTTTAGTAAACAGGGCGCAGAGAGGTGAGTAACATCCCCTTTTTCGGCACCAGCTGCCGAAAGAAGGTATGAAAGGGATAATTCAAGTTATGTGCTTCAGAGTGCGAAGTGGGGGGGTGGTTGGGTCAAACCAGAGAGAGAGTGGTTGGGGGGATGTTGTGTCGGACTGGAGATAGGGAGGGGTCTGGTCAGGTCAGTGAAAGAGGGGTGGGGGGGGGGTCGTGTCGGAGAGGGGGGCAGTGTTGGGTCAGAGAGATGAGGGATGTTGGGGGGATCGGATCAGAGAATGGAGGGGGATGGTCAGTTCAGGAAGGGGAGGGTTGGGCCCAAGGGTGTGATAGTATGGGAGAGGGGGGTGTTCGGACTGGAGAGGCAGGTCAGTCTGGGAGAGTGGTGGGTCAGATCCGAGATGGGGGGGGTCAGTCCGGGAGTGAGGGGAGTCAATCTGGGAGGGGGCCTTGGATCAGAGGAGGGTCAGTCTCTAAGTGGGGAGTGGGGGGCAGTCCAAGTAGGAGGCAGGAGCACAGTCTCGGATCGGGTCGCACCTGGGGGGCTGTTCAGGGTGGGCTGGGTTGGGGTTTGGATTGGAAGAGAGGGAGTTGGGCCAGAAGGGGGTCGGGGAGGCAGGGTCGGGTCAGGATTGGTTTGAGGAGGGGAGGGTCAGGTCGGGCTAGTGGGCGGGGTGGGGTGCGGTCCGGCTGGGCCAGGAGAGGGCCGGATTACGGGTGGTGGGGAGGTGGTGGAGGTCGATTTAGCCAAGAGGGGTGGCGGGGTGGTGAATAGGTTGGGAGAGACAGGTGTTGGGTCGGGTCAGGGGTGGGGATGGTGTGGGGGTTCTGCTGGGCGGTCATGTGTGTGTTTGTGTGGGGGATGTCCTGTGCAAGGCTGGGTCTGGGTTTTTTAAATATGTACTCTTGAGAAAGAAGTCACTTTTTCCCTCTAATTCTTTCAGACAATTACGAGGATAAAACTGGCAGAGCCATTCAAAGTTAGTGATTTAAACCCCTTCTATCACATGGTTCGTAGCCCAGCGCAATTGTCCAGAGGAAGTTAGTATGCTTGGGAAATTGCCAGATAAATCCTTATGTGGGAATTCTTAGAGGGATTCCCCAGCGCATCATTGGGGTACCCCTTAAACTTGACACTGGGAGACAAGGAAGTTATGGATTTACATTGAGTCACCAAAGAGAATATAGTCATTGTGTGTATACATGTGCATGTGTACATGTGACTGTATTTGTAGGTGTACATATATGCACTTTGAATTTGTGCGCAAGTCGTCTCACTTATTGATGCGCTAAGCGTCAAGAACCACAAAGACATGTGAGACTTTAACTCAGGCTTTAATATACTACATGGGAGGCTTACCCGACACAGACGACCCCAGACAGAATGGGGGCTGTCCCAGAAGAGGTTCTTATACTGACTCCCGGGGGAGTGGCTAAGGCGGAGCTCTCCGTGGCCAGGTCGGGTTACCTACCAGTGACCGAACCTCTGCAGAGTTACAGTACAATACACAGTATTACAGGGCCACGTTACGCACAACTATTATATACTATGTACAATGGTAGGGAGGTACAGTGGTGTATCACCACATTCACCCCTTGTTTAGAAGGAAGTCCGGGGTGAAAATTTGGAGCAGTGAACAGAGTCCATCAGGAGGTTCCGTGTCGTCAAAGGTCGAGACGAACGATGGGTTTGGTCGATCTCTTTGAACGTCGGAGCTGCGGCGCTGAGGTAGTGTCCGGCGGTATCCGTGCGGTCGGTGGTGCTGGTTCGCGAGGCGGCATGACTTCCCCCACCGCTTCGGCTGGCTCGAGGCGAAACTGCGGGATGACAGCGGCTGGCACCCCGGAGTAGCAGACCGCGGCGTTGGACCCCGAGGCAGCAGTGGAGCGGCAGACGTTTGCAAAGTGGCCTTTCTTGCCACAGGCTGATCAGGTAGCATCTCTAGCAGGGCAGCGTTTCCTGGGGTGTTTTGCCTGGCCACAAAAGTAACACTGGGGCCCAGGCATTTTTACTGCTGGTGTGGCTGGGTGGGCCCTTACTTGCAGTGGTTGTTGCTGGGAGGTAGTGGCCACGTAGGGAGCGTGGACAGGAGCATAGGAAGTTCGTGCAGGCGTGTAGGACGCATTATTGTCGTAGGCTGCCTGTTGGGCCTCTGCCATAGTGACTGCCGTGTCCAGAGTCAGGGTAGTTTGTGTCAGAAGGAGTTGGCGAATCGGGACGGAAGCGATGCCGGCTACAAAGGCATCAAGCGCCAGGGCCTCAGTGTTCTGCTCAGCGGAGACTGCTGGCGCGTTGCAGGTGAGCGCGAGGGCACGGAGGTCCCGAACAAACACGGATAGGGGTTCACCCGGCTGCTGGTGCCGGGAGGCGAGGCGGTGGCGGGCGTAAATATAATTAACAGTTCGTGCATACCGGCTTTTGAGCTTCACGATGGCATCGGCATAGGTCGTTGTCCCCGTGATGAGGTCGAAAAGCCCGTAGTCGAGCCGTGAGCACAGGAGATTGAGTCGGTCGGCGTCCGTTTTGGCGAAGGCGGAGGATGCTTCCAGGTAGGCCTCGAAACACCGGAGCCAGCAGTTGAAAAGGTGATCCGCGCGTGGAGCGTGGGGGTCGAGCGAGAGCTTGTCGGGTTTCAGAGCAGCCTCCATTATAACTGTAGTATATTAAATTGATGCGCTAAGCGTCAAGAACCACAAAGACATGTGAGACTTTAACTCAGGCTTTAATATACTACATGGGAGGCTTACCCGACACAGACGACCCCAGACAGAATGGGGGCTGTCCCAGAAGAGGTTCTTATACTGACTCCCGGGGGAGTGGCTAAGGCGGAGCTCTCCGTGGCCAGGTCGGGTTACCTACCAGTGACCGAACCTCTGCAGAGTTACAGTACAATACACAGTATTACAGGGCCACGTTACGCACAACTATTATATACTATGTACAATGGTAGGGAGGTACAGTGGTGTATCACCACACTTATGAAATTATATTCGGGAAAGGGTGTAGTATGATTATGCTGAGTGGCAAAGAATGGAGTGACTTGATTATCGGGAGGGTAGGGTGTTCACTTGTTAGGCAGTGGATATAATGGTGGAATGCACTGATTATCCAGAAGAGAATAGTGTGTAGATATGCACAAACCAGTCAGAATAGGATGCAATATGTGTGTCCGATGGGTACAGCGTTCCTCTTGTGTCTCTGCACGCATGGGTTGGTCACTCGGAAGGAGATGTACTGCATGCTCGGAAAGGTGTGAGACATCAAGATGAAGGATCGAAGGCAATTGAGCCAAATGGCACCAAGGCTGAAAACTATCAAATTGAACTGAGATAAGATAGGAAGCAGCAATTAGATGGTACCAGAATTCATTTCTCTTAAAGACTTCAGGAATATGGATGGTAATAAGGAATTTGGCTGTTTTGAGATCCTGGGAAAGATTGATAGTGGAAGAGAACTCAGGGAACTTGCTTCTAACAGTGTGTAAATAGAGCGAGAAGGAATAGTGTGTGAAGGCACTTCCGAGGCATACTGATCATGGAGATATGGATAAAGACAGAAAATCTTGGGATGGAAAGAGGGAAGTTGGAGGGTTACGGTGATAGAGCAAGTGCCTATTACACCAGTTCCAGAATCTGGGAAGTGTGAGAAGAGCTTCTCTAGATATTGAAGCAGCATTCAATCCTAGAATAGACTTTATATAGAGTTGCTGAGTGAGAAAAACATGTGTGCACATAAGGAAAAATAAAACTCTTTGAATCAGTTTTTGGAAAAGTTGGCAATGCAGGTGATCAAGGCCACAATTCCCAACAAATTCACAACAAATGAAAAATGAAAACTGATGAAGATTTCAGGGTGATGCTATCAGCAGGAAGGTTTCTTGAATAGAATGGGAAGAGATGTTGCTGACCTAGTGTCACTGAGAAATTGAAAGGTATGGAACGGAACGGCACATTATCAACATTGAGAGCATCTAACCTGATGGATGGAAAGTAGTGTCTTGTGATTGTGGGCAGGGTTGGATGATGACCTGAAAAGGTGATTGAAATCGTGAAGGGATTGAGTCGGAGAAAACTTAGAGTCCCAGGAAAACTGTGTGAATGATCAAAGAAATCATAAGGATGAGCTGTCAACTGTAGCACAGAGAGAGTGATGTGAGAGGACCCTGGATTACCTTTAATGGAGCTTTGGTTGGAGAAAATCTGTACGCTGAAGAATATCCAAAAGTAAATGTGGTGCTCATTCAGAAGAGGAATGTGTATGGGTACAAGTTATCAGGGAGAGGTTGCAGTGATAGAATATGTTAGGATGCAGTGTGCACGAGTCCTGGATATTAGCAAGCTAATGTAGTGATGAAATATTTGTGGCTAGGTTTCGGGACTTTTTTGATGTTATTATTTTACATGGTCAGTGTTCCACAGCACTGAGAGACAGTTGCAACAAGAATAATAACCATGGTTACAGCTACATCGTCACAGTTTCGAGTGTGCAGGCACACAGCCGCCTGACCAGAACAGTTTATGGATTGAAGCAAAGGTTATTTAGAGGAAATAAATTCTGTATTCCAAGTACAAGAGATTAAGAGTCGGCTCAGCTCAGTATTTATTACTTTTACCCTGTCAGAAGGTTGTGCTTTCAAGTCCATTCTAATACTTGACCACATGCTTTTTGATGGCTGTCTGTTGAAGTTTTAATGGAGTGTTAGATTATGAATGCAGCACCATCCATTGAAAGAAAGATTCCAGTGACTGGGCTGGTTGTCAACAGATTGATTGTTATTATTTGAAGAAGATTGAAGAGGTTTTCCATTGTTCTCATCATCACTCCTGACTCCATCCAAACATATTGGGCGTGGTTTAACGGGAAAAAAAAGAGTCCTGTTCAGGCGCTGAGATCAACACCGCTATCAGACCGTACTCTACTTTTGTTTCTGGTCTCGATGAGGAACGGTCCACCGAGGCCGCACTTATCTTCATTTCCTGCACTGACGAGCTCAGCAGTGCCTAGATGCCAGGCCAGAAGTGCCAAGGTGGCAGTGGGAGTGCCAGGGTACCATCCTGCCCAAAGCCCGACCACGCAGGGGCGTCGCCACCACCTTTCCCATCCCAGGTGTCGTTACACCTGGTCCATGTTTATGTGGGCCAGTGCTAAACGGTGCCACCCAGGCCCGCACGTTTGGCCTCAATCCTTGGGTGACTCCAACGCAGACATATTTAAGTGAGTCTAACTGCTCACTTAAATATGCAAATCTGGATCCCACCCAGTAAGGGCGAGATCCAGATCATGATGTCTTGTAACATTTCGCTAGATCTCGTAAGGCGTCCCGAGCATTGCAAATCCCGCGAGAGGCCTTTCGCGAGGTTTAACGCCCTCGTTGCAGCCCAAGTCAGGTCTGACGAGGCTGTGCGATCGCACCCATTAACTGATTATTCATTACCCGTTGTTGAGTTACCTGGATGTCGCAAAACGGTCTCCTACGCAAGAGTGACTGTAGTTCATAGTGTGTGAATTGGGGCAGGCAAACAAGGTAAAATAATGTACAGATTTCATAGATGAGATGATATCCTGGCACTCACAGGTTAAATTATAGGGTTTAACAATCTCGGAAACAAGTCCTTTCCCTTCGCTTCCACCCGCCGTTCAGTTCATAATGTCAGACCTTAAATAGGAGAGAGTAGAATTTTTGTGCCTAAAAAAACAAAAAGTGCTGAGAGAATTAAGAAAGACTCCCATTGCAGTGCCTCCAGACACCGAGAGCAGCTTCAAGAATACAGAATAATTGATGCTTGGGCTGAAAAAGAAGTTTTCAGGCACACGCAAGAAAATGTACAGTAAATTCTATGTCTATGTCTATGATAGAATAATAGTTATGTTAATGGACTGGTAATCCAGCCGCCCAGACTAAATCTCGGGATGTAGGAGTTCAAATCCCACTTGGTCAGCTGGTGGATTTAAAATTTGTTCAATTAATGGATCTGGAAGAAAATTCTACTCAATAATTATAGTTCATGCACTAATAAAATCAAGAAACCACCTGAGTCATAAAAACCCATTTGGTTCATTATTGCCCTTGAGGAAAGGAAACCTACTGCCCCTTCACAGTCCAGTTAATGTGGTTAACTCTGAGCTGGCCGAGAAATCCATTCAGTTGCATCAAACCGTTGCTGAAAAATGCACTGCAGCGATTCAAGAAGGTCACTCACCACCACCGCCCCAAGGGCAGTTAGGGATGGGCAACACATCCATGTGAAAGAATAATAAAGACATTGTGGTGTAAACCCAGGAAAAGTCATAGTGGAAGCTTGGGCATTGTGTTTGATGGCTGGCATGTGGTTTAGAATGATGCCAGCAGCGTGGGTTCGATTCCCGTTCTGGCTGAGGTAGACTTGGGACCTGCCTCCTTGCCCGGTCCCTGTGAGCAGGAGGCAATGGCAAACCACCAATAAAAAAAAAGCCAAGAAAAGTAGCTTAGGAGGAACCATCTGCAGACAATGAAGCAAAGGTCTGCCTTTGGATTGGGCATTCAAGGGATGGCACAAATGGAAGCTGCTAATTTCAGATCAGCCATGATCTTATCAAATGACGGAACAGGTTCAAGGGGTTGAATGGGCTATTCCTGATTCGCACGTATTTTGTTCATCGCTACATACATCGTGGCATTTGACTTCAAAAGGCTCATCTGGTGATGGACGATGACGGTGAACTTCACCACACAGTGGGTAAAGCACAGTATACTGTGCTTCAGGTATCACACCAGACATTTCAGATGAACATCTTTTATTTCACAGTTGGCTCAGATGACCCTGCGTCTAATAACTAGCGGAGAGCCTTAATGCGGTGTGTACATGGAGCCCCAGGTAAAATTGCCCAGAGACGTTGAGTCTGATAAATATACATAACTAATAGAATATCCTGGCAGCGACTGATCACTACCTTTTCATCGTGTGTTTAATTTACTGATGAGGTTTTTAAGAAACATCTGAAGCACCTGCCAGTTTCCCATGTGCAACGAATAAAGGACCAATTATCTTACTTAAAGGTCAATGCAATTTTCAAGATTTTGTGCTGAAACAGCCTGAGTCATAAGTGCAAGGCATGTAAATAAGTCCATCTAGGGTGCTAGCGGCTATATAACTTGCAGCCAGGCAGTCAAAGAGGCTTAGGAGAAGACTTATTACCGCACTTTGAGACCATTTACCCGGTTACTTTCCCAGGAGGCTTTCAGCCAAGTATTTGACATTCTGATTTACGGTCTTCATTTGGCACATTCCATTACGCACGCACAATGAGTTAGCCGAGGAAATCCCGCTTTACTTGTTACCTTTCTCTTTGTGGATGGAGTGAAGAGAAGCAAAAGGGCACTGCGTCACCAAACAATGTATCGCCAGCTCGCGTTTTACACTGCCTCCTCTTTTGGAAGCAGTTTCACTTTCCTGACTCCACATTCATTTTGCTAGCTGACGGGCTTTGAGAACCATTCTCGTTACGGTTCAAACCCCCTCTGAAAAGGGTGAAATAGGCATTAAAAAAATTATTCAGCAACATCTGTCGAAGTGCCAATATTTTTGCTCCAAATGCAGTTTCCTGCCTTTCAGTGGCTGTATAGAATCATAGACTCACTATAGTGCAGAGGAGGCCACCCGGCCCTACAAGTTCGCACCGACCCTCTAAAAGAGCACCCTACCTAGGCTCAATCCCCCTCCCTATCCCTATAACCCCACCTAATCTTTGGACACTTAGGGCAATTTAACATGGCCAATCCACCTAACCTGCACATCTTTGGACTGTGGGAGGAAACCGGAGCACCCAGAGGAAACCCATGCAGACAGGTGAGAATGTGCAATCTCCACACAGTCACCCGAAGTCAGAATTGAACCCGGGTTCCTGGTGCTGTGAGGCAGCAGTGCTAACCATTGTGCCAGCCTGCCGCTCCTCAGGCTGCAGCTGTTTAAATGCTACCCTTCACTTCTCCTAGATAGTCCTTTGGGTGCTTGGTGTGTTCAATTTCCTGACGTCTGCCCCCAGCATGCTCTCAATGTCCAGCTTGCTGAAGGTCAAGCCTTCGTTAGGTAGGAACATAGAACATAGAACATAGAAAATACAGCACAGAACAGGCCCATCGGCCCACGATGTTGTGCCGAACCTTTGTCCTAGATTAATCATAGATTATCATTGAATTTACAGTGCAGAAGGAGGCCATTCGGCGCCCTGAGTCTGCACCGGCTCTTGGAAAGAGCACCCTACCCAAACTCAACACCTCCACCCAACACCAAGGGCAATTTTGGACACTAAGGGCAATTTATCATGGCCAATCCACCTACCCTGCACATCTTTGGACTGTGGGAGGAAACCGGAGCACCCGGAGGAAACCCACGCAGACATGGGGAGGACGTGCAGACTCCGCACAGACAGTGACCCAAGCCGGAATCGAACCTGGGACCCTGAAGCTGTGAAGCAATTGTGCTATCCACAATGCTACCGTGCTGCCCTTAAGAACAAATACATCTACACTATATCATTTTACCGTAATCCATGTACCTATCCAATAGCTGCTTGAAGGTCCCTAATGTTTCCGACTCAACTACTTCCACAGGCAGTGCATTCTATGCCCCCACTACTCTCTGGGTAAAGAACCTACCTCTGATATCCCTCCTATATCTTCCACCTTTCACCTTAAATTCATGTCCCCTTGTAATGGTTTGTTCCACCCGGAGAAAAAGTCTCTGACTGTCTACTCTATCTATTCCCCTGATCATCTTATAAACCTCTATCAAGTCGCCCCTCGTCCTTCTCCGTTCTAATGAGAAAAGGCCTAGCACCCTCAACCTTTCCTCGTAAGACCTACTCTCCATTCCAGGTAACATCCTGGTAAATCTTCTTTGCACCTTTTCCAAAGCTTCCACATCCTTCCTAAAATGAGGTGACCAGAACTGTACACAGTACTCCAAATGTGGCCTTACCAAAGTTTTGTACAGCTGCATCATCACGTCACGGCTCTTAAATTCAATCCCTCTGTTAATGAACGCGAGCACGCCATAGGCCTTCTTCACATCTCTATCCACTTGAGTGGCAACTTTCAAAGATTTATGAACATAGACCCCAAGATCTCTCTGCTCCTCCACATTGCCAAGCACTCTACCGTTAACCCTGTATTCCGCATTCATATTTGTCCTTCCAAAATGGACAACCTGGGTTTAGATTAAAAACAGTTCATAAGGTTGGTGGTCAGAATCGATTACCCAACAATTGCCAACATGGAAATAGTCTACTCTATGATACTTGATAAGGACAAATAAATTGAAACGGTTCTGACTGATAAAGATCTAGCCTTCCCGCATTGGGTAATAGTTTTCCTCAAATTAACAGGGGCGCCTTGTGAAACATTCTTAAAATTCAGTTCTTGAACATCAAGTTCAAAGGCAGTTCAGCATGAAGCCACATGATCAAACTAGTCAACACGGGGATGTATTGAGATAATGTACATTATTCATCAGTGGAAAGTGTGTGAAAAAGTGTTGCCTGCTGACTCGCATTTGAAAGCTGTTGAACAAGGCACAAGCCACTTGTGTGTGTTTGCTGCTAGTCACGGTATAAAAAAAGAGCACCGTATTTGTATCACATGTGTATCTCACAGCTCGTCAAAGGAGCTTTGTGCCATTTGTACAGAATATCTGAAGCATTCATGTGGTGTTTGTGCCTATCTAAAGTGACGATCAATTGAATGTTGGCTCCTTTGTTGCCTATGCTGCTTGTCTTGCTCTGATATTAGTGCTTTTGATTAGGAGGATAATCTATTCTGCTCAATTGCTCCTTTGTCCAAAACTACAAGAGGAGATATCTGTATACTTATCACAGATTCTCAATCTTGTTTTTCTGCCTTATGCTTTCGAGCTGCTTAGTTGCAGGAGTGAGCCGACATACAAATTCAGGCCAATTCCTGTTCAGCTGCTGTGATGGGAATCCTCATTCCTCCATGAGCTCAGCTCTGATACTCACAGGATTGTCTGAGTTCAGGATAGGGACACCTCATTTCCTGAACTCCCTCATCCATTCTGATTCTAAAAGGGTCAATTTGAAATGGCCCTATACATAATTTCAGGGGTCATCCAAACCACGATCTTGACAAGAATACACTTGGGCCTCAGCTTCACCAATCTGTGGGTGAGTTGCAGGCTGGTTTATGGGTTGCTTGGTGCGCAGGCGGTGGAAGCCGCCAGAAACTACTGCCCACAGCCTTCCATGATTTTCCCTCCATCCAACGTCATCTCAAGCCATCTATGGTGCAACTGGAAATTTCATCCTCTTCATTCCGCAGTGGGATTTTCCTTTGCTTGCTCCTTGGGGCAAATACCTGCTGGTTCTATGTCTCCCTGATTTCCCAGACTCACCGGACCTTTCCTTCCCTTAATTACCCCAGAATTGTGCCTAGGTCCTGAAGAAACGTGAGGTGTGGAATTCAGTGTTGTATGCCATGATGATGGCAGTCCCTGTATCATCACGCATGGCATACAGTCTATGAAGTTGGGATGGGGTGTTCTACACAAAATATATTACCAGACTCCCCCTTCCACTTTCTGTCACTCTCTAGCAGTTTTAAGGTAAGGAACAATGGATCTTTAGGGAAACTTAACAGGGTGCCATGGTGATGTGTCACGGTGAGTGTGATGAATTTTTAATTGTTGAATATCAGTGACAGGCTCCGTAACTGTCGTGACGAAGAGGTTTCCTCCACAAGTGGAATAGACATGATTTTCCTTGTACAAATTGTCCCCATGACTTCTGACCACAAAGCCTCCATTTTCAGAGGACTCCTACTCCTACTCCTGATAAATGATGCCATTGACAGGTGAATGAAATTTGTGCGCCTGTTGTCGCACTGGAAAAAGGAGGGGAGAAAATCATATGAAAGGTGTCAGAAACTTTCACCAAGAGAAGGAAAGGAAAAAGAAGGAGCCGGAGAAAGCTTTGTTCCATGATGGTTGTGGAGGACGAGAGGGTAGGTAGTTAATCAGAGTGCAGATAAAGGAAGTTTAATTCGAGACACAGAACAATTTCTGACGAGCCATGAAAGGGGCTTTGATCTGAATTGCGTGGATTTGGCAGATGGTTGAATTTGAGCCAAGTTTTATCTGTTTTTGTGGCTTTGGGATGGAGTCATCCCTGTTCAGCTCATGGATGTTCCCCTTTGGTCATGTAACTCATTTTTAAAATGTTTTTGTGTGTGTGTGTGTGATCATGTGACCCACTGATTGAAACAGAAGCAGTCACACGGTGTAACTGGCAGACCTCACTCACTGTTCCAAACCAATAGACTTCTGGAATACAGCATCGGAATCGACTGTCAGAAGGTGAATTAAACATTGCGAAGCAATTGAATTGCTTGAACAAACTATTATCACGTCTCACATCTGTAGCAGATTTGGCTATTTAGCTTTCCTGCAGTTAGCGTGCTTTGTAAGCATCAAGTTATAAAACTATTTCAGGGGCAGCACGGTGGTGCAGTGGTTAGCACTGCTGCCTCGCCACGCCGAGGTTCGATCTCGGCTCTGGGTCACTGTCCGTGTGGAGTTTTCACATTCTCACCGTGTTTATGTGGGTTCCGCCCACACAACCCAAAGATGTACAGGGAAGATGGATTGGCCATTCTAAATTGCCCCTTAATTAGAAAAAAATTGGGTACTCTAAATTTTTGAAGAAAAAAGGTATTAAAATATTTCTGATTTTTATTGAATCAGAATAAACATGTGATTTGTGACTGGATTTACCCAACTTGGGGCTTCTCTTAAAGCTGCAGTTGCCATAGCAATTTTTTTTAGTATTCTTCATGCGTCATTCCCAATAAACAGCTAATGTTGAAAATTCTCCTTCTCAGGTATTCAAACTATCACTGGGTACTGCACTTACTTGGAGTGACAGGCATTCATATGCAGAGACTTGTTCTCTGCTAACAAAAGTAACATGGCCAAGCCTTATGTCCATTTTGAATTTACTGTGAGCATAGAGAGCCTATGAATAATATGCATGAGAGAGAAATGTTGTTGAAGCTTGTTGTCCTACACACATCAGAACAAATCCAAGAATATCAAATTTCAAACAATCGAATCAGGTTACAGGAGAAAAGGGTGCTGATTAGTTTCCAAGTCGACTCTGATTGGCCGAGCAGTTTCCATTGAGAAAGTAACAGGAAATTATAGGTCCCTAAGCTCCTGGGAAATTCAGAAAAGAAACAAGGTTTGAACATATCTGTGATAACCCCTACGAGGACCATGGGGTATCACAAATAGATCTCCCTGTGGAGCTTGGGGAGTACGTGTTTCCCTGGTAATAGATAGAGGCCCGCGTAGCTGGACGCATTAACTCAGCCAGAAACAGGTGAGAAACCTCCCCGGAGGACTACGGAGAGCAATCACAAAGCTCCTGCACCTCTGGTCGTAGTGCACGTCCAAGGCAAGGCTGTAAGAATCGGCAGAATGTGTACCACTCAGGCTGGAAGACAAAGCCACCTCAAGCCAGGGCATTACAAATCAACCAGCCCAAACATGAGGAGTCAATACAATTAAATTGTGTCACAGACCCAAAGTGGCCACAATCCGGATTAAATTCCAGGTCAATGATCATCCCTTGGACATGGAAGTAGACACATGTGACTCCGAATAAGCATTTTTCCCCTGGACCTTCCCCAAGGCCAGGTTAACCACATACACTGATGAGCCATTACACATTGTAGAAACCACCATAACCCCGGTGACCAATGGGTAGCAGACAGTCCGACTCCCCTTCTTAGTAGTACATGGACTGGGACCAAGCCTTCTGTGAAAAGACTGGCTGCAAGAAATCCACCTGGATTGTCAAAAGATTTTTAAGATGGGCAATGGCAACTTATATAAAGTCATTGAGAAGGATCCTAAGGTGTTCCATGAAGGCTTTGGAATAATTAGAGGTAGTAGGGCAAAAGTCTATGTCAACCCAGAGGCCCGACTCAAGTACCTCAGGGCATGGCTGGTCCCTCCGCCCTACTCATCAAAGTAGAGACTGAATTGGAGTGACTGGAGAAACTTGGCATAATAAGCCTGGCACAATTTGCAGAAAGGGTTGCGCCAGTAGTCCCAATATTGAAGCCTGACAAGTCGGTCCACCTTTGCAGCACTATAAGATGACCATCAACTGAGCCCCCCGCCTAAACTAGTATCCCATGCCATTCATTGAGGACCTATATGCAAAACTGGCTGGCGGTCACACATTCACAAAATTGAATATGAGCCATGCATACCTCCAGCTAGAGCTTGTTGTGGCATCTAGAAAATATGTCACTATTAATACCCACACAGTATTTTATACTCAACTACCTTTCGGAGTATTATCGGTATGCTCTGTTATCCAGAGGGTGATGGAAAACATTCTTCAAGGATTGCCCAGAGTGGCAATTTTCCTGGAGCCATCGAGAAGGAACACCTGTAAAATTTGGATGATGTCCAATGGTGATTCTCCGACACAGGCGTCTGAAAAGAGGGAAATGTGTTTCAGGCAAGCGAGATAACACACCTCATGTACCGTGTCGACAAGGATGGCTTACACCCTTAGAAGACAAGATAAAGGCCATAAAAGGAGTTCTGATAACAAGAAACACAACAAAACTAAAGCTGTCCCGAGGTCTTATAAATTATCATGGGAAATTTATACCTAATCTCGCCGCTTTGCTGGCATGCACTGTTAAAAAAGAATTAGAAATGGTTGTGGAAACCACAAGATGAAGATTTTGCGAGGGTGAAGAAGCAAGTGCTTTCATCAAACATTTTGGGACATTATGACCCAAGACCATTTATATTAATGTGTGATGCCTCTCCTTATGGAGTAGGAGTGATATTATCTCACTGATGGCACGATGACACTGAGCGGCCAATTGCGTATGCATTCAGGACTCCGGCAGATGCAGAAAGGAGATACGCGCAGATAGAAAAAGAGGGATTGGCCGCGATATTTAGGGCAAAGAAGTTTCACCAATACATCTACGGGTGACACTTTACCATCATCATAGACCACAACCCCCTATTGGACCTCTTTAAGGTGTATGAGGCAATTCACCCCATTGCCTGGACCCGGATCCAACCCTGGGCACTATTATACGAGCGCACTTTTGAGCATTGCCCAGGAACGCAAATAGCAAAGATAGATGCGCTGAGTACAGATGCCTACCGCTGCTCACGAGCCTGGCCCCCCTGCCAGTGATGGACAAAGTCATTATGACTCTAAATTTCATAGATACCCTGCCTGTATCCGCCAAACAGATCCAGATAAGGACCTAAAAGAACCCCATTGCTGGTAAAGGTACACTTGACAGTCATTCTTCACTCGCGTAATACCGGAGGTCTTCGAAATGAACAATGTTCACCAGTTGAGAATTTCAAACATTTATGAAAACTTATGGAGTGAAGGACAACTGTATGGCACCATCCTCAAATGGCCAAGCTGAATGGGTAGTACAAACATTCAAGAGCGGTGTAAAAATGCAAACCACAGGCTCGCTCAAGACAAAGCTCGCATGGTTCCTCTTTAATTGTAAGACCATGCCACATACAACATCAGGAGTGGCGGCAGCGGGATTAGTAATGGGTCGGTGCCTCTGGACCAGACTGACCATAATGTTCCCCAACTTAAATGGGAAGGTAGAGTCAAAGTAAAAGTTAGAGAAGAAAAACAATGACAGCCGGATACCAGACAGGGCCTTTAGGCTGGGAGTCACTGTCCCAGTCTGTAACTTTGGAGTCGGCTCCACTTGGGTCCCGGGAGTCATAATAATGAAAACAGAGCTCGTTTCAGGCCAAATCCAGAGCGAAGTCCTTAAGAAAAAATATAGACCACCTCTGAAGCAGGGAACCTTCTACTATGGAAATTACTCCTGGAGAAACAGTGCTCTCAATGACCTTCATATTAGCCTACAGACAGGGGACGTGACCCATCCTGGACCAGAGAGTCAGTCAGCAAGATTATGAGGACTTGGGCTCTGAAATGGAGGTGGAGGTGGAGGTGACAGAATCCTGGATAGAAGTCGCCATTGAGGAAGAGCCTCCAGCAGCGGCCCTTCAATGTTCATCGCGGAAAAGACGGTCCCCCATTCGCTATACTTGCCCCCTGACCCGACTCCTCTGATGGTAGACACATGGCTACTTGTGAAGAGGCAGAGAAAGCTCCATCATCATGGGAGCGAGGGAGAACCTTCAGAGGGGGACGGGATGTGACCATGGAGGATCACTACTAGATCTCTCCAAGGGACTCGTGGAGTACGAGGTTCCCTAGTAATGGGCAGAGGCCTGCCCAACTGGGCTCATTAACTCAGTCCTTTAAATGCCAGCCCAAACCTGGACTGGCAGTTCTGGTAATCCTGAGCTAGGACTCTATTGTTGTACGCCACAATAATGGCTTAACTTTTGAGTTATAAATAAACAAAGTTAACCTCCCAAGCCATGTCTCCTGTTTGCAGGGAACAAGTCCCTGCGTGTGAATGTATGTTGCTTCTAGTAAGTGTAAATGAACCACTTTATGAGCTCACCCAAATATCTTGAACTGGTTGTCAGTGCTTTTAGAGCACATGGAATTGTTCAGCAAGTGCTGCCCAATTGCAGAATCACATCTAACGGTAGACATTTAGTTCTGCATTTTGCAAATGTGGGCTGGTGGAACACAATCTGTTCTCTGCATACTATGGACAACCGAAGGAACATGTTTTTCCTTTGATTCGATCAGCCAATTGCTGGCCGAATCGAATGTATGGTGTGCCACCTGGCATCACACTGCTAGAAACAACATACATTCGTACGCAAGCTCTCTGCAAACAAAAGGAATATGTTCCAGCCTTGCGCCCTTTTTTGCATTACCCGGGAGCTTAGGGAGCCTATAGCTGCCCATTGCCTTCTCCATGGAAACAACCCAGCCAACCAGTCAGCACCCTTTATTCCTGTAGTACAGATTGACATGATTGTTTGAAATTTGATATTCTTGCCTTTGTCCTGATGAATGGAAGATGATAAACATCAGCAGCATGTCTCTCTTTTCAGCAAAATTCTACTTCTGCAAAATATTTCACTATGCAGAAAATAAATTCTCATTTGATTGGATTCAAAAATGTCCAAGAAAATTGTCATCCGTGCCTGAGGACAGGAAATGATTGGACAGCAGCAGGTTGGTGGTAATTGGGGAGTAAATTTGTCTTTAATTGTCATTCCTTTGACATTCATTTAAATTGCACAGGAAAAAGAATATATGGGATTCATTACATGGTTGATCATTAGATCTGTTTTATCCCTTGACTAGTAATGTTTTGCTTCTAACTATTTGCAGTACTAATCTGTTTTATTCACTCACTGAAATATTAGATTACAGAGATAGATTGGGGTGGCATTTTCCCAACTTAGACTCTGACAAATGGCGGGGTCATTTGTGGATTTGAAATCTGTCGACAGATACTTCGGGCTTTGCAGAGCTCATTAACTGAACCAGGGCATTAGCATCCCGCTCCAGGGTCCCCTGGACAACTTTGGAATGAGGGTTGGAGGACAAGTCCATTCTGTCAAAGGAAGGATTTCCAATTAAAGTGACCCCAGAATGGGTTATGATGGTGCAGCAGCATTTGAATCTTTAAGGCTGCAGTACACAGAGGAAGAGAGAAAAGATCTGAACAAACCGCACCCATGTTTCTGACTAATATTTGGATATCCTCTTGTGGGAACTGAGGGCCTGAAGAAATGTGATATTTTCCAAGGACAGGCTTGGATAGAACTGGCTAAGAAAGTCAGCTGATGACTGTGAATTAGGAGATGGCATGAATGACACCATTAGAGACAGACTAGTGTGTGGGTTAAAAAGTGGAGCTATCCAATAAAGGATGTGAGCAGAAAGGAACATAAACCTAGAGAAGGCTTTAGAAGTTACAATTTCTAAGGAATTAAAAACTAAGGAAGCCCAACAATTAAATTTGAACACTAAAATCCATAATGTTTTGGCTGAGGCCAGGTTCAAAATTGCCATTGATGTGTAAAAACTAGGCACAGCAGCAGATTGCTGGAGTAAAGATGCAAACTGAAAGAATTGCAGTAAATAGGGGAACATTGAATGTGCGTGTTGGAGAAAGACACAACAAGTTTCAAACAAGAATTATAAAAAAGCTGGAACCAAATACATCAAATGAAAAATCAGTAGGAGGGAGGAGTGTCCATGTGAAATGAAAAGGGTGTGAAAAAGGATCATTGTCACATTCAGAGGATGAACTGTCATTGAATGCACTGGCCATTGCAGGCGCAACAAACTTTACTGGGTCACTCCTTTACTGGACGGACAACTGGTGAAAATGGAGGTGTACACTGGCACAGCAGTTTCATTGGTACCAGAAACTTTCTAACGAGAGAAACTATGAAATATCACCTTAAGACCCTTAAAGATAACGCTTAAAACATATACCGAAGAAGTAGTGCCATTGAGGAGCTGTCTCGAGGTGAATGTGTAGCTAAATGGACAGACTGCAGACTTGTCCCTCCATCTCGTTACAGATAACTATTCAGCCTTAATGGGGAGAACCTGGCAGGAGAGAATCAACCTAAACTGGGCTGAGGGAAATCTCATGTCGGAGTCCGAAGTAGGCCCAACCAGAGAGTAGCAGCTGCTGAAAAAGCTCTAAAAGCAGCTGTGGGCAACGCTCAAACTAGCATTCCTGGGACCAAGACGACAAAGGCTCAGCATACTGTAACAAATCTGATTCAAGATAGAGGTACAAAAGATGACGAGCTTCCAGAAGATGCATATGAATGCTTTGACAAAACTGAAGGTCAAATGTATACTGCAAGATTTGGTGAGGAGAATTGGAATGCAGTTCTGTGCTCCCTTTGTAAATTACGAACCACAGAGGAACAAGAAATTGAGGCGCATCTCAAAAGGCCTGACCATAAGGAATCTACTCGGGTGCATTGGAAAGAACAGTTTGGGAAAAGAGCTGCTGACTCCCATCATGCATCAAAAGTGAACAAGAATAAAAAGATTGCTGATCATAAACATCAGGGTCAAAACGATCCAGCACAGAAACTCAGAAAGGATGTTTGGGTGGGAGTTGCTCCAGGTGATCAAATGAAAAGAGTTGGAGCTGCTCAGAGTGCAGTCTGTAACACCGATATCCGATCCTATTTTACTCTGTACAGCAGTCCAATCTGCATACTAACCTTAACCTGACTTTGCTTAACAAACCAACCCGAAAGGCTAAATTTGGTATGTTCTTAAAGGGCGAGAATCCTTTTGGAAATCATCAGGAGCAACAGCTTCAACTGGAGAGGTTAGAAGTTACTGAAACAAGACCTAAAATTAGAGGATGAAGAGAATGAAACCTCGAGGGGAGAGATGCAGGGTCTGACAGAGGCACGCCATAATCCGGAAAAGGCACAGAGACTGTGCCACGAGATTCAGGTAAAGGAGGCCCTTGAGTGTAGGCTGGAGGGGCAGCAGTTCACAACTATATACCACATCGACTGCCTAGGGCAAGATCTAAAAACTCCACCTCCAAAGTGAAAGCTCTGACAAAGCAGCCAAATCAGATTTTGCAATGTGACAACAATGGGTTTTTCAATAAAGGTCAAGAAGTAATGCTAATGAACTGTAAGGGGGTTTAGAGCAGATTAAAGTAATTAAAACACAGTTGTATGTAACTCAGCATACACCTCTATACTTAGATTGATAAATATTTAAACACAGTATCTCTAAGTCAACATACGCTTCTATATTTAGATTGTTAAATGAACAAGGCCGACAGAATCAGTAACGGAAAAACATAAACCTGAATAGCAGACAACATACTTCTGGGTATGGGTACTGGGAATAGTGCGCAGAGCATGATGGGACTTAAACCAACCAGACTTAAGCACATTCCTGGGAAGAACAGACACACCCAAAATGCAGGCTACTCAGCTCAGCAGAAATATTCCTTATCCCCAACTCCAAACAGCCTTGACTAGAACATAGACCATAGAACAGTACAGCACAGTACAGGCCCTTCAGCCCACGATGTTGTGCCGACCATTTATCCTAATCGAAGATCAACCTAACCTACACCCCTTCAATTTACTGCTGTCCATGTACCTGTCCAAGAGTCGCTTAAATGTCCCTGATGACTCTGACTCCACCACCTCCGCTGGCAGTGCATTCCACACACCCACCACTCTCTGTGTAAAGAACCTACCTCTGACATCCCCTAATACTTTCCTCCAATCACCTTAAAATTATGTCCCCTCATGACAGCCATTTCCGTCCTGGAGAAAAGTCTCTGGCTATCCACGCTATCAATGCTTGTCATCACCTTGTACACCTCTATCAGGTCACCTCTCTTTCTTCTCCGCTCTAATGAGAAAAGCCCTAGCTCCCTCAACCTTTCTTCATAAGACATGCCCTCCAGTCCAGGCAGCATCCTGGTAAATCTCCTCTGCACCCTCTCCAAAGCATCCACATCCTTCCTATAATGAGGTGACCAGAACTGGGCACAATATTCCAAGGGTGGTCTAACTAGAGTTTTATAAAGCTGCAGCAAAACCTCGCGGCTCTTAAACCCAATCCCCCTGTTAATGAAAGCCAACACACCATACGCCTTCTTAACAACCCTATCAACCTGGGGGGCAACCGAGAGGGATCTATGTACGTGGACCCCAAGACCCCTCTGTCCCTCCAAACTTCCAAGAATCCTGCCCTTAACCCTGTATTCAGCATTCAAATTCGACCTTTCAGAATGAATCACTTCACATTTATACTAATTAGACAATGGCACAATGGTACCATTCAGAGACAAAAGTAAGATAAAGAGGTCTGTTTATACAATGCATCAAGGACAGTGAATAAGCAGGGTCTGGGAAACATCAGACGACCATGAGTATGGCCCCACAAATGCATGAGCTGGTCATGCAGCCCCAGGTTGCCCAAAAACAATTTTATTGGTCAATGTATGCAATCTACAGCCACAATGATTGGATCACATCCAGCTGAGGCAGGGCTACTGATGTTTGGAAATTGTATAATTATTGAATATATAGGAATGTAAGGTACAATCAATCTGCCCCAGATTGCTCTCCCATCGTACATTGGCAAATAAAGAACGTCTTTAGCAGAGTTGCTGTCTCCGCGAGTCTGTGTGTTAGCTGAGCTGCAATTAAGAGGGGGATCCCCCACATGAAAGCCAGCTGAATACTTAGCCTCTGAAAGTGCTCCTACAGGAACTATATCACCATTGAGAAGTGGATACCTGCCACCGTCTTGGGACAGACAGGATTGATCTCTGACACTGTTCAAACTTGGGACAATGTAGTGTGGAGGAGACACGCTGACCGACTTTTAGCAGTTAGAACAAGGTTGCCAGAGACATGGTTAAATGAGAGTCCGCAACAAACTACCAAGTGAAGACGTGTACATACTCGAGAATCTCACAATACCCGAAACAACTGTGGAAGACATTATCTTAGTTAACCTCCAAATCCTACATCAGCTCCGGTTGAGGCAACAACGGACAACGTCCAAACCAAACCAAAAATACTGGAGGTTACAGTTAACATGATAAAGCAGATGCCTGAGGTTTGCGGATAACCACACAGGAATCAACATACTCTGAAACATCTAACTTATTGACTTTTGCGCTCGTTAATTGTTTAGATTGTAAATTTTGATTGTTAACATTGTACTTATTTTATTGCAGAAACCTCAAATGTAAAGGAGGAGGAAAGTGAGTATTCATGTTTGTTCCTAGTTGGAACAAGGTCACTTTAAGAGTTCAATCATGTGACATACTGATGATGTCATCGGCAGTTTAGGCGGGCAACAGTCTATTCAAGCAGCCTGTGAGAAAATACCTTTCCAATAAAGCTCTTATTTGTTTGTACCTTCATGGTCTGCAAGCCTATCCTTCAAAAACACCAATGGCTATACTTACTTGGGTGCCCCCAGCGTGGTCATCACAACTGGTTTTCATTTTTGAAAACCAGTAGTGATTCGCGCGTGCTGTCACATCGGCAGGGTAGGATGATATGTTGAGAGTGGAAATATCGCCGTTAAGCCCTATCATTAGATTTAAATATATTTTTAAATATGCTAATCAGACTCACCCCTTTCCTGGGTATGAACCTGATCGTGTCATCGCAGAGGGGCGAAGAAGATCACAAAACAAAATCTCACCGGCACAAATCCCGTTTTGGGCCTCCCATGAGATTTAGTGACCAGTACAGGATTTGTGCCCACAGTTAACACATCCACTGGATTGCAGCCAATGGGTGTGTGTGGTGGTTATTAGGACAGAGCCATAGAGTCAGGGTGTGATAAAAGCAAATTACTGTGGATGCTGGAATCTGTAACCAAAAGAGAATATACTGGACAATCTCAGCAGGTCTGACAGGGTCTGTGGGGAGAGATGGGAGCTACATTTTAGTCTGGATGACTCTTTGTGAAGGCTGGAGAGAACTGGAAATGGGGTCACTGTTAGGGGGGGGGGGGGAGCGCTGGGCTGGATTGGGGGCCAGCGATAGGTGGAGATTGACAAAGATGTCATGGTCAGAAAGACAAAAGTCATGTCAATGGGGGGGTGTAAGGCTGAGAAGGATGCTGATAGTGGACCATAAAGAGATTAGAATGCGTGAATGACAAACAAAGGTGAAGAGTCTGGGAACAGGGATCAGGTGGCACAAGAGGGGTGGGGGGACAGGGATCAGTGGTGAGGGAAAAAACAGATCTATGGAACAAATGAAGATAAATGAAGGTTCGAAGGAAGCAAATGTTACCCCATTATGTAAGAAGGCAGGGGGAGGGAAAAGAGGAAACTACAGAGCCGTTAGCCTTACATCAGTAGGAAGGCAAATGCTAGAATCTATTATAAAGGATGCGATAAATAGGCACATGGCAAGCATGATCTAATTACATAGTCAGCATGGATTTACGAATGGGAAATCATGTTTGACGAACTTGCTGGAGTTATTTGAAGATTTGAAGATTGGGCGGCACGGTAGCACAATGGTTAGCACTGTAGCTTCACAGCACCAGGGTCCCAGGTTCGATTCTCGGCTTGGGTCACACCAACGGATTCTGCATGTTCTTCCCGTGTCTTCGTGGGTTTCCTCTGGGTGCTCCGGTTTCGTCCCACAAGACCCGAAAGACGTGCTTGTTAGGTAATTTGGACACTCTAAATTCTCCCTCTGCGTACCCGAACAGGTGCCGGATTGTGACGACTAGGGGTTTTCACAGTAACTTCATTGCAGTGTTAATGTAAGCCTATGTGTGACAATAAAGATAATTATTATTATGTTACCAGCAAAATTGATAAAGGAGAGTTGTTGGATGTAGTGGGTGGGATTCTCTGTCGGCACGATCCTCCACTTTTCAGGCAGCGCACTCACGCCCGCGGACTTCCCGACGGCGTGGGGGTGGTCACAATGGAAAACCCATTGGCCGGCTGCCAGGATGGAGGATCCCACTGCTAGCGGGGTGGTGCCAGGAAAGCAGGTCTGGTGGGATGGAGAACCCCACCCAGTATATTTTGATTCCAGAAGGCTTCTGATAAAGTCACCCACTTGAAGCCAAGTAGCCAAGTAGAAGCAGATGGATAGGAGGCAACATACTGTAATTGATTAAGGATTGGCTAACAGGCAGACAGCAGAAAGGAGGAATAAATGGGTCATTCTCTCATTGGTAGTTGTGGATACTGAAGTACCGTAAGGATTGGGCTCCAGATGTTCACAACATAGATCAACGATTTGAATGTGGGGACCAAATGTGATATTTCCAAGTGTGCAAATGATACAAAGTTGGGGGGGATTTTTGTTGTGAGGAAGACGTAAAGTGGCTACTCGAGGTTTTGGACAGACGTAGTGGGTGGGATTCTGTGATCCTGAGGCTAAGTGTTGACGCCGTCGGAAACGCCGTCGCGTTTCTCGTCGGTGTCAATACGGCCTCAGGATCAGCAATTCTGGCCCCTACAGGGGGCCGCTCCTGTCATTAAACGCTTGGCCATGCCCCTGTGCTGTAAGATGGATCTCGCTCACGTAAATATTTTAGTGGCTGTCCGACTATAGAAAGATTCAGCAGTGGTTTCTTGCAGCACTCAAGGTGAAAGGTCAAACGCAATGGCAGCTCACCGGCTTTTCAAGACCAGCGTGTCGACAAGGAGGCAGGACAGGTCAAGGGCCATGGAGGCCAAGGGAAACCTGAACATAACCTGAGACCCTCGTGTGCAGTGTTAGTTTGTGATTACTCCTGGGTGATTGGCAGCATTCTCAGCAGCATCAACTGCATTGCAAAGCGCAGATCTCATTTGTTTTGCACAGTTGGTTCTTACAAGTTTCAAATGCCCTGTACATTTCTTGTCTCTATCATCTCTGCTGAGGTGTCAGATGGAGGAGGTCTCAGACCACTACCTCCCCCGACACGTGTTCCTGACACCCAAACTGCTTTATTGGCTCCATCACTTATTCATTTCTGATTGGAGAAGACATCGAAAATTAATCATGTTATTTTCCTTTCTGGTGCTGTCACTCATATATAGAAAGAGAATAAACATTATTAACGTAAATTGGAAAGTGTCAGCTCAGATGCATTTTCTGCCTCAACGGCCACCATCTGCTTAATCACAAGGTCAAACATCACTGCTCCTGTCTCTCTCTCCACCCCCTCAAATTTCAGTTATTAATCCAAAGTTATTTATTTTTGATCCACTCTAATCCGCTGCAGTTGAGTCCATATTGCCATCCGCAATGCTTGACCATCTGTTTCTCCTTTTAGTATCTTCCAAAACTAGGTATTTGTCCAGATCCATCTTAAAGGCATTAATCGACATTAACCCTATAGTTGTGAGTCTCTAGTGTCTCACTCAACAGCAACTTAGCAGACTTAAACACACAGATGAGTTGACACGATCTGTGGTGACCCCAATTTCCATGCACCACAATTTTAAATGAATGAAAATCGCTTATTGTCACAAGTAGGATTCAAATGAAGTTACTGTGAAAAGCCCCTAGTCGCCACATTCCGGCGCCTGTTCAGGGTGGCTGTTACGGGAATCGAACCGTGCTGCTGGCCTGCCTTGGTCTGCTTTCAAAGCCAGCAATTTAGCCCTGTGCTAAACAGCCCCTAAATGAAAATCGCTTATTGTCACAAGTAGGCTTCAATGAAGTTACTGTGAAAAGCCTCTAGTCGCCACATTCCGGCACCTGTTCGGGGAGGCTGGTACGGGAATTGAACCATGCTGCTGGCCTACTTGGTCTGCTTTAAAAGCCAGCGATTTAGCCCAGTGTACTAAACCAGCTGATTTTTATCGGATATTGATGTTCGACCCTGCAATTTGAACTCCTGGAAAGCCAAACTCTTTGCCAAGAGACGGACCTTGCTAGTTTGGAGCTGTAGACTGTGATTTTCAATTCTTAGATCGGGAATCTGGCCACTGTATCAGTTGCATGTCACGACCCCACACCACACCACTAACATGATGCAATTGTAAATGTCAATGATTTGATTGACTGAAGTGGGTTTGACGTATAATCTGCAACACCTGAAAGCAGCCTGGAAGTGGACCATTGAGAAGGCCTGCTACTCGTTGTGGAGATTGCTGTCCAGGAATAGAATAGGATTAGGCTGGCACTGTGGGGGTTGTCGGGCGCGGGCAGAGAGCCTGTTTTCGGATGCCTCCTTGGATGTGCATATCAAGGCTGTGGCCAAGGACCGGTTGATTTTCTTCCTGGCTTCAACCTGCAGATGACCAAAGGGGCATGGCTGGAGATGGTGGAGGAGGTCAGCTGTTGTACTGTAAGCAGGAAGGGTGTGGGTCCAATGCCATAAATACATCAATGATCTCAGAAGGTCAGGTAAGGTGAGAGGCGTACAGCACCTGTGTGGCAGGAGATTAACAATGTATATGTGTTGAACAGAGTGCGAGTCAGTAGTGCAGCCAACATTGTCATAGTGAACATCCAGCCCCATCACTGAGATATCAATCACCTTCATATATGGGGTGTGAGTGAGCAGAGGGCACCGTTGAGAAACACAACAGTTTCTGTCAATGTCATCCTGTTAGAGCTCAGGAGGGCAGCCTCCATGGATAAGCTTTTGTAAGGGCCACGAAGAATCCAGCACGGGTTTTAAGGATACAAAGTAATAACATTTATTTCCTATAACATATATACATATCAGTAGCAGTAACTTCCCTTGCTACCTACTCCTTTCTCCTGGTTCCTGAACTGGCCAGCTTATTTATACTAGGAGTTTACTAGTGGTTTCTCTGCCCCCCTCATTGGGGAAGCTCATACTCCCACAGGATTGTGGGATAGTCATTAGTCCCCAGCCAATGGTAAGTAGGCAGGTTATAACATCCCTCCCCCCCAAAGTCCAAGGAATCCACCGAAGACCCTGGCGAAGGAGGGCGTCGGACCCGTTTGGCCGCAGGCCAGACACCATTTGCACGCGGCGCTGGATCAGGCGGCGTGTAACGAGACGGAGACCGGCGCTTCCATGATGAATGGCGCGGTTGTATATCCACAGCCTGTGGACCCGAGGATTCCCCCTCTGATGCATCCTGTTTCTCCATCTCGGAGTCAGAGTCTGCTGCCTCCGTCATGTCAGCGTCACTATCTCCATTCGGTCCCGTAACGACCTGCGCAGGCTTCGAGTGAGGCACCAGTGGAAGATTGTGAGGACTACCTTCCCTTGTCTCTGGTCTCTGCGGCTGTTGAAATGAGCTTCGGGGGTGGGGAATCCTTTGAGGGGATGATCTTCTGGACCGAACGTGGTCTACATGTTTTCGCTGGAGACGACCCTGGGCTTGCACTTGGTAAGATATAGGGCCCGTTTGGCGAAAGATTACACCAGGAACCCATTGGGCACCACCAGCAAAATTCCGAACGAACACTGGGTCACCGGGCGCAAACAGCCGAATCGGACGATGCCGAGAAAATCCCTGTCCCTGCCGTTCTTGTGTGCGGCGTACTTTTGCGCCAATGTCCGGGAAAACCATACTAAGGCGGGTGCGAAGTCTCCGGCCCATTAGGAGTTCTGCGGGAGCTACCCCAGTCACTGCATGGGGGGTGGTCCTGTACGTAAACAAAAAGCGAGCCAGTCTCGTGTCCATTGATCCGGAAGACTGCTTCTTTATGCCTCTTTTGAATGTCTGCACTGCGCGCTCTGCCAACCCATTTGAAGCCGGGTGGTAAGGGGCAGTGCGGATATGGCGGATGCCGTTCATCTTTGTGAACCTAGCAAACTCCTCACTCGTGAATGGAGTGCCGTTATCCGTGACCAGCACCTCGGGGAGGCCATGCGTACTAAACGATAAACGCATCTTTTCAATTGTTGCGCAGGACGTTGTCCCCTGCATCTTATGCACCTCTAGCCATTTGGACTGGGCGTCAATTAGTAGAAGGAACATGGATCCTTGAAAAGGGCCTGCGAAATCTGCATGCAAGCGTGCCCAAGGCCGCCCTGGCCATTCCCAGTGGTGTAGGGGCGCGGCCGGCGGAAGCTTCTGATGCTCCTGGCAAATAGAGCAGTTTTGGGCCACCTTCTCAATGTCGGTGTCGAGGCCTGGCCACCAGACATTACTCCGGGCCAACATTTTCATTTTGATCACGCCTGGATGCCCATTGTGCAAGTCTGATAGTATCAGCTCCTGGCCTTTTTCCGGGACAATCACACGCGTCCCCCACAAGAGGATGCCGTCTTCCACGCTGAATTCTGACAGCTTGGAGGAAAATGCCCGCAACTCGCCTGGGAGCTGTCTATGCTGCCCACCATACAGGACTATGTGCCGAACCTTTGACAGGACTGGCTCCGTCTGGGTCCACTCACGGATCTGTGATGCCGTGACAGGCAAGGTGTCCATAAAATTTAGGGTTGCAACCACCTCACCGGTCGTGGGGGTCGACATGGGGCCGGTCGATAAAGGCAATCAGCTCAGTGCGTCGGCATTTGCTATCTGCGTACCTGGTTTGTGCTCCAGAGAATACTCGTATGCAGCAAGCAACAAAGCCCAGCGCTGGGTCCGTGCAGAAGCAATGGGCGGTATTGGCTTATCCTCTCTGAAAAGTCCCAGCAGGGGCTTATAATCAGTCATGGTAGTGAAATGGTGGCCGTACACGTACTGGTGAAAGCGTTTCACCGCAAAAACCACTGCCAGGCCCTCCTTCTCGATCTGCGCGTACTTTTTCTCCGCTGCAGTCAATGTGCGGGAGCCGAAAGCTATCGGTCGTTCGGCCCCGTTCTCCATCTTGTGGGACAGGACGGCCCCAATACCAAACAGGGATGCATCACATGTGACGAGCAAAGGCTTTCCCGGATCATAGTGGGTTAGTAACCCAGACGACGACAATTGTTCCTTTACCCGCCGGAAAGCGGTTTCTTGCGGCTGACCCCAAACCCAGGTGTGATTTTTCTTTAGCAGCAGGTGCAAGGGGGCCAGCGTAGTTGCCAGATTGGGGAGGAACTTCCCGTAATAGTTTACGAGACCGAGAAAAGAACGAAGATGCGAAGTGTCAGTCGGGGCGGGGGCATGTTGAATTGCACGCACCTTCTCTGCGACGGGGTGCAGACCTTCGCGGTCCACCCGAGAACCTGGGTAGACTACTTCCTTTGTCTGAAATACCGACTTTGTGCGACGTAAACGGACTCCAACTTCCGAAAGGTGTCTAAGGACAGCCTCCAGATTTTCCAAATGTTCCTGCTCCAACGTCCCTGTAATCAAAACGTCATCTAGGTAGACAGCCACACGTGGTAAACCTCTCAAAATGCCCTCCATAAAACGTTGAAAAATTGCGCAGGCAGAGGATAATCCAAAGGGCAACCGTGTATATT
Organism: Scyliorhinus torazame; assembly: GCF_047496885.1. Classification (NCBI taxonomy): domain Eukaryota; kingdom Metazoa; phylum Chordata; class Chondrichthyes; order Carcharhiniformes; family Scyliorhinidae; genus Scyliorhinus; species Scyliorhinus torazame. Next base: position 108,054,636 of record NC_092716.1, read on the forward strand.
CATACAGGCCCTGGTGTGTATTAATCGTTACATATGGTCGGGAGGCAGGGTCCAGCTCCAACTGCAGGTAGGCGTGACTCATATCTAATTTTGTGAACGAGAGTCCACCTGCAAGTTTCGCGTAGAGATCCTCTATGCGAGGCATTGGATATCGGTCGAGTCGGGAAACCGTATTCACTGTAAGTTTATAGTCGCCACACAAGCGAACTGTGGCATCTGGCTTCATTACAGGTACAATTGGTGCTGCCCAGTCAGCAAAACGGACGGGCCTGATAATACCCAAACTCTCCAAACGAGTGAGCTCCCCTTCTACCTTCTCGAGCAAGGCGTAAGGCACTGGGCGCGCCCGGAAATAGCGCGGCGTGGCTCCTGGTTCAACTTGGATACGGGCTACGGCCCCTTTTATTTTCCCCAAACCAGGCTGGAATACATCTGGGTATCGTCCTAGCACCTCAGTCAACCCTTCAGAAACTGTTTGGAGGATGTGCTGCCATTGCAACCGCAAATGGCGCAACCAGTCCCGACCCAACAGGCTGGGCCCATGGCCGCGCACCACGATAAGTGGGAAACGCCCCTCCTGGCGTCCATAGACAACAGGGCTCATTGTAGTTCCTGCAATGTCCAGTGGTTCCCCCGTGTAGGTGGCCAACCTGGCCTGTGAGTCGGTTAATGTAAGGGTCTGTATACCCTGCTTGATGCGGTCGAATGTCCTCTGGGCGATCACGGAGACCGCTGCGCCAGTATCCAACTCCATCTCAAGCGGGTGGCCATTGACCCGTACTGTCACCTTAATGGGGGCCACACGGGGAGCTGCCACACAATGCAGCAGCAGGCAGTCGTCCTCCGTCTCCACGTCCTCAGGGGCAGTCACCGCAGGTTCATCCACATGGAAGGTACGGCCTCTGGGCTGGTCCCAGTTACGGCCCCTGGGCTGGTCCCAGTTTCGGTCAGAACGACGGCGCCCCCAGGACCGCCATCCGCGACGGGGTTGGTGCCTACAAGTCTGACACGGACATGGCTCCTCATCCATTGGCTCTGGAGAAGGCTCCCTTCGGGGAAGAATGTCCGACGGCCACTGGCGTCGGTCCGGACGTTGCCTCGCCCAAGGTATCGCAGGAGTGCGGGGGGACGTTTTCGGACGGAAGGGGTTGCGCCCCAAGGCGTGCACTTCCATTCCCTGTAGTTCCTGTACTCCTCGCTCTGCGCTCTCTCGGGACAATATTATTTGAATGGCCTGTTGAAAAGTCAATGTTGGCTCCGCTAACAACTTTCTCTGGGTGGCCGCATTGTTAATACCGCAAACCAAACGGTCGCGTAACATTTCTGACAAGGTCTCACCATAGTCACAGTACTCCGCAATCCTGCGTAGCCTGGATAGAAAATCGGCAAGGGATTCTCCAGGGGTCCTCTCAGCGGTATTAAACCGGTAACGCTAGACTATCGTGGACGGGGTTGGGTAAAAATGTTGCCCCACTATATTCATAAGTTCATCAAACGTTTTGGTGTCCGGCGCAGCTGGGTACGTAAGGCTCCTAATCACCCCAAACGTATGCGGGCCGCAGGCGGTGAGCAATATGACCACCTGGCGCTCGTTTTCGGTGATATTGTTTGCCCGGAAATAGTAACGCATCCATTGTGTGTACTGGTTCCAGCTTTCCAGCGCAGCATCAAAAACATCCAAACATCCGTACAGAGGCATGGTATAATAGAAAACAACTTCCAACCTGTATCCAACAAAAATCCAGGGAGGTGGCTTCAGCAGTGTGGACGGCTATTCACTTTAACCTTCGTCGCCAGTTTTGTAAGGGCCACGAAGAATCCAGCACGAGTTTTAAGGATACAAAGTAATAACATTTATTTCCTATAACATATATACATAACAGTAGCAGTAACTTCCCTTGCTACATACTCCTTCCTCCTGGTTCCTGAACTGGCCAGCTTATTTATACTAGGAGTTTACGAGTGGTTTCTCCGCCCCCCTCATTGGGGAAGCTCATACTCCCACAGGATTGTGGGATAGTCATTAGTCCCCAGCCAATGGTAAGTAGGCAGGTTATAACATAAGCCAAAGACTTACTCAAGGTTTGGGAGGAGCCAAACCCTCAAGGAAGTATGGGACCATGTGTATGCGGGCTTGACAGTGCTTGGAGAGACACCCACAGGGGCAGTGGTATCACAGTGGTTAGCACTGTGGCTTCACAGCACCAGGGTTCCAGATTTGATTCCCCACTGGGTCACGTTCTCCCCTTTTCTGCGCGGGTTTCCTCCAGGTGCTCCAGTTTCCTCCCACAGTCCAAAGATGTGCAGGTTAGGTGGATTGGACATGCTAAATTGCCTTAGTGTCCAAAAATGTTTAGGAGGGGTTATTGGGTTACGGAGGTAAGGTGGAAGTGAGGGCTTAAAATGGGTCGGTGCAGACTTGATGGGCTGAATGGCCTCCTTCTGCACTGTACTTTCTACATCTTTCTAACCATTTTGTGTAGTCACCTCACGACTGCATTTTTGTAATGCTTTAATGCTACTGCTCAGACATTACCATGTGTCAAGTCTTCCTGATACAGAATAAGATATAACCACTGTTACCAAAAGAGAGGTCTTGTGTCGCAGTGGCTAGCGTCCTTGCTTCCATGCCAGATGCTCTGGGTTCAAGTCCCACCCTAGGACATAATGGCCAAGGAAGGTGTGTCAATAATGTGGTCAAACAGGTTGAGTGTGTCAACCTGCAAATCTTTCCAAACAGGTCAACGGCTGGCGGTGAGAGCAGGAGGGACTCCTGGTCGGTACGCTTGATGTGGAGTGGCTCTACTCAAGCTAGAAGCCCCTAGCGAACTTCTGATGGAATTGCTACTAATAAAAATAGATGAAAGGTGCAGGAAGAGAATTGGAACTGTCACCAAGAAGGGCAATTGCTATGAATCATTTCAATTTCTGAGAGTGAACAAAGAACAAAGAAATGTACAGCACAGGAACAGGCCCTTCGGCCCTCCAAGCCCGTGCCGACCATGCTGCCCGACTAAACTACAATCTTCTACACTTCCTGGGTCCGTATCCCTCTATTCCCATCCTATTCATGTATTTGTCAAAATGCCCCTTAAATGTCACTATCGTCCCTGCTTCCACCGCCTCCTCCGGTAGCGAGTTCCAGGCACCCACTACCCTCTGCGTAAAAAACTTGCCTCGTACATCTACTCTAAACCTTGCCCCTCTCACCTTAAACCTATGCCCCCTAGTAATTGACCCCTCTACCCTGGGGAAAAGCCTCTGACTATCCACTCTGTCTATGCCCCTCATAATTTTGTAGACCTCTATCAGGTCTCCCCTCAACCTCCTTCGTTCCAGTGAGAACAAACCGAGTTTATTCAACCGCTCCTCATAGTTAATGCCCTCCATACCAGTCAACATTCTGGTAAATCTCTTCTGCACCCTCTCTAAAGCCTCCACATCCTTCTGGTAGTGTGGCGACCAGAATTGAACACTATACTCCAAGTGTGGCCTAACTAAGGTTCTATACAGCTGCAACATGACTTGCCAATTCTTATACTCAATGCCCCGGCCAATGAAGGCAAGCATGCCGTATGCCTTCTTGACTACCTTCTCCACCTGTGTTGCCCCTTTCAATGACCTGTGCACCTGTACTCCTAGATCTCTTTGACTTTCAATACTCTTGAGGGTTCTACCATTCACTGTATATTCCCTACCTGCATTAGACCTTCCAAAATGCATTACCTCACATTTGTCCGGATTAAACTCCATCTGCCATCTCTCCGCCCAAGTCTCCAAACAATTTAAATCCTGCTGTGTCCTCTGACAGTCCTCATCGCTATCCGCAATTCCACCAACCTTTGTGTCGTCTGCAAACTTACTAATCAGACCAGTTAAATTTTCCTCCAAATCATTTATATATACTACAAAGAGCAAAGGTCCCAGCACTGATCCCTGTGGAACACCACTGGTCACAGCCCTCCAATTAGAAAAGCATCCTTCCATTGTTACTCTCTGCCTTCTATGGCCTAGCCAGTTCTGTATCCACCTTGCCAGCTCACCCCTGATCCCGTGTGACTTCACCTTTTGTACTAGTCTACCATGAGGGACCTTGTCAAAGGCCTTACTGAAGTTCATATAGACAACATCCACTGCCCTACCTGCATCAATCATCTTAGTGACCTCCTCGAAAAACTCTATCAAGTTAGTGAGACACAACCTCCCCTTCACAAAACCATGCTGCCTCTCACTAATACGTCCATTTGCTTCCGAATGGGAGTAGATCCTGTCTCGAAGAATTCTCTCCAGTAATTTCCCTACCACTGAAGTAAGGCTTACCGTCCTGTAGTTCCCTGGATTATCCTTGCTACCCTTCTTAAACAGAGGAACAACATTGGCTATTCTCCAGTCCTCCGGGACATCCCCTGAAGACAGTGAGGATCCAAAGATTTCTGTCAAGGCCTCAGCAATTTCCTCTCCAGCCTCCTTCAGTATTCTGGGGTAGATCCCATCAGGCCCTGGGGACATATCTACCTTAATATTTTTTAAGACAGCCAACACCTCGTCTTTTTGAATCTCAATGTGACCCAGGCTATCTACACACCCTTCTCCAGACTCAACATCTACCAATTTCTTCTCTTTGGTGAATACTGATGCAAAGTATTCATTTCGTACCTCGCCCATTTCCTCTGGCTCCACACATAGATTCCCTTGCCTATCCTTCAGTGGGCCAACCCTTTCCCTGGCTACCCTCTTGCTTTTTATGTACGTGTAAAAAGCCTTGGGATTTTCCTTAACCCTATTTGCCAATGACTTTTCGTGACCCCTTCTAGCCCTCCTGACTCCTTGCTTAAGTTCCTTCCTACTTTCCTTATATTCCACGCAGGCTTTGTCTGTTCCCAGCCTTTTAGCCCTGACAAATGCCTCCTTTTTCTTTTTGACGAGGCCTACAATATCTCTCGTTATCCAAGAGTCCCGAAAATTGCCGTATTTATCCTTCTTCCTCACAGGAACATGCCGGTCCTGAATTCCTTTCAACTGACACTTAAAAGCCTCCCACATGTCAGATGTTGATTTGCCCTCAAACATCCGCCCCCAATCTATGTTCTTCAGTTCCCGCCTAATATTGTTATAATCCCCCCAATTTAGCACATTCATCTTCGGACCACTCTTATCCTTGTCCACCAGTACTTTAAAACTTACTGAATTGTAGTCACTGTTACCGAAATGCTCCCCTACTGAAACATCTACCACCTGGCCGGGCTCATTCCCCAATACCAGGTCCAGTACCGCCCCTTCCCTAGTTGGAAGTTGGAGTGAAGGGTTAATTGACTCTGAAACAACCCCGAGTTCCAACAACACTCCAAGTGAAGAGTATTTTGGGGAGCACATATTTGGAAAATGATCCCTTTAAAGTGGTAGATTTTTAAGTAATATCTCAATGAGGAAAGAGAGGTGGAGAGATTTAGGGGAGGGATTCCAGACATTGGGGCCTAGGCAGCTGGATGTAGGGCCACCGTTGGTGGAGGGATTAAAATTGAGGATGCTCAAGAGGCCAGAATTAGAGGAATTTAGATATCCCAGAGGGTTGAGGGGCTGAAAGAGATTATGAAATAAGGAGGGGCAAGGCCATTGTAGAATCTGCACAGAGTGATTACATGTAATGAAGGGCAGGATGCAAAAATAAGGGTTTATTGATACATACATGCCCCGAAGGGTCTCCCGTCCCGACCTACACTCATTCTGGGGTTTTTATACTCTGAGGGCTCCCCTAGTTAAAGGGAAAGCCCTGCTCCGTTACCGGGGGTGGGTTCGTACTCTGGAAGCCACGGGGAATCGGATGTCCACACCCCGTGACCTCCATGGTGGTGTAACAGCCATGAAGCCATTTGAAAAGAAGAATAAACATTTTAAAATCAATTTGTATTTGTAAGTTAGATTTTCTGAGTTTCCACTTTAGATTTGAATGTAGTTTTGTATCACACTATCTGCCGTCGTGTTGTCATTATATCGTCAAAACTATTTCAAAGTAAAATTAAGACTCATACGCGGTCTCGCTCACAAATCTCAAGAATCTTTGCAGACAAGTTTAAAGTGCACTGACCACATTGGCAGGAGCAGAACATTGTGTCACGTCAGTCATCAAGCGTGGAGCAAATGTGGGAGTGAGATTGCGGGTCCGTCACTACCACCCAGAGCCACAGAAGACCTGCTCTCACGGGCAGTTTGGGATGTCCCATGACCAGGAGCAGAGTGCCAACTCCGAGGGGAAAGCAACAACTCACTGCTTGACGCACTGGGAGCTGCAGTAACTCACTTTGAGAATCAGGCCCAGTCGAGTTCACGTGCACACAGGACGCTGAAGATGCTTTGAGGAAATTCTCACCGATATTTTTTTTTTGACTTGCTAATACTTTCTTTATTGTCACCTCTTTTGAATTTGGGATTTTGAATGCTCTGAATAGTTCAGCGGAATTTTGTGCAGTGGCACTTGTTACATCCAGGCACCTGCACTGTGCTAACAAATCTTCGGGGAGATATTCCGCGTGCTCCCTATCGTGTGTTTCTTGGCAGTGGGAAGGGGCTCGCCCTTGGCTGACGGTGGAATCTTCTGGTCCTGCCGCTGTCAATGGGATTTTCCATTGAATCCACTGCTCGGAAGCCCATGGCGGGAGTTCATCATTGACGGAACCGGAAGATCCCACTTGCGAGAACAGCTGGAAAATCCCACTCCCCCTTCACAGAGTCATGAATGACATTCTACATAACTGTGAAAAATGTGGGATTCTCCGCTCCCAGGTGTTTCTCGGCATCACGCCGTTTACTGGCAATGGGATTTCCCGTTGAAACCACCGCACGCTGCCGGGAAACACTCAGGGTGCGCGGCCAGCGGGAAAAGTGAATCCCAATGGCTGGAGAATTCCGGCCAAAAACGACAATTCTCCCCCTCATCCCTTTAACCTGCCTTCAACACAGATCCTCCAACGTCTCTCCACAGTGGTCCAGCTGGGTTGGGCTCACTCGCTTGGTTCTATTCTTATCTATCTAATAGTAGCCAGAGAATTTGATCAATATTTTATTTTCCTTATGTCTAATGTATTCCAATGATTGGATTTGGATTGGATTGGATTTGATTATTGTCACGTGTACCGAGGTGCAGTGAAAAGTATTTTTCTGCAAGCAGCTCAAACAGATCATTTCGTACATGAAAATAAAATAAAATAAAAAGAACATACATAATAGGGCAACACAAGGTCCACAATGTAAATACATAGACACCAGCAGCGGGAGAAGCATGCAGAAGGGTAATATTAATCAGGTCAGTCCATTAGAGAGTCATTTAGGAATCTGGTAACAGCGGGGAAGAAGCTGTTTTTCAATCTGTTTGTGCGTGTTCTCAGACTTTTGTATCTCCTGCCCGATGGAAGAAGCTGGGTGGGAGGTGTCATGATATGCAGACATGCACATAATGAGATACAGACAGGCAGCTAATGAGCACAGAGAACAGGACATAACTAATCAGCAGGCAGAACACTTGGGGGTGGTTTCCCACTATAAAAGGCATGAGGCACTCACACTCCGCCTCTTTCCACTGGGGACATCTACATAGTGAGTCCGGTGTATATATCACATAACACGTACAGCACGTGGATAAGAGCTAATCTGGTTCAGTCAGATAGAGTAATCACACCTAGGTTAGCAGAGAGTTGAACTCACAGGGAACTGTGCTAACCGTGTGACAGGTTCAATAAATCAAATTGAACTAACTTCAAGGTCTGGAGTATATTTCAGTTATAGCTGTATCCAGTTGCAGCCCGTGTTATCTCAGTGTGCTTAACACGACATGGTACCAGAAGACTGCTATCCCTAGGTGGTTTACCTCAATCTGTTCTGTGATGACCAGCAAATGTATCCTGGCACCATGGAGAAGATCCAGGTTCCTCAACAGCTGCGGACCTCCGGCAATCTCAGTGCCAACTGGCGGACTTTCAAGCAAAGGTTTCTGCTGTACATCGAAGCCTCAGACCTCAAGGGTGCGTCTGAAACAATAAAGATCACGCTTCTCCTCTCAACTGCGGGGGATCAAGCCATCCAACTCTTCGACTCGTTTAACTTCACTGAAGGCCAGAACAAGACAAAGTTTCAGACCATCCTGGACAAATTTGATAGTCATTGTGAAGTGGACACCAATGAAATCTTCGAGCGCAATATATTCAAACAACATATACAAGATAAAGATGAATCTTTCAACTCCTTCCTAACTAATCTCCGTCTACTAGCGCTGTCCTGCAACTTTGGTGATATTGCTGACTCCATGATCAGAGACCAAATCGTTTTTGGAGTGCACTCTGATCCTCTCTGAGAGAGCAGCTTTTAAAAATCAAGCATATGACCCTGCCAGTCGCGATTGAAACATGTACAGTGCATGAGCACGCCAAAAATCGGTATTCCCAATACAAATCGGCTGAAAATGAGAAACTTGCCTCCCATGAGGCAGAGAGAGTGCAGGCTATCGCCCAGATGCAGCGCCTCAGCATTGATGAAAGCGGCCATTTTACGCGTTCTTCCCGGAGCCCCACGCAAGCGCGATGTGAATGGGATAACGAAGCGACCGATCACCACACTGCGCAGGTGCGAGCGTCTGCCGACCGCACTGCGCATGTGTGATGACGCATGGAGCGTAACGATGTCATGACGTGCCCGAACTGCCCTGCAAGAGGTAGGTGCTGTTTGAATTGCGGGAAGCCTGGACACTATGCAGCCTTGTGCAGGTCTGCACCACCAGTCAAGGGCCAGCGCTCCCAGTTCCAACGCAGGCGCGTTCGGAGTGCCCACCAAGGTTTACAGGATTCTGATCCTGGCAGTATGACGGATCCAGAGGACGATTGCCTGGAGTCCCCCTACCATGTGGGCATCATCACCACATGTGAACATGCCTCACCGACATCATCACGGAGCCTGCCCATCCTCACTGTGGATTCTGCGGACGAATGGCGTGCGGTGATGCAAGTAAATCAATGCTCAATCCAGTTCAAGCTGGACACAGGTGATTCTGCCAATCTCCTTTCACAGGCAGATTTCAACCGCATTAAGAAGCCACCCAAACACCTTCCAGCAGCCTGCCAGCTCCTGGACTATAACGGCAATGCCATCACAGCACTGGGATCCTGCCATCTGCTCATCTCCAACAGGAGCATTCACGCAAGGCTAAGGTTTGAAATCGTCAAGCCAGACAGGGCCTCCCTGCTCGGCGCACATGCATGCAAGCTGCTAAACCTTGTGCAGCAGGTCTACACAATGACCTCCCCCAGCGTGAATCTTCAAGCTGGCATTGACGACATCCTCGCTCAGTATCCGGGTGTGTTTGACGGGATGGGCACTCTGCCATATCGGTACACGATCCTGCTGCGGCTTTTTGCCACGCCTGTGGTCCACGCTCCACGCCGGGTCCCGGCTCCACTGAAGGGGCGCCTGAAGGCGCAGTTAAAGGATCTTCAAGATCAGGGCATCATCTCCAAGGTTACAAAACCGACTGACTGGGTCAGCTCGATGGTATATGTAAAGAAGCCTTCAGGGTAGCTGCGCATCTGCATTGATCCCAAGGATCTCAACCAGAATATAATGCGGGAACACTACCCCATCCTGAAGCGGGAGGAACTAACAAGTGAGATGGCACACGCCCAATTTTTCACAAAGTTAGATGCGTCACACGGGTTCTGGCAAATCCAGGTATATCAGTTTCATCACGTCACTTCCAGCCCACATTACCCGCAGTCCAACGGGAAGGTTGAGAAAGGGGTGCACATAGTGAAGCAGCTCATCTGCAAGGCCATGGATTCTGCTTCTGACGTCAACCTGCGCTGCTTGCGTACAGGGCAACCCCTCTGTCTACCGGCATGTCACCGGCTCAACTCCTGATGAACAGGGGCCTGCGGATGACTCTTCCAGCCGTACACGTGCCTGATCTGGATCACCTCCCGGTGCTGCAGAAGGTGCAGCAACTCAGGGACCGGCAAAAGCAGGGCGATGATGCTCATGCCACCGATTTGCCTGTGCTATCCCCGGCGGATGCTGTTCGGATCAAGCTACCTGATGGAGGCTGGTCATCTCCAGCGGTTGTTCTTCGACAGGCTGCTCCTCGATCGTATGTTGTGCGTATGACTGATGGCTCTGTTGTGCGGTGAAACAAACGGGCACTGCGCACAGTTGCCCGCCCGCAACCATCTGTTGTTGTGAAACCATTCGTTGTTTCCATCTGTTATTGTGCCACATCCTGACACCTCGAACCATGAGACCAACAGTCTGGCAGCAATCCCGCCCATCAAAGCACTGTCGTCCCCATCACCCCCTCTCCAGCAGTCGACCAGGATCAGACGCAAACCCCAGAGACTGGACTTAAGAACATTTGTTTTGTTTGCTATGTTCTGTTTTCGCACATTAGACAACTGTTTTCACATGTACATATGTTCAATTCTGCCATTTTATGTAAATAAGTTAGTTTTCGGCCTACACATGTAAATACTTTCACATATGCTACAGAAAAACATTTCAAAAGGGGAGATGTCATGATATGCAGACATGCACATAATGAGATACAGACAGGCAGCTAAGGAACACAGAGAACAGGACATAACCAATCAGCAGGCAGAACACTTGGGGGTAGTTTCCCACTATAAAAGGCACGAGTCACTCACACTCCGCCTCTTTCCACTGGGGACATCTACAGAGTGAGTCCGGTATATATATCACGTAACACCTACAGCACATGGCTAAGAGCTAGTCTGGTTCAGTCAGACAGAGCAATCACACTTATGTTAGCAGAGTCGAACTCACAGAGAACTGTGCTATCTGTGTGAAGGTTCAATAAATCAAATTGAACTAACTTCAAGGTCTGGAGTATATTTCAGTTATAGCTGCATCCAGTTGCAGCCCGTGTTATCTCAGTGTGCTTAACACGACAGGAGGGTTCTTTGATTATGCTGCCCGCTTTCCCCAGGTATCGGGAGGTGGAGATAGAGTCAATAGACGGGAGGCAGGTTTGTGTGATGGACTGGGCTGTGTTCACGACTCCCTGAAGTTTCTTGAGGTCTTGGGCAGTTGCCATACCAGGCTGTGTTGCAGCCAGGTTGGATGCTTTCTATGGTGCATCTGTAAAAGTTGATAAGAATCAGTGAGGCCATGCTGAATTTCCTTAGTTTCCTGAGGAAGTATAGACGCTGTTATGCTTTCTTTGGTGTCGACATGGGTGGACCAGGACAGATCTTTGGTGATGTGCACCCCTAGGAATCTGAAGCTGTTAACCATCTCCACCTTGGCCCCGTTGATGCAGACAGGGATGTGTACAGTACTTTGCTTCCTGAATTCAACGACCAGCTCTTTAGTTTTGTTGGCATTGAGTGATAGATTGTTGTTGTTGCACCACTCCACTAGGTTCTCTATCTCCCTCCTGTATTCAGACTCGTCGTTATTCGAGATCCGACCCACTATGGTCGTATCGTCAGCAAACCTGTAGATGAAGTTGGAACCAAATTTTGCCTCGCAGTTGTGTGTGTACAGGGAGTAGAGTAGGGGGCTAAGTACACAGCTTTGCGGGGCATCAGTTTTGAGGGCTATTGTGGAGGAGGTGTTGTTGTTTATTCTTACTGATTGTGGTCTGTGGGTCAGAAAGTCGAGGATCCAATTGCAAAGTGAGGGGCCAAGTCCTAGATTTTGGAGCTTTGATATGAGTTTGGCTGGGATTATGGTGTTGACGGCCGAGCTGTAGTCAATAAATAGGAATCTGATGTAGGAGCCCTTGTTGAGATGTTCTAGGGATAAGAGATGGCATCTGCTGTGGATCGGTTGCGGCGGTATTTGAATTGCAGTGGATCTTGGAGTATGGAGGTGATGCGCTTCATGCCCAACCTCTCAAAGCACTTCATTACGATTGATGTCAGGGCCACCAAATGGTAGTCATTGAGGCTTATTGCCTGGTTCTTCTTTGGCATCGGTATGGTGGTGGTATTGTTGAAGCAGGTGAGGACCTCGGAGCGGAGTAGGGACAGGTTAAAGATGTCCTCGAACACATATGCCAGCTGGTCCGCGCAGGCTCTGAGTGCACGACCAGGGATCCCGTCCGGACCCGTCGCATCTGAGGGTTCATTTTCAGGAAGGCCGATCTGACTTTGGAAGCTGTGAAGGTGGGAATGGGAGTGATTTGAGCTGCTGGGGCACTCGACAGCGGATCAATGGTTTCCTGCTCGAACCAAGCATAGAGTTCATTGGGGAGGGAGCGCTGCTGCCGGAGATACTGCTCGGCTTCGCTTTGTAGCCCGTTATGTTGTTTAGATTTTGCCACAACCAATGAGAGTCCGTAATGCTAGTCTGTGACTCTAGCTTGGTCTGATATTGTCTCTTGGCAATCCGGATGGCTTTGCGGAGGTCGTACCTGGATTTCTGTATAGGTCAGTGTCACCTGACTTGAACGCCTCAGACCTGTCCTTCAGTTGGGAGTCAATCTCCTGATTAAGCTATGGTTTCCGGTTGGGGAACGTACGTATTGCTTTCTTTGGCACGCAGTGATCCACACATTTGCTGATGAAGTCTGTGACGGTGGTGGCATACTCATTTAGGTTGGTCGCTGAGTTCTTAAACATGGACCAGTCCACTGTCTCCAAGCAGTCAGGTAGGAGCTCTTCTGTTTCCTCGGACCAACACGGCACAACCTTCTTAGCCAAATTCTTAGGTTTAAGTTTCTGCTTGTATGCTGGGCGAAGGAGCACCGTCCTATGGTCTGATTTCCCAAAGTGCAGTCGGTGGATGGACCAGTAGACGCCCTTGATTTTTGAGTAGCAGTGGTCGAGCGTGTTGTTGCCCCTGGTGGGACAGGAGATATGCTGGAGGAATTTTGGCAGCACACTCTTGAGGTTTCCTGGGTCTTTCCTGGGTCCCCACCTATTTGTCAACTACATGAGGTCCCTCGGTGACATCATCCAAAAGCACAGTGTTAGTTTTCGCATATGCACTGATGACACCCTGCTCGGCCTCACCATCACCTCTCTCAATCCCTCTACAGTTTCAAAACACTTCAAAGCGTTCCGCCAGTTAAATATTGGGAAGACTGAAGCGTTGTCCTTGGTCCCTGACACAAACTCCGTTCCCTCAACACCGATTCCATCACACACCCTGGCAACTGTGAGTCCGAAACAGGCAATCCTCAACATCGATATAACAACAAGATGACTCCCTGCTCACATATCCACACTGTCAATAAGACGCCTATATTGACCTCCGAACATCTGCTGCCTCCACTCATGCCTTAGCACCTCTTCTGCTGAAAAACTCATCATGACTTTGTTAAAACCATAGAACCATAGAATCCCGATAGTGCACAAGGAGACCATTCAGCCCATCGGGTTTGCAACGACCCTCTGAAAGAGCACCCTACCTAGGCCCACACCCCCGTCCTGTCCCCGTAACCCCACCTAACCTGCACATCTTTGGACTGTGGGAGGATGCCAGAGCACCCAGAGGAAACCCACACAGACATGGAGAGAACATTCAAACTCTCCATAAACAGTCACCCAAGGCCAGAATCGAACCCGGGTCCTTGGCACTGTGAGGTAGGAGTGCTAACCACTGTCCCGCCATGCCGTCACCTCAAGGCTTTGACTATTTTCACATACTGCTGAACTGGAGAGTTCATCCCAAACTCTACTATCCATCTCCTAACTCGCACCAAATGTCGATTATATGTACATATAGCTTAGGAGGAGGTGGAGGGCATTTGGTCCCTCAAGCCTGATCCACCATTCAATCATGGCTGGTCTGATTGTGGCCTCAACTCCACTTTTCTGTCTATCCCCTATACCTCTGACACACTCGTTAAACAAAATTTGGCTTATTTTAAAAATGTATTCATTCACAAATGATGGGCGGTGCTGGATAGGCCAGCATTTATTGCCCATTCATGGTGGTGGGTAAGCTGTGCTTCCATGCCACCCCTGTGCTTGTTGACGTAGTTAAACAGTGCCTGAATTTTAAAATTCTCATCCTTGTTTTCAAATTACCGTGTGGCCTTGCCACTACCCCATCTGTGTAATTTCCTTCAACCCTACAACCCTCTGAGATATCTGCAACATTCTAATTCCAGCCTCTTCATCATCCCAAGTTTAATCGCTCCAACATCGCTAACTGTGATTTTCATTCTCTAAGCCCAAAGCTCTGAAATTCCCTCCCTACACCTCTCTTAATCTCTTTCTCACTTTTCTCTATTAAGACACTCCTTAAATCCTTACTCTTTGACCAAGCATGAAGTCATCTGTCGTCAATCTTAAGAGGTTCTGTATCAAGGTGCCTCTGAGACACTTTTCAGGTACAGTGTGGCCAGAAGATCACTACCTTGGTAATCCTCGCACAATATTTGTGACAATTGGAATAATTGTGCACAATGCCTTTCCTGGAGTTTCTCAGACTTGACTTTGTACTGTTCTTGACAGACTTCCCAAGGAGCACAAGGGGCCTGTTGTAGTACTGAATTGTAATATAAATATTACTCTTTTGTCTTGTCTAGTTGTATTGAATTCTGATGATAGGTAGTCGAAGTCTTCCAGATGATGACAAATTATTTATTGAGTAATATAACATACTTGTGAGTTCTTTCACTTTAATACTTTGACTAGTAAAACAAATAAGTAAGTTTAGATTAAACTAACAATTATGATAATACACTGCACTCTGATGTGCTCACATCTTCACTCTAGCTGTTCTCCACACACACTAACTAAATAAAGAGCGGGAAACTCCTTATATAGCTCCTGTTAGTGATGCCATCTAGTGATCATCTGTCTGTACTTACTTTACGTTAACTGAACATGTATTAACACATACAGAGATCACTACAGGGGGCTCTGTCAAATTTGCCTTGCTTCCAATAGCAACATGCATCTTGTTGATTTGCAGTAATGTATCGGCAGTTGAGTGACTACAATGTCTTGGATGGAGGCCTCACTCAGTGTAGCTGACAATTGTCCAACTACTGGAGGTTGGGCTTTAGCCCCTCTTATGGATGCGCCCCCCCCCCCCCCCATGGTGCTTCTCCGACCCCAGGTTTTCCAGTGGAAACCCCGGGAGCAATTTATATCTCAGGATACGCCTGCTGTTGCTGCATCATGATCAACAGTTGACCTATTTTTCTGTCACCACCACAACCTCTTCTTTGGTGGCAAGTGACAACCATTTAAGAATGCCGACCCAGCAAGCAATCATGAAGACAAATTTCACATTGGCATTCAATGCGAGTACAATCTGAATGAAGTCTTGCTACAATTGTACAGGTCTTTGGTGAGTCCATGTCTGGTGTATCATTGGTATCTTGACAAGGAACGTTGCAGTGTAGGTACACTAGATTTGCTACTAGGATGAGCGAGTTGTTCTTGAATGAGAGGTTGAATAAATTCCAACTTAGTTCAGAAGAATAAGAGGTGACCTCATTGAAACATTCCTGATTTTCATGGAGTTTGATAGAGGAAATGCAGAGAAGTTGTTTCCCCTGGCTAGAGTCTCATAAAATGGCATTGTCTTGGATAAAGATCTACTTAGTCCATTTGTTTTGGATAAGAGTAAGCTATTTAAAAAGGAGATGAGGAGGAAATTCTTCACTCAGAGAGTTGTGAGTCTTTGGAATTCTCGAGCCCAAATGGTTGTGATTGTTCACTCATTGGGTATATTCTTGGACTGTAAGGAAATCAAGGGATATGGGGATTTTCTGGGAAAGTGAAGTTAGGTCAAAGATCGGCCATATTATTGAATGGTCATGTTGGATCATCTGCTACCGCTCCAATTTCTTATGTTCCATCAGATTTTACGATCTTTAGCCAAGTAGGTTGATTGAAGGCTTGTATAAAGCTAACCAAATGCAGAATGAAGCTTACAGCCCTTGCATCACAAAACATACTGGTATCGGCATTCCTGAGGCTCGGGCAAGTGCAACTTGGTTTATGCCAGGATTAGAACGTCATTGCTTTTATGTACAGCTCGCAAAGGCGATATAATACATTTTTTTTACAGCAAGCAATCATTCTGATGGACGCACATTCTTTGCAACACCAAGTGCAGTTCAAGGATTCTTCCATCACATGAGTCAAAGATTAAATCTGTAACCTTGACGTGCGCAGCCTCGGATCATTCCCTGAGACTTTCTTCACCTGGCACTTTGGTTTGTAACTTTGATTGGATCATTCTCATTGAGAAACAGTCAACGTCAATGCTCAAGGTTTACTTTGGTGTGACTGAACATGCCCGATTTTAACGATTAAGAGAATATTGAAGTACAAAACACAAGAACGACATCCAACTCCTTTTTGCCAGTCAGGTTTTCTAGATTTCTGCTCAGGTGAGGTTTTAAAGTTTAGCTATAATGGGCGCGGAAGGCATCCAAAGGAAGGAACTTCAATAACCATTAAAGGACAAGGACATGTGCCTAAATGTTCATTATAGATAGAGATGCAAACGTGGAAATGGGCTACAGTAACAGTTTAATTATAAGTTAAGAGCTTACAGATTGTCGATGTGGCTTACCATCAAGAATTACAAACCATGCTGAAATTTCAGAGAATTGGGTAGCAGGAGAGAAGAAAGGATAGAATTTTACTTTAATTTGTCTGTGAGGAATTCTAAAAGATCTGCCAGAACAAAGGAAAAATCATCTACTTTCAAAAATTCTCACTCAAGACAGGTTTATTTTTTTTTAAATTGTATTTTACATTTATTGAGATGAGGGGAATGGAACATTCTTTCCATCCAATATCAGCATCAAATGACCTTAATTAAGGTTTGACATGGGTTTGATACATAGAAACATAGAAAATAGGAGCAGGAGGAGCCCATTCGGCCCTTCGAGCCTGCTCTGCCATTCATTATGATCATGGCTGATCATCCAACTCGTTCGCCTGATCCCATCTTCCCCCCATATAGTTGGATCCATTTCGCCCCACGAGCTCTCTCTAACTCCTTCTAGACAACATGCAGGGGTGAATTCTCCGTTTGGGAGACAATGGGCTGGCTTTTCTGCCAGCGGGATCCTCGGTTTCGCCGGCAGCGCACTCACGTCCACGGATTGCCTGACGGCGTGGGGGTGCCCACAATGGGAAACCCGATTGACTGGCTGCCAGGATGGACCCCCACTGCCAGCGGGGGTGCACCACACCAGAAAACGGGTGCGGTAGGAGGGAGAATCCCACCCCAGGGTCCCCCACCAGTCGAGAATTGCAATCGTTTTACGTTCACCTGGGAGTGAAAATCGAGAAGCAATCCCGCATCCCTTGCTATGCAAGTTTATGCATGACGAGGAATACGAGGGACTCCTGAAGGAATCCAGCTATCAGACTGCCATTTTGAGAGGCTGGCCCAATGGTGGTGCCCCCCCTCCCCCCCCCCCCCCCCCCAACATCTCAAAGCAGCCCCCGGATTTTGTGGGTGCTCCCTTCCCCCCAACTATGACCTGACCTGCCCCTCCTCCTCCCCCCCCCATGGACTCCCTAACCAGGGAGACCCTCCCAGGTACCCTCTCAGTAGGGAGCACCCACCAAAGGACCCCCTTAATAGGGAGACCACCCTATGGACCCCATGAATAGGGAGACCCCCAGGACTCCTAACTGAAGGAACCTTCCACAGCGACCCCCTAACTGAAGGAATCAACACAGATAGCCCCTAACTAAAGTGACCCCACACAGAGAACCCCTAACTGAAGGAACTCCCCAATAGGGACACCCTGACCCTCCCCAGAAAAGAAACCCCTGTCTGAAAGTTGGAGAGCAATCTAGTCAGAAGTACACTTACCTGGAGGCTCCAATTGCCCATTCTTTGAAGGAGAACAGCTGGAATTGTGTTTCAATCCAGCAGATCCACTAGCTGCAAGCCATTCATTCACTTCTCGTAATGGGCTGTGTGATTACCAGCTGTGATTGACCACAAACCAGCTGCATCCTTGATTCATTCCTCTCCCTTCATGGATGAGTGACTCTAAGTGGTGAAATTCCAATGTTTACAGACATCAACCACATAAAAGAGAGGTAAGTACATTGTAATCACATACTTAAGGATTGGAATGCACCTAGTGATTGGATGCACATACGTGGGGCATTGGGGAGTGGTCTGGTAGTGGGAGGGTGGGCAGGTGGTGCATTGTGTGGGGGGAATGTGGCCCTTGGAAGAACTTTGGGGGCAACTCCCCTAAGGGGTTACCCCCTCGGTCTAGCGCGAGGGCCACCAGGTCAGGGCCGGAGAATAGGGTGCCGGGCCCACTGAATGGATCAATTTCCATTATCCCGCTGGCGCGCAGTAATGAACCTCGATCCTGATGCAAGTTGAAAATTGGAGCATCGCGTTCGGATCAATGCCCGGCACCAATCCCGATTTTCCCCCATCGGGAAATGCAGGATGGGAATCCAGCCCACAAAGTTTTGACCTCAACTATTTTCTGTGATAGTGAATTCCATAAACTCACCACCCTCTCGGTGAATGTATTTCTCCTTCCCTCTGTCCTAAATGATCGACCCCGTATCCTCAGACTGTGACCCCTGGTTCTGGACTCCCCCCATCATTGGAAACAACCTTCCTGCATCTACCCTGTCTTGTCCTGTTAGAGTTTTATAGGTTTCTCTGAGATCCCCCCTCATTCTTCTGAATTCCAGAGAATATAATCCTAATTGACTCAATTTTTCCTCATACGTCCATCCCACCATCCCAGGAATCAGTCTGGTAAACCTTCACTGCACTCCCTCTATAGCAAGTTGTATTAGTTCATCACATTCTGCTGAGCTGATTCAATGATAGTACTGTTAATTCCCTCCAGATGTTTACACATACATGCTTACACACAAGCACACACTTACTCACACACACACACACACTTACGAATGCATGCACACACACTTGGAAGGATGAATGAGACATGGATCCATGCTGACACAAGATATGGACACTGGATGTGTGCACATAATAACTGTTCTGTGATTTACATTTGCAACAGATTAATTGGCACTTGAAAATTCCAAAAAAATATACAGAGCTTATTTTTGACTTTGAATCACACTTTAGACCCTAAAATAGAACACTACTTGCGTGTAAACAGTTCAGCAGATGGCATGCAAATTACTGGAGCAGTCTGTGACATTTTGTGAAGAAGGCAGATGTTTCCCAGGTTCTGGGCCTGTCCTAGGTGCATTGCTCAGCACTGCAAGGAATATGCACCCTCTCGTCTCCAGTTGGGCAGGTGCTTTCTGTGGGTTTGCATCACTCAATGTATTTATGTATTCGTCCAATACACTTCATTTATCCATGTTCAACAACACTCAATTCTGTATTATTAATCAAATATCCATTTTTGTGCTTGCTATGAATCAAAACGAATAGGCTTTTATTGCCTGGAGTATGATTTGTTCTAGCTGAAATGGGCACGATATTAGCTGTTGAGGGTAGGATGTCCAAATCACTACATGATATTCAAACAGGAGACTCACCAATTTTACATTGCAACTCCGCATACAGTGGAGTTTGGTACGGTTGAATAATTTGTACGTGGAGTGGGCAGCACGGTAGCATTGTGGATAGCATAATTGCTTCACAGCTCCAGGGTCCCAGGTTCAATTCCGGCTTGGGTCACTGTCTGTGCGGAGTCTGAACATCCTCCCCGTGTGTGCGTGGGTTTCCTCAGGGAGCTCCGGTTTCCTCCCACAGTCCAAAGATGCGCAGGTTAGGTGGATTGGCCATGATAAATTACCCTTCGTGTCCAAAATCTTCCTTAGTGTTGGGTGGGGTTTACTGGGTTGTGGGGATAGGGTGGAGGTGTTGACCTTGGGTAGGGTGCTCTTTCCAAGAGCCGGTGCAGACTCGATGGGCCGAATGGCCTCCTTCTGCACTGTAAATTCTATGATAATCTATGGTGAGTCTCCTGTTGGAATATTATGTAGTGATTTGGACATCCTACCCTCAACAGCTAATATCGTGCCCATTTCAGCTAGAACAAATCATACTCCAGGCAATAAAAGCCCATTAGTTTTGATTCATAGCAAGCACAATAATCGATATTTGATTAATAATACAGAATTGAGTGTTGCTGAAAAAAGACACAAGTTGTTAAAGCTTGTTGTCTAGCCTGCATCAGGACAATTTGCAAGAATACCAAATGTGAAGAGACCAACAATTTATACTTCATGAGAGGAGAGTGCTAATTGGTTGAAAAGTGGGCATGCACACATAATCTCACACACCCTCTCTCACATATTGTCACACATACTCTCACGTACACCCTCTCATATACCCTCACACATACCCTCACATATACTCTCACACACCCTCTTTCACATCCCCTCACACACAAGATTAAATCTCACAGGATCCAGGGTGAGGTAGCCAATTGGATACAGAATTGGCTTGACGACAGAAGATAAAGGTGGTTGTGGAGGGTTGTTTTTCAAACTGGAGGCCTGTGATCAGAGGTGTGCCTCAGGGATGAGTGCTGGGTCCACAGATATTTGTTATTTAGATTAATGATTTGGATGAGAATTTTGGAGGCATGTTTAGTAAGTTTGCAGATGACACCAAGATTGATGGCATAGTGGATAGTGAAGAAGGTTATCTAGGATTGCAACGGGATCTTGGTCAATTGGGCCAGTGGGCCAATAAATGGCAGATGGAGTTTAATTTAGATAAATGTGAGGATATGTATTTTGGTAGATTGAATCGGGCCAGGATCTACTCAGTTAATGGTAGAGTGTTGGGGAGAGTTACAGAGCAAAGAGATCTAGGCGTACAGGTTCATAGCTCCTTGAAAGTGGAGTTAAAGGTGGACAGGGTGGTGAAGAAGGCATTCGGCATGCTTGGTTTCATTGCTCAGAACATTGACAGGAGTTGGGACGTCTTGTTGAAGTTGTACAAGACATTAGTAAGGCCAAACTTGGAATACTGTATAAAGTTCTGGTCACCCTATTATAGAAAGGATATTATTAAACTAGAAAGAATGCAGGAAAGATTTACTAGGATGCTACCGGGGACTTGATAGTTTGAGTTATAAGGAGAGGCTGGATAGCCTTTTTTCTCTGGACTGTAGGAGGCTGAGGGTTGATTTCATAGAAGTCTATAAAATAATGAGGGGTATAGATACGGTAGATCGTCAATATCTTTTCCCAAAGGTAGGGGAGTCTAAAACTAGAGGGCATAGATTTAAGGTGAGAGGAGAGAGATACAAAAGGGTCCAGAGGGGCAAGATTTTCACACAGAGGGTGGCGAGTGTCTGGAATTAGCTGCCAGAGGCAGTAGTAGAGGCGGGTACAATGTTATCTTTTAAAAAGCATTTCGACAGTTATATGGGTAAGATGGATATAGAGGGATATGGGCCAAATGTGGGCAAATGGGAATAGCTTAGTGGTTAAAAACTGGGCAGCATGGACAAGTTGGGCCGAATGGCTTGTTTCCATGGGCTATAAACCTCTATGACTCTACACTCACACCCTCTTTCACATACCTTCACACATATTCACACCCTCTCTCACATATCATCCCACATACTGACACACTCTCTCACATAACCTCACACATACTCACATACATACCCTCTCTCTCATACCCTCACACATACTCCCACCCTTTCTCACACATACTCTCACACACACCCTCTCTCACATACCCTCACACACACACCCTCACTCACACCCTTCTCACATACCCTCACACACATTCTCACACTCTGATACACTCTCTCACATTGTCACATTCTCACATATTGACACACACATTCTCATGCTCGCATACTCTCACACTCTGTCTCACGTTATTGCACATTCCCTCACACTCTCACATTCTCATACTCTCACATTGTCACACTCTCATGCTCTCTCACATTCTCACATTTCGTTATATTCTCACACTGACACTCACATTCTATCATATTCTCACACTCACAATCTCACATTCAGACACTTTCATACTCAGTCTCATACTCTCACAATCTCTGGCATTTTTGTACACTCACACATTCTCACACATTTCATACTCTTAATTACTCTCTCACTCTTTCATACACACATCCTGACATTATCACACACTCACTCTCTGATATTCTCACACACTCTCTCACACTCATCCTCGCATTCTCACACACTCTCATACTCTCCTACATTCTCACACACTCTCAAACTCTCTGACATTCTCGCACATACACTTTCACATACCGCAATGGGCAGCACAGTAGCAAAGTGGTTAGCACAGTTCCATCACAACTCCAGGGTCCCAGGTTCGATTCCCGGCTTGGGTCTCTGTCGATGCGGAGTCTGCACGTTCTCCCATATCTGCGTGGGTTTCCTCCGGGTGCTCCGGTTTCTTCCCACAGTCCAAAGATGTGCAAGTTAAGTGGATTGGCCATGTTAAATTGCCTTTAGTGTCCAAAAAAGGTTAGGTGGGGTTACTGGGTAATGGGGATAGGGTGGAGGTGTGGGCTTAATTAGGGTGCCCTTTTCAAGAGCTGGTGCAGATTTGATGGGCCGAATGGCCTCCTTCTGCACTGTAAATTCTATGATTCTACACATATTCTCTCATAAACTCATCCACGCATTCTCACACACTTTCAAACTCTGACATTCTTGCAAACTCACTCATACATTCATCCTTAAATTCTCGCACACTCGCATGCTCTCTGACATTCTCACATAATCACACATCTCATACACTCATCCTTACATTCTCACACTCACACTCACACACTCTTCCCTACACTCATCCTTACATTCTCGCACACTCTCCCCTACACTCATCCTTACATCCTCACACTCTCATGCTCTCTGACATTCTCACACAATCACACTCTTTCATACACCCATCATTCCAGTCTCACACTCACACACTCTCTCATACACTCATCCTTGCATTCTCACACGCTCTCACACACACATACCCTCATTATCTCACACATGCAATCATACCACATTTACAAACTACTTATTCCCATGTAGTTAGTTCTTAGAATGGTGGAAGAATGAAGAGGTGAACACACAAACCCTAGTATCCCTGAAGCCCAGTTCAATCCATCGATCTTGATACCATTTTGCTTGTTTTTTTGGTAATCGTGCTAGCTATTTGGGTTTTTTCACCCCAGTCCTTACCATCCTAGTTATATCTGATTTACTGGGAACAACCCACAATGAAAAAGCCACTGTATATATATTTAAAATTTTGATACCCAGTGTTTCAGACTCGATTGGAGGGTAGGGGGGGGGTTGCAAGGATTTGCCACCAACAGTTCCCCACTAATTGGCCTCTAGATGGGTCTACTTTGACCACTTTCCCACAGAGGTTACCTGAGTTTTGGTTTTGAGGATCAGTTCAAACACAGCTCCGTTGCATAAAAATATAACAACCAGATCCTCCCCAGGCTATCCATGAACAACGGCAAAATATAAACATAGATTTTCAGTGCATAACAGTTGCCAGCAGGCTGCGTCTTCCCCAGTGCCTCTGGGAGGAGCGGGGGGCAGGGGGGGTGGGTAGAGAATGACTTCTTCTTGTTTCTAAGAGTGTTTTGCTTTATAATTTTTTTGCCAATGTTGCCATGTTAAATTATGCAGATGCCCGCAGGAGCAAAGCAATAGTTTGAATTGTAACAGGCGTCAAGTATGGATGTAACAGATGTTCAGTCTCTCCACAACGCTGGATGTTTACTGGTTGTCCAATGGGTACATCCTAAATATGTAGACTTTCATGAACTTTGTGGATTAAAAAACCCCGGAAAAGCTGAATAAAACAAATACATTTTCAGGGTGATCCACGTGCGAATTCTGTACTAGCACAGTTGACGGCCAGACATTTAGTTCAGGCAATGTGAAACCGTTATCTGCCGAAGCCAACAGTTTAAAATCCAAAACGTATTGCTATTCAGAGAGTGGAAGAGCTCCACTTCAATGCGTGCGGTTCGCCATCTCTTTTTTAAAATCTTTTTTTCAATTTAGACTATCCAATTTTTTTTCCAATTAAGGGGCAATTGAGCATAGCCAATCCACCTACCTGCACCTGCTTTTGGGTGTGGGGGTGAGACCCATGCAGACACGGGGAGATTGTGCAAACTCCACATGGACAGTGATCCGGACGAGGAATGTTCTGCGCTCTCAAGACCAACCGCAACATCGTCATCAAACCAGCAGACAAAGGAGGGGCTACCGTCATACTGACCAGAACAGACTACTGCAAAGAAGTGTACCAACAACTCAACAACCAGGAATGCTACAGACAGTTACCCGCAGATCCGACCAAAGAACACACTCGCCAACAACAGACTGATCAAGACCTTGGATCCAGACCTTCAGAGCACCCGACGTACTCTCATCCCACATACACCCCGTGTTGGAGATCTCTACTGCCTCCCGAAAATACACAAGGCCAACACACCAGGCAGTCCTATTGTATCAGGCAATGGGACCCTGTGTGAGAATCTCTCTGGCTACATCGAAGGCATCTTGAAACCGATCGTACAAGGAACGCCCAGCTTCTGTAAGGATACGACGGACTTCTTACAGAAACTTAGCACCCATGGACCAGTTGAACCAGGAACATTTCTCGTCACAATGGATGTCTCGGCACTCTATACCAGCATCCCCCATGATGACTGCATTGCTGCAACAGCCTCAGTACTCAACACCGATAACTGCCAATCTCCAGACGCAATTCTGCAACTCATCCGCTTCATTCTGGATCACAACGTCTTCACCTTTGACAACAAGTTCTTCATCCAGACACACGGAACAGACATGGGGACCAAAATCGTACCTCAATATGCCAACATCTTCATGCACAAGTTTGAACAAGACCTCCTCACCGCACAGGACCTTCAACTGACGTTATACACCAGATACATCGATGACATTTTTTTCCTTTGGACCCACGGCGAAGAAACACTGAAACGACTACACAATGACATCAATAATTTCCATCCCACCATCAGACTCACCATGGACTACTCTCCAAAATCAGTTGCATTCTTGGCCACACTCATCTCCATCAAGGACAGTCACCTCAGCACTTCGCTTTACCGCAAGCCTACGGATAACCTCACGATGCTCCACTTCTCCAGCTTCCACCCTAAACACATTAAAGAAGCCATCCCCTATGGACAAGCCCTCTATATACACAGGATCTGCTCAGACGAGGAGGAGCGTAACAGACATCTACAGATGCTGAAAGATGCCCTCGTACGAACAGGATATGGCACTCGACTCATCGATCGATAGTTCCAACGCGCCACAGCAAAAAACGCACCGACCTCCACAGAAGACAAACACGGGATACAACCGACTGGGTACCCTTCGTCGTCCAGTACTTCCCCGGAGTGGAGACACTACGACAACTTCTTCCCGGCTTTCAACACATCATCGATGAAGACGAACATCTTGCCAAGGTTATCACCACACCCCCACTACTTGCCTTCAAACAACCGCGCAACCTCAAACAAACCACTGTTTGCAGCAAACTACCCAGCCTTCAGAACAGCGACCATGACACCACACAACCCTGCAATGACAATCTCTGCAAGACGTGTCAGATCATCGACATGGGTACCACCATTACACGTGAGAACACCACCCACCAGGTACATGGTACATACTCGTGCGACTCGGCCAACGTTGTCTATCTCATACGCTGCAAGAAAGGATGTCCTGAAGCGTGGTACATTGGCGAGACCATGCAGACGCTGCGACAACGAATGAACGGACATCGCACAACAATCACCAGGCAGGAATGTTCACTTCCAGTCGGGGAACATTTCAGCAGTCAAGGACATTCAGCCTCTGATCTCCGTAAGCATTCTCCAAAGCGGCCTTCAGGACGCACGACAACGCAGAATCGCTGAACAGAAACTTATAGTCAAGTTTCGCACACATGAGTACAGCCTCAACCAGGACCTGGGATTCATGTTGCATTACATTCACCCCCCACCATCTGGCCTGGGCTTGCGAAACCCTACCAACTGTCCTGGCTTGAGATAATTCGCACCTCTTTAATCTGGGGTTACCCCTATCTCTGGCTCTGTAAAGATTTAATCACCTGCAAAGTATCGTCTTGCATCTTTGACTTTGTCTAGATATATGTTTCTGGAACCTACCTCTTCATTCACCTGAGGAAGGAGCAGTGCTCCGAAAGTTAGTGATTTGAAACAAACCTATTGGACTTTAACCTGGTGTTGTAAGACTTCTTACTGCTTTTATCCAGATTTAGTCTGTTGCGCTTGAACTGAGTTGCTGATCCTGGATTATTCAGATGAATTTGCGAATTAGGAGCAGGAGTAGGCCACTCGGCCCCTCGAGCCTGCTTCACCATTCAGTGAGATGATGGCTGCTCTGATTATAATCTCAACCCCACATTCCTGCCGATCCCCGATAACCTTTAACCCCCTTGCTGATCAAAAATCTATCCAACTCTGTCACAATAATATTCAAAGACACTACTTCCACTGCCCTTTGAGGAAGAGTTCACAACCCTCTGAGAGAAAACAAATCTTCTCATCTCTGTCCTAAATGAGTTAATCCTTACTTTTAAACAGTGACCCCTCGTGTTAGATTCTCCCACAAGAGAAAACATCCTCTCCACAGCCACCATGTCAATACCCCTCAGGACCTTAATGGCCGATGTGTCAAAATGAGTATTTAAAATCTCCTGCTCCTGAGTTCTATCAGGCAGTAAATTGCTCCACTAATGTAATAGTTACGATTACCATTAACAATGCATCAGGAAGTCACCAGCCCCTAAATTAGAGGAACAGCAAACTACCCGAGCGCAGGTGGGAGAGTTAATACAAAGGATGCGATTGCACAGAACTGTGTATATGTAATTGAACTATGCAGGAAAGGAAAGAGACAGAAAGATGAAAGGAAGCGAGCCTAAGTTATAATAACAGAAAATGCTGGATAAATTCAGCAGGTCCGGCAACACCTGTGGAGAGAGGAATGGAGCAGAGTTAACAGCTAGAATTTTCGGCTATTTTTCAGTGTCAACTCAGGTGGGAAAAACCGAGTGCAGCCCGTCGGCTGTGCTGCCAGTTTTTCCCGCCAGACTTTTTGAAGTCCGCCCCTCCAGAAACTTAGGCTCTTGAAAGATCGGGGTGTCCTTTTTAAAGGGCGCCACAATGTAACAAAAGATAAAAATAAGAAAAGGAACCCCCCCTACCCACCATGGAATCCTCCCCCAGCACCACTGAATTCACCCCTCCCAACCCCCAACGGGCTTGGACAACCCACATGTGATGTAGAAGAAGAATTGACATCCTCCGACCCCAAAACCCCGGGTAACTCGTTTCAACACTTTTCATTCACTTAAGCCATAACGAGCAAGAGAATCCAACACTCAATCCTTTCTCTAAGTTAGCTGATGTCAGCCTGATTGGCGTTCCAGAGCCCCAGTCATGGAAACATCCAAGATAAGTATCTTTTCAACTCCCTATTGAAAATTGTTCTCGAACCTGCTTCCATTTCAGAGAGTGTATTCCGAATTTGAATAGATTACAATCCAAAGAAAAAACTCCTCATCTCTCCCTCCCCCAACATCCCCCCCCCCCCCCCCCCCCCCAACCACCCACCCATCCACCATTGTCTTCTGCCAAGTTCAGGTCCTAAGTTTTATCATTGACTCGTACTCATCTATCCTTTTTATGAACACCATGTAACACCAAGACCCAGTTGGGTTGGAACGGGTCTTGAAAGTATATCATCAACGTTCAGCATCCAAGCTCCCAACGATAGACACGTATCCATGCGAGGGATTGACCTAGCATGTGCCACTGTCTTTATGAGAGAGAAAGATTTGCATTTGCATATACACTTTCTCAACCTCAAGATGTCCCGAAGCTTCACAGACAATAAATGCAATCACTTGTGATGTGGGAAATGTGGCAGCAATTTGCACAGCGAGACCCGACAAACAGCAATGATTTAATGGCCAGCTCATGTTTTATATTATTCCTCTGTGGGCATCATTGGCTAGGCCTGCAATTATTGCTCATCCCTAACTGCTCTTAAGAAGTCGCCTTCTTGAACCACTGCAGCCCATGTGGTGTATGTACCCCCCCCAGTTCTGTCAGGAAGTGAAGTCCAGGATTTCCAGCGACATTGAAGAAACAGTGATACATCTCCAAGTCAGGAGCCCTTTCAAACTTTGATACAAAGGGAATCATGGGAAAACTCTCTGCTGGCTGGAGTCATTAAAGGAAGATGATTGTGTTTGTTGGATGTTTTGGTCCCAAGTGGGTTGCTTGAATGGGAACCTGCAGGTGATGCTGTCTCCATGCATCTGCTTCCCTGTCCTTCTTGGTGGTGGAGGTGGTGAGTTTGGAAGGTGCTGTTAGAGGAACAGTGGTAAGTTGCTACAGTTCATCCTGTAGGTGGAACACACTGCTGCCATAGTTCGTCGGTGGTGGAGAGATTGAATATTAAAGGTGGCGGATGGGCTGTTGATCAAGTGGGTTGATTTGGCCTGGATGGTGTCGAGCTTCTTGAGTGTTGTTGGAGCTGCACTCATCCAGGGTATTCCATCACACTCCTGACTTGTGTTTTGTGGATGATGGACAGGGTTTGGGGAATCAGAAGAATTCCCAGTCACCGACCTACTCGTGTGGCCATAGTATTTATGTGGATGATCCAGTTCAGTTTCTGGTCAATGGTTAATAGTAGGAGATTCAGTGGTGGCATTGCCATTGATTGTCAAGTGGAGATGGTTAGATTCTCTCTTGTTGGAGATGGCCATTGCCTGACAATTGTGTGGCGCGAATGTTACTTGCCAATTATCAGCCCAAACCTGAATGTTGTCCATGTTTTACGACATATATATGGACATGAAGAGTCACAAATGGTGCTGAACAATGTGCAGTAATAGATAAATATCCCTAATTCTAAACTTTTGATGGAGTGAAGGTCATTGATGGAACAGCGATGACCTGGGACCAAGGACCGGGATTCTCCCTTCTGGGGACTTCTCTTCTGGCGGGAGAACCGGCGGCAACTACTCCGGCGTCGACAGCTAGGTGGACGCCGGAGGGGTTGGCGACCCTCCAGCTGGCGCCGAAGGGACGGCGTGAGTTCGCACATGTGCCAAAGGGCCGGCGTGATCTCGCGCATGCGCAGACCGCCGGCGTATTTTGGCACATGCGCGGGAGGTTCTCTTCTCCGCACCAGCCACGGTGGAGCCCTACAGGTGCCGGCGCGGAAGAAAGGAGTGCCCCCACGGAACATGCCCGCCTGCAGATCGGTGGGCCACAATCATGGGCCAAGCCACCGTGGGGGTTGGATCCCCCCTGCGCCCCCCCCGCAGACCGCCTCCTCCGACTTACCTGCCAGGTCCCGCCGGTACGTGAGTTGAGTGATTCACGCCGGCGGTACTGGCCAAAAATGGACGGCTGCACGGCCCATCGGAGCCTGGAGAATTGCCAGGGGGCGGGGGGGCCGCTGCCAACGGCCCCCGACCGGCGTGGCGGGAATCCCGCCTCCGGCCGAAAGACGGCACCGGAGAATACGGCAGCCGGTGCCGGGGTAATGGGGCGAGATTCGCGCCGCCCCCTGGAGATTCTCCGACCCGGCGGGGGGGTCAGAGAATCCCGCCCAAGCCATCCAACAACCACAACCATCTTCCTTTAATGATTCCAGCCAGCAGAGAGTTTTCCCATGATTCCCTCAGTCTCACATTTTGAAAGGGCTCCTTGCTGCCACACCCAGTCAAATGCTGTTTAAATTTCAAGTCAGTCACTCTCCTCCTCCCTTGGGTTCTGCTCTTTTTTCCGTGTTTGGACCAAGGTAAAAATGTGGTCAGGAGATGAGTGGCCCTGGTGGAACCCAAACTAAGCAGATTATTGCTGAGTAACTACTGCTTAATAGCGCTGTTGATAATCTCTGCCCTCACTTTGCTGATGAGCGAGAGTAGACTGACGGGCCAGTTAATGACTTGGTTGCATTTGTCCTGCATTGTACGGACAGGACATACCTGGGCAACTTTCCACATTGCCAGTACATGCCTCTGTTGTAGTTGTACTGGAACTGCTTGGCATGGCTAGTTCGGGAGCACAAGTCTTCAGTACTATTGTCGGGATGATGTCAGGGCCAATAGCCTCTGCAGTATCCAATGTCGTCAGCTGTTTTTTGGAATCATATGGAGCGAATCGAATTGGCTGAAGACTGGTGTCTGTGATATAGAGACGAGGTTAGCGGATAGGTTGGAAGATGAATTGATGCGCTACAGTCTCCGGTGTCTATAAGAGTAATCATGGCATCACTATCAATATAAATCATACGTTGGTGCGTAGATTTCATTTCACTCAGGCGCCCCCCCGACCCTTCCACGCCGGGTTCCCGCCGGCTGAGAGCATTTGTGGACGGCGCCACAAATGCCACAACCAGCCCAGTCGGGCCTTCAAAGTGCTCCTCACTAACATCTGGGGGCTTGTGAGTTCTGCGGAGAATCGCGTGCCGGCGTCGGGGCGGCGTGGTGCGATTCGCGCCGGTCGCGGGGGTTCTCCGGCCTGGCCCCGGGCTGAGAGAATCCTGCCCACTGATTTTATTCCACAACTGAAGCAATGGGCCCCATTCAGGTGTGATGTCTCTGGCCCCTGGGTTGACATGTCTGTCATAAAGTCCATTTCTCCTTAGCTGTTGTTGATGTT
The DNA here is from genome assembly GCF_047496885.1 of Scyliorhinus torazame. Taxonomy (NCBI): domain Eukaryota; kingdom Metazoa; phylum Chordata; class Chondrichthyes; order Carcharhiniformes; family Scyliorhinidae; genus Scyliorhinus; species Scyliorhinus torazame. The sequence continues at coordinate 108,085,282 of NC_092716.1, forward strand.
TGTTTGTATAGTGGCTGTTGTCTGGGGCTTTCAGCTCTGATGGTCTCTGAGTTTCTTTAATTGGAATGCCTGTTGGCTTGGATATCAACATGCTTTGAAGATTGACACCTTGCAGCACAGTTCGGATTTGGCCTGTTTGCAGTATTTATGCCCATAAAGCCTTTGTGGTTTTATATTCAATAAAGGTCCAGTTGGAGGGGATTCTGATCCTACATTCACTTGGCCTGTCCTGTCGATGCGAGAGGACCTACCCAGTGTTGGTGATGTAGGCGTCTGGGACCTTCTCTGAAAGGAGGCATTCCGAGAGTATGACTGCACAGGCTTTGCTTGTCTAGTCTATGGGACAGCTCCCCCAATTTTGGCACAAGCCCCCAGATGTTAGTGAGGAGCACTTTGCAGTCCTGACTGGGCTGGTTGTGGCATTTGTGTTTCCGATGCCGGGAGGCCGATCCATCTCGATTCTTATTACAGGTTTCGTAGCGGTTTGACGCAACTGAGTGGCTTGCTTGATCATTTCAGAAGGCAGCTAAGAGCCTGGAGCCACATGTAGGCCAAAGTGGGTAGAGACAGCAGATTTCCTACTGAAATGGGATCAGTGAATCAGGTGAATTTTTATTTCAGCCCACCAATTTCATGGCCACTTCACTTGATGCTAGCTTTTCCGACAGCATTTCTTATTAACTGAATTTAAATCCCTCCACCTGCCTTGGAAGGATTTGAACTCATGTCTCAGGAGCATTCGTCCAGGCCTCTGGATTACTCGTCCAATAACAGTATGCTCCTGCAACCTGTTAAATGTTGTAACTAAAGCTAAAGCCTACATCTATCTGTACATCCCACGATACATCAGCTCTCCCATGTTAACTGCATAGACTCTTGCATCTTGTACCTACTTATCAGATAAGATTGACATAATCAATAAAATGAAGGAAGATTGACTTAATGTGCTGTGAGAGCTGCCCTGGTTTCTGTTCAATGACCTGGTCTGACACTCACTGATACTTGTCATCATCCCCACATATTAACTCTTCCTCCTGACAGGCATGCTCAGGGAATTAACTGGAGTGCCTCAGCAGCCTGCTGAATGCTGTTGTAATTTTGAGGAATCCTTAACCAATCGCTGCAAACTGCTTCAAGGAGGGAACAGAAGTAGAGATCATTTTGGCAAGAAGATGGATTACTGTATGTCAGATACAACTCCGATCGTGGCTAGAAATGTGTTGATTTTTGTACCTAAATGTGACTTTGTTAGTGGAAGGATGAAGTGTGGCGTACGTGTGATGTATGTGTGATGGAGTGGGATCCGGGGCTCCGCATATACTACAACTGTGAGCAATTCTGCTGCTTTGCAGCTAGCGTGGGTAGAGAGATGGGGATAATCTGACCACCTGAAGAAGGGAGTGTCAGTAATGTTGTTCTGGAGTATTTGGGGCCCCAATTCAGCAAAGTGACTCCAGTGTGCAATAAAATGGTTCAAGGTTGGCACAGTGGTTAGCACTGCTGCCTCACAGTCCCAAGGACTCGGGTCCGATCCCAACCCTCGGTCACTGTCCGTGTGGAGTTTGCACATTCTCCCCGTGTCTGAGTGGGTCTCACCCCAACAATCTAAAGATGTGCAGGGTAGGTGGATTGGCCACGCTAAATTGCCCTTCAATTGGAAAATTAAAGAAAAAAATTCAGGAATCTTAAGCCATGGCCAACTTGACCATTTCAGAGAGCTCATCTCGACTTTTGTGAAAAGGGAAATGGCAATTGATTGGTGCGCATCCTAAGCCATTTGAAGTGGATCGAATTAAAGCAGATGGGTAAAAATACAAATACCAAACAAACAGTAGACAAACTCCCGCCTGTTTTTGTTTGTCGTGGTTTACCTGAGGCCCGCCTCCTCAGTTCATTCTGCTCCATTTCAAAATTTCACTCACTTAACCACAATAGCCAATTCAGCAATAGCTTTTAGCCACACGGTCAGAGACCTCTGCAGTCGGTGAGGGTTACGGTTAGTTGGTAGGACAGTGACAAAGGTTGCCCCTGGAATGGGTACACACGATCCAGGGTTGCATGTGCTGTTGCCCCCATGGCGGACACCCCCAATGTCGACACTTCCCAATTGCGGCCCATTCCAGTCAAGGGTGCCCCACTCTCCGCCGAGCTCTGGGGTGGCAAGCCCAGTGCCCACAATCTCTTAGCCTGTGAGCGAAGATGGCTACACACCTCCTTGGCTCCCCGCAGAAGCCCTTCCACCAGGTTCACGTTCTTCAAAAGGAGTACTAATCGGTGCTAGCATGACCACTTGCTGGGGAGGCCGCTGAATCACGGGAGGCTGTTGGATATGGAGTGGCTCCTGTTAATTGTATGAAAATAGGGCTTATGTGTGATAATTGTCTTCTCGCAATGCTATGGCGTAATCCCAATTTCGCCTAAGGGGACGGTTGCATCACAAACTGTTTGGCACCTGGCATGGTTCTCGTTTTTGGCCTCTCACACTATTCACGGGCTTCATCAAACACTCGCTCGAACGAAATAAGGCCAGAGAATCATGCCCAATGTGTTCAAATGCTGACTCAGCACCAACACTTGTAAGGTCGTCAGGTAAACCAGTCACTAAACTTGTAGATACAGTTCAAGAAGGAAAAAAAAGTAAGCTGAAATTATGTCAAACATGCATGTCAATGCACATTCCATGTGCAAGATGCACATTTTCAGAATCTGTTTGAAGCATAACTCCTCGGCCGTGATTCTCTGAGCCTCCACGCCGAAATCGCACTCGGCGCGGGGACGTGAACCTCTGGCAACCGGAGAATCGGCGCCAGTCGCGCACGCGCGGTCGACGCAGCGCCGGCATGGTTCACGTATGGTTCCACCCGGCGGGAGCTCGACGTCGCGGCTGCGGTGGCCGTCCTGGTGGGGAGCGGGGGGATCAGTCTCTGGGGGATGCCTCTACGCCAGCCAGGCCCGCGATTGGGGACCACCGATCGGCAGGCGTGCGAGATCTGGGGGGGCCTTCCTTCTTCCGCGCCGGCCCACTGTGTGTGTCCGCCATGTGTGGATACGCGGCCGGCAGTGCAGGGCCGTGTATCAGCAGCCGGATCTGCGCGAGCACTCCGGCGCCATGCTGGCCCCCTGTGGGCCACGGAATCGCGGGGCCAAGAGGCCCGTTGACGCCGGCATGAAACACTCCGGTATTTACGCCGGGGTCAACACTTGCCGCTGTTTTGATGAATCCCGGCCCGAGTCTATTAAATTTTTATCAGAAATGCATTGTAATAATACTTTGCTTTTAGAAAGGGGGAGCAATCAAATTTATCCATACATTGGGCTGGATTCTCCGCTGTGGGGCCGCCTGCTAGCGCTGCGAGTGAGGAAAGAGAATATGACCGCGCTGTGCACAGGTGGGGGGATTCTCTACTCCCGCCGCTTGTCAATGGGAGTTCCCATTGAAGCCCCCCACACCACTGGGAAACCCACGAGCGGAGGTGCACTGCTGGAGGGACCAGGAATCCCCCCCACTAGCGAAGGGCTGGAGAATTCCAACCATTACGATCAAGTGATGACGTGTTTGAGCATGTACAGTGCATAGTGATCCAATAACCGCACCCTGGTCAGCTGGTCATACCGCACATTGGCCTTCATTTATGCCTTGCCACACATTTGAAAGGGTCAATATTTGCAGGGCTGTGGGGAAAGGACGGGGGAAGTGTAAGTCGATAAATTGCTCTTCCAGAGAGTCAGTATGGACATGAAGGGCCAAAGGCCCTCCTTCTGTGCTTTAACCATGCAATCTTTGTGTGATTCTAAGTCTACGCCCTAGGTGAAAGCACTCTGTCGGTTGGATCTGGCCCACGGGCTGTACCTTTGTTGTTCCTGCTGCAAAATGGTAAGGCTCATGTGCTGCATACCAATTGTGCTGGATCCACTCCACGTTTTGTGACTGACACAGCCAGCTAAGCAACTGAGACAGGACGGAGTCCAGAACCATGTGGGATTTAAGAGCATATGGCTGAAAATAATAACATAATGCCTGGCATGCTGAAAATACCACCGCTCTTTCAAACTGCTGTCAATGCCCTGGGAACGGAAGGCAGCAAAATCACACAGACAGATGTCACTTGTGTACTGATCCTCGCATATTTTGGTATTCATTGGACTCTGTAACAAGTCACTTTGCAGGTTGCACCTATTCCTTCATATCTGGAAACTCAGTAGGTAGATGGAACTGCCAAATGACCATGCATTCAGTCATGTACATTTTCTAATCATCATTATTTTAATGCTGGTTTTAGTCACAGAGGAACCAAGTATAAAAATGATTTATTGTTAAAGCAAACCATTTACAGGTTGCAATTCAGGTCCCAGACCGGACCTCTCTGCCTAGGCTCCTAACTGGGCCGCCTTTTATGTCCATAATCAATTACTCATACTCCACGAGATGTGCACGGAGGCAAATCAGTCCCTCCCCATAGCTCTCATGAGGGTTTTAACACTGTTATTAACCCAATGCATCCTCAAGTAAAAGGATGGGGAAATCTGGGCCAAGAGTATGTCTTGTTCAGGTTGCTTGGGACTTGCGAATTGGGAAGAATGGCTGATGCTCAAACAGCAAACTACCTTTTCACAAAGACAGCATCAAAGGAAGGAAAGCTGGAACTGCACCTTCTGAGCAAGATGAGGGGAGGATTGGAGAACAAGATGCACGTGAGCAAGGCCAGCTGCAACCTCTACTACTGAGAAGGACAAGGGCAGCAGGTGCATCGTAACATCACCATCTGCAACTGGTTCACTTCCAAGTCACACACCATCCTGCTGTGGAAATACATCACCGTTCCTTCACCGTTGCTGGGTCAAAATCTTCACGACAATAATCTCCCCCTACGACAACAATCTCTCCCTCAACGTTAGCAAAACTAAAGAGCTGGTCATTGACTTTAGGAATGAAGTACTGTACACACCCCTGTCTGCATCAATGGTGTCGAGGTGGAGATGGTTGACAGCTTCAAATTCCTAGATGTGCACATCACCAACAATCTGTCCTGGTCCACCCATGTCAATGCTATGACCAAGAAAGCATAACAGCGTCTATACTTCCTCAGGAAACTAAGGAAATGTCCACATTGACGCTTACCATTTTTTACAGATGTACCATAGAAAGCATCCTACCTGGCTACACCGCAGCCTGGTATGACAACTGCTCGGCCCAAGACCGTAAGAAACTACAGAAAGCTGTGAACACAGCCCAGTCCATCACGCGAAACTGCCTCCCGTCCATTCACTCTGTCCATACCTCCCGCTGCCTTGGGAAAGTGGGCAGCATAATCAAAGGCCCCTTTTATTTATTCTCTCTTCCAACCTCTTCCATTGGCAGGTGATATAAAAGTCTGAGAACAGCACCAATAGATTCAAAAACAGCTTCTTCCCCGCTGTTACCAGACTCCTCAATGACCCTCTTATGGATTGAACTGATCTCTCCACACATCTTCGCTACTGAGTAGAACTACACTCCGTATGCTTCACCCAATGCTTGTGTCTATGTATTTACATTTTGTATTTATTGTATATACTATGTTTATCATGTATAGAACGATCTGTCTGTACTGTACGCAGAAGCGTACTTTCCACTGTACCTCAGTACACGTGACAACAAATCAAATCAAATCAATTCAGCACTTCCCTTAACAGTACTCTTGGTGTACCTACACCACACAGGCTGCAGTGGTCCAAGAAGGTCTCTCACTGCCACCTTTTCAAAGGCAATTCGGGATGGGCTGCTGTTTCCTGCGACAGAAAAAGAAAAGAGTTGAATTCCAGAGGAGAGATTAAGCAAGCAGCTGGACAAGTTTGATATTGAGGAACATTAAAACTGATTTCAATGGAAATGGGAGGCAAAACTGTCCATTGGTTGGACTCATACCATAGAATGGTACAATTCCTACAATGCAGAAGGAGGCCATCGAGTCTGCACTGACCCTCTGAAAGAGCATCCTAACTAGGCACACTCCCCCACCCTATCCCCATAACCCCACCTAACCTGCACATCCCTGGACACTAAGGAGCAATTGATCATGGCCAATCCACCTAACCTGCACATCCTTGGACTGTGGGAGGAAACCGGAGCATCCGGAGGAAACCCACGCAGACACAGGGAGAAAGTGCAAACTCCACACAGTCACCCAAGGTCAGAATCGAACCTGGGTTGCTAGCGCTGTGATGCAGCAGTGCTAACCAGCGTGCCACTGTGCAATGACCATCTCCAACAAGAGGAAGCATAACCATCTCTGTTTGACATTCAATGGCATTACCATCGCCCACTACACGCAGTATACTGCCACGCAGCCCTCTTTAATATTCAGTGATTCTATGTTGGGGATTTGCACATTTTTTCTATTGTTCCTGAAAAGAGGTAATGCTGCATTTATCATCCATCAGTAATTCTCCTGAAAATGTGGTTGTGCTGGATCCTCATTGTGAACTGTTGCAGTATGCCCTGAAGCTGAAGGTGCTGTCTGATCTGTGATTGGATGCTTCTTGGTCCAGTCAAAGTCAAACAACGTTTCTTCACATGTTCAGTACTTTTATAATTAGTAAACCAAAGGGCTAACTGAAAGTTTTTTAAAAATGATTGGCCCTATTATTTTTCTCATGGTCACTCGTAGCAATGCACTACTTTAGTAAGGCACGGGGAGTCCAGGGAGTAGACATTCATTAAAACAAGTATATACATGAGACCCGGTTAAACCTCACTGGATACTCTCTCACTCTCGCGAGGTCCGCTCCACACTGGCCGACCTTTTATACAAATACGGATAAACTACCCCGCCCCTAGCGGGGGAGCTTGTACTCCTCGAGAAGCACAGGGAAAACAATCCCACCCCCCCCCAAAGCCTGAAGATCCTCTCGAAGGACAATGGTGGAGAGAAGACGATGAAGTTGCAGAAGTGGAGGAAGAAGAAAAGGAAACTCGTGCATTCTCACAGCAACCAAGAAAACAAGCACGCGCCATTTGCGCCGTATTCACAATATTCGGTGATTTTCCAAAGCCTTGAAACAAACTCTGCCACGGACCCCCAGTGGACCTCTCCGCCATAGTGAACCTGTATCGCTGATAGACAGTGGCAAGATCAGACCGTATGACCAGCAAACCCTTTTTGTGTGGTAATAAAGCAATTTTTGCAGCGTGTTTATGCTGAGATGAACTAAGGATAAAAAGCTGAAGCTGTTGAATCATGCTCTCCCTCTATCTCCATCCTTCCTGAAAAGCTTTGCTGATCTAGACCAACCGACAGAGACCTTTTAAAACAGAAATTCTGCGCGAAACCATTGTCTCCAGAGGAACCACCAAATTAATCAGTCACAATTTTAAATTGAAACGTCAGGACCACTGAAGGGGTGTCGGACCAGCAGAATCACCAACTCACTGACCATCTATTCTTTTTGCTTAAGGACTTTTGTTCATCCTATCCTTCCTCACTCTACCAGTTGCATTTGTGCGTGGGCCCTCCAAGTGTGTATGCGCGTATGAAAGTTGGTCGATTACAATAAAATGAACCTCTTTTGAAAACTCATAACCTGGCAATGCATTCTATGCTCGGTTCGAGCAGGTAACCAACAATCCGCTGGCGAGTGCCCCAGCAGCCCATAATTCACCCATACCCACCATCACAGCTTCCGAAGTCAGATTGGCCTTCCTGAAAGTGAACTCTCGGAAGGCGACGGGCCCAGACGGGATCCCTGGTCGTGCACTCAGAGCCTGCGCGGACCAGCTGGCAGAGGTATTCACGGACATCTTTAACCTGTCCCTACTCCACTCCGAGGTCCCCAACTGCTTCAAGAAGACCACCATCATACCGGTACCAAAGAAGAACCAGGCAACGTGTCTCAATGACTACCGACCAGTGGCCCTGACTTCAGTCGTAATGAAGTGCTTCGAGAGGTTGATCATGAAGCGCATCATCTCCATACTCCCAGAACGCCTTGATCCACTGCAATTCGCATACCGCTGCAACCGGTTCACATCAGACACCATTTCCCTGGCCCTACACTCATCCCTAGAGCATCTCGAAAACAAGGACTCCTATATTAGACTCCTATTTATTGACTACAGCTCCGCCTTCAACACCATGGGCGTCATTCTCCGACCCCCCGCCGGGTTGGAGAATCGCCGGGGGCTGCCGTGAATCCCGCCTCCGCCGGTTGCCAAAGTCTCCGGCACCGGATATTCGGCGGGGGCGGGAATCGGGCCGTGCCGGTTGGCGGGCCCCCGCTCGATTCTCCGGCCCGGATGGGCCGAAGTCCCGCCAATAAATTGCCTGTCCCGCCGGCGTGGATTAAACCACCTTTTGAACGGCGGGACAAGGCGGCGTGGGCGGGCTCCGGGGTCCTGGGGGGGGCGTGGGGCGATCTGGCCCCGGGGGGTGCCCCCACGGTGGCCTGGCCCGTGATCGGGGCCCACCGATCCGCGGGCGGACCTGTGCCGTGGGGGCACTCTTTCCCTTCCGCCTCCGCCACGGTCAAAGAGACTCCCTCCACTGCGCATGCGTGGGAAACTGTCAGCGGCTGCTGACGCTCCCGCGCATGCGCCGCCCGGGGATGTCATTTCCGTGCCAGCTGGCGGGGCAACAAAGGCCGTTTCTGCCAGCTGGCGGGGCGGAAATTCCTCCGGCGTCGGCCTAGCCCCTCAATGTTGGGGCTCGGCCCCCAAAGATGCGGAGCATTCCGCACCTTTGGGGCAGCGCGATGCCCGTCTGATTGGCACCGTTTTGGGCGCCTGTCGGCGGACATCGCGCCGTTTCCGGAGAATTTCGCCCCATAATCCCAGCCAAGCTCATATCAAAGCTCCAAAACCTAGGACTTGGATCCCCACTCTGCAATTGGATCCTCGATTTTCTGACCAACAGACCACAATCAGTAAGAATGAACAACAACATCTCCTCCACAATAGTCCTCAATACCGGCGCTCCGCAAGGCTGCGTACTTAGCCCCCTACTCTACTCCCTGTACACACACGACTGCGTGGCAAAACTTGGTTCCAACTCCATCTACAAGTTTGCTGACGATACGCCCATAGTGGACCGGATCTCGAATAACGATGAGTCCGAATACATGAGGGAGATAGAGAACCTAGTGGAGTGGTGTAGCGACAACAATCTCTCCCTCAATGCCAGCAAAACTAAAGAGCTGGTAATTGACTTCAGGAATCAAAGTACTGAACACACCCCTGTCAGCATCAACGGGGCCGAGGTGGAGATGGTTAGCAGTTTCAAATTCCTAGGGGTGCACATCTCCAAAAATCTGTCCTGGTCCACCCACGTCGACGCTACCACCAAGAAAGCACAACAGCGCTTATACTTCCTCAGGAAACTAAGGAAATTCTGCATTTCCACATTGACTCTTACCAACTTTTACAGATGCACCATAGAAAGCATCCTATCGGGCTGCATCACAGCCTGGTATGGTCACTGCTCGGCCCAGGACTGCAAGAAACTTCAGAGAGTCGTGAACACCGTCCAGTCCATCACACGAACCTGCCTCCCATCCATTGACTCCATCTACACCTCCCGCTGCCTGGGGAAAGCGGGCAGTATAATCAAAGATCCCTCCCACCCTGCTTACTCACTCTTCCAACTTCTTCCATCAGGCAGGAGAGACAGAAGTCTGAGAACGCGCACGAACAGACTCAAAAACAGCTTCTTCCCCACTGTCACCAGACTCCTAAATGACCCTCTTATGGACTGACCTCATTAACACTACACCCTGTATGCTTCATCCGATGCCAGTGCTTATGTAGTTACATTGTCTGTGTTGTGTTGCCCTATTATGCATTTTCTTTTATTCCCTTTTCTTCTCATGTACTTAATGATCTGTTGAGCTGCTCGCAGAAAAATACTTTTCACTGTACCTCGGTACACGTGACAATAAACAAATCCAATCCAATCCAATCCAATTGGTTCCTTGATGGTCACAGCACATAAACAGTAAAACACTGACAGAATTGGTTAGTACACCCATTAAACTGAAAAACACCTGTTACAATAAAAAAAATTTAATTCATTTTTATGGGAAGTGGGCGTCGCCAGCTAGATCAGCATTTGTTGCCCATTCCTAATTGCCCTTCATAAGGTGGTGGTGAGCTGCCTTCATGAACCACTGCAGTCCCTGAGGTGAAGTTATACTCTCTGTGCTGTCAGGGAGAGAGTTCCAGAATTTTGACCCATCGACAGTGAAGGAATGGCGATCTATTTCAAAGTTAGGATAGTGAGTAACTTGGAGGGGAATCTCCAGGTGGTAGAGTTCCCATGTATCTGCTGCCCTTGTCCTTCTAGGTGGTAGTGATCGTGGGTTTGGAAGGTGCTGCATAAGGAACCTTAGCAAGTTCCTATAGTGCATCTTTTAGATGGTACACACGGCTGCCACTGTGTGTCGGTGGTGGAGGGAGCGAATGTTTGTGGGATGGGTGTCAATCAAGTGGGCTGCTTTGCCCTGGATGGTGTCGAGCTTCTTGAGTGTTGTTGGAGCTGCATTCATCCATCTGTGGTGAATGTATTCACCATAATATAAGTTGTCTGTATAGTACTGTGGCCTATGGCCAGGGAATGGTAATATGATCTCCTTCCATATATTGTACTGGAACCCTGGTGGATTCCGCCTCTGGCCCCGCCCCCCAGGGCGGTATATAGACCTGCCCCAACGGGCGGCGCTCATTGTTACAGCAGTCACAGGCAGGCAAGTTCTTGGATAATAAAGCCTATATTCACTCGTTCTCATTGTCTTGTAGTGAATTGATGGTACATCACCATCACACTCCTGACTGGGGCCTTCTAGGTGAGTGATATAAGAGGGAAGCTAATTGACCCCTCCTTACCTGGTCGCAACAGCACAGTGACAGGGGACATAGGAGGGAGGAACACGTGAAGTACATGCATGAGATGTTGCTGCGCCTCCTGTAGACCATGCATATTGCAGGCACAGTTGGAGAGGTAGATATTAAGTTCAGTGGATAGTGGGGGTAGGTTTGCTTGATTGGTCTCTGACTAATTGACACAATATGCACTTCTTCCAAGACTGAATATTCAGTCAACTACTTTTTGAGAAAGTTATTTCCCTTTGTAGTTTTATAGTGAAAGCGGATACCGCCTGGAATCTAATTGAAGATTTCAAATGGATTTTATATAAAATAATGGATACTCAGAGTGAGTTCCAGACTGAAATCTAATCGAGAAGTTCAGATGGTTTATATATAGAATAATGGATACCCGAGAGTGAGTTACAGACTGGAATCCAAACGTGGAATTCAGGTGGTTTATATATAGAATAATGGATACCCGAGAGTGAGTTACAGACTGGAATCTAATCGAGGGGTCAGATGGTTTATATCTAGAATAATGGATACCCGGGAGTGAGTTACAGACTGGAATCTAATCGAGGGGTTCAGATGGTTTATATCTAGAATAATGGATACCCAGGAGTGTGTTGCAGACTGGAATCTAATCGAGGAGTTCAGATGGTTTATATACAGAATAATGGATACCCAGGAGTGAGTTACAGACTGGAATCTAATCGAGGGGTTCCGATGGTTTATATATAGAATAATGGATACCCGAGAGTGAGTTACAGACTGGAATCTAATCGAGGGGTTCAGGTGGTTTATATATAGAATAATGGACACCCGAGAGTGAGTTACAGACTGGAATCTAATCGAGGCGAGGGGTTCAGATGGTTTATATAGAATAATGGATACCTGGGGGTTGATTCAGTCTGAGGCAATTACCTCTGCAGAAATAAATTAATGAATGAAGTATCTTGGAATTGCTTTGATGGCTATAGGGAATGTGACAACTAAGGCACTGTTCAGATCCAGAGTCTGATTATTGCACGGGAGCATATTGAGAAGTACAAGTAGCGAAGGAACCGTGCGTTCAGAGTCCTATGCTAATATTGTAATCTAACTAAGTATCATTCAATGGTTGACGATGCAATTCCAATGTAATTTGCCACCCCACACAGCCCTCCTTCTCTTTCTATGCAACGGTTAAAGCATTAAAACCCACTGCCGCCCAATTGAAGTTTACTTTTCCCGAGAACAAAGCCTTTTTTTAATATCGACTGACATTTTCTCCAATTGTCTAAAGATGTGCAGGTTAGGTGGTTGGCCATGCTAAATTGCCCTTCGTGTCCAAAAGGTTAGGTGGGGTTGCTGGGTTACAGGGATAGGGTGGGGGGGTGGGCTTGTGTGGGGTGCTCTTTCAGGGGCCGGTGTAGACTCGATGGGCCAAATGGCCTTCCTCTGCACTGTAAATTCTATGATCCTGTAAATGCACCATGGAATTAATTTTATCTCGGACTGTGTGGATAGTTGTGGTCTGGAGGTCAGCTGGCCGTGCTTGAATCATAGAGACATGAGATTGTTCTTCAGCTTTGCATGATCACCTTTTGAAGCAAGTGAACTTTAATGGAGCAATCTCCCCAAGGAGTGAGGAAAGGTAGCTTGGCAATAGGACGTAGAGGAAGTGGCCATTCTTAATATCTTAAAATAGTAGTGGTGATTCCCAAAATTAGTGCCAAAACTAAGATTCCGCGCAACGGAATGCTGAAATCAAAAGGCATGTGCGCGTTTCTGCATATGGAAAGCAAATTCTTCAATCTTCAGCCCTGCTTTGAGATTCAGTCTGGACTGCCGTGGAGTAATAACCACCCTTACTCCGCAGGGTAGCCCCAGATCATGCCTCCTTCTGCCTGGGTATGTAGGATAGTTAAAACACATATGGTGTTGGCAAATACCAAAGGGTAGGGGGAGTCCATCACGGGCCAATATGCCAATTTATAATCGGACTGGACAAATGGCAGGCCTCTGTCATCACTGCACAACGTAACTGTGACATTTTTTGGCTCAAAGCCTCTATAACAGTGATTTCCTTTGATAAAGGATTGCCAGTAGCGCCAGCAGGATGTGCAGCATAAGCTTCAAGCATTCCTGCCCCTTTCAATTGACAGAATGCTGAAAGGAGAATAAATTAAATGGATAACATATGATTGAAGCTGAAAATGCCAGACATCACCACTTTGGTGATAGTATTAGTGTGCTATTTATAGTTACAACCATGAAACTGGGTGCAGATCTGTACCACTTACATAACTCCCAGAGATTAAAATGCCAGTGCCCAGGTTGCAGGACTGTACTACAATTGAAAGGAGAGGAAAGAAGACGCAGCAAATTGCTTTTAGCAGGAGCGAAATGCAGGCTGCTGTTTTGGCTCCCAGTGTAAATGAACCCCTGGATTATCAATGTCGGGAAGTAAATCTTGGCCATTCTGTGTGCAGTACCCGCAGCATCCGTTACCTCATCAAATCGATCAATTGATAAGCCATCATGTTCATTATGTATCAAATTTATATTGATACTGTTTCACATATGACAAGAACTGAATTTTAAAACACACAGTGATGTTTAATTGTACTCCTATTTGTGTGAGCTTTCCGGTAAATATGTTGGGTAATTGATTTATTGAGAGGAGACAGCAACAAAGTACCTGTAGCGATGGACTATTTCAACAATGAAGGGAAACTGCTTTTTTATTGAATTTTTCATTAGATGATTAGGCTCTTAATGGAGCTTGCAGCAGTTGGGTTATCGTCTCCTGCTAATTAAACTCTTAATCTAGTGCTGATAAGGCAAATTAACTGTTTCAATTCGGAAATGAAATATTGGTACCTGCAGGCTTTTTCTTACAATCTCTGTGTTAGATAGTCTTAGTAATAAGTAACTTAATTAGGAAATGACATGGGCGATAGTTGAGGAGGTGGGACTGGAGTTTTATGGAGTCTGTGTAACGAGCAGAGAGGGGAGATTGTTGTCACCTCTCATGTCTTCATCCTTTAATAACTCAAAAACGAGAGGCCTGGTGGTCTGGGTGTGACAGAAGGCTATGATTTCACCTCGAAGATTTGAGTCCAGTGCTATACAGATTGATGGATGATGATTTTTTTCATCGGTGGTTCTGGATGAAATGCGTTTCGAGCAGTTTCAACTCAGTTCCATTCCGGGCAACCTTATTCAAATCTTCTTCAATCTTATTCAAAGAATATTAAGATCGCAAGTGTGGGCAATGAAAAAGGAAAATCACACTGGTGCAATAGACAGTCCACCTTTTGGTTTTGGTTGAGTCATGCATTCTCTTGTTCTCCAGAAAATGCAAAAGGTGCCCATTTTCTCCTGTTATTTAAGACATTTGATCAAATGCCGCACAACAGACTCGTGAGCAAAGTTAGATCTCAAGGAATAAAAGGGGCTATAGGAGAGGAGTGACAGGAAATTGGCTGAGTGACAGGAAAAATATCTGGATGGTTATTTGCCAGACTGGGAGAATGTTTATTGTGGTGTTTGTCATGATATGCGGACACACACATAATGATATATAGACAAGCAGCTAATGGACACAGAGAACAGGACAAGACCAATAAGTAGGCAGGACACTCAGGGGTGGGATCTGACGGTAAAAGACACGAGGCACTCACACTCCACCTCTTTCCGCTGATGAACATCTAGAGAGTCAGTCAAGGGTGTTGTTACAATCTCACACCCCCACCACATGGCTAAGAGCTAGTCTGGTTCAGTCAGACAGAGTAACCACACTTAGGTTAGCAGAGAGTCGAACTCACAGAGAACTGTGCTAACTGTGCTATTAGTTCAATAAACCTGATTGAACTAACTTCAAGGTCTGGAGTATCTTTTTGATCTAAGCTGCATCCAGTTGCAGCCAGTGTTATACCAGCGTACCTAACACGACATGATACCAGGAGACTACTAATTTAAGGTGTCTTACCTCAGTCTGTTCCGTAACGACCAGCAAATGTAACCCGGCACCATGGAGAAGATTCAAGCTCCTTACCAGCTCAGGACCTCCGTCAATCTCAGTGCCAACTGGAGCATATTTAAGCAAAAGTTTCTGCGTATATCGAAGCTTCAGACCTCAAGGGTGCATCTGATGTAAGAAAGATCGCGCTTTTCCTCTCGACAGCGGGTAATCAAGTCATCAAACTCTTCAACTCGTTTAACTTCACCGAAGGCCAGGTCAAGACAAAGTTTCAGACCATCCTGGATAAGTTCGATAGTCACTGTGAAGTGGACACCAATGAAATCTTCGAGCGCTACATATTCAAACAACATCTTCAAGGTAAAGATGAATCTTTCAATGCCTTCTTAACTAGCCTCCGCCTGCTAGAATTGTCCTGCAACTTTGGTGATATTGCTGACTGCATGATCAGAGACCAAATCGTGTTTGGAGTTCACTCTGCTCCTCTGAGAGAGCAGCTCTTAAAAATCAAGCATATGACCCTGCCAGTCACGATTGAAACATGTACAGTGCATGAGCACGCAATAAATCGGTATTCCCAATACAAATCGGCTGAAAATGAGAAACTTGCCTCTCACGAGGCAGAGAGTGTGCAGGCCATCTCCCGGATGCAGCGCCTCAGCATTGAAGACAGCGGCCATCTCGCGCGCTTTTCCCAGAGCCCCACACATGCGCGATGCGAACGGGATAATGAAGCGGCCGACACCCACACTGTGCAGGTGCAGACATCTGCCGACCGCACTGCGCATTTGCGACGACGTACACTGAGTCACGACGCTGACGTCAAGATGTGCCCGAACTGCGGCAACGCCCACTTAAAGGGACATTGTCCTGCTAGAGGCAGGCGGTGTTTAAACTGCAGGAAGCCTGGACACTATGCAACCTTGTGCAGGTCTGCACCACCAGTCAAGGGCCAGCGCTCCCAATTCCAACGACGGCACGTCCAGAATGTGCAACGACGATTACAGGATTCTGATCCTGGCAGTACAACGGATCCAGAGGACGAGTGCCTGGAGTCCGCCTACCGAGTGGGCATCATGACCACACGTGAACATGCCACACCTAACTCATGTCACATTCAGTCCATCCTCGCTGTGGATTCGGAGGACGAATGGTGAGCGGTGATGCAGGTCAACCGCTGCTCCATCCAGTTCAAACTTGCCACAGGTGCTTCTGCCAACCTCCTCTCACAGGTAGACTTCAAACGCATCAATGTGCCCCCCAGGGTCCTTCCAGCAGCCTGCCAGCTCCTGGACAATAACGGTAATGCCATCACGGCACTGGGGTCCTGCCATCTACTCGTCTCCAACCGGAGCACTCATGCACGGCTAAGGTTTGAAGTTGTCAAGCCGGACAGGGCATCCCTACTGGGCGCGCATACCTGCAAAAAGCTAAACCTGGTGCAGCGGGTTTATTCAATAACATCCTCCAACATGGATCTTCAAGCTGGCATTGACGACATCCTCGCTCAGTATCCAGATGTGTTTGACGGGACTGCCACTTTGCCATATCGGTACAAGTTCCTGCTGCGACCTGATGCCAAGCCAGTGGTCCATGCACCACGCCAGGTCCCGGCTCCGCTGAAGGAGTGCCTGAAGGAACAGCTCAAGGAGCAGCAGCAGCAGGGGATCATTTCCAGGGTAACTGAACCGACTGACTGGGCTAGCTCGATGGTGGTGGTTATAAAACCCTCTGGAGACCTGTGCATCTGCATTGATCCCAAGGATCTCAACCAGAATATAATGCATGAACACTATCCCATCCCAAAGTGGGAAGAACTCACCAGTGAGATGGCACATGCAAGGTTCTTCACGAAGTTAGATGTGTCACATGGATTCTGGCAAATCCAGCTGGATGAGTCCAGCAGAAGGCTCTGCACCTTCAACACACTGTTTGGCAGGTTCTGCTATAACCGTATGCCGTTCGGCATTGTCTCGGCGACGGAGCTATTTCATCGCATCATGGAGCAGATGATGGAGGGCATCGAAGGGGTTCGTGTGTACGTGGACGACGTCATCAATGGGCTAAATCGTTGGTTTTGAAAGCAGACCAAGACAGACCAGCAGCACGGTTCGATTCCCGTACCAGCCTCCCCGAACAGGTGCCGGAATGTGGCGACTAGGGGCTTTTCACAGTAACTTCATTTGAAGCCAACTTGTGACAATAAGCGATTTTCATATGGTCCACGACCCCTGAGGAGCATGTTTCCCGTCTCCAGCAGGTATTCCGCCGTGTCCACGCCAATGGCCTGAAGCTGAACAGGGCCAAATGTTGCTTTGGCATGTCGACACTCAAGTTCCTAGGTGACCAGATCTCTCAGCAGGGCGTGCGCCCGGACACAGACCAGGTCAAGGCCATCGCAGCCATGAAGGTCCCGGAAGACAAGAAGGCGGTATTGCGCTTCCTGGGCATGGTCAACTTTCTGGGCAAGTTCATCCCAAACATGGCCTCGCACACAACGGCCCTACGAAACCTAGTGAAGAAATCCACTGCCTTTGAGTGGAAGGCGGCCCATCAGGCAGAGTAGTTGGAGGTGAAAGCCAAACTCACCACTGCACCCATATTGGCATTCTTCGACCCAGACAGGGAAACGAAAATCTCGACAGATGCGAGCCAGGATGGCATCGGTGCGGTCCTGCTGCAACACGATGACAACTCACCGGTTGCCTACGCATCAAGGGCAATGATGCCCACCGAACAAAGGTATGCACAAATCGAGAAGGAATGCCTGGGCCTTCTCACTGGCATTCTCAAGTTTCACGACTATGTCTACGGCCTGCCGACATTCACAGTCGAGACGGATCACAGGCCCCTGATCCACATTATCCACAAGGACCTTAACGACATGACGCCTCGGTTGCAAACTCAGAAGGTACAACTTTGACCTTGTCTACATGCCTGGCAAGGAGCTCATCATTGCCGATACACTGACCTGCTCCATCACCGTGCCTCGTGAACCACTGAACGTCATCCGGCAAATTGAGTCACAGGTTGAGTCACAGGTGCAGCTGTGTGCTAGCACCCTCCCGGCATCTAATGAGAAGGTGATTCGTATCCGTGAGGAGACAGCCAAAGCCCCCTCTTGCAGCGTGTTATGCAACACCTTGCCAATGGCTGGCAAAAAGGGCAGTGCCCTCAATTTTTCAATGTAAAGGACGACCTGACGGTGGTTGATGGCATCCTCCTCAAACTGGACCGGATTGTAATTCCACACAGTCTCCAGAACTTGGTGCTCCGTCAAATCCATGAGGGCCACCTGGGTGTGGAAAAGTGCAGAAGCAGAGCCAGGCAGGCTGTCCACTGGCCAGGATCAGCCAGGAAATCTCGAACATGGTCCTTAACTGTGCGACCTGTCAACGCTTCCAGCCAGCGCAGAGTAAGGCGACACTTCAGCAGCATGAAATCGAAACCTCTCCGTGGTCCAAGGTTGGCATCGACCTCTTTCATGCAAATTGTCATGATTACTTGTTAATCATTGATTATTTTCCCAATTACCCTGAAGTCGTGAAGCTCTCAGACCTCACATCTCGCAACGTCATCAAGGCCTGTAAGGAAACGTTCTCCAGGCATGGTATCCCACTCACTGTCATGAGTGACAATGGCCCGTGCTTCAACAGCCATGAATGGTCTCTGTTTGCCCAGTCGTATCAGTTCAAACACGTCACGTCCAGCCCACACTATCCACAGTCAAACGGAAAAGTTGAGAAAGGGGTGCACATAGTGAAGCAGCTCATCTGCAAGGCCCGGATTCTGTGTCTGACATTCACCTTGCGCTGCTTGCATACAGGGTGGCCCCACTGTCCACTGGCATGTCGCCGGCTCAACTCCTGATGAACAGGGACCTGCGAATGACACTTCCAGCCATACATGTGCCCAACCTGGATCACCTCCCGGTGCTGCAGAAGGTGCAGCAACTACGAGACCAGCAAAAACAGGGCTATGATGCTCATGCCACCAATTTGCCCGTGTTATCCCCGTCAGACACTGTTCGGGTCAAGATCCCTGATGGAGGCTGGTCAGCTCCAGCTGTCGTTGTTCGATAGGCTGCCCCCTGCTCGTATGTTGTGCGGCTGGCTGATGGTTCTGTTGTGCGACGAAACAGACGGGCACTGCGCAAAGTAGCCTGCCCGCAACCACATTCTTCTCCCTTTCCTTCTGTTGTTTTGCCACCTCCTGATACCTCGACTCACAAGTCCACCAGTCAGGCTTCAATCCTGCCCATCAAGGCGCCGCCGTCCCCACCACCACCTCTCCGGCGGTCGACCAGGATCAGACGCAAGCCACAGAGACTGGACTTATGAACATTTGTTCTGTTTGCTATGTTCTGTGTTCTTGCATTGGACAGCTGTTTTCACATGTACATATGTTCACATCCACTGCATGCATATATGTTGATGTTGGCCGATTCTTGTACATATGTTCACATATGTCATCCAAACATAAAAAAAGGGGAGATTGTCATGATATGTGGACAAACACATAATGATATACAGACAAGCAGCTAATGGACACAGAGAACAGGACATGACCAATAAGCAGGCAGGACACTCAGGGGTGGGATCTGACTATAAAAGACACGAGGCACTCACACTCCC
Source organism: Scyliorhinus torazame (assembly GCF_047496885.1). Lineage (NCBI taxonomy): Eukaryota > Metazoa > Chordata > Chondrichthyes > Carcharhiniformes > Scyliorhinidae > Scyliorhinus > Scyliorhinus torazame. The sequence continues at coordinate 108,104,717 of NC_092716.1, forward strand.
CCTCTTTCCACTGATGAACACCTAGAGAGTCAGTCAAGGGTGTTGTTACAATCTCGCACCTCCACCACGTGGCTAAGAGCTACTCTGGTTCAGTCAGACAGAGTAACCACACTTAAGTTAGCAGAGAGTCGAACTCACAGAGGACTGTGCTAATTGTGCTATTAGTTCAATAAACCTGATTGAACTAACCTCAAGGTCTGGAGTATCTTTTTGATCTATACTGCATCCAGTTGCAGCCAGTGTTATACCAGCGTACTTAACACGACAGAGTTCTCCAGAGATTTATGATAGGACCCCTGCTCTTCCTAAAACATATTAATGGCCTAGGCCTTGGTGTTCAGGGTACAATTTTAAAATTTGCCAATGCTGATACGAAACTCGGAAGTATTATGAACTGTGAGGAGGATTCCAAAAGTGTGTTCCGCGGAACCGTGGGGTTCGGTGGGACTCATCAAGAGGCTCCGTAGTGGATCTGACCATTTTAAATTTCATAAAATCGGCCCTTTCAGTTTATCAAAGCTGAGGGGGTTTTCACACAGCATTGATTATGGATAGATGCACTGGTCGGCCTATCAGCAGCCAGCCTATCAGCAGTCAATGCACAGAGAAGTCAGCCTCTGATTGGACGAGCTAGAAACACTGGCAAAGTCACAGGTGAGGCTGAGAGCGAAGGCGATTGGATGCACAGTAAAGTAGTCCATGTCCACAGGGCGGGAGAGGCTGAGGCCAAGGCTATGGCTGAGGAGCCAGGGCCATGATTGAGGCAGGTCAGGCCAGGCCCAGAGAATACTGCGCTAAGCTGGGAGAGGCCAAGGCCAGAGAGACCTAGACAGGGAAAGTCCGATTCTGGAGATGCTGAGGCCAGGGCCAGGATGAGGAGGGACAAGCTAGGGCCAGAGAAGCCAGGGCAGGAAAGGCTGGGATTGGGGCAGGAGAGGCCATGCCTGAGGTTATAAAGAGAGGCAAGTGTGTGTGTGTTTATGTGAGGGAAAGAGAAGTGGACGTGTGAGTGGATGATTGAGGTGAGAGTATGACCATCCATGAAGGAGAGAGCTGAGTGTGTGTGTGAGAGAGAGGTGAGTGTGTGTGTGAGAGAGAGAGAGACAGATGAGTATGTTTGTGGGAGAGGTCAGTATGTGTGTCTGAGAGAGAGAAAGAGTGAGGGTGTGTGTTAGAGAGAAATGTGAGTGAGTGTGTGTAAGAGAGATGTGAATGTGTGTTTGAGAGAGAGATGTGTGTGTGTGAGGGAGATGTGAGTGTGTGTGTGAGAGAGATGTGAGTGTGCGTGTGAGGGAGATGTGAGTGTGTGTGTGAGAGGGAAATGTGTGCGTGAGAGAGAGATGTGAGCGTATGTGTGAGATGTGAGTGTGTGTGAGAGAGAGATGTGAGTGTGCGTGAGAGAGAAATGTGTATGTGAGAGAGATGTGAGTGTGAGATGGGAGTGTGTGAGAGAGATGTGAGTGTGTGTAGAAGCATAGAATCATAGAATTTACAGAAGGAGGCCATTCGGCCCATCGAGTCTGCACCGGCCCTTACAAAGAGCACCCAACTGAATGAAGCCCACGTATCTACCCCTGTAACCCAGTAACCCCTACTGAACATGTTTTGGACATTAAGGGCAATTTAGCAGGCCAATTCACCTAACCCGCACATCTTTGGACTGTGGGAGGAAACCGGAGCACCGAAAGGAAACGCACGCAGACACGGGAGAATGTGCAGACTCCGCACAGACAGTGACCCAGCCGGCAATCGAACCTGGGACCCTGTAGCTGTGAAGCAGCTGTGCTAACCTCTATGCTACCATGCTGCCCACTGGAGCTGTGAAGCAGCTGTGCTAACCACTATGCTACCATGTGAGAGAGATGTGAGTGTGTGTGAGGGAGATATGTGAGTGTATCTGTGATAGAGAGATATGAGTGTGTCCGTGGGGAGATGTGAGTGTGTGTGTGAGAGAGTGGTATGAGTGTGTGCATGGGAGAGATGTGAGTGTGTGTGACAGAGAAATGTGAGTGTGTGTGAGAGAGATGTGACTGTCTTTGATATAGAGAGGTGAATGTGTGTGCGTGAGAGAGAGGTCAGGTGTGAGAGAGGTGAATGTGTTTGTGATAGAGAGAGAAAGGTGAATGTGGGTGCATGAGAGAGAGATGACTGTGTGTGTGTGTGAGATAAGTTTGTGTGAGAGAAAGAGAGGTGAGTCTGTGTGTGCAAGATGTGAGTGTGTTCGTGTCAGAGAGAGTTGAGTGTGGGTGTGCGAGGAAGATATGAGTGTGTGCGTGTGAGAGAGAGTGCTGAATCAGTGTGTGTGAGAGAGGTAAGTGTGTGTGTGAGAGAAAGAGAGATGAATGTGTGCATGCAAGAGAGAGGTGAGTGTGTACGTGTGAGAGAGAGGTGAGCATGTGTGTGAGAGAGAGAGAGAGATGAGTGTATGTGCGAGAGAGGTGAGTGTGTGTGTGAGAGAGAGAGGTGAGTGTTTTCATGTGAGAGTGAGGTGAGTGGGTGCGTGAGAGAGGGAAAGCTGAATGTGTGTGAGAGAGGTGATTGTTTGAGAGAGAGGTGAGTGTGCGTGTGTGGGAGAGAGGTGAGCTTGTATGAGAGAGAGAGGTGAGCGTGTGTGTGAGGTGTGAGTGTGTGAGAGGTGTGAGTGTGTATGTGAGAGGTGTGAGTGTGTGTGTGTGTGAGAGGTGTGAGTGTGTGTGTGTGAGAGAGGTGTGAGTGTGCATGTGAGACAGAGAGCTGAGTGTGTGTGGGAGAGAGAGAGAGGTGAATGCATGTGCATGAGAGAGAGAGAGAGATGAGTGTGTGTGTGTGTGTCTATGAGAGAGAAAAACCAGTGTGTGTGTATGGGAGAGTACAGTAAATGTGTGAGCAACATCCTGGGGGTTACCATTGATCAGAAACTGAATTGGACTAGCCATATTAATACTGTGGCTACCAAGGCAGGTTAAAGGCTAGGAATCCTACGGTGATTAACTCACCTCCTGACCCCCCAAAGCCTGTCCACCATCTACAAGGCACAAGTCAGGAGTGCTATTGAATATTCTTCACTTGCCTGGATGAGCTCAGCTCTAACATCACGAGGGGTTGGTTTAGCACAGTGTGCTAAACAGCTGGCTTGTAAAGCAGAACAAGGCCAGCAGCACGGGTTCAATTCCTGTACCGGCCTCCCCGAACAGGTGCCATGAATGTGGCGACTAGGGGCTTTTCACAGTAACTTCATTGAAGCCTACTTGTGACAATAAGCGATTATTTTTATTATTCAAGAAGCTCAACACCATCCAGGACAAAGCAGCCCACTTCATTGGCTCCCCTTCCACAAACATTCAAATCCTCCACCACCAATGAACAATAGCAGCCATGTGTACCATCTGATGCGCAATCAATTACTCTCGAGACAAGGTGAGTCATAACTAATAGGCTTTAATCTGCTAGAACTGTTCCCCAGCAGCTTCGATACAGAAAGTGAAGGCTGCTGGGACTGCATCGGTTCTTATACTCCGCCTCTCAGGGCGGAGCTATGTACATCAGCCAATGGTAGACTCCTGGGTCTAGCCAATGGTCATCCACCTCTCAGGTACCGCAATACCTGGTATTACCACACCATCTACAAGATGCACTGCAGTAACTCACCAAGGTTCCTTCCACAGCACCTTCCAAACCCATGACCACTACCATCTAGAAGGACAAGAGCAGCAGACATCTGGGAACTCTACCACCTGCAGGTTCCCCTCCAACTTACTCACCACCTTGACTTGTAAATATATCGCTGTTCCTTCACTGTCCCTGGGCAACATTCTGGAACTCCCTCCCTAACAGCACAGTGTGTGTACCTACACCTCAAGGACTGCAGCTATTTAAGAAGGCAACTCACCACCACATTCTGAAGGGCTACTGGGAATGGGCAACGTCCATCGACACCCAATCCCGTAAATGTTTTTTTTTAAATGTATGAACAAGAGAGGTGAATGTGTATGAGGGAGAGAGAGAGGTGAATGTGTGAGGGGTCAGTAGTCAGTGAGAGAGAGAGAGAGGTGAATGTGTGTTAAATGTGAGGTGAGTGTGTAATGTGTGTCTGATAGAGTGGTGTGTATGTGTGTGCATGTATTAAAGAATGAGAATAGTGAGTGCATGAGAGAGTGAGCAAAGTTGGAGTGTGAATATGCACGTGTGTGTTTATGTGTGTGAGAGAGAAAGAGGTGAGTGTGTGTGAGAGAGAGAGCTGTGCGTATGTGTGGGAGAAAGGTGAGGAGGTGAGTGTGAGAGAGAGGTGAGTTTGTGTTTGAGAGTTAGAGGTGAGTGTGAGAGAGAGGTGAGTGTGTGTGTGATAGAGAGAAGTGAGTGTTTGAGTGTGAGAGAGAGGTGAGTGTGTGAGAGAGAGAGCTAAGTGTGCCTGTGTGTGAGAGAGTGCTAAATGTGTGAGAGAAAGCCAGAGAGGTAGGAATGTGAGTGTGCATATGTGTGTTTCTGTGTATGAGAGAGAGAAGGGAGCATAAGTGTGAGAGAAAGTGAGTGTGTGTGTGCTTCTTTTGGGTGTGAGTCTTTGGCAGCCAAAGGCGATAGCCATGCGCTGGATAGGGAACGTGGGCACAACATTCAGAGGGAATTGGAAAACGCAATTCACCCTGGAAAGGTGACATTTCACGATTTTCCCTGCCTCTCACCCATGTTCACACCCACAAAGTGCAGGAACTTATTTTTTTTAATTTTCCAATCAATTTAGCGTGGCCAATCCACCTAACCTGCACATCTTTGGGTTGTGAGGGTGAGCAAACATGGGCAGAATGTGCAAACTCCACACGGACAGTGACCAGGGACCGGGATCGAACCCAGGTCCTCGGCGCCATGAAGCAGAAGTGCTAACCACTGTGCCGCCATGCCGCCCGCCCCCAACTCAGGAACTTAATCTAAATCGATTTTAATTAACTGAAATATTTTAAACAGGCCCCCCGCCACATGATCCTCCCTCACTAAATGTTCATGACACCATGTTGGCGAAGTTTACACCAGGTTTGGCCAAATGAGAATCTGTCAAGGAGATCCTTCCAGGGACACAGAGAGAGGTATAGCCCCAGGGGGGAATGGGACATGCCCAGGCAGTGTCCTGACACTGTCCCTGGCATAAGTTGGCATTGCCAATGTCACAGTGTCAACCTGTGCCATGAGGCAGTGCCAGGGGCCAGCCCTAGTGGGAGTCCTACAGGAGGGATTCATTTATGTGTTGTGGAGGGGGAAAGTAGGCACAGAGTGTGCATCTGTGTGTGTTTATGTGTGTGAGTCTGGGTGTGTCTGCGTGTGTCATGAGAACCCAACACTCCGAATAGGAAATGAATTTGTGAGCAAGTGATCAGCATCACTCCTCCCAATAAAAAATGACAAAAAGGTAAGACTTAAGTATTTGTTGAATAAGGTAACTTTTTAATTTGAATAAATGCAGAGTATAAGAAATAAAAAATACTTTCATAAATTTGTTTTTTATCTGGGGCTGAAGTGTTGAATGGCCACCCTCCTGTGACTATTTTCTATGTTTTTTCTATGTTTGTAACTATTGCGTAATAACAATAATTTATTTTGTGGTTCAACACTTCAAAGTAACAGAAATGTTTCTTAGGGTCACCGTCAGGAATTTTGGGAGGTCAAAAGGGTTCTGTGGCTGGAAAAGTTTCAGAAACCCCGGTGTAGAGCTTCAAAATGACAGGGATTGGTGAAATGGGAAGACCTCTGGCAGATGCAACTTAAATGCAGAGAAGTGTGAAGTGATTCATTTTTGTTGGAATATGCAAAGAGGTGATACAAAAATGAAGGGTGCAATACTGAAGAGGGTGACGGAGCAGAGGGGCCTGGGCGTATATAAATCATTGAAGGTAGCAGGACTGGCTGAGAGGGTGATTAATAAAACATACAGAATCCTGGGCTTTATCAATAGGGGTACAGAGTATAAAAGCAAGAAAGTTATGTCAATGATGACCATCAATTCAGTCGAGACAGTTTGTACCAAAGAACAGTGGCTTTAATCAACTAGATGTGTGCCAACAGTGTAATGACGGTCCTCCGGGCGGATAGGGAGCTGGTGGTACGCAGACTTCAAGTCTACCGTGGAAAAGACTCGGTCGTGCGCAATCTGATTGACCATGTCAGATATGCGGGGGAGAGGGTACGCATTGAGCTGCGTGTACCGGTTGATCGTCTGACTGTAGTCGACTACCACCCGGTTCTTCTCCTCGGTCCTGATGACCACCACTTGTGCTCTCCAGGGGCTGTTACTGGCCTCAATGATCCCTTCCTTCAGGAGCCGCTGGAGCTCTGACCTGATGAAGGCCTTGTGTTGAGCACTGCACCGTCTGCTCCGGGTGGCGACGGACTTACAGTCTGGGGTGAGGCTCGCGAAGAGTGAGGGAGGGGCGATCTTCGTGAGGCTGCAGACGGTGAGAGGGGCAGGGGTCCCCCCCCGAATTTTAAGGTCAGGCTTCAGAGGTTGATTGAAAGTCTAAACCTAGTAGCAGCGGGGCACAGAGATGGGGGAGGACGCAAAGCTTGAAATCGGCGTACTCGACGCCCTGTATCGCAAGGTGAGCGATGCAATACCCCCCGATCTGCACGGTGTGTGATTCGGAAGGAAGGGAGATGGTTTGTGAGACAGGGAGGACCCGGAGGGAGCAGCGCCTTACCATATCCGGGTGGACAAAGCTATCTGTGCTCCCGGAGTCGAAGAGGCAGGACGCCTCCTGTCCATTGAATCGGACGGTCATCATGGAGTTTTGAAGGTGATAAGGCCGGGACTGGTCGAGCTGAATCGAGCCGAGTTGCGGGCGACTGGTAGTGGCAGTGGCGGATGGTCCCAACATGGCGGCCCCGATGCGATGCACGTGGCGGGCGGCGTCGAGGATGTCAGCCAAAATGAGGGTGGGCCCGGCAGGCATGATGCCACGCTGCGAGGTCTGTGAGCCTCAGGCCGGGCCTGGCAGGCTTTTGATTTTTGGACTTTAGGTCGGGGCAGGCATACCTTAGCAAAGTGCACTTTCTTGCCACACTCGTTGCAGGTTGTGTTTCGAGCTGGGCAATGCTGCCTGGGGTGCTGGCCCTGCCCGCAGAAGTGACAATACAGCCCTCCGGAGCTCGCAGGCTATCGCACGGTGCAGGTATGGGGCACGACCGGGTCGGGTGATGGCTGCGCCTCCGACGCCCCCGAGGATGCGTGGTCAGATAGAAAGGCCTCCATGCTCTGGAAGGCCACTTCCAGCGAGGTAGCTAGTTTCACCGTCTTCGCGAGGTCGAAGGACCCTTTCTTGAGAAGCCATTGCCGGATGTAGCTGGACCTGACTCCTGCCACATAGGTGTCTCGGATCATCAGCTCTGCGTGCTGTACTGCCGTAACCGTCTGGCAGTTACAACTCCGGACGAGTACGCTCAGTTTGCGCAGATATTCAGCCAGCAACTCACTCTGGCGCTGACGCCGCGTGGTCAGCAGGTGTTGAGCGAGTACCTCGTTCACTGGCCTCACAAACTGTCATTTGAGCAGCTCCACTGCCTCCGTATACGAGGCCGTGTCCCTGATTAGCCGAAAAATCCTGTAGCTCATCCGGGCGTTGAGGAGACTCTGTTTGAGTACCGGGGAGACGATGGCAGCTAAGGAGTCAAGGTAGGCCTCGAAGGAACAGAGCCAATGCTCGAAGATAGCCGTAGCTTCAGCTGCCTGCGGGCCGAGTTCAAAACGATCAGATTTTAGAATGGCGTCCATTGTGAAAAAAAAACTAGTTGATTAAATTGATGACCATCAATTCAGCCGAGACAGTTTGTACCAAAGAACAGTGGCTTTAATCAACTAGATGAGAAGCTGTAGCTTCTCCCGCACTAACAGCCTGTCTCAGATTGGCCGGTTATATACCTCCTCAGAGGGGTGGAGCCACAGGCGGAGCCAACAGCATCATCAACACAACAATTCAACAGCAACAGTAAAAGCAACAACAGTAAGTATATACAATAGTGGATGTCGATGACAATAGTAATAATAGAACAACAGTGAGTATATAAAATAGCCATACGTGGCTCACCACAGTTAAATCTGTATAAAACATTGTCGTAATTCTCCGGTCATTGCAATTCACCTTGCCCGCCGGCAGGGCACTCCCGCTACTGGGTTTCAAGCAGCGGAAAGATTGAACCCCTCTGCTAACAAACATCGCGCTGCCAAGAATCATGCTCTGGGGAACCAGAGAATCCTGCCCATTGCAACCTCAACATTAACCTGGTGGTGTAAGACTTCTTACCAAACCTCAACAGAAGTATTGGGGGGATTCTCTCAGCCCGGGGCCGGGCCGGAGAATTCCTGCGACCGGCGCGAATCGCGGCACGCCGCTCCGACGCTGACACGCAATTCTCCACAGAGCGGAGAATCGGCGCCATTGGCGCCGGCGTGGTTGGAGCGCCGTCAGTCGGAGGGCGCTCTACCTGGCCGGCCTGCCGATTCACAGGCCGGGATGGGCTGAGCGACCATCCACACCTGCTCTCAGCTGGCGGGACCTCGGTGTGGAAGAGTTGGGGGGCGGGTTGTGGGCAGGGGAGTGGGGGCCGACCCTGGGGGGACCTCCGATGTGGCCTGGCACGCGATCGGGGCCTACTGATCAGCAGGCCGGCTTCTCTGGCTGTGGGCCTCCTTTCCTACGCACCGGCCGCTGTAGTCCTGCGCCATGTTGCGTCGGGGCCGGCGCGTTGAAGGAAGCCACTGCACATGTGCGTGTTGGCGCCGGCGCCACTGCGCATGCTCGGATCCCGCGGCGCCCAGTTCGCGCCGGGATCAGCAGCTGGAGTGGCATGAGTCGTCGGGTCGGCCCGTTCACGCTGTCTTAACACGCAACGGCATTTACAACGGCGTGGACACTCTGTAGAGAATCCCACCCATTCTGTCCAGTTCTGGGCACCACATTTTAGGAAGGATTTGAAGGAATTATAAAGGGTGCAGAGAAGATTAATGATAACGGCTCCAGGGATGAGCAACTTCAGTTAAGTAGGGAGATAGGAGAAGTTAAGACTGTTTTCTTTGGAGCAGAGAATGTTGAGAGATTTGTTAGAGATGTTCAAAATCATGAGGGGTCTAGACAGAGCAGATAGGGAGAAATGGTTGTGATTGATGAAAGCATCTGTACCAGTGGGCACAGATATAAGGGGCATAATTCGGCGCAAATCAGTCGGGCATCGCGCCGCCCCAAAGGTGCGGAATCTTCCGCATCTTGGGGGGCCGAGGCCCAACCTTAAGGGGCTAGGCCCGCGCCGGACGAATTTCCACCCCGCCAGCTGGCGGAAAAGGCCTTTGGTGCCCCGCCAGCTGGTGCGGAAATGACATCTCTGGGCCGCGCATGCGCGGGAGCATTAGCGGCCGCTCACGGCAACCCCGCACATGCGCAGTGGAGGGAGTCTCCGCCATGGTGGAGACCGTGGCGAAGGCGGAAGGAAAAAAGTGCCCCCACGGCACAGGCCCGCCCGCGGATCAGTGGGCCCCGATCGCGGGCCAGGCCACCGTGGGGGCACCCCCCGGGGCCAGATCCCCCCGCGCCGCCTTGTCCCGCCGGTAAGAGAGGTGGTTTAATCTACGCCGGCGGGACAGGCATTCTAGCAGCGGGACTTCAGCCCATCCGGCCGGAGAATCGCCGGGGGGGGGGTGGGGGGGGGGGGGGGTGGGGGGGGGGGCAACCGGCGCGGCGCGATTCCCGCCCCTGCCGAATATCAGGCGCCGGAGAATTCGGCAACCAGCGGGGGCGGGATTCACGCCAGCCTCCGGCGATTCTCCAACCCGGCGGGGGGTCGGAGAATCTCGCCCAAGGCAGAAGAAATATGACAAAACTAAAATTTTTTGCATGATCTACCGGCCACGATGCGCCCGAAAGCAGCGCTGTGCAGCCGGTAGATGCCTTTACGGTGACCTACTTGGCTCACCATGCCTCGCGAGATCTAACATGATCCCGCGACACGTTGCGGTCTGAATCCTGCCCATTGTGGGCGGGTTCACTAGTTTGCAAATCTGCATATTAGAGTCAGGCAGTTAATCTCACTCTAATTTGCACTCCCCTAATCTACCCGAGGCGTTGGAATCTAACCCCTTTGCCTCGGAGACCCCACAAACATGGACCAGGCAGAACGGCCTTTGTAGGGGTCTCCCTGGGGATTGGAGTCCCCAGGTGGTCGGGTGGCACCCTGACTTTCTCCGCTGAGGCCCCCGATAGAGAGCATGGCGTTTCACGGCGTGCAAGCGCCAGGAAACACCCGGATAAACGCACTGGGAACGGGACTAAGGAAATTCGGCATGTCCACATTGACTCTCACCAACCTTTACAGATGCACCATAGAATGCATCCTATCAGGCTGCATCACAGCCTGGTACGGCAACTGCTCGGCCCAGGACCGCAAGAAACTTCAGAGAGTCGTGAATACAGCCCAGTCCATCACACGAACCTGCCTCCCATCCATTGATTCCATCTACACCTCCCGTTGCCTGGGGAAAGCGGGCAGTATAATCAAAGATCCCTCCCACCCAGCTTACTCACTCTTCCAACTTCTTCCTTCGGGCAGGAGATACAGAAGTCTGAGAACACGCACGAACAGACTCAAAAACAGCTTCTTCCCCACTGTCACCAGACTCCTAAATGACCCTCTTATGGACTGACCTCATTAACACTACACCCTGTATGCTTCATCCGATTCCAGTGCTTATGTAGCTACATTGTATATGTTGTGTTGCCCTATTATGTATTTTCTTTTATTCCCTTTTCTCATGTACTTAATGATCTGTTGAGCTGCTCACCGAAAAATACTTTTCACTGTACCTCGGTACACGTGACGATAAACACATCCAATCCAATCCAATCCAACTCTGTTCCAATTTGGTTAGGTTGTGCCCTTTATTTTTCATGCAACGTAGGATCTACAATGCACTGTCTGAGAGTATGGTGGAAGTCGGCTCAATGGAGGTTTCCAAAAGGGAAATGGATCATTAGCCGAAAAGGAACTTGTTGCTGTATTCTGGGGAGTGGCAGTCGTCGAATAATTCCTTCAAAGGGCCAGCACGGATTTAACAGGCTGAGTGGCCTCCTTCAGTGCTGTAACCATTCTCTGACTTATGTGCATTTTGTTATACAAACCCTAGAAAAATCTAATTATTATGTATCTGTAGAATTAATTCTTCAACACTCCGCAAGCAACTGACAGCAATTTTCCCAATATAAATAATGAACTGGAATGAACTGTGGATCGTGCAGAATTCATGGGGTATGGCTTGAGTGGAAAGAATGTGAAGTCCATTTTCTTTTGTTTACAGCTTTGAACATTCTTGTCATGTCCTTGGTGCAGGAGAGAGTGCTCCTTCCCGACTGTTTCAGAGGGAATGCGTGTGGAATAAAACTGCATCCACTGCTGTGGGATCCAGGCTGCAAAGTTGTACGATGTGAATACTAGCGAAAACAATAAAGTGATAACGTTGCCCCTATAATGCAGCAACTGAGAGCGCATACGAATATAAAGGAGAGCCACCATTGTAAATGAAAATAGCGATGAATACTGCACTTACAAAGAAGATCATTTGATAAGAAGGCAGCGAGTAAAGTGGAATGACCATAATGTTATATTTGCCACCTACAACGCAAAGGATTTTTTAAATTCAAGGGATAGGGACATCGCTGGAAAGGCCAACATTTATTGCGCATCCCAAATTGCCCTTGGGAAGGTGATGGTGAACAACTGTTTGGTACAACTGATTGACTCGCTAGGTCATTTTGTGGGGCAGTTAAGAGTCACCCTCATTGAATTCCACACCAAGTCTGGAGTCATGTAGGGGCCAGGCCAGGAAAGAGCAGCAGATACCCTTCAGGAAAAGATGCTGGTGAATCAGATGGGTTTCTACGAAAAGCGGGAAGTTTTGAACGCACCCTTAGTGACACAAGCTCTTCATTCAAGAGTTATTTATTTAACTGCATTTAAATTTCCAAGTTGTCTGAAAAACATTTGCGCAGGTCTCTCGATTACTAGTCCAGTAACATAACCCCCAAGCTGCCAAATCTATGTGTCTTATCACTCGCTAATGATCTACTCTGCTCTTATTTACCCGCCCAATTTGGAAATCACAGGTTCAGTGGAACCGCTATCAGCTGATACCTCTCACTTAAAATTAAGAGAGGGCTATGTGGTGTTGGGTGCTCTGAGGTACAGCCGAACCAACACGGTTGCGATTGGTACAACGCAGTTTTATTCCAACTAGTTATTTACACATCTGACTTGGTACTCAGCACGTGGTGAATGTGTGAGTGTCTTGTTAATGAGGTCCTGGCCTTGTCCTGTCTCCAGATGGACTGACCAGGAGGTGTTGTGTTTCTTGTCTTATACTGTGTCTGCTCTTGTCTATGATTGGCTGTCGTGTTATGTGTGCTAATTGGTCTGTTGGTCTGTCTATCATGATGTGTGTGTTGTGATGTGTGTTTGAATATCATGACATCCCCTTTTTTACAAGATTTTGTGCCTACGTGGTTATAAATATAAATGTGTCCTGAGTGCAGCTAAAGGTGTGTGTGCGTGATTTTTACAGCATGTACATGTGGCGTAACTATATACAAGGGGCGATGTCAGGTGTGACGTGCTAACGAGGTTGTACCATAACAAAAGAAGAACGTTGAAATTTGGACCGATCAAACGAGGCTTGGAACGATAAAACAGTGACATGTTACAATACAGTAGTTGCTAAAATTTGACGTGTGAACAGGCTCATAAGTCCAGTCTAGTAGGTGGGCGATGAATTTGGGTTGACCGCCTCAAGGGTGGGTCAAGAACCACCGGCTGAGGTGCGAGTCTGGCCACGGGCGGCGACAGAAGGGGCATGGTATATGGCAGCTCCACGAAGTCGCTATCAGGAACCAGTGGAGGACACGCGTCTGCGTATGGTTCCGTTGCGAGCATGGAAGTAGGCGAAGGGCTCGGCGATTGCGCCTACGCACGGATCCATTCGGCATGCGTACCAGGAACGAGCGGGGAGCCACACGTCGGAGAATTTCGGCAGGTGCTGACCAGCCACCATCTGGTAGGTGAATGTGGACGTTGTCTCCAGGGGCCAGGGAGGGAAGATCAGTTGCCCTTGTGTCGTACAATCTCTTCTGGCGATCGCGCTGCAGTTGCATCCTATGCAGTACCGGAGCATGGTCTGTTGTTGGTGCCAGGATGGAAGGCACAGTGGTTCTGAGGGCGTGACACATCAGCAGCTGTGCTGGTGAGAGACCAGTGGCTAGTGGGGCCGAGCGATAGGCCAGCAGGGCGAGGTAGAAGTCCGATCCGGCAGCAGCAGCCTTGCAGAGGAGCCGCTTGGCAATGTGAACGCCCTTCTCCGCCTTTCCATTGGACTGGGGATGCAGAGGGCTGGACGTCACGTGTGTGAAGCCGTACGAGGCCGCAAAGGACGACCATTCATGGCTGGCAAAACAGGGCCCATTGTCCGACATGACAGTCATCGGAATGCCGTGGCGAACAAAGGTGTCTTTGCAGGCCCTGATGACAGCAGGCGACGTCAGATCGTGCAGGCGTATGACTTCTGGGTAATTGGAGAAGTAGTCCACTATGATAACATAGTCCATGCCAAGCGCGTGAAATAGGTCGACACCCACCTTCGCCCAGGGGGACGTCACCAGTTCATGGGGCAGAAGCGTCTCAGGAGGTTGCGCCGGCTGAAACCTTTGGCAGGTTGTACAGTTGATCACCATGTTGGCAATATCGTCACTGATGCTCGGCCAGTATACCGCCTCTCGGGCCCTCCGCCTGCACTTCTCGACCCCCAAGTGGCCTTCGTGTATTTGATCGAGAACCAGCTGGCGCATACTGTGCGGAATCACAATCCGGTCCAGCTTCAGAAGGATCCCATCAATGATGGCTAGGTTGTCTCGTACATTATAGAACTGCGGGCACTGCCCTTTGAGCCATCCTCCCGTCATGTGGCGCATCACTCGCTGTAAAAGGGGGTCGGCCGCTGTCTCTCGGCAGACGCGGGCCAGACTGGAGTCGTCAGCCGGCAGATTTGCCGCTGTCAAGGCCACCTGTGCCTCGACCTGACATACGAACCCCTCCGCATCTGGCGGCGTGCTCACTGCTCTGGATAGGGCATCCGCCACGATGAGGTCCTTCCCTGGGGTGTAGACCAGTTGGAAGTCGTACCTCCTGAGTTTAAATAGGATGCGCTGGAGGCGAGGGGTCATCTCGTTCAGGTCCTTGTTTATTATGCTGACCAGGGGGCGGTGGTCAGTTTCGACCGTGAACCGTGGAAGACCATAGACGTAATCGTGGACCTTGTCTAAACCGGTTAGCAAGCCCAGGCATTCTTTTTCGATTTGCGCGTAGCGCTGCTCTGTGGGGGTCATGGCCCGCGATGCATAGGCAACCGGGGCCCATGATGACGTGTCAGCCCTCTGCAGGAGCACTGCTCCAATGCCGGATTGGCTGGCATCAGTTGAGATTTTGGTGGGACGAGACGTGTCGAAGAACGCCAACACTGGTGCCGTGGTGAGTTTGTGTTTGAGCTTCACCCATTCCAGCTGGTGTGCGGGCAGCCACTGGAACTCTGTAGTTTTTTTGACGAGGTGGCACAGAGTCGTTGTGTGGGAGGCAAGGTTGGGAATGAATTTCGCTAGGAAGTTGACCATGCCAAGGAAGCATAGGACAGCCTTCTTGTCGGCCCGCTGCGGCATGGCTGTGATGGCGCTCACCTTGTCTGCATCCGGACGGACCCCTGACCGGGATATGTGGTCCCCCAGGAACTTCAATTCGGTCTGGCCAAAGGCGCACTTGGCTCGGTTGAGGCACAGGCCGTTTTCCCGTATGCGGGCAAAAACGCGTTGGAGACAATGTATGTGCTCCTGCGGTGTGGTGGACCAGATGATGACATCGTCCACATATACGCGCACCCCTTCGATGCCTTCCATCATCTGCTCCATGATTCTGTGGAAGACCTCGGATGCCGAGATGATGCCAAATGGCATCCGGTTGTCGCAGAATCTGCCGAAAGGGGTGTTGAAGGTACATAGCTTTCGGCTGGACGGGTCCAGTTGGATCTGCCAAAATCCTTTAGAAGCATCCAGTTTCATGAATATCTTCGCTTGGGCCATTTCACTGGTGATCTCCTCCCGTTTAGGTATAGGATAATGTTCCCGCATAATGTTATTATTGAGGTCTTTGGGGTCTATACAGATGCGGAGCTCACCAGAGGGCTTCTTGACACACACCATGGAGCTGACCCATGGCCTGGGCTCCATGACCCTGGCTAGGACCCCTTGGTCCTGGAGATCCTACAGCTGCAGCTTGAGGCGGTCTTTAAGTGGCGCAGGAACCCTGCGAGGTGCGTGAACGACCGGGATGGCGTCCGGTTTGAGGCGAATTCGGTAGGTTCACGGCAGTGTTCCCATGCCTTCGAATGCCTCCTGGTTGTGGGCGAGGAGCGATTGGAGCTGTGCGTTGAACTCTGCATCCGGGAAGTCAGACGTGCCGTCTGGAGAGAGAGAGAGAATTTGTTGCACAAGGTGGAGAGCCTTACATGCCTGTGCGCCCAGCAGGTAGTCCTTCGATGAGCCAACTATCTCGAACGAGAGTGTGGCCGTGTGTGTTTTGTGTGTCACCTGGAGCTGGCAGGATCCCATGGCCCGTTCCCGTTGTAGTCGACCATCTTGCACTCTCTGGATTGGTGGTCTGACCTTCATGGCAGAGAATGCTGACCATGCTATGAGGTTGGCGGAGGCGCCAGTGTCCAGGCGGAAAGTGATCGGCGATCGGTTGACCGTCAGGGTGGCACTCCATTCATCGGCCGGATTGATGGTGTTGACCCGGTTCACATCAATGACCGCAACCCGGAAGGCGTCTTGGTCATCTGTGTCGTCGGTTTGGATGTCGTGATGTGGAGGTTGGATGGTCCGCACGTGTCTGCGAGGTTGTCGGAGATGTGGAAGGTCCACAGGTTGAGCCACTCGACAGTAGGCGGCGTAGTGGCCCATCTTGCCACAGCGTAGGCATTGTCGGGTTTTTGCAGGACATTGCCCTTTTAAATATACAGCTCCACAGTTGCCGCACGTCATGACGTCATGGCGTTCGTTACGCCACTGCGCATGCGCAGTTCGGTCTTGCGTCGGGCGCGCCTGCGCAGCACGTCCCTCAGTGTTGCCGTAGGTTTTGGCGCGCACAAACACGGGAGGCCTCAAAAAGCGTGCAAAAACGGCCGCCCTCGTCCGGGGCGCGGGCTGGGAGAAACTCGATTGCCTGGATGCGTTCGGTCTCGTGGGCGGCCTGGCTTGCCGATTCGATCGCTTGGGACCCCCTCCGTGCCGATTCGGTCGCCTGAAATTGGGCATAGCGGCTGGTCGCATTTTCATGCAGGACACAGGCTTCAACTGCAGATGCTAAGGTCAAGCCTTTAATTTTTAGAAGCTGCTGGCGTAGGCCACTGGAGGCAACGGCAAAAACGATCTGGTCCCGGATCATGGACTCTGAGGTGGTGCCGTAACCGCAGGACTGCGCGAGTATGCGGAGGTGCGTCAGGAAGGACTGAAAGAGCTCATCCTTACCTTGTAGGCGCTGCTGAAAGATATACCTCTCAAAGTTTTCATTGACCTCAACGTTGAAGTGCTGATCGAGCTTGAGGATGACCGTGTCATATTTAGATTTGTTCTCGCCTTCCGCGAACACCAAGGAGTTGTATACATCGATGGCGTGCTGACCTGCCGTAGTGAGGAGCATGGCAATCTTTGTTTCGTCCGAGGCGCCCTGTTTTTCGTTGGCTCGCATGAACAGTTCGAATCGCTGCTTGAAGAGCTTCCAATTGGTGCCCAGGTTCCCAGCGACTTGCAATGGCTGCGGTTTGTTGTGGGTGTCCATGGCTCAGGATGGCAGATTTGCCGGTAAGTATCGATTCACTCACTGGTACCATGTGGTGTTGGGTGCTCTGAGGTACAGACGAACCAACACGGTTGCAATTGGTACAACGCAGTTTTATTCCAACTAGTTATTTACACATCTGACTTGGTACTCAGCACGTGGTGACAGTATGAGTGTCTTGTTAATGAGGTCCTGGCCTTGTCCTGTCTCCAGATGGACTGACCAGGAGGTGCCGTGTTTCTTGTCTTATTCTGTGTCTGCTCTTGTCTGTGATTGGCTGTCGTGTTATGTGTGCTAATTGGTCTGTTGGTCTGTCTATCATGATGTGTGTGTTGTGATGTGTGTTTCAATATAATGACAGGCTATGACTTTATTTAGAAAAGGAAAAAAAAAACTTGCATTTGCACAGCAGCCTTCACATCATTGCGATATTGCAAAGTGCTTCAAACCTAATGAAATGCAGTCACGGTTAATTTGATGGTTAAAATCTGGGTCATACTTTCTCTGATGACATTGAGTTTCCCCCTGCTTCCTTGTCCTCGAAACACTGAACGACTGAGGAGAGAGAAACAGAGTTAACTATTCAGGCTGATAGCACTTCCACAGAACTGGGAAAAGTTAGAGGTGGATCAGGGATGTACCTCTGAGGCTGTATAAGGCTCTGACCAGACTCCATTTGGAGTATCATGAGCAGTTTTGGGCCCCGTATCTAAAGAAGGATGTGCTGGCCTTGGAAAGGGTCGAGAGAACGGTCACAAGAATGATCCCTGGAATGAAGAGCTTGTCGTATGAGGTGCGGTTGAGGACTCTTAGTCTGTACTCATTGAAGTTTACAAGGATGAGGGGGAGATCTTATTGAAACTTACAGGATACTGTGAGGCTTGAATAGAGTGAATATGGAAAGGATGTTTCCACTAGTAGGAAAATCTAGAACTTGAGAGCACAGCCTCAGACTGAAGGGGCGATCCTTTAAAACAGCAATGGGGAGGAATTTCTTCAGCCAGAGGGTGGTGAATCTGTGGAACTCTTTGCCGCAGAAGGCTATGGAGGCCAAATCACTGAGTATCTTTAAGACAGAGGTAGATAGGTTCTTGATTAATAAGGGGAATCAGGGGTTATGGAAAGAAGGCAGGAGAATGGGGATGAGAAACATATTAGCCATGCTCTTGTATTCTCGCCCTCTCGACGTGGCATTGAATTTGCCCTCCTAACTGCTGACTGAACCTGCACGTTAACCTGAAGAGAATCTTGAACTAGGACTCCTCAGCCGTTTTGTGCTTTTGATTTCCTAAGCCTTTTCTCATTTGGAAAATTATCTGTGCCTCCATTCTTCCTACCAAAGTGCTTAACCTCACACTTTTCCACATTGTATTCCATCTGCTACTTCTTTGCCCGATCTCCTAGCCTGTCCAAGTCCTTCTGTAGCACCCCCCCCCCCCCCCACCCCCCCACTGCTTCCTTAATACCACCTGCCCCTCTGCACATCTTTGTATTATCTGCAAACTTAGCAACATTGCCCTCAGTTCCTTCTTCCAGATCGTTAATGTAGACTGTGAGAAGGTCATAGCCGAGAAATTAAGGCCATTTGGGAGGGGTATCAAATAGCGTTCTTGGAACCATAATCTCAGCGCTAGTCAAGAAAGGAAGAGAAGGTGCTAAAAGCTGTGGAAAGCTCAAATTGTATTAAACAAAATGCGTTCAAGCAGCTGGGCAAAGCAGAGCTATAATTTTGGTGCCACTTTAGGAAGGGCTCCATGCAGTGAGAGTAGAGATAAGACGGCAGCTAAGGATAACTTGGCTAATGTGCCATTGAAGATAATTAATATGTTCCAAACTGCCCTGTCAGTTTTAGTAACTGGTCTTCCTTTGACACTCACAGCCTGATGCCCATTAAACCGCTAACAAATTACAGCTGAGTTAAGTTAACGTACTGAATTATATGGAGTGCAGCAGTTCTGGGTGGCGAGCAGACATTTTGTTCATTAATAGTGAGCAGCTGATAAAGGGATACAGTTATCAGTTACATTTTTTTTTACATGTTCCACAAATTATCTTGTCATTTCCACATGGAGCTGGTTAATCTGCACCGTTCTCCTCACTAAATCAATGGTTAGGCCTCGGCAAGAATACTTTGCGCAGTAGCTCCATGATGATTTAGAGAATTAAAACATGAAAGAAAGAATTTCCAAATTCACAACTTCAAGATGCGCCAAGTGCTTTACAGTCAATGAAATATCTTTTTGGAGTGGGGTCCCAATTGTAAAGTACGCACACAGCGAGACCACACAAATAGTAAAGTCCAGAAGTTCATTGAGGGATCAATGTTGACTAGGACATTGGAGAGAAGTGGGGAAATGTTGAGGTTCCAAAATGACATGGATAGTCCAAATGTATTAAAAGTAGAAAATAATTAATCAGGCTAATGGCCTCTAAAGGTCAAGAACAGAAGTCAGCTGGATTCTCCAATTTTGCGGCTATGTCCGGCGGAAGCGTCTGGTCTTACGGCCAAAAGGTCGGCGCCGTCCCCAAACCGATACTCGACCCGGTGGGGGGCTAGCAGCCGCGCCCCCTAAAGCCCCGGCTTTACCTGCAGATACTGACACAGAATGGCCGGTCCGCGGCAATGCATGCGCACAGCAGCGGCCTGCGTCAGCCGCACCGTACAACATGGCGCTGGCCACGCGCGGACCCCGCCTGCCAGATAGTGCACCCCTGTAATTCACTCGCCACCCCCGGACCACCCCTCACCAATCTCCCCAGCCCCCGCTGAAGCCCCCCCTGCCGGCAGAACAAAACCCCCGCCCTGACTGTGGCGGCACTGGACACAGTCTGCAGCCGCCACGGCAGGTTCACGAAAGTTGAGAGGACACATGTCCCGCGCCTTCGGGAAGTCGGCCCATTGGGGGCGGAGCATCGGGCCAGGGCCTCAGGTGATGTCCTGAGACCGTCCCAACAGCGTCAGGAGTACGCCATTTTCGAGGGGGCGGTGCATCCGACAAACGACGCCACCCCTGATTTTGGCGTAAAAATGGATTCTCCGGCCGATTGCCAAACAGATTTTGGCATCGGCAATCGGAGAATCCCGCCCGTCATGTTTCAGTGATTCAAAGTCCTGGTTGGACTACCCATGGAGTCCCATGAACTGTTCTAAGAAACATCATGTGAAACATCACCCTTTCGTGAATAGGGCAGCACGGTAGCATGGTGGTTAGCACAATTGCTTCACAGCTCCTGGTTCCCAGGTTCGATTCCGGCTTGGGTAACTGTCTGTGCAGAGTCTGCACATCCTCCCCGTGTGTGCGTGGGTTTCCTCCGGGTGCTCCGGTTTCCTCCCACAGTCCAAAGATGTGCAGGTTAGGTGGATTGGTCATGCTAAATTGCCCTTAGTGTCCAAAATTGCCCTTAGTGTTGGGTCGGGTTACTGGGTTATGGGGATAGGGTGGAGGTGTGGGCTTGGGTAGGGTGCTCTTTCCAAGAGCCGGTGCAGACTCGATGGGTCGAATGGCCTCCTTCTGCGCTGTAAATTCTATGGTAAATTCTATGTGATGGATAATTGAATAATAATATATTAGTGTCACAAGTAGGCTTACATAAACACTGCAATGAAGTTAATGTAAATTTACACTGGTTGGGGAGTATAGACTTGGGCAGCATGGTTTCCAAATTAGAGCCAGATATTTCACAAGTGGAATGAAGGAACACTTCTGCACACAAACAACAGTTGACATCTGGAACTCCTTTCTACAAGTGACATTTGATGTGGGATCAACAGAATTTAAAAACTGAAATTGATAGATGATTGTAAGCTATGGAGCAAAGGCGGGATTTTCCGTTCGCCAAAGGCGAAATCATGGCATTTAATGCCAAATCGTAATTCTCCATCACCTCGACAGCAGCGTCAAAACGTTTCGGAACACATGTACAGTAAACGCCGTTTGCATATAATTAACAGCCCCGATCCAGGACTCTCTGGGGCCTCTCCTCCCACAGGGCCTGCACAGGTGTCCCCCCCCCCCCCGGCCAGCCCAGACCAGACCAGCCCCACACCCATCAGACAGAGCACCGAGGCAGGTTTTAATGGTGTTAACAGGTGTTTATTGTGTGGAAATATATACAAAGTCTGTGCTCTAGCCCCTGCAACTAAACTGTGCCCTGCACCCGCGCCAACTTAACTGGTGTCTAACTTTCTGGCCTTACGGGCCCGAACACTACGCCTGGGTGGTTCCCCAGACGGTACAGCAGGAGTGGGGGCGTGACTCCTGCCGTGCGACAAGTGTCCCCTTTGGCACGTGTCTCCTGGGGCAACCCAGCCTGGATGGGCCCGGCCGCTGCTCGGGTGTCCCGGGTGCGTGATGCCACCCAGCGGAACCATCCCCTGAGGCCCCCCCCCCCCCACCTGGCGCTGCCAGTCCTGGAGGCCCGCTCTGGTCTTTACCAGAGCCTGCACGCTCGCGGCCATGGAGCACTGGGAGTGGACCACCTCCCTCTGGGGCTGGGCCACCTCGCCCAGTGACTGCGCAATGCCGGCTCGCGCAATGCCAGCTCGCGCCTGGGCGATGCCGCCGACGTTCCTAGCCATGGCATGCTGTGGCTGCACAATTTTAAGGAGTGCCACTGCAATGTCCAGGTGGCTCTGGCACATGGCCATGAGAGGGTAGTCCTGTTCTGAGCCTCGCCCACCGCCTGCACAGAATGCCCCAGACTTTACACACGCTGATCAATAGCCGAAACCATCGCCCCCAATGTCTCCACCGTGGACGCCAGCCGTGCTGTGTCGGCCTGGGTGGCACCTGAACGACACCACCCCTTGCTCCTGCACGCAGATGGACTCCTCCACCTTTGGCTGCAGATGCTGGGTGCCCGCCATCATCTCCCCTTGTGGTCCCTGGGTCTCTGCACTGTCGTTGGGACTGGATGTTCCAGAAGCCCGGACCCTACTGGACGGCAGCTGGTTCCTGGTGCCGGCCTGCTCTCGGACCGTCCGGCCCCTCGGCTGCTCCTACCTCCACCTGCTGTACTGGGTGTGATGGGTGGTGCGCACTAGATCGTGTCCCAGGAGCCTCTTCACTAATGTGCCCAACCGAGGTGATAGTCTCTGGGATGGTGGAGGGTGTTGGAGACAGCTGTGAGGTCAGTATCATTCTCCAACCCGAGCTCCGAAGTGTCTTGAGTCTCGGGCACAGGGCTGGTATTCGGGCCACTATGCCGTCAGTGCTCAGCTGTCTGGGGGGCACCGGCTCTGGAACTGGCTGGGGGCGGGGGGCTCCAGATGGATCGGCACCACCTCTGGCAGGTCCTGTCAGACATAAGACGACATGTATGATTAGAGACAGCAGGTCAGGGGGTTGTGTGTGTGTGTGTGTGTGGCGGGTGGGGGGGGGGGGGTCAGGGGGTGTGGGCTGAGAGGGGTAAGGGTTGAAGGGGGTGGGGGAGGGTTGGGGGTGAGGGGTGAGGGGGCTGCGGGAGATATGGGGGGAGGGGGGGGGAGTACTGTCCACACATGTGTCATGGCGATCTGCAATAAAGCAGGGTCTCACTTCCTCGTCAGCTGCCAAACTCCACCTCAGTGACCTCCCTTTCCTCCGGGATGCCGATTACGTCCCGTGCCCTCTGCTCGGGCATGGTGAGGGGCTGCAGTTCTAGTGGTCTACTCTGGCTTTCTCCCACTAGCCCATTTAAAGTAGCTGAATCGGTGTAGTAAAACGCCACAGTTCTCACACCGTCGTCGGCACTTAGTCTCAAAATCGGAGAATCCAGCCTGACACATCTGGAAAGCACTCCGTCAGTATAACGCAGGAGTGTTAGCCTTAGTTCTGACTCTGAAACAAGGGGGCTACCAACTGAGTCAGAGTTATCACTAAAGGAACTCTGCAATTGATCCGTACAGACCAGAAGGCTTCACGCTTCATTTATAGATTGCACTATGTTGATTCTGGAAAAGGCAATACTCGGGGAGCAAGTTTGTCTCGTCGTGTTTGGTGTTAAAGATGGGAACGTCAGCGGAGTTGAGCAGTGTGAGCAGGGGGGCTGCTGCTCCTGACCACCATCTAGTGACGTCTGCTGCAAAATGCATGTTCAAACATTGGCTAAACACCACAGTCAGGCTTATCACAGTGTTACCAATCCTATAGGATTGTCCTGGGCCGAGAACATACTGCACTGCACCACCCTCCCCCTGCCCCACCCACCCCCAGCAGATGCAGCGGGCCATTTAAATTATTGTGTACTTCAACGGGACCGTAATATCCCACTGAGCAAGAGGGGCTGTTAAAGTCCTGGGGCTGGAATCTCCAGGAATGAAAGATTAAGCCTCCTGACACTGCTGCGTGCAACCCAGTAGAAAAATCAGAAGGTCGATCTTGCCCTAACTCTCACCAGGCGAGGTGCTGCTGGCAGGCGTTTTGAATGTGTCATTTCTGGCTGTTCATTGGCAAATGTATTTGTATGAGTTGTGTTTCTCGGCATGAGGACCGTTGTTCCATTTAATGGCACAGGAGCATCCATCCACAATTATCCTCACAGCATTGCTGATCAGAATCTTGTCACAATTGAGAGGTGTTGAGTAAAACCCAAGGGTTGAATAATACGGAAGGTAATGTTCTCCCTGTGGCGGATTAGGGTAACTTGGACTGACGTTTGGAAAAGATCGCCTCGGGCTATTGAGGCCTGAGGTGCCAAGATCATTTGTGATTTAGGATTTGGCAAACACGAAATCCATTCGAAAATTGAGTTCCGAAGAAGAGTCATATTGGACTCGCAACGTTAACTCTGATTCACTTTTCCGCGGATCATGCCAGACCTGCTGAGTTTCTCCGGCACTTTCTATCTTTTATTTCAGAGTTTCCAGCGCCTGCAGTACGTTGCATTTACAAAATTATGTTGTGCATTCTGAATAAAATTGTTTGTTGTGCCTGAGAACAGCTCCCTCGTTAAATGTTTACTTAGAGGATATTGCAAAAATTAGACAGGAAAGCAATATGACAAGTAGATGAATATTGAATGGTCAATATTTAGCCATGATGCACTGCAGTCTCACGGCGCCAAGGTCCCAGGTTCGATCCCGGCTCTGGGTCACTGTCCGTGTGGAGTTTGCACATTCTCCCCGTGTTTGCGTGGGTTTCGCCCCCACAACCCAAAGATGTGCAGGGTAGGTGGATTGAACATTCTAAATTGCCCCTTAAATTGGAAAAAATGAATTGGGTACTCTAAATTTAAAAAAAAAATTTTTAGCCATGATAAGCCGAGAAAGAAAGTCCCTGGAGGTATCCACGTACATTGTGTCAACCTTGTCTCCATTAAATAATATTCACGGAATAGATTTGGTTTTACGAAAGTTCTTACTCATCTAATTGTCAGACGATTTCCTTTCTCTGAAACTTTAGTTATTGGCAAGATGAGTGCATAAACTAGTGGGATGAATGGGTGGGTTGGAATTAAGCACAGCCAAGAAGGAGCTAGTACACTTTGGTAGCAAAAAGGAGATGGAGGGAAGAAAACAGAAAATTCTGCTACCACCCAGCAGGTCAGGCAACAATAATGGAGAGAGAAGTGGAGTCAATGGGCGGGATTCTCCGGCCTCCCAGCCACATGTTTATCGGTGGTGGGAGGCGGCGCGCTGTTCGCCGGCGGCAGGATTCTCTGCTCCCACTGGTGTCAATAGGAATTCCCATTGAAAGCCACCCTACACCGTCGGGAGAGCTACTGGTGGGCATGCACTGACCAGAGCATCCCACCACCAGCGAAAGGCTAATGTTTCAGGTCAATATTCTACCATTGGGCTGTCCCATCTCTCTCTATTCTATTCCACTCTATTTCTCTCTTCAGAGAACCTGCTGAATATTTCAACATTTTCGGTTGTTAATTCATATTTCCAGCATCCACAGTATTTTGCTTTCATACAATTGGGAAGAGGGAATTATCTAACTCTCACCGGCGGGCGATTCGTGGGCAAATCGGTTGCTTTAACTGGCGGCATGTGGCACACTGGTTAGCACTGCTGCCCACGGCGCTGAGGACCCGGGTTCGAATCCCGGCCCTGTGTGGAGTTTGCACATTCTCCCCGTGTCTGCGTGGGTTTCACCCCCACAACCCAAAGATGTGCAGGTTAGGCGGATTGGCCACTCAAAATTGCCCCTTAATTGGAAAAAAAAATCTCTAAATTTAAATAAAATATATTTTTTAAAAATGGTTGCATTAAGCTGTTCATTTAAGAATACATTTGCATGCGCTGTATTTAATTGACAGCATTAACCCATTGGTTCCCTATCCTCCGCAGAATGCTGGCCGCTTCCTGAGGTGGATCCAGATTGTTGTCCAGCTTTGATGTTTTATTTAACCTTGAGTTGACCGTCCAGAGATATACTGTGAACAGCTTTGGTCCCCTTATCTAATGAAAGATATACTGGCATTGGAGGCAGTCCAGAGAAGGTTCGCTAAGTTGATCCTGGGTATGGAGGGATTTTCTTATGAGGAGAGATTGATTAGAATTGAAGAATCCCTACAATGCAGAAGGAGGCCATTCGGCCCATTGGGTCTGCACCAACTCTCCAAAAGAGCACCCTACATTGGCCCTCACCCCTGCCCTATCTCCGTAACCCCACCTAACATTTGGACACTTCGGGGCAATTTAGCATGGCCAATCCACCTAACCTGCATATCTTTGAACACAGGGAGAAAGTGCAAACTCGGAATCGAACCCAGGCCCAGGTGCTGTGCGGCAGCAGTACCAAATACTGTGCTGGGCCGCCATGGTTGGGCCTATACTCATTGAGTTTAGGAGAATGAGCTTGGTGACTCGACGTTGCCATTGAATCTTGTGAAGGCCTCTTGAGAGATTTGAGACGCTGGAAATGTCTCGAGAGATTTAACGGTATCTTGCTGGGTGAGGTCCAGACTAATATATTTAAGTGAGCCATAATGACTCACTTAAATATGTCTGCGCCGGATTCTCTGGGCGCCTGGCAACTAACGGTCGCACCTGGGACACCTCGGCAGGGCACCATTTAGCTATGATTTCCACAAATGTGTACCAGTCTTATCAGCAACTGCGGGGGTCTCCCAGGCCATTTGAAATCCCAGAGTGGTTGGGCTCGAGACAGACTGGCTCTCCCTTTGACATCCGGACACCTTGGCAATACCAGTTTGGCACCTTAGAACTGCCTCTGGGGCACCCTGACAGTGCCACCCTGGCAGTGCCAAGATGTCCGGGTGCTACGTTGCCCAGGATCGGACCCAGGGTTCCTGGCCCATAAGAGATGGGTGAAGAGGGTGTTTTGTTATGCTCTTGACGTAGCATAAGCTGCTTCCTTGATGTGCACTCTGACAAAGGAAGGTTCAGACTTGGAGATAGCTTTAACACATTTATTAAACTGTTAACGATTCTCCTACTTGGATTCAACTCTCCTGTTAATCCTGCTATAGCTACTCAGACTGACTAACCAGTCTGCTACAATCCACGTGGTGGGTGTAATGTGTTTCAATCAACCCTATCTGTACTCACCAAGTGTCTCCACTGGAAAGAGACTGAGCATGTGTGCTGGGTCCTTATATATGGGTTGGTGTAATGCCCCCCTGTGGTAGTGCCACATCTGGGTGTGTCGTGACTGCCCATTGGTCGTGTCCTATCTTACTGACCTATTGGTTGAATGTCTGTGTGTCATGTCTCTGGTGCTCCCTCTAGTGTCTAGCTAGGTGTAGTGTATGTACATTAACCCCTTGTGTATTTACAGTGATGCATATCACCACATCCCCCTTTTCTCGTGTTACGTATTTTCCAAACAGTTCTGAAGATAATTGAACAAAATAGGTCGATAAGTGATGACATGTACAAATCATGATGAGTGATGATTACACAATGAGTCCAAATAATGTGTATGAGTCCAAAGTTCATTAATTATTATGGTCGAGTGGCTTTCTTGTTTGGTTGGTGAGTTGGTGATGCTGATGGTGGCATTGCTTTGTAAACACCATCAGTGTCCCTGTGCTGACGGAACCAAGAAGTGGTCAAATCACTTTGTTGTCTGAGGTGGACTCTTTTTTTCTTCCGATGCTTGTGGTAGCGATGTATGTAATCTGTGTCGTCCTGCCATGGTATGTCATTGTACTGGGCTGTGCAGAAACAGTGTCCCGCATTTGCAGAGTTGTACCATGTCGTACCAGTCGTAGTTCCATTGGTGTTGTTTTTGTCGTGCTTGTTGTCGACATTGTTGCCTTTGGTACGCTTCTTGCTATTGTCTTTGACGTTGTTGTTGTGTTGGTTGGTTTTGTTGCCGTGTTTGTTGCGCTCAATGACCACACTCTGTGGATAATACGAGTCCTTCACACAGTTACTTGTGTAAGCATGCTTTGTGGCATCTGCTGTTTCCTTGAGCGTGCCATCACTGAGTTTGTGGCGCTCCCCGTCTGGAGTCATGTCCGGCTTACTGGAATCAGCTTTGGCTTGTCGATGCTCCCCTTCTGGAGTCTGGTGTGGTTCACCTGAATCAGCTTTGGTTTCTTGATGCTCCCCATCCGGAGTCATTTCAGGTTCACTTGAATGTTCTGAGGTTTCGTGATGCTCCCCGTCCGGAGTCAAAACGTTCAGGAATTCATTTGCTTGTGGAAAACTCGAGCGGATGAGGTTTGAATCAATGTGGTGTCACCGGAGTCACCAGTAGTCTCATTGTGATTGTCGAGTGACTCTGTACATTCTAGCTGAGGTCTGTCACGTTGCACATCTGGTATGGGAAGTGGGATGCCATCGTCACTTGTCGCACATACAGTGGGTAGAGCCTCAGTGTCTTCTTGTCATTCACTTAAGCTGGGTAGACCGTCAGAGTCTTCTTCTGGTGGCTCAAATAATCTGGGTGGACTGTCATAGTCTGCTTGCTGTACACTTGAGCGTGGTAGACTGTCATAGTCTTCCTGTTGTTCACTTGAGCGTGGTAGACTGTCATAGTCTTCTTGCTGTTCAGTTGAGCGTGGTAGACTGTCATAGTCTTCTTGCTGTTCACTTGAGCATGGCAGACTGTCATAGTCTTCTTGCTGTTCACTGGTTGCTCAGAGGAGGTTGCGAGACCCTCATGGTCTTGTTCATGCAAGGACTGCGCTCTGGAGTCTTGCGTTCCTTCCATCGTGGAGTCCGTCCACGAGCTCGCTGTGGAGGCTTGTGTCACTCCCTCTGTGGAGTCTTGCAGCGTTCCTTGTGTGGAATCATGCATTGGTCTCGCTGTGGAGACTGTCATCGCTTTCTGTGTGGAGGCTGGGACCCTTCGTGGTGCGTGGACCACTCTCTGTGTGGAGTTGGGGACTCTTCGCGGTGCGTGGACCACTTCCTGTATGGAGTCGGGGACTCTTCGCGGTGCGTGGACCACTTTCTGTATGGAGTCGGGGACTCTTCGCGGTGCGTGGACCATTCTCTGTGTGGCAGCAGGCCGCTCTCTGTGGGCTTGTACCGTTCTCTGTGTCTTGGAGTCAGGCCGTAGCATAATCCTGCACTCACGAGTCGGGATGTCATAAATGCTGGGCTGAGGATTCCCCAATCCGAAGAACTCGTCGTCGGGGTCTTCAATGTACAACAACACCTCTAGTTGTGGTTCGGATTTGGGACTGGGGTAGCCACCTCCCAAGTTGAAATCTTCGTCTGAGTCGTTGTCTTCCAAGACCATATCATCTTCTAGGGCAGTGCTAACTGCTTGTTGCAGGGTTCTGCGGAGGTTACTTTCAGCTACTGGTCGAAGTTCAGGCATTGTGCTGTCGTTCCAGGTGAAATAATCTTGTTTTGAGGCTTTAAAAAATGTTTTTCTTGTTTTGGGACATTTCCCCTTTAAGTGGGCGTGGTCCGGGGCCTCTGACGTCACAACGCTTGTGACGTAGAGCGTAGGAAGCGATTGCGCATGCGCACATCGCTGTTCCTTTACTTTGCGCATTTCTCTCAACTGTGCATGTGCGGCACCTTTTCCAAGATGGCCACCAATCAAAATTGTCGTTCGCTGCTCGCCCACCCCGGCCTCGTGATAAGTATTGGCGCCTCTTTTACCGTTTTCTGTTGGTTTCTTTGTCTTTTCCTCGCAGAATCGTTCGAACTTGTCCAGGACTATCTGGAATTCACTCTTGTCTTGTCCTTTGGAGAACTTGAATGTTTTGAAGATTTCTTCTGCTCTAGCACCTGCGATGGTGAGCAGAAGCTCTGTCTATTCAGCATCGGCCACATCTTGTAGGTCGGCTGCTATCAGGAAGATCTCAAACCTTTCCCTCAATGCACGCCAGTTTGCACTGAGATTGCCGTGACACCTGAGCCGCTGTGGAACGGAATCTCGAACATCATCTTGCCTGGGTGCTGTTGCTGGTTGTCACTGTTTGCTGAGTAGAAACTATATGGATTTTAACAGTCACTCACTGGTACCATGTTTTGTTATGCTCTTGTCGTAGCATAAGCTGCTTCCTTGATGTGCACTCTGACAAAGGAAGGTTCAGACTTGGAGATAGCTTTAACACATTTATTAAACTGTTAACGATTCTCCTACTTGGATTCGACGCTACTGTTAATCCTGCTATAGCTACTCAGACTGACTAACCAGTCTGCTACAATCCACGTGGTGGGTGTGATGTGTTTCAATCAACCCTATCTGTACTCACTAAGTGTCTCCACTGGAATCGGAGAGATAGGGGGCGCGATTCTCCACTCCCGCGCCTGTTTGGAGAATCGCCTGGCGCGCCATTTTCCCCCGCGACGCCGGTCCGATGCCCTCCCACGATGCACCCAAGCGCAAGAACGGGCCCGTCGAGTTCTGCGTGGCACAGGCCGGAGAATCGCCCGGGACACCCAAAATGGCGATTCTCCGCTACACCCGCTATTCTCCGGCCCGATGGGCTGAGCGGCCTGACCAAAGTGATGGCTTCCCGCCGGCGCCATCCACACCTGGTCGCTGCCGGCAGGAACAGCGCGGGAACGCTGGGGGGGGGGGCGGCCTGTGGGCAGGCGAGGGGGGTTCTTTCACGGGGTTGCACTCAAAAGGGGTCTGGCCCGCGATCGGTGCCCACCGATCGGCGGGCCGGCCTCTCTGAAGGAGGACCTCCTTTCCTCCGCCGCCCCGCAAGATCCATCCGACATCTTCTTGCGGGGCGGCCTCGGGGAGGAGGGCAACCACGCATGCGTGGGTTGGCGCCGGCTGGCGTCAGCCAACCCACGCATGCGCAGGTGATGCCAGTTAGGCGGCGGATGACGCGGCGCCGCTTATATGCGTGCTGACGTCGCTGCTTTAGTGACACGCCCCCCGAGTTTCTCGCGGCCCCGATCCTAGCCCATTTACGGGCCCTGAATCGGTCGAGATCGGGGCCGTTTCGCGCCGTTGTGAACCTCGACTGTGTTCACGACGGCATGGGCACTTAGTCGCGGGAGCGGAGAATCGCGCCCCATGTGTGCTGTGTCCTTATATATGGGTTGGTGTAATGCCCCCTGTGGTAGTGCCATGTCTGGGTGTGTCGAGACTGCAATTGGTCGTGTCCTATCTTACTGACCTGTTGGTTGGATGTCTGTGTGTCATGTTTCTGGTGCTCCCTCTAGTGTCTAGCTAGGTGTAGTGTATCTACATTAACCCCTTGTGTATTTACAGTGATGCATATCACCACAGAGGGGGGGCTCGATGACTCTGGAAGAGGTAAGTTGGGTGCAGTGGGGAGGTGGGGGGGGGGCGGGGGGGGTCACGGGGGGGGGGGAGCTTGAGCCTGAGGGATTGAAAGATTGGGGTAACATTAGAAAATGGCGCCCGGATCTACAAATACTCTTCCTGCAGTGGCTAGCTGAGCTCGTCAGTGCAGGAAATGTAAGTGAGGCCTCGCTGGGGCATTCCCTACTGAGGCCAAAAAAAAGTGGGATCTTCCTTAGTGCTGCAGGGTCTCTGTTTTTGTCCCATTAACCGGGCCCGATATTTCCTCTTGTAGGAGAGCCTGGAACCAGAGGGCATACACAATCTCAGAATAAGGGGTCTCCCATTTCAGACAGAGATGAGGAGGAATTTATTTCTCAGAGGATAGTGAATCTGTGGAATTTGTTACTGCAGAGAGCTGGAGGGGTTGAGTCATTAAGTTTGTTCAAGGCCGAGATAGACAGATTTTTAATCAGTAACGGAATCAAGGGTTATGGGGATAAGGCGGGAAAGTAGATGTTGAGGATTATCAGATCAGTCATAGTCTCATTGAATGGGTGAGCAGAGGCGATGGAACGAATAGCCTACTTCTGCTCTTCCATCTTCTGGTCTTATATAAGGGGCTGGTTTAGCACAGTGGGCTAAACAGCTGGCTTATAATGCAGCACAAGGCCAGCAGCACGGGTTCAATTCCCGTACCGGCCTCCCCGAACAGGCGCCGGAATGTGGCGACTAAGGGCTTTTCACAGTAACCTCATTGAAGCCTACTTGTGACAAGAAGTGATTATTATTAATCCTCTCCATCACCCAGATCATCTGTCTCCACCTTTGCAATATCATCTGTCTCCGCCTCTACCACAGTCCACCGTCCTGCTGAAACATTAATCCAAGACTTTGTTACCTTAGGAATCAACTAGTGCAATCTCTCCAAGACACCTTGTATCCTCTATCAAATTCAGCTCATCTAAGATTCTGCTGCCTGCATCCTGACTTGCACCAATCTCTATTCACCCATCATCCCTGTGCTTAACCAACTACTTTGGTTTCCGGTCTGGCAATGCCTTGATTTTAAAATATGTCTTTTTGTTCACAACTTCAATGGCCTTGCTGCTATCTCTGTAATCTGCTCCAGTCCGATTGTCAACCAACAACCCTGAATTCTGGCCTCTTCTGTCTCCAGATTCCTTCACTCCTTTGTTGGTAGACATGTCTTTAACCGTCTCGGCCCATAAACTGCTCTGGAAATCCCCCCCTAAACTTCGCTGTCTCTACCTCTCCCTTCGCCTTTGAAAATCCAGCTCTTTGAAGAAGTTTCTGGTCACGAATTCCAATATTTCCTTACGTGGTGATGGGTCACATTTTATCTGATAATGGTCCAGTGAAACACCCTGGGATGATTTACTACATTACACTGTAGAAACTGAAGTTGTTGTTGAGGGAGGAGAACAGATAATCAACAGGACTTGGGATTCCAGAAACAGAAAGCCTTAACAATCAGCGGCAGGATTCTCCATCGGCCGTTGCTGAAATCGGGAAACACAATTGGGCGGAGAATCAGTTCCGACGCAGAAATCGCGTTGGGCGTCAATTTCACGCCAAATCACAAATTTCCATTGCCTCGACAGTGGTGTCAATGCGTACCGGAACGCACGAACAGTAAACACTGTTTGCATATCATTAGCGGGCCTAACCCGGTATTCTCCGGGGACTCAGCGATTCTCTGCCTCCAATGGGTTGAGTTCCTGACGGCGCTGTTCACTTGTACTTTTAAAAAGCAGCAAACCAGCGTCGTGGCTGATGAGAGAGAGAGAGAGAAGGTAGGACACGGAGAGGCGCAACTGCGGGCTGCCGGGCCGGACACTGGACGGGCTGGCTGGGGTGGGGTAGGGCCCTGCCAGCTGGAGGGGTATGGGGGTGAAGGGGAAATGGGCCGTGTGCCTGGGGTGAGCCCCCCGCACGTGACTGGGACCGTGTCCATGCACGGACCGCCCTCTCATGAAACAAACACAATGAAAAATGGCTAATTGTGCGTCATTCCAAGTTTAAAATGGGCGGGATTTACCGACCAACCCGCCGCGT
Source organism: Scyliorhinus torazame (assembly GCF_047496885.1). Lineage (NCBI taxonomy): Eukaryota > Metazoa > Chordata > Chondrichthyes > Carcharhiniformes > Scyliorhinidae > Scyliorhinus > Scyliorhinus torazame. The sequence goes on from NC_092716.1 coordinate 108,137,296, forward strand.
GTTTTTGGGCGGTGGAGAGGGCTCGCCAGCGGGATTTACCGAACCTGCCATATTCCATGGGATTTCCCGGTGCCTGCTCCCCTTGTCGCCGGGAAACCTGTGCGTCGGTGGGGGACCGGAACATCCCGTCAGTGTGAACAGCCGGTACATTGCGCCCAATGAGTTACACAGAATGATGGTGAAACTTTATTGGCGTGCAAACCTTAGATTTGGGCACCTCACCCTCAGAACGAAGTATCAGCGTTGGAGATACCCCAGCCATGATTTACCAGAATAATGCAGGAAATGGACGGACTGCATTGTGACTGGGAGGAAAAGAGTTAAAGGGATGATTTAAGTAAGAAAGGGGATTGATAAGGTAGGTGAGCACTGACTCCTTCTAAAAGGGAAACCCAAAATGTGGGAATATATTCTTTGAATTGATATTAAGCCAAATAAAAGCAGATTCAGGTGACAACAGCTCCAAAGAAAGGCTGGCGAGAACGTGAGGAACAATTGCCAGAGGCACAAAATCTAGGAACATGGGCGTCATTCTCTGACCCCCCGCCGGGTCGGAGAATGGCCGTAGGCCGCCTTGAATCCAGTCCCCGCCCCCGCCGAAGTCTCCGGTACCGGAGATTGGGCGGGGGCGGGAATCGGGCCGCGCCAGTTGGCGGGACGCCCCGTTCAATTCTCCGGCCCGGATGGGCCGAACTCCCGCCCAGAAAATGCCTGGTATTTACCGGCGGGACCAGGCGGCGTGGGCGGGCTCCGGGGTCCTGGGGGGGGCGCGGGGCGATCTGACCCCGGGGGGTGCCCCCACGGTGGCCTGGCCCGCGATCGGGGCCCACCGATCCGCGGGCGGGCCTGTGCCGCGGGGGCGCTCTTTCCCTTCCGCCTCCGCTACGGCCTCCACCATGGCGGAGGCGGAAGAGACTCTCCCCACTGCGCATGCGCGGGAAACTGACAGCGGCCGCTGACGCTCCCGCGCATGTGCCAGGAAACTGTCAGCGGCCGCTGATGCTCCCGCGCATACACCGCATTTCCGCGCCAGCTGGCGGGAGGACAAACGCCATTTCCGCCAGCTGGCGGGGCGGAAATCCCTCCGGCGTCAGCCTAGCCCCTCAATGTTGGGGCTCGGCCCCCAAAGATGCGGAGCATTCCGCACCTTTGGGCCGGCGCGATGCCCGTCTGATTGGCGCCGTGTTTGGCGCCAGTCGGCGGACATCGCGCCGTTGGGGGAGAATTTCGCCCCATGTTCTGAAAAATAAATAAGGGTCGGGATTCTCCCAGTCCGGAGCCTGGCCGGAGAATCCCCGCAACCGGGCCACGCCTCCCCGATGCCGGCACGCAATTCTCCGCGGAACGGAGAATCAGCACCATTGGCGCCGGCGAGTTTGGCGCGGTGTCTGTCGCAGGCCGCTGTACGTGGCTGGCCCACCGATTCTCCGGCCCGGATGGGCCGAGCGGCCCCTCTAAAAAGGCAGAGTCCCGCCAGCCGGCGGGAACTCTGCGCGCCGGGTTCGGGGGCGGCCTGTGGTGGTGGGGGGGAGGGGGATCTGACCCCAGGGGGGGCCTCCGATGGGGCCTGGCCCGCGATCGGGGCCCACCGATCGGTGGGCCGGCCCCTCTCGCTCCCCGGGCCTATTTTCTTCCGCACCGGCCCCTGAACTCCCACGTCATGTTGCGTCGGGGCCGGCGCCACTGCGCATGCACGGATCCTGCGGCACCCAGTTCACACCGGGATGGGAGGCTGGAGCGGCGTGAACCGCTCCAGCGGCATGCTGGCCCCCTGTAGGGGCCAGAATCGGTACTCACAGCGGCCCATTCACGCCGTTGTGAAACACGGCGGCGTTTCCGGCGGCGTGGACACTTTGCCGCCGAATGGGAGAATCCCGCCCAAGATGCTTACCTGGAAAGTGAGGATGCACTAAGCAATATGAAGAAGGCAGAGAATTTAGACTGAAAATATCTACCAAGAAAAGAGCATGTTTGATGTGTTAAATGGTCATGTACTTTACCTTATGGCACTAATGCTAAATACCATCTTATGAGAGGTCAAATAAAGGTAAGAATGTGTTGTGTCCTATAGCCCCAGGGTCACATTGCTCACAGTTTGATAATTCAGTTTTGTTTGTCCTGAAATGCTGACCTTTTTTTTAAAACAAATTTTAATGTGGCCAATTCACCTACCCTGCACATCTTTGGGTTGTGGGGGTGAAACCCACGCATACACGGGGAGATTGTGCAAACGTCACACGGACAGTGACCCAGAGCCGGAATTGAACCTGGGACCTCAGCGCCGTGAGGCAGCAGCACTAACCACTGCGCCACTGTGCTGCCTGAAATGCTGAACTGGCTGTTGCAAATGTTCCAATCACTTTTTAGCCTTTTGTTCCATGAAAAAAAACTGTAATCAGTCTTTCTTTTCACCGGGGCAGCTGAGACCTGAATATAACCCTCACTGTGAGAACTAACATAATAGTGTATTCCACTGAACTGACCCAAAGCCCTAATTAAGGGAGATGTTAGGGACAACACTTGATGTTCTTTCACAGTTGACCACTTATCTTGTTATCTTGTTCAAGCTGACGTGTTATACAAAGTTGTCCCTTTACGTGACAGCTATTTGACTGATGTTCTGAATGTAGTTGACAAATTACTCTGGTTATTCATAACGCCAGTGGAGCAGAACCTTATGATGCCAAGCGGGTGATCAAGATAAGCTGAAAATATTTGTTCTTAGCTGCATCTTAATTGCCATGTGCAAGTATCCTGCAACGCAGTTTCCTGATATGCTGATATGTTGAAACACATCCCATTCGCCCAATATCCCTATGCTCATGCATTGGCTCCTGCTCCATGTATGTGTTGGAATCCTCATTCCAGTTTCAGATTCATCCATGGCCTCTCCCCCTCCCTATAATCTCCTCTAGCCATGCAACCCTTTGAGATCTCTGCACTCCCCCAATTCTGGCCTCTTAAGCATCCCCGAGTTTAATTGCTCCACCATTAGCAGCCATTCTATCAGCCACACTAAGTTCTGAAATTCCTTTCCTAAACATCTCCACTTCCATCCCCTCGCTCCCTTATAATGATCCTTAAAACCTATCCCATTGACCAAGCCTTTTGTCACCAATTGTTCAAGTGTCTGGGTGTTAAATCTTGTTGGAAAGGATTCCTGTGAAGTGCCTTGGGGTATTTTACTAGGTGCTGTTTAAACACAAGTTGTTGTTGAATCACTAATCTTTATTTTTAACACTGATTTAAACACCCTCCTGAATTTAGAGGAGTATGCTCTTCCAGTTTCATATTTCAAAGCATTCATGCAAAATTGTTTGAATATTTCCAAGTTCCTACCAGACTTTTCAATCCACACTGAGGACATTATTAATGAACTGAAAGCCATGCTTATTTTTCTTACCCTCATTATTGCTTAGCCAATTGGGCCAATATTAGCAGCATATTGCATGGAAAGCCTGAGGTGGTATTGTCCAAGAGTGACAAATGGTTCCTACTGAAGGTGGGATTCAGGGCTGGGTTTGGGATGTTAGGATAACAGTCAAGGATTTCTGTATTTTATATGGCCAAAATCTCCGAAGCAGTCATAGATGCCAAGAATACACGTGGAACAATGTTCATTAACTACCTCAGGGACGATTACAAGTTATCCTTTGATAAAATACTCTGAAAACAAAAGAAAACAAATATTACCTAAGGTTTTCTCTATTTTTTAACAGCTTATCTTAATTTTTTGATAACTTGGTGAAAGCAATTGGGTTGGAGGGCTCATGGACTCCTTTCAAGCCTTTCCCAATGCCCCCCTACACCCATTTATTGTCCAGTCTAGACTACATGGCCAGTTTCCCCATAGCCCCACCTGGAGTTGCGATAACCGCCAATTGGCATTCCTCTATATGGCACAGCTTGGGTTTCAGCATGAGCAGAGTGCAGGTTGACACCTTTATCATACACCTTCATGGCTGTCAGCATTAGTACTGTAGTGATCAGTGCCACTGTACCACAGGGTGACAACAAATTAATGTCATCCCCTGAGTCTAAAGGAGAAATTTCCAATTTTCAATCATCCCATTCCTTGGCTTAATTAGCAAGTAGGCAGATGCATAAAGAAGCAAAAAAATAAATAAAGCTTTTCAACAAGCTGCACCGATCATTCTTTACTCAAAGGTAAACGTTCGTTTATACTTTTGCAGGTGCCTCCTAGAGGGAAATGTCAAGTAAGTCAATGACCAGTAATGTGACCAATAAAAATGACCCCAAGTCCATCAACTCCAGAGTCTTCATTGGTAACCTAAACACAGCCATTGTGAAGAAGGCAGATGTGGAGGCCATCTTTGGCAAGTACGGCAAGATAGTGGGGTGCTCTGTACACAAAGGATACGCGTTTGTGCAGTACGTGTTTGAACGGAACGCCAGAGCAGCTGTGGCGGGGGAACACAACAGGATAGTGGCTGGGCAGCCATTGGGTGAGTAATAACACAAAGCTACGTGGAAGGAGAGAATTAAAGAAACCATTTTCACATGAAAGCTTCTGGTCTTATGTGATTGGCAGGTACCCTGTTGATGAGAATTAACAGTGATGTGACTGTGACTCATATTCGGATTAGCAGTAGACTTGCTTTTCAATCATTGTGTTGGATGTTGTCCTCCTTTGCACCATTTCTCACCCTTCTTCGACCAACTTCTTTTGTCTCACATACATTTAAGATCAGGTTAATACCCAGCAATTTGCTGAGCATAGGTATTAAAAACTTTGGGCAAATGAGACTTCAGTCATGAATAAAAACTGCAAATGCTGGAAATAAGAAGCAGGATTGGCACCATCTGTGGAGAGAGGACGTTTCTCAGGACCTTTCTTCAGGGCAAAAGAGACAATGTAATAGATTGGAAACAAGTGAAAGAGAGGATGGGGTGAGGAAGGATGAAAGGTCTGTGGTATAGGGGAGGGCGGGAGAGATTAACTGTCAAAAGATTTATTGGGACTAAAGGCAAAGGGAGTGGAAATGATTGCCGTGAAGAAACAAAGGGGGAAATTTTCTGGTCCCACCCATTCCAAGACCAGGAATTCCTCCTCGAGGTCAACAGATCTTTCTATAGTCCGTCAAATTTTCCATTCCCCTGCCCGCCCTCCCAATCCTCCTCCCCACTGATCGCAATGATACCTGTGGTGGGCGGGGCGGGAAATTTTACCTCAAAGGATTTGTTCAGAGTGGGTGTGAATGGAGAATAATGAACCAATGCGTTTAAAAACAAAAGAAAACATGACCGAGTTTACGGACTGATGTTGTTAAACACAATGTGGGTGTCCAGAAGGCTTTAAAGTGCCGAATCGGAAGATGAGATGCTGTTCCTCCAAATTTTTATAATCTTTATTGTCACAAGTAGGCTTACATTAACACTGCAATATAGTTACTGTGAAAAGCCCCTAGTCGCCACACTCCAGCGCCTGTTCGGGTACACAGAGGGAGAATTCAGAATGTCCAAGTTACCGAACAGCACGTCTTTCAGGACTTGTGGGAGGAAACCGGACCACCAGGAGGAAACCCACGCAGACACGGGGAGAACATGCTGACTGCGCGCAGACAGTGCCCCAAGCTGGGAATCGAACCTGGGATCCTGGAGCTGTGAAGCAACAGTGCTACCCACTGTGCTACTGTGCTGCTCACAATTGTGCAGAACTTCACTGGAACAGTGTAGCAGGCCGAGGATGGAGATAATCCTGCCCCAAGCATGCTTGCCATTCTAATTTTCCATCTTGCTCTCACATGGATATCTCCAACCTCAGCATACTGCATTGTTCAAATGAAGAAACAACACAAAATTGAAGAACAGCACCTCATCTTCCGATTGGTACAGCTGTCTGCATTCAACAATTTTAGAATGTAAACTCAGATCCCCAATCTTGTTTTTCACATTTATTGCTGTTGGACACAGTTGTTCACTGTCCTACCATTCACACCCACTCTGGACAAGTCCTCAAGGTAAAGCAAAATACTGTGGGTGCTGGAAATCTGAAATAAAGGGGTGGATGCTCTACAGCCACTACTGGTAGTTAGGTTCCTGATCTGGCGGAGAATTAATCTGTCGTGCAAAACATGGAATTGGCACCCTGACCCAATGCACCAATCTCCTGCTGTTGATGACAGCAAGCACGCCCATGCAGGGGCAGGATGCAAATGAGCCATTTGAATCCATTTGCATCTGATAAAGGGGTGGGAAACCCGATTCTCCACCCGCTGTGATGCTCCGACACTCTCGGTCCGGAATCAAGTGGGATTGGCCCAAGTATTTTCAAGCATGGCCCTGATGCGATGGACCCCGTGGTGGATTAAAGGGGTAAGGATTTGATGTTGGTCCTCCTCCCCGCAATGGAAATCCTGCCCACCACATCCTCCAGCTCCCATCAACCCCCCCCGCAGGCCCAACAGAGACCCATTTCAGATCCCCAAATCAGAGACACCCCATCAGTGACCCCAATATCAGAGGCCCCCACTTCAGAGACCCCCCATCAGAGCCCCCCATTAATCACCTCTGCCTGGAAGATAAAGAGCACTGCAGACAATAGCGTGAAAAATCATTGTTTTTTCACTTACAAACCCCTCACACCTGCTGCCTCAGAAAGAAGTATTGAAAGCAGCAGCTGTCATTTCATCAAAAGCCAAAACACACACCGCAAAGTTTTGCTCTGCGAGGCTTCTATTCACTTTCAAAGAGAAATAGCTTTTAGTAGACTGTAACTGACAGGGTAAAAGCTTCCAGACAGCCAGATATCTGGATTGTTTGTTTTCATTTCCCTTCATGCTTGAATGCATCTCAAGTACCCTGCTGTGGAGCTAACCACAATGTTTATAATTATTTAGCTATGATTTGCAGGTCCTCACCACATCAAAACAAGTCAAGTGCTTTCTGCTGAGAAAAAGAGGAAATGAAAGCACTTAGCTCCAGGGTGCTGCCAAACCCACTGAGTATTTCCTCACTGTTGAGTTTTGATGTCTGCACAAATCATTTGTTCCTTTATCACAGCCATTACCATTCCCTTTGGCTATTGTACCATGGAATCATTTCTCAGTTATTGGCCAGAATTCTCTGGGAATTCACTAGCGGTGGGAGTCTCTGGTCCCGCCACCAGCATAAACCAAATTGTGGGTTTCCCTGCAGAGTGAGGTGGCTTCAATGGGAAATCTCACAGACAAGTGGCAGGAGCAGAGAATCCCGCTGGCAGCAAAGAGCGTGCTACCTCCCGCCGTCGAGAAACATGAGGCTGGGGGACCGGAGAATCCTGCCCAATGCCTCTCACCCTCCACACTATCACAAACTTTGTCCTTCGTCCCCCCCCCCCGTCCTTTTCACTTGCTTAAAAGTTGTTAGGAAAGGTTCTGCCAGACCTGATGAGCATTTCCAACACTTTAAGTGTTTTTATTTCTGATTTCCAACAGTAATTTGCTTTGATCTTGGTGAAATTTCAACCTGACCTCAGTCACGATCTGTTATCATTGAGCACCAGTGCACTGGGTTGGCGGGGGGGGGGGGGGGGGGGGGGGGAGTGGGGGAGGGGGGGCTGCAGCTTCCATAACTTTGGCATCTGGTCAAATGAGTTCAAAGATGTCACCAGTTGGCAACATAATTGAGATCACTGTCTGTTTGTAAAAGTTTACAGGAATATGTATTTATGCATGCGGTCTCATTTATCACCAGAATCTCAAGTTAATGCCTTATGGTTGCTGCTTCCTCTTATTTGTTTGCACTCTTTGCAAAGCAAGCTTTCCACACACTAATTTGTAACCTCCTGCTAAACACTGTGCATTGTGAGAGCAAACGTCCCTTAGGTGCCAGGAACAACACCTCCACATTTGTCATTGTAGCTAAGAAGCCAGATATGTGAGGCACTGGTATTCTACAGAGCTTTAAGGGTTGTGATGGGTCTTCGGTCCTGGAAACCTGGCAAGAGTCATGTACAGGCCCCAGATGCTGAATGATCAATGAGCCCTTCGAGATGCAAATAATGGACCTGTGCAACAGCGGAGAAAGCTTGGTAACTCTGGAGCCTAAAGCAGCCACTGATGAGGAAGTCCTTTCAGTTTTGTGATTGATGTGAAAACTGACTTTAGTCAGTACCCCTCAACATTTGTATTGACCCGACGCAGTGATGTATTATTTTTTTGAATGGTCACATGCCTTGTGCATTAAGCACAAAGTAATAGGATTGTTCCACCGGTCTACCATCCTCGACAGGGAACTTATTAATTGTTTGGTTTGTGTATGCATGTGTTCAGCTGCTGCATTGTGTCCCAACTTTTATCCCATTGAAGGGTCAAGAGCCACAGTGCCAAACATCAGTGAGGCTGGAGAAAGCCGTGACTTCAATTCAATATTTATCCATGATGTGGTTTTTATAAGGCTGAATATTGTACAGTGAATGGATGCCTGAGGGAGCTCAGGAGCTATCGAAAGATTTTTGCCTTCTGAATTGACCAGTTCTGTCCATTTTCACTGGCAGTAATACATGCACGTCAAACTTATTGAGCCTTCAGTCATGCGGCCGTGAAATCCATTATCAGGTTAACCTGTTACAAGTTTACCATAATTTAGCAAAGTTACAGTTTAATCCACCTGCAAACAAGGTGCCACTGTACGAATGAAGATATGCAATACCCTAAAGCAGCATGTGATCTACAACACAAGGCAGAGCTCCATATCAGTGAATTAGTCTACGAGAATAATTACAGCACCATTTGGTATAGAGGTGGATTTGGCCGGTCACTCAAATGATCCCTTTAACTAGTTGATTTGTAGAGATGATTCCCATGTGTTGAACTGCCCAGAACTGCCTTGCACACCATTAAAAAAAGGTCATAAGATCCTATAGCACCTACAGGGGGGCCAATTATGTCCATGACAGCTCTTTGAAGAAAGCAATCCAATTAGTCCTGCTCCTCTGCTCTTTCCACATAGTCCGACACTGTTCTCCTTTATCAATAACCAACTTTTCCTTCCCCACCATCGACTCTTCTAATTTAATAAAACGTGTAAACGTGTTCAGTAACGTGATGGTGGCTTGGGGGAGCCAAAATATTCACTGATTTTGGCAGGATGAAAATCAGGCAGGCTTTAGAACAAATGGTTGATGCTCTTACACCCAGACCGCAAGGATGACCATCTTCCCCAAGTTCAGTCCGATACCAGCGCCACTGCAAAATTACCGGCACGGTGGCACAGTGGTTAGCACTGCTGCCTCACTGCACCAGGGACCCAGGTTCGATTCCAACCTTGGTTGGTGACTGTGTGGAATTTCCACTTTCTCCCAGTGTCTGCCTGGGTTTCCTCTGGTGATCCGATTTCCTCGCACAGTCTAAAGATGTGCAGGTTACGATTAACCATGCAAAATTGTCCCTTTGTGTCCAAAGGTTGGGTGGGGTTACAGGGATAGGGCGGGGGAATAGGCTGCTCTTTTGGGAGGCCAGCGCAGATCGATGGCCTCCTTCTGCACTATAGGGATTCTATGATTCTAATACCGCTTGGCACTAACTGCCAATGTAAAAAGCTAAGATTAATCAGCTCCTCACAGTTCCTAGAACCACTCATCATCGCCGTTGGTCAACACCAGAGTAAAGCATCAAATTGATCAGAACAACCAACGGACAGCCTGCAGCTCAGGCTCAAATGGTTTTGAGCCTCGATATTGGGGGAGGAGGTGGCACAGCGGTATTGCCACTGGACTAGTAATCTCAAATCCCAGGATAATAGTCTGGGCACCAAGGGTGCAATTCGCACCACTACAGATGGTGAAATTTGCATTCAATGAATATCTGCAATTAAAAGTCTAATGAACCCATTGCCCATTGTTGTAGAAACACATCTTGTTCGCTAATGTCCTTTGGGGAAGGAAATCTGCAGTCCTTACCTGGTCTGGCCTACATGTGACTCCCGACCCACAGCAATGTGGTTGACACCCAAGTGCCCTCTGAAATGAACTAGCAAGCCACTCAGTTCAGTTCAAAGGCAATTAGGGTTGGCCAATAACTGCTGGCCAAGCCAGCGACACCCACATCCCATGAATGAATTTTTTTTAAATGACATGATTATAAAACATGAACGCATGATCTGTTTTTGTGCAGGTCAAGCTGCTACATAAATATTGTACCGATGTGGTCGACTGCATTCTCACCGTCATTCGAGCAAGCAACATGTACTTTCTAGGAGTTCAAGACAGTCATGACCAGTTGTTACATAATGGAGTCAGAATGGATCTGTGCTCCTGCACATTAAGACCAGTTCCAACGTCACCAGTGTTTTCAGTCTGGGGCCATGTCGATCTTCCTGTGCCTGCACCAAGAATTATTTTGCCATTCCACTTTAATTTATTCTGTGTTTCGTCTTTTTTAATGTGACTGATTTCTCATTCACGTTCCAAAATAAGGAAGCCTGCCATACCAGACGGAAACATGGTTAAACCCAGCTGGAGTACAATCTGTTCAAACCAAAATATTGGCGTGTGTTTAGTCAAGAGTTGCAGGGAACTTGAATCAGGAAATCTCTACTGGTATTACAGGTTTATTAAACTAGATTCCTGGCACAAATATTGGCACAATATTTCTTTTGATTATAATCAGATGCAAAAATTTTGTGCAGAACACTTAAATTACTAGTTTGAAGTGAACGCTAAAGTTTAGAGTGTGTAACAAAACAATACCACTAATATAAGCCAGGTGCTGGGTTTTAGCAAGAAGTGTGAGATCACCTTCAGGAGGCAGCCTCTGCCCCTGCATAGCATTGCAACACATACCTGCAGTCTGGTGTGAAGCAACGATTATGAAGTTCCCCAGTGACCCACCGTTAGCATGCCAAAGTTTCTATTACCTTTTTATCAGCTTGAAAATTTCACGAGCATGCTGCCACAAATTCGTGCAAGCGTGTATTCAGGTTCTGTTGAGTCTGAGCAAAGAGGAAGTTGATAGTTAGCACTGTACCATGGTTCACTCGGCCCCAAAATTACAGCCACGTGCCTGCATTATAACTGCTGCCTAAAGTCTTAGGCCTTTTTGAGGGGGGAGGTGGGTGGGATAGAGTACATATTTATTCCTCTCGCAATGTTCCCAATAGTTCCTACAGGCCAAACCCACGTAAGCTATTCCTCTTTCAGGATCTGTGCTTAGAGGTCCGATGCAGTCGCATACAACTTTAACAATAGAACTGCGACATTATTCCGCAGGGCTCATATTGTTAAAATCTGACATTCATATCAAATGCACTGGCTCATAAACCTATTTATATTTGGAGAACCAAAATACAAGAGGATTCAGCAAATGGGAAGAGGACAGCCAGGAGCATAAGGCTAATTGACAGGTGAAACCAAGAGATTAAATGTGTGTTTGTTGTTGACTACTGCATAAAGGTGGTAGATTCTTTTCAAATGTAACTTGAGGCGGGTTGTTACAGATTTGGCTTGAAGAGTTAGGGGTTTTTCTTCACTCAAGCTCAGGAGGTTAAAGGGTGACCCATTTGGGGGTCTTCAGAATTATGAAGAGTTATGACGAGCTGATCAGTAAAATCGTTTATTTCATGAAAGAAATGAAAGGGAAGGTTAGAGAACAATTCCTTCACACAGCGGGTGGTTGAAGTGAAGGATTTTCCATCGCTAACCATTATTGTTTGCAGCAAACTACCCAGCCTTCAGAACAGTGACCACGACACCACACAACCCTGCCATGGCAATCTCTGCCAGATCATCGACATACCACCATTACACGTGAGAACACCACCCACCAGGTACGCGGGACATACTCGTGCGACTCGGCCAATGTTGTCTACCTCATACGCTGCAGGAAAGGATGTCCCGAAGCGTGGTACATTGGCAAAACCATGCAGACGCTGCGACAACGAATGAACGGACATCCCGCGGACAATCACCATGCAGGAATGTTCCCTTCCAGTCGGGGAACACTTCAGCAGTCAAGGGCATTCAGCCTCTGATCTCCGGGTAAGCGTTCTCCAAGGCGGCCTTCAGGACGCGCAACAATGCAGAATCGCCGAGCAGAAGCTTATAGCCAAGTTCCGCACACATAAGTGCGGCCTCAACCGGGACCTGGGATTCATGTTGCATTACATTCATCCTCCACCATCTGGCCTGCGAAATCCTACCAACTGTCCTGGCTTGACACAATTCACACCTCTTTAACCTGGGGTTACCCCATCTCTGGATCTTTAAAGATTTAATCACCTGCTAATGCTCGCATTCCAAGCATTGTCTGGCATCTTTGAATCTGTCTATATGTATGTTTCTTCAACCTTCAACCACGGACAAACTTTACCGCAAACCCACGGATAACCTCACGATGCTCCACTTCTCCAGCTTCCACCCTAAACACATTAAAGAAGCCATCCCCTATGGACAAGCGCTCCGTATACACAGGATCTGCTCAGACGTGGAGGAGCGTAACAGACATCTACAGACGTTGAAAGATGCCCTCGTACGAACGGGATATGGCACTCGACTCATCGATAGACAGTTCCAACGACATTCATCCCCCACCATCTGGCCTGCGAAATCCTACCAACTGTCCTGGCTTGACACAATTCACACCTCTTTAACCTGGGGTTACCCCATCTCTGGATCTGTAAGGATTTAATCACCTGCTAATGGTCGCATTCCTAGCATTGTTTGGCATCTTTGAATTTGTCTATATATGTGTTTCTGGAACAGACCTCTTCATTCATCTGAGGAAGGAGCAGCGCTCCAAAAGCTAGTGACATCGAAACAAACCTGTTGGACTTTAACCTGGTGTTGTAAGACTTCGTACTATGCTCACCCCAGTCCAACGCCGGCATCTCCACATCATGTATGTTTCTGGACATTGTTTCATTCACCTGAGGAAGGAGCAGCGCTCCGAAAGCTAGTGACATCGAAACAAACCTGTTGGACTTTAACCTGGTGTTGTAAGACTTCTTACTGTGCTCACCCCAGTCCAACGCCGGCATCTCCACATCATGGCAACCATTCTTGAAGCAGAGAATGTAAATTGATTCAGAGGGGTGTTAGATTGTTGTTTGAAAAGAGGGCTATTGAAGGAGATGGTGACCGAATAGAAGGATGACTACTGTTGAGAGAATTATGGTCGATGGAGGTAATTATCAGTTTGTGTGCTGAAATTTGAACAATTCCATAAAATCAACATTAAATAGAAATTGAATCACAGGCCTAGATTTTCACAATGGCAGAGGAGGCCGAAACCCAGAAGTCCAGCCTCCAGACTTGTCTGATTTTTGTTACCCAGGCGTGGGCAACACAACATGCGCAGATCAGACCTGGTAGGAGCAGGTCTTAACTTTACAGAGTCCTTCGGGGAGATGAGGCTCCATTTTCAAGAGGTTGGGCACCCCTATGTGTTTTGTCCTGGGACACATTTGTGGAGAGGTAATGTGCCCTATGGGAGAGGACAGGTGCCCTTTACAATTGTTGAAAGTGGACAGAACTGTGTGGAAAAGATGCATAAACTTATTAGAACTGCCAAAAGAACTGTCGAAAGCAGCTGTCAAGCTGTCAAGGCATTAAAAACTCCGACACTTTAAATCTTTGAAAAAGATGTGGGGCGGGATCCTCCAACCCACCGCACTGGTTTTCAGGTGCAGCGTGCCCCCGCCCGCAGCGGGATTCTCCATCCTGCCAGCCAGCCAATGGGGTTTCCCAATGTGGGCTCCCCACGCCGTCGGAAAATCCATGGCCGTGAATGCGCCACCAGTGAAACGGAGGATCCCGCCAACGGAGAATCCAGCCCGTGGCGTGTTAAAGAAGGTTACTTGATATTACATTCTGCCTATTGACATAAACCTGAAGTTTATCATTACTGGGTTAGTGTTAAATGAATGATTTCACAAGCTTCCATTTTGCAGTTTAATTGACAGCTCCAAATAGTTATGGATTCTTTGATGTGGGGTTATGAACTCAAATAGAGGGCAGCACGGTGGCCTACGGCGCTGTGGACCTGGGTTCGAATTCCGACTCTGGGCACTGTCCGTGTGGAGTTTACACATTCTCCCTGTGTTTGCATGGGTTTCACCCCCACAACCCAAAATGTGCAGGTTCGGTGGATTGGCCACGCTAAATTGCCCCTTAATTGGAAAAAAAATAATTGGGTACTCAAAAATTAATTTAAAAAATGAATTCAAATACATGTTTTACAAATAATTAAGCACTTGAATTAAATGTTTGTTTACTTATTGGGGATTATGTAGTTGAAGGATTGTAATCTTTTAATATTTTTTCAGTGTCAGGTTCAGATTGAAAACCGGCGTGTAGTTCTCCATCTGCACAGACCAATTTTCTCCCCAGATGTGAACCTCTCCGAGTAAACAAAATGAGTGGGCCGGGTGTACACCATCACTCAGGTGGGGCACGGCCTGATAGAGTCAAAAGGCCACATACACAGATCACTTGCTTCAACATACTCCACATCTTAAAGGGTGCCCTGATCAGCACCGAAGTGAAACCCACCCTTGCCGCCATGCCTCCACCGCCCCCCCCCCCCCCCCCAATACCCAGCATGTGGTGGAGGCTGGCTATTGGGTGCAGTGCTGGACCAAATTCTGGGGAATGAAGCTGGACAGGTGATTGAGATGTTGCATTTTGAGGGGAGCATTTTAGTAATAGTGACCACAACATAGTAAAATTTAAGATTGTTATGGAAAAAGAAATAGGCAAGTTTCAAAAAAACGTTTTGTATTGGGGGGAGCAGATTTTAGTAAAATAAGGCAAAATCTGGCCAAGTTAGACTGGGAAGAGTTACTTGTGGGGAAATCTACAAAAGATCAGTGGAGGGCATTCAAAAAGGAAACGGGGAGGGTACAGGCTCAACATGTTCACTCTAGGGTGATAAGAAGGAGTAACAAGTCCTGAGAACCATGGATGACCAGATTTATTCAGGGTTCGATGGGAAGAAAAAGAGTGGTTTTTAGCAGGTTAGAGGGGAGCAAATCAGCAGAGGAATATTAGTGGAGTTACAGAAAGTGCAGGATGGAGCTTAAGAAAGCAATTAGGAGCGCAAAGAGGGGCTATGAGAAAGCTCTGGCTGGTAAAAGTAGAGAAAATCCCAAGCTATTCTATAAGTATATCAACGGGAAGAGAATAACCAGGGAAAGAATAGGGCCCATTAGGGACCAAGGGGGCAATCTGTGGGTGGAGCCAGAGGACATTGGTAGCGTGTTGAACAAATACTTCACATCTGTCTTCACCCAAGAGAATGAGAATGCAGGTATGGAACTCAGGGAGAGAGACTGTGAAGTTCTTGAGCAAATTGTCACAGGGAGTGACAAGGTATTGGAAATGGACAAAACTCCAGGTCTGGATGAATTGTGTCCCAGGCTGCTATGGGAGGTGAGGGAAGAGATTGCAGGGGCTCTGACCCAATTTTTTGATTCCTCTCTGGCCACGGGGTGGGGATGGGTGGGAGGGGGGGACTGCCTGAGGACTGGAGAACAGCTACTGTGGTTCCACTATTTAAGAAGGATTGTAGAGACAAGGCAGGGAACTACAAACCAGTGAGATTCACATCAGTGGTTGGGAAGCTACTGGAGAAGATTCTGAAGGAGAGTATCTATCTCCACTTGGATAGGCAAGGTTTGATCAGGGATAGTCAGCATGGCTTTGTTGGAGGGAGGTCATTTGATTACATTTTTGAGGCGGTGACCAGGTGTGTAGATGAGGATAGTACAGTTGATGTAGTTTATGGATTTCAGCAAAGAATTTGACAAGGTACCAAATGGGAGACTTATAAAGAAGGTAAACGCACAAGGGATACAGGGTAATTTTATAAGATGGATTCAAAATTGGCTTAGTTGTAGGAGACAGAGGGTGTTGACAAATGGCTGCTGTAGTAACCGGAAACCAATGCCCAGTGGCATACCACAGGGATCCGTGTTGGGTCTCCTATTATTTGTCATTTATATAAATGGCATAAATGACTATGTGGGGGGTAGGATCAGTTGGTTTGTAGATGAAGTTTAACCGGGTGGTTAACAGTGAGTCGAGTGTATTGGGTTACAGGAAGGTAGACGGAATGGTCAAATGGGAAGATAAGTGTCAGATGGAATTTAACCCTGAAAAGTGGGAGGTGATACAGTTTGGAAGGAGACATTTGAGACGGAAATATTCAATGAGAGACATAATACTAGAAAGTTCTGAGGAACAAAGTGACCTTGGCATGTGTTATGGGCCAGGGTTTAGAGAACCCCAAAGTGTATCAAGGAGTTCACCTGACCCACAACTTTTAATGGATTGTGGTATGGAGAGCACATGGCCCACTCTACAGGTGTGGTACAGCAGAAATGGAAAAGTATTTTTTAAAGCAAAACAATGTTTATTCTATGAACTCAAGTTAACCTTTTTAAAACATACAATGAACATCTTAGCAACCATTAATTCGAATACAACCCCCAAAGAATACAACACTAAGTAATGCTTACAATGTCCTTTTAACATCCAGAAGACTTACAAAAAACATAACCTTTAACAGAAGCACATCATGTTAAAGTCACTGCTGAAAACATTCATAATTCTGAATTCACCAAATGATCAAGAGATAGTGGGCTGGATTCTCCGCGAACCGGTGGGGCGGGCCACTGCGACGCCGAGGAATGGCGTGAACCACTCCGACGTCGGGCCACCCCAAAGGTGCGGAATCCTCCGCACCTTCAGGGGATCGGCCAGTGCCGGAGTTCAAGGCGCCGCGCCAGCTGGCGCGGAAGGGCTTGGTGCCATGTCAAGTGGCGCCGAAGGGCCTCCGCTGGCCGGTTCGAATTGGCGTATGCGCGGTAGCGCATGCGCCGGAGCGCCATCGTGTGCTGGCGTCATCCCAGCGCATGCGCAGGGGTGTTCTTCTCTGCCATGGCGGAGGTTGACTGCGGCCGGGGCAGAGGGAAAGAGTGCCCCCACGGTACTGGCCCGCCCGTGGATCGGTGGGCCCCGATTGCGGGCCAGGCCACCGTGGCGGCACCCTCCGGGGCCAGATCCCCTGCGCCCCTCCCCGAGGACTCTGCAGGCCACCCATGGAGCCAGGTCCTACCAGTAAGGACCTGTTGTGATTTACGCCGGCGGGACCCGCCGTAAACGGGCGGCCGCTCGGCCCATAGTGGGCCGGAGAATCGCCGGGGGAGCTGTTGCCAGCGGCCGCCGACCGGCGCAGTGCGATTCCCGCCCCCGCCAAAGCCCCAGCTCCGGAGAATATGGCAGCCGGTGGGGGCGGGATTCGCGACGCCCCCCGCCGATTCTCCGACCTGGTGGGGGGGTCGGAGAATCCCGCCCAGCCTTTTCATGGCAGAGAGAACAGCAGTACAGTTGCTTGTCTGACTTCAGCCCCAACACTGAAAACAAAACTAAAACACACCCTGCAGCAAACAGCCTAAAATGAAACTAAAAAGCTGACAGACAGCCCAGCTCCACCCACACTCTGACATCACTGATAAACACCCATTTCTTAAAGGTACATTTCTTAAACACCCATTTCTTAAAGGTACTCTCACATGACACCTCCCTACAAGAAAAATAAAATAAACCATCAACTTCAAGATGGTTTCAATTTTCACGTTTTCACTATCCTTTAAGAAATGCACACAGTAGATATACTTTGTTGTTTCAAAAAAATAACACGTGCAAACAGGTACAATAACATAGTCCATTTTTTTTTGGTTCTTCTTCTTCCAACTGAAATCCTTCTCGATTGCCAGTCTCTTTGAACAAGAAGGACCTTGCACGATCCCTCCATTTCTCTACGCCTCAGCATTTCTCTTTAAAGGCAGATACTTTAGTCCAATCTGATCACAGTGTACCTTGTAATTCTCCAACACATGAAATGAAAAATGAAATGAAAATCGCTTATTGTCACAAGTAGACTTCAAATGAAGTTACTGTGAAAAGCCCCTAGTCGCCACATTCCGGCACCTGTTCGGGGAGGCTGTTATGGGAAATGAACCGTGCTGTTGGCCTGCCTTGGTCTGCTTTCAAAGCCAGCGATTTAGCCCTGTGCTAAACAGCCCCTGAGCATTGGTTATCACAGCTATCAGGCAGTCAAATGCCTGTTGAAAGTCTGCTGTCCACTGAAATTGTCGACGTTTCTTCATCAAGTCTATCAGTGGAGCAACCACGCTACAATTTTTCACAAATGTTCGATCAAATCCACTCATGCCAAGAAATCGCATTATTTCCCTTCGTCTTGAGGGAATCGGAAACTCCTCAATAACTGTTGCTTTCACATCCGGCGTGACCATTCAACCCTGTCCGTTTGTATGGCCAAGGAAAGTGACTTGGGCTTTTCCAAATTCACTTTTGGCTAGGTTATCACCAAACCCGCCTCCTGAAGTCGATCGAATAACTCCATCAAATGTTTTAAATATTCTTTCCATGTCTGGCTGAAAATTACCAGATCATCGATGTATAACCGCACAATTGGGGAATCCTGAAACAACTTTGTTAGTTAACCATTGAAATGTGGCTGGGGCGTTTTTCATGCCAAATGGCATAACTTTGAATTGGTATATACCATCTGGAGTCACAAAAGCTAAAATCTCCTTCGCCCTTTCGGATAAAGGTACCTGCCATAACCTTTAAGTAATTCCAGTTTGGAAATAAAAGCTGATTGCCCCACTTTCTCAATGCAATCCTCCAAACATGGGATAAGATAAGAGTCCGTTCTTGTAACTGCATTAACCTTTCTATAGTCCACAGACAACATTTGGATACCATCTGGTTTTGGTACCATCACTATGGGTGAGCTCCATTGGCTGCAACCCACTTCAATTGTGCCATTTTTAAGCATACTCTCAATCTCTTTGTTATCCTATGCCAATTTTAAAGGGTTAAGTCTGTATGGATATTGTTTGATTGGAACAGCATTTCCCACATCTATACCATGTATAGCCATTTTAGTACTTCCCAATTTATCTCTACAAGATTGCCCACGTGATATAAATAACTCTTTCAGGTCAGTTCGTTTTTCCTCTGGAAGGTAACTCAACAATTTATCCCAATTCTTAAGAACATCCTCGTTTTCCAATTTAATTTGAGGTATGTCAAGTTCACAGTCATCTGGATTTGGTTCGTCACTTTGAGTTAGAATCATTAAAACCTCCTCATTTTTCTCTCCTTCCCGTTCAAAGTACCTTTTAAGCATATTCACATGACACACTCGGTGAGTCTTCCTTCTATCTGGCGTTTGTACCACATAATTCACCTCACTTAATTTACTTTCAATCTGATAAGGTCCACAAAACCTTGCTTTTAAAGGTTCACCTACCACTGGTAACAACACTAAAGCTTTATTTCCAACGGCAAAACTACGAACTTTGGATTTCTTGTCCGCTACCCGTTTCATCACATTTTGTGCAACTTTTAAATGTTGTCTAGCCAATTCACCTGCTGTATTTAATCATTCCCTAAAATTTGACACGTAATCCAAGAATGTCATTTCCGATATCTCACTCATCAATTTTTCCTTAATCAATTTAAGTGGTCCTCTTACCTCATGACCAAAAATTAGTTCAAAAGGACTGAATTTGGTTGACTCATTAGGTGCATCCCTAATTGCAAACAGTCTACGAATGGAATTCCTTTATCTCAATCCTCTAGATAATCGTGACAATAAGCCCTCAACATTGTCTTTAATGTCTGATGCCACCTTTCTAACGCTCCCTGCAAATCTGGATGGTACGCGGTTGATTTAAATTGTTTTATCCCTAAGCTATCCATAACTTCTTTGCATAACCTTGCAGAAAAATTTGATCCTTGATCCGATTGTACTTCTGTGGATAGTCCATATCTAGTAAAGAATTTAAGTAATTCCTCCACAATCTTTTTAGCTGTAATATTACGTACTGGAATGGCCTATGGAAACCTAGTAGACACATCCATTACAGTCAAAAGATATTGATTCCCACTTTTCGTTTTAGGAAGCGGTCCTATGCAATCAATTAGGACCCTTGTAAAAGGTTCCTCAAATGCTGGAAGGGGTATTAAGGGCGTTGGTTTTATCACTGCTTGAGGTTTCCCTATCACTTGGCATGTGTGACATGATTGATAAAATTTAACTACATCTTTATGTAGTCCAGGCCAATAAAAATGTTTCTGGATTTTAGCTTGAGTTTTCCTTATCCCCAAATGACCTCCCACTGGTACCTCATGTGCAACTCGCAACACCTCCTTTCTATACCCTACCAGCAATACTACTTCATGAACGTCTGCCCACTTTTCATCCGCCTGCATATGTAACGGTCTCCATTTTCTCATCAAGACGGTAATAACACTCTGGTATACACTCAGATTCCTCTTCCGTATATGCTTTCTGATACATCTGTTTTATTTCTATATCTTTCTATTGTAACGCCGCCAATTTTCCTGAACTAAAAATATCCGCCTCATCCTCCACCTGTTCTTGTTCTTTTTCAACCATGTGATCAAAAATCGTTTCTGATAATTGCACTTCAACTTCATCTTCTCTCTTTGATTTCTCCTCTTGTCTTAACCTGTGACTTTGCGACCTTGTTACTACACAATCCGGAGAAACCCAAGATATTCACCCTTCAACACTTCAGTTGTCTGATTCTCCACTGGCTTATCAACCACAGTAGACATCACTCCCACCTGTGATCCAGCTATATCATTACCCAAGATAAACTGTATTCCTGGACAAGATAGTTTCTCTATTACTCCCACTACCACTTCACCACTCTTCACTGGACTTTCCAACCTTACCTTATATAATGGAACACTACTCTTCTCACCCTGAATTCCACATATTATCACCTTTTCTGGCAACATTCTTCCCAAACTACATAAGTCCTCATCTCAAACCATTAAAGATTGACTAGCTCCCGTATCTCTTAAAATTGTGACTTCTTTACCTGCTCCTCCTGATACACATGAGTAAACTTTACCCACACAAGTAAATTCTTTAAAGAGATCTGGCACCTTCTTATCAATCACCTCTTGATCAGGCTGTACAATATTTTGCACCTCCTTCGCTTCACTTGGGTTTTCCTTTACCACTTTAACAAACCCCACTGTCTTATCCTGTTTTACCACATCAGCCTTCCCAGTGCTTTTCTTCAATCACCAACACTGTGACTTTACATGGCCTAGTTTATTACAGTGAAAACATTAGAATCTTTTCATTTCTTTTCCACCCTCCTGGATTTCTTTTTAAATCTGAGGTACACTTTCTTTATTATCGCCCTTCAGATCACCTTTACCTTTACCACTTGAGTATTTCTCATGTCCCCAGTTTCTATCCCTCACAGGCTGAAACTGATGTCGGAAACGAAACTTTGACTTATGAACTAATTCATAATCATCTGCCATTTCTGCTGCTAATCTCGCAGTTTAAACCTCTGCTCTTCTACATGACTTCTCACTACATCAGGAATTGAACTTTTAAATTCCTCCAAAAGTATAATTTTGCTGAGAGCTTCATACGTGTGGTCTATTTTCAAAGCCCTTATCCACCTATCAAAATTACTCTGTTTGATCCTTTCAAACTCCATGTATGTTTGACCAAATTCTTTCCTTAAATTTCTAAACCTTTGTCTGTAGGCTTCAGGCACTAGTTCATATGCACCTAAGATGGATTTTTTCACCTCCTCATACGTCTCAGATACCTCCTCTGATAATGATGCAAACACTTCACTAGCCCTATCTACCAGCTTTGTTTGAATCAGTAATACCCACATGTCCTGTGGCCATTTCATTTGTTTAGCTACCTTCTCAAATGAAATGAAAAAGGCTTCTACCTCCTTCTCATCAAACCTCGGTAATGCTTGGACATATTTAAATAGATCCCCACCAAGCCTTCGACTATGACGCTCTTTCTCACTATCCTCATCACTACCATCCAACTGTATGTTTCCCTTTATGCCTGCCAATTTTAACTGACTGTCATGTTTCATGGCCATTTTCTGAAGTTCAAACTCTCTCCCTTTATCTTTTTTCCTGATCTGTATCTCCCTTTCTCTTTCTTTTTCCTTTCGCTCTCTTTCCTTTTCCTCTCTATCTCTTTCATATTCAAGCTGCTTTACTTCTTTCTCATGTTTCATTTGTTTAATTTGTAACTGAATTTGAGCCATTTCCAATGAGTGAAACTGTATCTCAGGCAACTTTAAATGCTTAGCCACCGCCATAATTACCTCACCTTTTCGCATTTTGTCAGGTAATGTTAACTGCAATGTTCTTGCCAAATCTAACAGTCTGCTTTTTGTCTCTGTCCGTAAGGTCTCCACCCCCAAAAACTTCAGAGCCTCTGAAAGAGCCATTGTCCACAACACACTCCCCACTTAAACAAGAATACCACACCTGAAAAGCAACCACAATATGCTCACCCCTCACTGTATTTAAGTTCACTAAGCCAATCCAATAGATAGACTTTTATCCCGGACGATCCCCTAATTTGTCCTGGGCCAGGGATTAGAGAACCCCAAAGTGTATCATGGAGATCACCTGACCCACAACTTTTAATAGATTGTGGTATGGGGAGCACACGGCCCACTCTACAGAAGTGGTTCAGCAGAAATGGAGAAGTATTTTTTAAAGCAAAACAATGTTTATTCTATGAACTCAAGTTAACCTTTTTAAAACAAACAGCCTAAAACAAAAGTAAAAAGCTGTCAGAAAGCCCAGCTCCACCCACACTCTGACATCACTGATGAACACCCATTTCTGAAAAGTACATTTCTTAAACATCCATTTCTTAAAGGTACTCTCACATGACATCTCACATGACACATGTTTATCCATAGATCTCTGAAGACAGAAGGGCAGGTTAATAGGGTAATGAAAAGGCACATGGGACACTTGCCTTTATCAATGGAGGCATAGATTACATAAGCAGGGAGGTCATGTTGGAGTTATATAGGACTTTGGTGATGCCACAGCTGGTGTGCTGTGTACGATTCTGGTCACCACATTGTAGGAAGGAAGTGATTGCACTGGAGGGGGTGTAGAGGAGAATCACCAGGATGTTGGCTGGGATGGAACATTTAAATTATGAAGAGAGGTTGCATAGGCTTGGGTTGTTTATGTTGGAGCAGAGAAGACTGAGGGGGCGACATGATCGAGGTTTATAAGATTATGAGGGGCATGGGCTGGGTGGATAGGGAGCAGATGGTCACCTTAGTTGAAGGGTCAGTTACGGGAGGACACAGGTTCAAGGTGAGGGGCAGGAGGTTTAGTGGGATTTGAGGAAAAGTGTTTTTTCACAGAGGTTGGTAATGGTCTGGAATGCACTTACTGGGAGGGTGGTAGAGGCAGTTTGCCTCATCCTTTAAAAACTATCTGGATGAGGACTTGGCATGTCATAACATTCAAGGCTATGGGACAAGTGTTGGCAAACGGGAATTGGTGGGCAGTTCAGGTGTTTTTCATGTGTCAGTGCAAACTCGATGGGCCAAAGGGATTCTTTTACGCTATGATTCTGTGAAAATGCATTGAAATTGATTAAAATAAGGTTCATGCCCTTGGTGGGTGTGAGCCTCGTGACATCACTGGCAAGGGGCGTGGAATATCAGGAAACACAATCTCTGGTGAGAGTCGGGAAACGCGATCCTCTCCGGATGTAGTACCCACCTCACTGTTCTCTCTGATGGCTGAAAATCGCCGCCAGTAAATTGCTTTTATGATTAAGAGTTTTTACTGAAAAACTAAAGCCTGCGGTGGTCATTTAGAACAAAATATGTGATTCAATCTCAGAATAGCTCCAAACGCCTGCCCCTGGTGGATACTGGGTGAGTTGCAATGGTAGGTATAAGGGAAAAGAATGGTGGGTGGAGTGGAGTAGGGTAGCCATGAGTTGGGGCTAACTTGGCATCAGAGCTCTAAAGGGCATGGGGTGGGTAAAATGGCAAAGGTTGGCAAGGAAGGTGTGAGGGACTGTGGGGGTGGCAAGGGGATATGAAATGGCATGAGATTAGCATGCAAGGGCATGGGTTGTGTGTTGATGGCATGGGGATTCGTGAAGGGTTGAGGGCTGTATTTTGTTTTAATGCTTTTAGAAAGGTCTTTGATAAAGTGCCAACAGCCTCCACACGGGGCATCGAGTATAAAAGTTCACAAATCATGTTACAGTTATATAGAACATTGGTTAGGCCACATTTGGAATACTGTGCCCAATTCTGGTCACCACACTACCAGAAGGACATGGAGGCTTTGGAGAAAGTACAGAAAAGGTTTACCAGGATGTTGCGTGGTATGGAGGGTATTAGCTATGAGGAGAGATTGAATAAACTTGGATTGTTCTCCCCAGGAGGCTGAGGGGCGACCTGATAGGAGTTTCTCAAATTATGAGGGGTATAGATAGGGTGAACAGTTAGAGGCTTTTTCCCAGGGCGGAAATGAAAATTACAAGGGGGCACAGGTTCAAGGTAAGGGGGGATAGGTTCAGTGGAGATGTGCGGGGAAAATTGTTGACACAGAGGGTGGTGGTGGCCTGGAATACACTGCCAAATGAGGTGGTTGAGGCAGATACGTTAGCGATCTGGAAGAATTATCTGGATAGACACATGAACAGATGGGGTATCGAAGGATACAGGCGGTTGGTCGAGATAGGACACGTGATCGGCGCAGGCTGGGAGGGCCAAAGGGCCTGTTCCTGTGCTGTATTGTTCTTTGTTCTATCCAGTCACTCATTCCTGTGTCGCTCCACTCGACTCCCTGAGAACCCTACTACCTCAGGAACGAAAACCCCAACTGCCGGGGCACTTTCTCCCAGGTCGGGTTCATGTGAATAAGAGCAACCATGTATTAAGTGGTCTGACCCTGTGTGATTTGAATTCCAAAATGAACCACAAACTAGAGAAAGCCTCTAGTCTCATCAGTTTAATGTCCTTTGAAGTCAAATTACCAACCCAAGCTGACAAGATCAAAATTCATAAAAGAACGAAGAGTGAAATAGCTGATCAAGTCTAACTTGATGAGATCAAATCTGAAGCACAGTCAGCAATGCTTTGAGGTATACACGTCAAATAGCTACCTACAATAATCAAATAAATGCAAAAAAAATAAAGGCATGAATTTTTCGGTAAGATTTGCATATTGCCAGATAAACAAAGTTTACCCATCATTTTGCTGAGGAGAAACCTGACTATCTGCCCCAGAAAGCAATATACAATTCTCAATCTGCTGTGCACCATCTAAACTTATTTTTAAAACCACAGCGAAAAGCAAAGATGCATACTTGGGACTGCTGCTTTGATACAGGAGCCGATGACTGACAGCAAGCATCTTCTCAATTGGGAAATATAGGACTTCGTGGGGATAGCAGAAAACAATTTGAAATAGAGGGCTGGATTTTGGGGCTCGATCCCAGCTCCTCACCGCCTGGCGTGTTTTTGGTCAGGGTCATGTAAAATATGTCTGATGCTCAGCCCACCTTCTTCCCACCCTCCCTGACCTATTTCCCATAATACAAGGATGGATAAGGGCTGCCCACCCATCGGCCTATTGAGACCCGTCACTGCCAATTAATTGACACTTAAGGGCCTCAATCCATCTCCATTGCCGTAAAACATGGGGCAGTGGTCGGCGGGCAAGAATGCAAAAGCTGTTTGTGATACGGTTTCTTTGAAAAAGCAGACAGTCAGGGGGACACTTCGATTGGGGGGAGGGGTGCCCTGTGCACATTGGGGTCAGCCGCTCAAAATGTCCCCCTCTTTATTCTACCTCGCCTGCCCTTAGAAACTTTACCCCCCATCTCTCCTCACCCCAACTCTGCATTACCCCCTCTCAAGGCTCTCTGATCTCTCCCTGAATAAGTCTGGGATTTGGCTGCTTTTGATGGCCGTGATCCTCTTCCTGAGGACTCATTGCAGTCCCAGCAGCACCCACTACTGAGTTCCAGTGTTCCTCACAACGGTAGAGTAGCTGGCCAAGCAGATAGGCCAGCAGCTCTCGAGGGTGGGACTGGAAGTCCACTGAGGGGTAGAGATCTGACCCTGCCGGCAGCCAGAGCGGAACAGCTTCTGAAAAAGGTGACCTGTCAGGACTGACTGACTTTCCATCTGGGTGGGGGCATGGGGTGTGGGGGGTTAAGGTGTGGGGGAGGGGCTGGAGTTAGAGGCTGGTCGGGGGAGGGTGTGTGGAGGAATTGGGTGTGTGGGGAGGGGTGTGTGGTGGGTGTAGGGTGTGTGGGAGAGGGGCTATGGGGGGCATATGGTGTGTGGGGGAGGGGGTGGAGTTGGGACTGAGGGGGAGAGGGCCTTTGGGGAAGGGACCTGGGGACATCAGATGTGAGGGGAAGGGTGTGTGGGGGGAATGGTGTGTGTGAGGGAGGGGTTGTGGGGCATGAGAGGCATGGATGTGGGGCAGAGGGTATGGAAGTCATGGAATGCGTGACGGAGGTTGTGTTGGGGTCATGGGATTTATGAGGGAGGGTGCATGGGGTGTGTGGGGAGTGGCGATGATGGGCATTGGGTATGTGGGGAGGGCATGTGGGGGAGGGGGTGTGGGGCCTTGGGTACATGGGGAGGGAGTGTGGGGGCATGGGATTGTGGGAGAGGGCTGTGGGGTCATGGGGAATGTGGGGGAGGGTGTCATAATATACATCAGTATATCATGGTGCAGACATACACTGATGGACACACAGTGGGACCAATCAACACACACAACACCGCAGCCAATCACCAGTGAGAACACACGCACTATAAAGACAGGGGGCATCAGAGTTCCCGTTCATTCGAGTTGCAGCTAGCTAGGAGGACAGAGCTCACAACCTGTAACACAGACATTCACCATGTGCTGAGTGCATCGACTGGTTAACACAAGGCAAAGGTCTTTAGTTAAAGCTAGTATCGTATTAACCCACAGTCTAAGTATGTTTAAACAGTTAATGATTCAATAAAATAGTGTTGCACTATTTCAAGTGTTGGTGACCTGTATGTGATCCAGAACACCCAACACATCATGATACCAGGAGTTGAGGGACATTAGCACTTCTTAGACCTACCTGCAAGAGATCTGCCTTCCGCCAGCATTCCGTCATCCTGCAACATGGATAACATCAGCCCACCGCCGCCGCCGCCGCTCCGCCGGCAACCTCGGGCCAACTGGAAGATTTTCAAACAGCGCTTCCAGCTCTACCTCGAAGCCACGGACAGGGAGGGCGCCTTGGACACCAGAAAGATTGCTCTTCTCTCCACGGCCGGGGACAATGCCATCCACATTTTCAACTCTCTCACCTTTGCGGATGATGAAGATAAAAACGAAGTTCAAGACGGTCCTCCTCAAGTTTGACACTCACTGCAGCGTAGAGGTGAATGAAAGTTTTGAGCGCTACGTGTTCCAACAGCGTTTGCAGGGTATGGATGAACCTTTCCAATCCTTTCTCACGCACCTCCGCATCCTTGCGCAGTCTTGCAGCTCCAGGCCCACCTCCGACTCCATGATACGCGACCAGATTGTTTTTGGTGTTCAGTCGGACCCCCTACGTCAGCAGCTCCTCAAAGTAAAGCAACTCACCCTAGCGACCGCCATCGAGACCTGTGTCTTACATGAAAACGCCACGAGTCGGTATTCCCATATACAAGTGGCTGAAATGGCGCGGCAAGGTCCCCACGAGGCGGAACGGGTCCAAGTGATTGAGCACTCCAGGGCCTCAGCCTGGATGAAGGCGACCGTTTTGCGTGCTTTTCGCGGACTCCCGCGCTTGTGCGCACCAAACGAGGGGACGGCGACGTTGAGGAATGTAATGCGCAGGCGCGCACCACGCACGACCGCACCGTGCATGCGCGGTGGCGCAGCGAACGTGCTGACGTCACGACGTGCGGCAACTGTGGCTCCGCCCATTTAAAGCGGCAATGCCCTGCAAAATCTCGACAGTGCCTACAATGTGGCAGACTTGGCCACTGTGCTGCCTTATGCCGAGCAGCTCAGCCTGCCAATTCATATCGCTTCAGCCAGCCTCGCAGGAAGGACAATTCAACCCACGGTCACCGAGTCCGATGCGGACCTCCCACACAGCAGTGACACCGAGGACCCAAAGGCTCCTTTTCGAGTCGGTGTCGTAACGAAAAACAGGCTGTCCCCGAAGCAAAGACACCAGCCGCTGTCGGTATACAGCATCGATCCAGACGATGAGTGGTGTGCAACCCGGACGGTCAACCGGTCCCAAATACAATTCCGCCTGGACACTGGTGCCTCTGCCAATCTCATTGCGCGGTCTGCTTTCCAAAGCCTTTGTGTCAAACCAGCCATCCTTCCATCGGCCTGCCAGCTATTGGATTATAATGGCAACGTCATTCCTGCTAGCGGCTCGTGACATCTTGAAGTGACGCACAGGTCGCGCAAAGCCATCCTTCATTTCGAGATCGTGGGCTCCTCGAAAGACTCCCTGCTTGGCGCACCGGCATGCAAGCTGTTGAACCTCGTTCAGAGAGTGCATTCTCTCTCTCTCCTGATGACATGTCTGCCTTCCAGGACGTTGATTTCAGGGCGCAACTCAATGCCATCATCGACCAGCACCGCGACGTCTTCGAAGGCATGGGCATGCTCCCATATACTTACAAGATCCTACTCAAATAGAACGCCACGCCTGTGGTGCATGCACCTCGCAGGGTCCCAGCACCCCTTAAGGACCGCCTCAAGCAGCAGCTGCAGGACCTCCAGGACCAAGGAGTGATCTCCAGAGTTACGGAACCAACCGACTGGGTCAGTTCATGGTGTGTGAAAAAAAACCTTCCGGCGAGCTGAGAATTTGCATTGATCCCAAGGATCTGAATCGCAATATCATGAGGGAGCATTATCCAATTCTCAAGCGCGAAGAGATCACGGGCGTCATTCTCCGACCCCCCGCCGGGTCGGAGAATGGCCGTTGGCCGCCGTGAATCCCGCCCCCGCCGAAGTCTCCGAAGGGAGAAAAGTCGGCGGGGCGTTAATGGCGCCGCTGCCGCGGAGAATGTCACGGGTCTGCGCAAGGCAGCCGATTTTCGGCCTGCCGATATTCTCCCTTCCGGATGGGCCGAAGTCCCGTCGACGTGATGACCGTTCACGTCGACGTGAATCAAACCTCCTTTTCATCGGCGTGACCCGGTGCTCCAGGCTCACGCCGACCAGCGAGGAGGTGAGTGACGGCCTGGGGGGTTGGCTCTGGGCAGGAAATGGCGTGGCCGCAGACTGATTGCCTGAGGAGAGGTGTGTCTCGGCTTGTGTGTGTGTGCGGCGGGGGGGGGGGTTGGTTAGAGTAGGCTGGGCTCCGGGGGAGTGCCGGGAGGGGGTCTGTGCCGGGGTGGAGGTTGGGGGTTGTGGAGGGGGTCCGTGCCGGGGTGGAGGTTGGGGGGGGGGTCCGTGCTGGGGTGGAGGTTGGGGGTTGGGGAGGGGGTCCGTGCCGGGGTGGAGGTTGGGGAGGGGGTCCGTGCCGGGGTGGAGGTTGGGGAGGGGGTCCGTGCCGGAGTGGAGGTTGGGGAGGGGGTCCGTGCCGGGATGGAGGTTGGGGAGGGGGTCCGTGCCGGGGTGGAGGTTGGGGGGGGGGGGTCCGTGCTGGGGTGGAGGTTGGGGGTTGGGGAGGGGGTCCGTGCCGGGGTGGAGGTTGGAGGGGGTCCGTGGGGTGGAGGTTGGGGGCTGGGGAGGGGGTCCGTGCCGGGGAGGAGGTTGGGGGGGGGGTCCGTGCTGGGGTGGAGGTTGGGGGTTGGGGAGGGGGTCCGTGCCGGGGTGGAGGTTGGGGGGGGGGTCCGTGCTGGGGTGGAGGTTGGGGGTTGGGGAGGGGGTCCGTGCCGGGGTGGAGGTTGGGGGGGGGGTCCGTGCTGGGGTGGAGGTTGGGGGTTGGGGAGGGGGTCCGTGCCGGGGTGGAGGTTGGGGGGGGGGTCCGTGCTGGGGTGGAGGTTGGGGGTTGGGGAGGGGGTCCGTGCCGGGGTGGAGGTTGGGGAGGGGGTCCGTGCCGGGGTGGAGGTTGGGGAGGGGGTCCGTGCCGGGGTGGAGGTTAGGGGGGGGGGGGGGGTCCGTGCCGGGGTGGGTGATGGGAGGGCAAATGAGTTGGTCCACCTGGCCAGGTGCCAGCATCCAACAGTTGGACCCATGCGGTCCATGCCACCTGGCTGGGGGGAGGAGGGGATATGGGCAATGATGACATGTTCGCGTTCCCCTCCCCCCCACCAGGCCGTCATGTTTTCAGACCATCCAGCGATGTTGGCCGCCGTGGTGGCAGCCGCTCATGTCTATGTTGCCCTGGATGAGGAGGAGGAGGAGGAGGAGGAGCGTGCCAGAGAGGCGGCGCAGGCTGCCGCAGAGGGGCAGGCGGCAGCCACCCAGGCTGGAGGGACACCTGACCGACAGGACGAGGAGGGGGAGGAGGACGTCGCGGCCCCACGGCAACGGAGGCACCCGAGGGCGCCCCGTGTGTACCGGCCCCGGCAGTCATACCAGGACCTCACGGACCGGGAATGCAGGAGGAGACTCCGGATGAGCCGGGAAACCGTGGCACACATCTGCCACCTGCTGGCACACCTGTCACCGCGTGGCACTGGCGGGGGACACCCTCTCCCCGTGTCCGTCAAGGTTACGGTGGCCCTGAACTTTTATGCAACGGGGTCATTCCAGGCACCGAGTGGGGACCTGTCCGGCATATCGCAGACATCGGTGCATCGGTGCATCCGGGCAGTGACAGATGCCCTTTATGCCATGGCGCACCGCTACATCCGCTTCCCCGTGGACCGGGCCAGCCAAGATGCCCGGGCCGTGGGCTTCTCTGCCATTGCCGGGTTCCCCATGGTCCAGGGCGCGATCGATGGGATGCACGTCGCCGTGCGGCCACCTGCAGATAACAGGGCCGTGTTCACTAATAGGAAGGGGACCTATTCGATGAACGTACAGGTGGTCTGCGACCACCGCATGATGATCCTGCACGTCTGCGCCCGTCACCCAGGCAGTGTACACGACTCATTCGTGTTGTCGCGGTCATCAATCCCCGGCATGTACGAGGGACGCCATCCCCGGCTGAGGGGCTGGTTGCTGGGCGACAGGGGCTACACATTGCGATCGTGGCTGATGACGCCTATACGGAGGCCACGCAATGAGGCGGAGAACCGCTACAATGATGCCCATGTAGCGACAAGGGGAGTGATCGAGAGGTGCTTTGGCGTGCTTAAGATGCGTTTCAGGTGCCTGGACCTCTCTGGGGGCGCCCTCCAGTATCGGTCAGATAGGGTCGGCCGCATCATTGTGGTGTGCTGCGTCCTGCACAACATAGCCCAGCAGAGGGGCGATGTGCCGCAGGCAGAGGAGGGCGGAGTGGAGGAGCAGCAGGAAGAGGCCCAGTCCTCCCCAGATGAGGGGGATGGGGGCAATGGTCAGGGCAGACGGGGTAGACACAGACGGGTGGCTGTCCACCGTTACCGGCTGGCCCAGTGGGCACGAGACAGACTGATAGACGCCCGCTTCACTGACTAGATGGGCGTGGGAATCGGGTAGTATGGCCACAGACCGCACACCATGACAACAGCCGACCACCCACACCCCCCACCCATCCACCCACCCAGCACCCTCACCCCCCTCCCCAACCCCACACGCCCCACCCGCATGCACACCACCCCCCCACTCCCAATTGCCGATCCACCGGCGGCACAACGGGCCGGGCTCACCCAGTTGCGGGTGGACACATGTCTATCGGAGGCCATGGAGAATGATGACAACCCGCCTCCGATGAGCTCCTGGCTCTACATCGTTGGACTATGTCTGACCCATGGCCACAGTACCACCATCCACCCGGACCATCCCTGCATGCGGCTGTGACACTGCAGCGCACGGTCCCGTCCTCTGCCCGGGGGAAGTTGATGGCGGCCCAGGGGGAAGGGGGCAGACTCACCTGGGGCTGAGGTAAGACCACCCCTCACACACACACTTGCGCTCAACGTACATGACACCCCCGCACACTTTGTACAGAGCACAAAGGCAGCTTCGGTAGGTGTAACATTGACTTTAATAACCAAAGGAGTTCAGGCACGTGCCCTAGCGCCTAAAACTCATCTGTGCCCTGCACCCGTGCCAACTTACTCAGTGTCTAATTGTTTGGCCTTACGGGCCCTTTGACTACGTCTACGTGGTTCCCCAGACGGTACAGCAGAACTGGAGGTGGACTCCTGTGATTCCTGCCCTCTGACACTGGATCTCTTTGGCGGCAGTTTCCTGGGGCGTCCTGGCCTAGATGGGCCAGGCTGCGGCCCGGGCGACTGGGATGGCGAGCTGCCAGCCTGTCCTGCCCGTTGCCCACCCGATGCACCTGGGACGGAAGGGGGGGAGTCCGAGGTGTCGCGGTGTACCGGGACCTCCCCTACAGAGGGAGCCGGGACGGACCACACCACCTCCTCCTCCCTCGGGGTGCCCGATGGCCCCCAGGCCTCTACATGGGTGGGGGATGCGAACGGACTGGCCATCCGACGCGCCCCCGACATCTGGCGCTGCCAGTCCTGGAGGCCCGTGCTGGTATCGACAGGGGTCTGCAGGTTTGCAGCCATGGAGCCCCGGGGGTTGTCGAACCCTGTCTGCGACAGTGCGACGCCAGCTCGCACATGGCCACTGGCGCCGATGCCCTCAGCGATGGCCTGCTGAGACTGGGCCATGGCCTGCAGAGACTGGGCCATGGCCTGCAGAGACTGGGCTATGGCCTGCTGAGACTGGGCCATGGCCTGCTGAGACTGGGCCATGGCCTGCTGAGACTGGGCTATGGCGTGCTGAGACTGGGCTATGGCGTTGAGCGCCTCTGCCATCTGGCGCTGGCACTGGCTCATGGCCTCCTGTGAGAGGGCAGCCATTTCCTGGGCCACAGACGCCGCCTGCACGGAAGGCCCCAGGCCTCGCAAACCGTTCCCCATGTCTGACACCGTCGCACCCATTGCCTCCACCGCGGACGCCACCCGTGCGGTGTCAGCCTGGGTGGCACGCATGACCGGGACCACTCCCAGCTCCTGGACGCGGGTGGACTCCTCCACCTGCGACCGCAGCCGCCGCAAGCCACCCGTCACCCTATTCGCTCGTCTCCGTGTCGGTGGTTGCATCGGATCTATGTGTGGGTGTGGTAACTGCAGGAACCCGGGATCCATCTGGGCGGCAGATGTTCGCTTGGCCTGGGCTGTCCTCCGACCGCCCGGTCCCTCTGCTGCTCCTACCTCCACCTGCTGTACCGGGACGGCTGTGTTGTGCGCACCAGTGAGTGTACCAGACGCCTCATCACTAAAGTGCCCAACCGTGGTGAGTGTTTCTGCGATGGTGGAGGGTGTTGGTGACAGCAGTGGCGTTGTGTCGTGCTCTTCGTCCCACTCTGAGTCCATGGCACTTTGGGGTGGGGGTTCGTCTCCACCCATCCACTCTGAGTCACTGTCCGGTATTTCGTCTTCCCGGGTAGGGGTGTCCTGGGTAGTGCTGTCCCGGGTAGTGCTGTCCCGGGTAGTGCTGTCCCGGGTAGTGCTGTCCCGGGTAGTGGTGTCCCGGGTAGGGGTGTCCTGGGTAGTGGTGTCCCGGGTAGGGGTGTCCTGGATAGTGGTGTCCTGGGTAGTGGTGTCCTGGCTCGGATGTGACGGGGCCCTGTGGCTGCCCCCCTCATCGCTGGGTGGTCGCTCCCGCACGTGACGGGGGTGTCGTCTCCCTGTTGCTCCAGGTCTCTCCGTCTCCCGTGGTCTCCGAGGGGCATCCTGCGGGCGTCGCATGCTGGAGGGTCCGGGTCTCTCCGTCTCCCGTGGTCTCCGAGGGGCATCCTGCGGGCGTCGCATGCTGGAGGGTCCGGGTCTCTCCGTCTCCCGTGGTCTCCGAGGGGCATCCTGCGGGCGTCGCATGCTGGAGGGTCCGGGTCTCTCCGTCTCCCGTGGTCTCCGAGGGGCATCCTGCGGGCGTCGCATGCTGGAGGGTTCGGGTCTCTCCGTCTCCCGTGGTCTCCGAGGGGCATCCTGCGGGCGGTGTGCATCTGCGGGGATGGGTGCCTGGACGTTTGGTCCTGCGATACACAATGAAGCATGCATGGTTAGACATCAGGCAGTGATCAGGTGATACGGGAGAGGGGGATATAGGGGAGGGGGGATATGGGGACGGGCTGTTGGTGGCTCACTTGCTCGTGGGGCCCCGACCTCTGCATCAGCAACCTCCCGGTCCTCAGGCCCGCCAGCCAGTTCCAGGGCCCTTTCCTCGTGTACGGTCAGTGGCCTCTCATCAGCGGGCCCTCCTCCAGTCCTCACATGCTCCCTATTGTTGTGTGCGCGCTTCTCCTGGGGGGGGGGGGGGTGGTGGCAGGGGTAAAAGGCAACAGTGTTAGGCAGGTATATGAATGCACGCCATCGGTTGCGCGTGCATTGCAGAGGTTAAGGTTAGGGCTGGATTCACTTGGGGATATGGGGGATATGGGGGAGGGGGGATATGGGGGAGGGGGGATATGGGGGATATGGGGGAGGGGGGATATGGGGGATATGGGGGAGGGGGAATATGGGGGATATGGTGGAGGGGGGATATGGGGGAGGGGGGATATGGGGGATATGGGGGAGGGGGGGATATGGGGGAGGGGGGATATGGGGGAGGGGGGATATGTGGGAGGGGGATATGGGGAGGGGGGGATATGGGGAATAAGGGGGAGGGGGGATATGGGGGAGGGGGGAATATGGGGGAGGGGGGATATGGGGGAGGGGGGATATGGGGGAGGGGGGAATATGGGAGATATGGGGGAGGGGGGATATGGGGGAGATGGGGGAGGGGGGATATGGGGGAGGGGGGATATGTGGGAGGGGGGATATGGGAGAGGGGGGGATATGGGGAATATGGGGGAGGGGGGATATGGGGGATATTGGGGAGGGGGGATATGGGGGAGGGGGGAATATGGGGGATATGGGGGAGGGGGGATATGGGGGATATGGGGGAGGGGGGATATGGGGGAGGGGGGATATGGGGGATATGGGGGAGGGGGGATATGGGGGAGGGGGGATATGGGGGAGGGGGGGATATGGGGGAGGGGGGATATGGGGGATATGGGGGGAGGGGGGGAGATGGGGGAGGGGGGGATATGGGGGAGGGGGGGATTTGGTGGAGAGGGGATATGGGGGATATGGGGGACGCTCACCCTGCCTGCTCTGACGAGGTCGTTCACCTTCTTGTGGCACTGGGTGCCTGTCCGTGGTGTTAGGGCCACAGCGGTGACGGCCTCTGCCACCTCCCTCCACAGACGCCGGCTGTGGCGTGGGGCAACTCTGCGGCCGTGCCCGGGATACAGGGCGTCCCTCCTCTGCTCCACCGCATCCAGGAGCGCCTCCACATCGCGTGACTCGAACCTCGGGGCTGAGCGACGGCCAGCCATCAAGTCGGGTGTTGCGGTCGGCTGTTCCGGTCGGGTGGGGGGGAGCTGCGCGGCCTTATGAGCCGTCACGCCGTGCAGCGCGTATGACGCTGCACGGCGTGAACCACTGCGCAAGCGCGGATCCCGTTACGTCGCTGCTAGCCCATTTCGGGCCGCAGACTATCGGCCCATTTTTATGACGTGACGCAAGTGGGATTTGCGCCGTTTTTTGCGCCGATCGGCGGAGTTTCCGCCGATAACGGAGAATTTCGCCCCACATGCGAGATGGCGCACGCCAAGCTCTTCATCAAACTCGACGCCTCGAAAGGATTCTGGCAAATCCAGCTCGACAAATCCAGCAGGAAACTGTGTATATTTGATACCCCCTTTGGCAGATATTGTTACACCAGGATGCCGTTTGGGATCATATCTGCTTCAGAAGTGTTCCACAGGATCATGGAACAAATGATGGAAGGCATTGAAGGTGTTCGCGTCTATGTCGACAACATAATCATTTGATCCACCACCCTGCAGGAGCATGTCAGTTGCCTCCAAAGTGTGTTCAAACGCATACGTGAGCAGGGCCTACGCCTCAAAAAGCCAAATGCTCGTTTGGTCAGACGGAACTCAAGTTCCTAGGGGACCACATCTCCCAGTTGGGTGTGCAACCGGATGCGGACAAGGTGGCTGCTATCACAGCCATGAAAACGCCAGAGGACAAGAAGGCGGTCCTCCGATTTCTGGGCATGGTCAACTTTTTAGGGAAGTTCATCCCCAACCTCGCCTCTCATACCACAGCTCTCAGGAATCTGGTCAGGAAGACAACAGACTTCCAATGGCTTCCTGCCCACGAGCGCGAATGGAGAGAACTCAAAACCAAACTCACCACGGCCCCGGTCTTAGCTTTCTTTGATCCAGCAAAAGAGACCAAAATTATCGACCCGATGCCAGCCAATCCGGCATTGGGGCAGTGCTCCTGCAACGCGATGTGGCCTCATCATGGGCCCCCGTTGCATATGCGTCACGCGCCATGACGCCCACGGAACAGCGCTACGCGCAGATAGAAAAGGAATGCCTGGGCCTTCTGACCGGTGTCATCAAGTTTCACGATTATGTGTACGGCCTTCCTCAATTCACCGTCGAGACATCACATCGTCTGCAGTCATCCGTGCCTGTAAGGACACCTTTGCTCGACACGGCATCCCACTCACTGTGATGTCGGAAAATGGTCCCTGCTTCGCAAGCCAGGAATGGTCCAACTTTGCCAGGAGGTACAACTTTGTGCATGTGCCATCCAGTCCCCTGTACACCCAATCCAACGGCAAAGCGGAGAAGGGCGTCCACATAGTCAAATGGCTCCTCTGCAAGCCTGTCGGTGCTGATCCGATTTCTACCTCGCCTTGCTGGCCTATCGCTCGGCCCCACTGTCCACTGGCCTGTCGCCAGCCCAGCTACTCATGGGTCGCACCCTGAGGACGATGGTGCCGTCCATTCATGTCCCAGACCTTGATCACGTTCCGGTCCTTCAACAAATGCAGCTGTCTCGTGCACAGCACAAGGCGGCTCATGACTCCCGTGCAGTTGATCTCCCTGCTCTGGCTCCAGATGACAATGTCCGCATCCATCTTCCGGATGGTGGCTGGTCTGCAACTGCTGAGGATCTTCGGCAGGTAGCCCCCCCGCTCGTTCCTGGTTCGTCTACCGGATGGCTACATTCTGCGCCGCTATCGACGTGCCCTTCGTCTCGTTCCGCGCTCGCTACATGATCCTCCACCATTGCCTCGCCCTCTTGTTGACCCTGACCTGGACTATGCAGAGACTCCGGTCACTCTGCATCCTCCTCACTCTGACGCAGTCCAGCCCGCTCCTCAGCCGACGGCTCCCGACCCACCCTTGAGGCTGTTAACCAGAATTCGTCGCCCACCTCAGAGACTTAATTTGTGAACTTCGTGGACTGATGGACTTTCCGATTTGTTCTGTTCTCCCGCTTAATCATTCAAGTGGTTTGTATATAGCGTTCATCTCATTATTCTTGTGACACACTGTTTTCCTGCACCAGGCACCTTCCCATGTAAATAGATTAGTTTTCATGTACATAGTCCTGTAAATATTTTGCACACAAGTAGTCAGGAACATTCACCATACACTATTTATTGCCTCGCAGGTACATTTTTTATAAAAGGGGGGATGTCATAATGTACACCAGTATATCATGGTGCAGACACACACTGATGGACACACAGTGGGACCAATCAACACACACAACACCGCAGCCAATGACCAGTGAGAGCACACGCATTATAAAGACAGGGGGCATCAGAGTTCCCGCTCATTCGAGTTGCAGCTAGCTAGGAGGACAGAGCTCACAGCCTGTAACACAGACATTCACCATGTGCTGAGTGCATCGACTGGTTAGGACAAGGCAAAGGTCTTTACTTAAAGCTAGTATCGTATTAACCCACAGTCTGAGTATGTTTAAACAGTTAATAATTCAATAAAATAATGTTGCACTATTTCAAGTGTTGGTGACCTGTATGTGATCCAGAACACCCAACACATCAGAGGGGTGTGGGGGAGGAGGCATTCGGGGAATGTGGCGTGTGGGGGGAGGGGGTGTGGGGCATGGGGTGTGTGGGGAGGGGGGTGGGAGATAGGATGCATGGGGCATGGGGTGAGGGGGGTGGGGGCATGGGCTGTGTGAGGGAGGGGTTGTGTGGGTGGGGGGGTGGAGAAATGGGTGTGTGGGGAAGGGTATATGGGGAGCATGTCATGTATGGAGCACGGGGTGTGGTGGGGGGCCTGGCTTGAGTGAGGGAGGGGTTGTGTGGGTGGGGGTTGGAGAAATGGGTGTGTGGGGAAGGGTATATGGGGAGCATGTCGTGTATGGAGCACGGGGTGTGGGGGGGGCCTGGGTTGAGTGAGGGACGGGTTGTGTGGGTGGAGGGTGGAGAAAGGGGTGTGTGGGGAAGGGTATATGGGGAGCATGTCGTGTATGGAGCACGGGGTGTGGGGGGGGGCCTGGGTTAAGTGAGGGAGGGGTTGTGAGGTGTGAGGGTGTGGGGGGAATGGGGGTTGTGGGGGACGTGGTGAGATTGAGGGGGGTTCGGGAAATGCAGCCCAGCAGTTTTTTTCCACAATTGTAGCAGAGCATAAATATGGAAATATGTCCCCTACAGTTTACTGATTGTCTTTACACACATGAAAGTGGGAGATTCTGATGATGCTGACAGCAGGACCAAAACGGGATGCAACTTTTCACAACCATGAAAATGTTCAAATTTACAAATCTCATCAGAAACGTACACGAGACAGTGTAATCACCACCCCCATCTCCACCCGGTCTACTCCCTGGATCTTGCGAGCCTACACAAATCACGTGTAGATACAGGAAAATAGGCAGCTATAGCTGTGAGCATAAAACCACATCTGAGTGACACCAGCGGAATAAATCGTGACCTTTAACATTTCATATTGGGCATGAGTAAAGTCACAGGTCCACTGTTGAGCAGAAGGTGTCAAGTTTGACTCCTGCTCCCTGCTGACTCATTCCAAGAAGCAGACAGAAAGCTGAAATCAGCTTTACTACAGAATTGTTCATAAGCCAAAGGTAAGCAATTGTCTGTGTGTGTTGTGTAGTGTGTATGTGATTTGTGTGTGTGGTGTGGTGTATGTTTTATAGTGGGCGCAATTCTCCCATCAGGAGTCTAAGTGCCGACGCCGGAGTGAAAACCGAGGTGTTTCACTCCGGCGTCGGAGGCCGCTCCCAGCCCCCTATTCTCCTGCCCCGGGGGGGCTAGGAGCGGCATTGCGGCATTTATGCGCGCCGGGCCGTGGCGCCGCGTAAATGACACGGCAGGCGCTGCGTAAATGACGTCAACTGCGCATGCGCTGTTGCCGTCCTCCCCGCAAGAAGATGTCGGGTGGATCTTGCGGGGCGGTGGAGGACAGGAGGTCCTCCTTCAGAGAGGCCGGCCCGCCGATTGGTGGACACCGATTGTGGACCAGACCCCATTTGAGGCCCTCCTCGGTGCAGGATCCCCACCCCCCCCCCCCCCGCCCCCACAGGCCGCCCCCCGCCCCCCCCCCCCCAGCGTTCCCGCGCTGTTCCCGCCGGCAGCAACCAGGGAACCCGTCGTATTGGGCAGGCCGCTCGGCCCATCCAGGCCAGAGAATCGCCGCTCGCCCGTTGCAAATGGCGAGCGGCGATTCTCCCAGCGGCCAGCCGTGATTCTCGCCGCGCCGGTTTGGGGGTGGGAGAATTGCGTGCGAGCGTTGTGGCGGAACACGCGCGGCGCCCCGGCAATTCTCCCACCCGGCGTGGGGGGGGAGAATTCCACCCAGTGTGTGTGTGTTGTGCAGTGTGTGTGTGTTGTATATTCTGTGTGTATAGGATAGTGTGTGTTGTGTAGTGTGTGTGTGAGTTGTGTCATGTGTGTGCTGTGTTGTGTGTGTGTGTTGTGTCATGTGTGTGTTGTGTTGTGTGTGCGCTGTGTAGTGTGTGTTGTGCAGTGTGTGTATTGTGTCATGAGTTATGGAATGTGTGTGTTTTTGTGTTGTGTAGTGTGTGTATTTTACAGTGAGTTGTGTAATGTGGGTGTGTGTTGTGTAGTGTGTGTGTTGTGTAGCGTGTGTGTGAGTTGTGTAATGTGTGTTTTGTGCACTGTGTGTGTGTTGTGCAGTGTGTGTTTTGTGTAGCATGTGTGTGTGTGTTGTGTAATGTGTATTTTGTGCAGTATGTGTTTTGTGCACTGTGTGTGTGTTGTGTAGCATGTGTGTGAGTTGTGTAATGTGTATTTTGTGCGCTGTGTGTGTGTTGTGCAGTGTGTGTGTTGTGTAGCATGTGTGTGTGTTGTGTAATGTGTATTCTGTGCGGCATGTGTTTTGTGCACTGTGTGTGTTGTGTAGCGTGTGTGTGAGTTGTGTAATGTGTGTTTTGTGCACTGTTTGTGTGTTGTGCAGTGTGTGTGTTGTGTAGCATGTGTGTGTGTTGAGTAATGTGTATTTTGTGCAGTGTGTGTTTTGTGCACTGTGTGTGTGTTGTGCAGTGTGTGTGTTATGTATTGTGTATTTTGTGTATTGTGTGTGTTGTGTAGTGTGGGTGTGTTGTATCGTGTGGATACAAAGAACAAAAAACCAATACAGCACAGGAACAGGCCCTTCGGCCCTCCAAGCCTGTACCGGTCATGATACCACCCTTGGCCAAAACACTCAGCACTTCCTCCTGCCGTTTCCCTCTATACCCATCCTGTCCATGCATTTGTCGAGATGCCTTTTGAACGTCATTAATGTATCTGCTTCCACAACCACCCCTGGCAACGCATTCCAGGCACTCACCACCCTCGGTGTAAAAAACCTGCCTCGCACATCTCCTCTAAACTTTGCCCCATGGACCTTAAACCTATGCCCCCTAGTGACTGACCCCTCCACCTGGAAAAAAGTGCCCATCCACTCTATTCATACCTTTTAGAATCTCGTAGACTTCTATCAGGCCACCCCTCAATCTCCGTCTTTCTAATGAAAAACGTCCAAGTCTATTCAGCCTCTCCGCCTGGCTAGCACCCTCCAGGCCAGGCAACATCCTGATAAACCTCCTTTTGTGAGGGCCATGAAGAATCCAGCACAAGTTTCAAGGACACAAAGAAATAACATTTATTTACAATAACATATATATACACAACAGCAGCAACCTCGCTTGCTGCTTACTCCTTCCTGCTGGTTCCAAGCTGGCCAGCTTTATTTATACAGGGAGTCTGCTAATGATTTCTCCGCACGCCTCATTGGGGAAGCTCATAGAACATAGAACATTACAGTGCAGTACAGGCCCTTCGGCCCTCGATGTTGCGCTGACCTGTGAAACCACTCTAAAGCCCATCGACACTATTCCCTTATCGTCCATATGTCTATCCAATGACCATTTGAATGCCCTTAGTGTTGGCGAGTCCACTACTGTTGCAGGCAGGGCACTCCACGCCCTTACTACTCTCTGAGTAAAGAACCTACCTCTGACATCTGTCTTATATCTATCTCCCCTCAATTTAAAACTATGTCCCCACGTGCTAGACATCACCATCCGAGGAAAAAGGCTCTCACTGTCTACCCTATCCAATCCTCTGATCATCTTGTATGCCTCAATTAAGTCACCTCTTAACCTTCTTCTCTCTAACGAAAACAGCCTCAAGTCCTTCAGCCTTTCCTCATAAGGTCTTCCCTCCATACCAGGCAACATTCTGGTAAATCTCCTCTGCACCCATTCCAATGCTTCCACATCCTTCCTATAATGCGGCGACCAGAATTACGCGCAATACTCCAAATGCGGCCGCACCAGAGTTTTGTACAGCTGCAACATGACCTCATGGCTCCGAAACTCAATCCCCCTACCAATAAAAGCTAACATAACATAACAATAAAAGCTTCTTAACAACCCTCTCAACCTGCGTGGCAACTTTCAGGGATCTATGTACATGGACACCGAGATCTCTCTGCTCATCCACACTGCCAAGAATCTTACCATTAGCCCAGTACTCTGTCTTCCTGTTATTCCTTCCAAAATGAATCACCTCACACTTTTCTGCATTAAACTCCATTTTCCACCTCTCAGCCCAGCGCTGCAGCTTATCTATGTCCCTCTGGATCTTGTAACATCCTTCCGCACTGTCCACAACTCCACCGACTTTAGTGTTATCTGCAAATTTACTCACCCATCCTTCTACGCCCTCCTCCAGGCCATTTATAAAAATGACAAACAGCAGTGGCCCCAAAACAGATCATTGTGGCACACCACTAGTAACTGGACTCCAGTCTGAACACTTCCCATCAACCACCACCCTTTGTCTTCTTCCAGCTAGCCAATCTCTGATCCAAACTGCTAAATCTCCCTGAATCCCATGCTTCCGTATTTTCTGCAGTAGTCTACCGTGGGGTACCTTATCAAACTCTTTACTGAAATCCATATACACCACATCAACTGCTTTGCCCTCATCCACCTGTTTGGTCACCTTCTCAAAGAACTCAATAAGGTTTGTGAGGCACGACCTACCCTTCACAAAATCGTGTTGACTATCTCTAATCAAATTATTCCTTTCCAGATGATTATACACCCTATCTCTTATAAGCCTTTCCAAGATTTTGCCCACAACAGAAGTAACGCTCACTGGTCTATAGTTACCGGGGTTGTCTCTACTCCCCTTCTTGAACAAGGGGACAACATTTGCTATCCTCCAGTCTTCTGGCAATATTCCTGTAGACAAAGATGACTTAAAGATCAAAGCCAAAGGCTCAGCAATCTCCTCCCTAGCTTCCCAGAGAATCCTGGGATAAATCCCATCCGGCCCAGAGGACTTATCTATTTTCACACTTTCCAGAATTGCTAAAACCTCCTCCTTATGAACCTTAAGCCCTTCTAGTCTAGTAGCCTGAATCTCAGTATTCTCCTCGACAACATTGCCTTGTTCCTGTGTGAATACTGACAAAAAATATTCATTTAGCACCTTTCCTATCTCCTTGGACTCCAAGCACAACTTCCCACTGCTGTCCTTGACTGGCCCTAATCTTACCCTAGTCATTCTTTTATTCCTGACATATCTATAGAAAGCTTTAGGGTTATCCTTGATCCTACCTGCCAAAGACTT
The DNA here is from genome assembly GCF_047496885.1 of Scyliorhinus torazame. NCBI lineage: Eukaryota > Metazoa > Chordata > Chondrichthyes > Carcharhiniformes > Scyliorhinidae > Scyliorhinus > Scyliorhinus torazame. The sequence continues at coordinate 108,180,185 of NC_092716.1, forward strand.
CTCATGTCCCCTCCTGGCTCTTCTTAGCTCTCTCTTCAGGTCCTTCCTAGCTAACTTGTAACTCTCGAGCGCCCTAACTGAACCTTCATGTCTCATCTTTACATAAGCCTCCTTCTTCCTCTTGACAAGTGTTTCGACTGCCTTAGTAAACCACGGTTCCCTTGCTCGACCACTTCCTCCCTGCCTGATAGGTACATACTTATCAAGGACACGCAGTAGCTGTTCCTTGAACAAGCTCCACATTTCCATCGTGCCCATCCCCTGCAGTTTTCCTCTCCATCCGATGCATCCTAAGTCTTGCCTCATTGCATCATAATTGCCTTTCCCGCAGATATAACTCTTGCCCTGCGGTATATACCTATCCCTTTCCATCACTAAAGTAAACGTAATCGAATTGTGGTCACTACCACCAAAGTGCTCACCTACCTCCAAATCTAACACCTGTCCTGGTTCATTACCCAGTAATTACCTATTACCCATACTCCCACAGGATTGTGGAATTGTCATTAGTCCCCAGCCAATGGTAAGCAGGCAGGTTATACCACCTCCTCTGCACCTTCTCCAAAGCCTCCACATTCTTCTCGTAGTGTGGTGACCAGAAATGTGCGCAATATTCCAAGTGCGGGTATTGTGTAGTGTGTGCATATTGTGTAGTGTGTATCTATTGTGTGGTGTGTGTATTATGTAGTGTGTGTGTATGATGTAGTGTATGTGTTGTGTAGCGTATGTATGTTGTGTAGTACATGTGTTATGTAATGTGTTGTATAGTGTGTGTGTTGCGTTGTGTATGTGTAGTGTGTTGTGTAGCATATGTGCGTGTGTGAGTATGTGGGAGAGTGTGTCTATATTGTGTAGTGTGTGTGAATGTTTGTGTTATATCTGTGTGTGTTGTGTAGTCTGTGTGTGTGGGGGTGTTTGTGTGTGTGTTGTGTAGTGGTGTGTGTTTCTGTGTATGAACCTGCCTTAATGATGAATGGCCTACTGACACTCACCTCTGGAGTCACACATGACAAATGGACACTTGGGTGACAACTGGAGGCTTACTGACACCAAGAGAGACCACATTCCAGCAGGAATCAGGAGGGTGGAACTTGGGAAGAAGATAAAAGGTTTCAGCTCACAATGAGCTGTTAGTCTTTACACCTCCACTGGTGTACCTTCCAAGACTCGTTGGTAGTAATTTAGGAAATACATAATGCACAATTGTACTGCTGCCAAGTTGGAAGTGTGTGACTTTAAATTCACAATTTTCAGTTGTTCTGTTAAAAACTGCCAAAAGTCAATCAAAATGTAACTATTGCTTTGTGAAGTAACTTTCCAGACTGGGGCCAGTACTTTCTGGTGTTCCCATGGGTGGGACCTTCCAATCGTGCAGACGGCACCGCCGCCGCGTGTCTCCTGGCAGGGAGGGAGCATTCAACGGGAAACCCCGTTGACAACAGAGGGACCGGAAGATCCCGCCGCCTGCAAATGTTGGGCAGCCACCACCTCCACGAATCACGTTGTGGTGTTGCGCAGAAAACCCTGCCAATATATGGATCCGAATGCAAGTAAAATTCGGCAACTTAATTCAAAGCTTCAGGCTGGAGGTTGCAACCTTGGCTTTGATTCATTAAGAGAGTGTGAATTTGATTGCTTTGTTATTTACTATTCTTGAGATTGTTGCTTGCATGTTCAAAATGACTGCCTATGTGCAGTTTTTTAAGTGTGGTATGGATGACGTTGAACAGTATGTGTTGTTGGACAATATGATGGGCATCTGAGGGTTGTTGGGAAGGGTGGACATTTGCAACATGTAGATTGTATAATAGATATGTGATTACATTTTTTGGAGAGAAGATAATTGTGTGTGTGACTTTTGTTGTTGCACACACAAGCTTAAGGGGTGATTTAATGGAGGTCTTCAAAATCTTGAAGCGTTTTGAACGAGTGAATAAGGAGAAACTGTTTCCAGTGGCAGAATATCCAGATTGGGAATTGGGCAGGACGAGAATTTTGATTATGCAGCTAATTGCTGCGATCTGGAATGCACTGCCTGAGGAAGGAGCAGTGCTCCGAAAGCTAGTGTTTGAAACAAACATGTTGGACTTTAACCTGGTGTTGTAAGACTTCTTACTGTTCTTTTATCTCAAACAGCATCTTCAAGAATTGAACTAAGATATTTCCCCCTGCATGCACCAAACCCGTGACTTAAATAAAGCTCTCTTTTTACGAATCAGTTCCTTCTGAACATCATTTCGTAATGAAGTGAGCACAGGCTAACTTTTTTTGACAGCAGTCTTGAAAACAAATGGCTCCTCTGAGGCGGCACGGTGACACAGTGGCTTGCACTGCTGCCTCACAGCACCAGGGACCCAGGTTCAATTCCAGCCTCGGGTAACGGCCTGTCTGGAGTTTCTATGTTTTCCCTTGCCTGCGTAGGTTTCCTCCAGATGCTCCGGTTTCCTCCCATGGTCCAAAGATGTGCAAGTCAGATGGATTGGCTATGATAAATTGCCCCTTAATGTCCAGGGATGTGCAGGTTAGGTTATGGGATCACGGGGATAGGTAGGGGTGGACAGTTGTAAATGGGCAGAGTGCTCAATTGAAGGGCCGTGCAAACTTGATGGGCCAAATGGTCTACTTCTGCACTGTAGGGATTCTATGATGCTCTCTGCAATGTTTCCATGACTGTCAGGTGTGGATTTTGAGCTTGTGGGAGTTTTGTGCCATATGTTGGTAACCATTTAGGAACTTGATCGAAACCATCTATAGAATCCACTCAGTTCAGATCTTCAGCTAGGGCGGCACAGGGGCACAATAGTTAGTACTGCTGCCAATGGCGCTGAGGACCCGGGTTCAATCCCGGCCCCTGGTCACTGTCAGTGTGGCGTTTGCACATTCTCCCGTGTCTGCATGGGTTTCACCCCCACAACCCAAAGTTGTGCAGGTTAGGTGGATTGGCCACGCTAAATTGCCCCTTAATTGGAAGAAAATGATTGGGACGTCTAAATTGAAAAAAAGTTCAGATCTTCAGCCACCATCACGGAAAGGGACTTTTTATCCGATTTCTCTATCCTGAACTTCGGTTAATGACATGAAAGGGCTGTGTGCTCTGTAATGGGTTCATAAAATCGATTTGCTGATGAGTGATGTAGACTATCAGTGACACTAGCAGCCATGCACTAGAGACTCTGTACAGCAGACCAGGCAGACAGCACCCAGGGGAGATGTGCCCAGTCAGTAACTCACCTTACACATACTATAGATAGCGTAAGTAAACCAGTTTGGAGGAAATAGCTGAGTCTGCTCTACACAAGACGTACTACCTTACACTTCCACAAAACATTCTAGCCTTTTCCAATACAAGCAGAAATGATTTGAAATGCATTGGGCTTGGGCTGATGGTGGAAACTACATCATTAGCTGATTGATGTATCATGTTATATCATGTTTTAATTGATGGACCACCACTGGCTAACCCAATGAAAATTGATTTTTAGGATATTGATAAGCTCAGCATTTACCTCACTGGAATGTTAAGACCATTAAGCAATGTTTTGGTGTTTTGATGCTTTTAACCTCAAGGCAAACAGTTAGATTTCTCTTAGAACAGAGCACAACCTGACATTAGTGATAATGAGGATTTAAAGGGTCGATGTGAAGCGGTTCGAGTGAATGCAAGCCCTGTGTCAGATATTAATCATGGTAATCAATGAGCTGCCTAAGGTTAATTCTGCTGTAATTCCTTCCTAAGCATCATGTCTGGTATTTTTTTCTTCAATTCTTCACATAGTTTCCAGGTGTCCAGAAATTCTCCTCTTTTCCATTTTCTCAAAGGCAATTAGTGATGAATGCTGGCCTTGCCAGTGACACTCGCATCCCAAGGACAAAAAGAACGGCATGATGGAACAGTGCTTAGCATTGCTGCATCACAGTGTTAGGGATCCGGGTTCGATTCCCACCTTGGGTGACTGTGCAGAGTCTGCATGTTCTTCCCTTGTCTGCGTGGGTTTCCTCCGGGTGCTCCGGTTTCCTCCCACAGTCCAAAGATGTGCAGGTTAGATAGATTGGCCATGCTAAATTGCCCCTTAGTGTCCAAAGATTAGATGGGTTTGTGGGGATCGGGCGGGGAAGTTGACTTGGGTAGGCAGCTCTGTCGGATGCTTGGTGCAGACTCGATGGGCTGAATAGCCTCCTTCTGCACGGTAGGAATTCGATGATTTGAAAATGGAAAATATGTCCATAGCATCATCAAAAGATTACAGTGCAGAAGGAGGCCATTTTGATCCATTCTCTCCATGCAAATTCTCTCCCAGTGTTTATTCCACACCCTCGTCCTTTCCCCATAGCCCTACAATTGTTTTCTCTGAAGATAATTATCCAAACTATTTTGAGAGCCATGATTGACTTTGCAGCCGCTCCATACTCAGGCCGCATGTTCCAGATCCTATCGCCTCACCACATAAAAAGGTTTTCCTTCAGGTTGCCTTTGCTTCTATTTCCAATCATCTTCAATCAGTGTCCTCTGGTTCTTAATGCTACCACTATGGAAACAGTTTCTTCCAATCAACTGGATATAATTTTCTGCACCATTCCACGGCGCCTTTTGCGGTGGCGGAAGCAGCCTGCCATTGTACGGCAGGGGGATCTTCTGCTTTCACCGCTGTCAACGGGATTTCCCATTGTTCGCATCCTCCATGGCTGGTAAACCCTTGGCAGAGGGGGTCACCGTCGGCTGGATTGGAAGACCCCACCAGCGGGTAGGGCTGGAAATCCCAGCCACTGTCTTTAAATCACTTATGATTTTGGACAGTTCTTCTCAACTTCTCTTCTCGAAGAACAGCAACCCCAGCTTCTCCAATTTGTCCAAGTAATTGAAGTTCCTCACTTGTGGAACCATTTCAAGTCTGGACAAAAGAAATTGCAAGAAGGAACCTTAGGGATAAAAATCTCACGATTCCTCCTTTGCTAGCTTACTGCTCCACATGTAACAACGGGAGTTCCACCAGCAGAACGGCTGATGAGACGTCATCTCAGAACGAGACTGAGCCTCATGGTTCCGAATTTTCCAGGGAGGTTGGAAGCAAGACAAAGCAATCAGAAAGCAAGCCATTGTCATGTGAGAGTACCTTTAAGAAATGGTTGTTTACAAATGGGTGTGTATATAAATATCTGTAATGAGAGTACCTTTAAGAAATGGGTGTTTACTACTGCAGTGATGTCAGAGAGTGGGTGGAGCTGGGCTGTCTGACAGCTTTTTACTTTCGTTTTTGAGCAGGCTGCAGGGTGTGTTTTAGTTCCGTTTTCAGTGTTGGGGCTGAAGCCAGGCAGAGCAGGTCTACTGTTGATCTCTCTGCCATAAAAGACTATCTCTTGATCATTTGGTGAATTCAGAATTATAAATGTTCTCAGTAGTGACTTTAACCTAACGTGCTTCTATTAAAGGTTATGTTTTTGTAAGTCTTCTGGATGTTAAAAGGACAGCATACGCATTACTTAGTGTTGTATTCTTTGGGGGATGTATTTGAATTGATGGTTGCTAAGATGTTCACTGTATGTTTTAAAAAGGTTAACTTGAGTTCATAGAATAAACATTGTTTTGCTTTAAAAAAAAACTTTTCGATTTCTGCTGTACCACACATGTAGAGTGGGCCGTGTGCTCCCCATAACCACAACCTATTAACATTTGTGGGTCAGGTGAACTCCATGATACACTTTGGGATTCTCTAAACCCTGGCTCATAACAAATTGGGGGCTCGTCCGGGATAAAAGTCTATCTTTTGGATTGGCTTAGTGAACGTAAGAAATCTTTGGATCCTCACTGTCTTCAGTAAATGTCCCGGAGGACTGGAGAATAGCCAATGTTGTTCCTCTGTTTAAGAAGGGTAGCAAGGATAATCCAGGGAACTACAGGCCGGTGAGCCTTACTTCAGTGGTAGGCAAATTACTGGAGAGAATTCTTGAGACAGGATCTACTCCCATTTGGAAGCAAATGGACGTATTAGTGAGAGGCAGCATGGTTTTGTGAAGGGGAGGTCGTGTCTCACTAACTTGATAGAGTTTTTCGAAGAGGTCACTAAGATGATTGATGCAGGTAGGGCAGTGGATGTTGTCTATATGGACTTCAGTAAGGCCTTTGACAAGGTCCCTCATGGTAGACTAGTACAAAAGGTGAAGTCACACGGGATCAGGGGTGAGCTGGCAAGGTGGATACAGAACTGGCTAGGTCATAGAAGGCAGAGAGTAGCAATGGAAGGATGCTTTTCTAATTGGAGGGCTGTGACCAGTGGTGTTCCACAGGGATCAGTGCTGGGACCTTTGCTCTTTGTAGTACATAGAAATGATTTGGAGGAAAATGTAACTGGTCTGATTAGTAAGTTTGCAGACGACACAAAGGTTGGTGGAATTGCGGATAGCGATGAGGACTGTCAGAGGATACAGCAGGATTTAGATAGTTTGGAGACTTGGGCGGAGAGATGGCAGATGGAGTTTAATCCGGACAAATGTGAGGTAATGCATTTTGGAAGGTCTAATGCAGGTAGGGAATATACAGTGAATGGTAGAACCCTCAAGAGTATTGAAAGTCAAAGAGATCTAGGAGTACAGGTCCACAGGTCATTGAAAGGGGCAACACAGGTGGAGAAGGTAGTCAAGAAGGCATACGGCATGCTTGCCTTCATTGGCCGGGGCATTGAGTATAAGAATTGGCAAGTCATGTTGCAGCTGTATAGAACCTTAGTTAGGCCTCACTTGGAGTATAGTGTTCAATTCTGGTCGCCACACTACCAGAAGAATGTGGAGGCTTTAGCGAGGGTGCAGAAGAGATTTACCAGAATGTTGCCTGGTATGGAGGGCATTAGCTATGAGGAGCGGTTGAATAAACTCGGTTTGTTCTCACTGGAACGAAGGAGGTTGAGGAGAGACCTGATAGAGGTCTACAAAATTATGAGGGGCATAGACAGAGTGGATAGTCAGAGGCTTTTCCCCAGGGTAGAGGGGTCAATTACTAGGGGGCATAGGTTTAAGGTGAGAGGGGCAAGGTTTAGAGTAGATGTACGAGGCAAGTTTTTTACACCGAGGGTAGTGGGTGCCTGGAACTCGCTACCGGAGTAGGTGGTGGAAGCAGGGATGATAGTGGCATTTAAGGGGCACCTTGACAAATACATGAATAGGATGGGAATAGAGGGATACGGACCCTGGAAGTGTAGAAGATTGTAGTTTAGTCGGGCAGCATGGTCGGCACGGGCTTGGAGGGCCGAAGGGCCTGTTCCTGTGCTATACATTTCTTTGTTCTTTGTTCTTTGTAAAGGCAGTGAGGGGTAAGCATATTGTGGTTGCTTTTCAGGTGTGGTATTCTAGTTTAAGTAGGAAGTGTGTTGTGGACAATGGCTCTTTCAGAGGCTCTGAAGTTTTAGGGGGTGGAGACGGTCACACGCAGTACCTTACGGACAATAGATTTGGCAAAAACATTGCAGTTACCATTACCTGACAAAATGCGAAAAGATGACGTAATTATGGTGGTGGCTAAGCATTTAAAGTTGCCTGAGATACAGTTTGACTCACTGGGAATGGCAAAAATTCAGTTACAAATTAAACAAATGGAACATGAGAAAGAATTAAAGCAGCTTGAATACAAGAAAGAGGAAAAAGAAAGAGATAGAGATGAAAAAGAAAGAGCGAGAGAGGAAAATAAAGAGAGTGAGAAAGAGATAGAGAGGAAAAAGAAAGAGAGAGAGAGGAAAAAGAAAAGGAGAGAGATGAAAGGAGAAAAGAAAGAATAGCCCTAGCAGAACAAAAAGAAAGAGAAAGGGAGATACAGATTAGGGAAAAAGATAAATAGAGAGAGTTTGAACTTCAGAAAATGACCACGAAACATGACAGTCAGTTAAAATTGGCAGACGTAAAGGGAAACATACAGTTGGATGATAGTGATGAGGATCGTGAGAAAGAGCATCATAGTTGAAGGCTTGGTGGGGATCTATTTAAATATGTCCAAGCATTGCCAAGGTTTGACGAGAAGGAGGTAGAAGCCTTTTTCATTACATTTGAGAAGGAGGCTAAACAAATGAAATGGCCACAGGTCATGTCGGTATTACTGATTCAAACAAAGCTGGTAGGTAGAGCTAGTGAAGTGTTTGCATCACTACCGGAGGAGGTATCTGGGACGTATGAGGAGGTGAAAAAATCCATCTTGGTGCATATGAACTAGTGCGTGAAGCCTGCAGACAATGGTTTAGAAATTTAAGGAAAGAATTTGGTCAAACATACATGGAGTTTGAAAGTCTCAAACAGAGTAATTTGGATGGTGGGTAAGGGCTTTGAAAATAGACCAAATGTATGAAGCTCTCAGTGAAATTATGCTTTTGGAGGAGTTTAAAATTTCAATTCCTAATGTAGTGAGAACGCATGTGGAAGAACAGAGTGTTAAAACTGCGAGGTTTGCAGCAGAAATGGCAGATGATTATGAATTAGTTCGTAAATCAAACCTTGGTTTCCGACATCAGTTTCAGCCTGTGAGGGATAGAAACTGGGGACATGAGAAATACTCAAGTGGTAAAGGTAAAGGTGATCTGATGGGAGATAATAAAGAGAGTGTACCTCAGATTAAAAAAGAAATCCAGCATGGTGGAAAACAAATGAAAAGTTTCAAATGTTTTCACTGTAATAAACTAGGCCAAGTAAAGTCACAGTGTTGGTGGTTGAAGAACAACACTGGGAAGGCTGATGTGGTAAAACAGGATAAGACAGTGGGGTTTGTTAAAGTGGAAAAGGAAAGCCCAAGGGAAGCAAAGGAGGTGCAAAAGAGTGTACAGCCTGATCAAGAGGTGATTGATAAGAAGGTGCCAGATCTCTTTAAAGAATTTACTTGTGTGGGTAAGGTTTACTCATGTGTATCAGGAGGAGCAGGTAAATAAGTCACAATTTTAAGAGATACGGGAGCTAGTCAATCTTTAATGGTAAGAGATGAGGACTTATGTAGTTTGGGAAGAATGTTGCCAGAAAAGGTGGTAATATGTGGAATTCAGGATGAGAGGAGTAGTGTTCCATTATATAAGGTAAGGTTGGAAAGTCCAGTGAAGAGTGGTGAAGTGGTGGTAGGAGTAATAGAGAAACTATCTTGTCCAGTAATACAGTTCATCTTGGGTAATGATATAGCGGGATCGCAGGTGAGAGTGATGCAAACTGTGGTTGATAAGCCAGTGGAGAATCAGACAACTAAAGTGTTGAAGGGCGAATATCCTGGGATTTTTCCAGATTGTGTAATAACAAGGTCGCAAAGTCACAGGTTAAGACAAGAAGAGAAATCAAAGAATGAAGATAAGATGGATTTGAAGTGCAATGATCAGAAACGATTTTTGATCAGATGGTTGAAAAAGAACAAGAACAGGTGGAGGATGAGGTGGATATTTTTAGTTCAGGAAAATTGATGTAGTTACAACTGACAGATATAGAAATAAAACGGATGCATCAGAAAGCATACACGGAAGAGGAATCTGAGGTATACCAGAGTGTTATTACCGTAAAAGTGATGTTTTTATGAGAAAATGGAGACCTTTATATATGCAGACGGATGAAAAGTGGGCAGAAGTTCATGAAGTAGTATTGCTGGTCGGGTATAGAAAAGAGGTGTTGCGAGTTGCACAGGAGGTACCAGTGGGAGGTCATTTGGGAATAAGGAAAACTCAAGCTAAAATCCAGAAACATTTTTATTGGCCTGGACTACATAAAGATGTAGTTAAATTTTGTCAATCATGTCACACATGTCAAGTGATAGAGAAACCTCAAGCAGTGACAAAACCAGCACCCTTAATACCCAATGCAGCATTTGAGGAACCTTTTACACGGGTCCTAATTGATTGCGTAGTACCGCTTCCTAAAATGTAAAGTGGGAATCAATATCTTTTGACGATAATGGATGTGTCCACTAGATTTCCAGAGGCCATTCCAGTATGTAATATTATAGCTAAAAAGATTGTGGTGGAGTTACTTAAATTCTTTACTAAATATGGACTACCCACAGAAATACAATCAGATCAAGGATCAAATTTTACCTCAAGGTTATTCAAAGAAGTTATGGATAGCTTAGGAATAAAACAATTTAAATCAACTGCGTACCATCCAGAATCGCAGGGAGCGTTAGAAAGGTGGCATCAGACATGAAAGACAATGTTGAGGGCTTATTGTCAAGATTATCCAGAGGATTGGGATAAATGAATTCTATTCGTAGTGTTTGCAATTAGGGATGCACCTAATGAGTCAACCAAATTTAGTCCTTTTGAACTAATTTTTGGTCATGAGGTAAGAGGACCACTTAAAAAAGATTAAGGAAAAATTGGTGAGTGAGAAATCGGAAATTACATTATTGGATTACGTGTCAAATTTTAGGGAACGATTAAATAGAGCAGGTGAATTGGCGAGACAACATTTAAAAGTTGCACAAAATGTGATTAAAGGGGTAGCGGACAAGAAATCCAAAGTTCATAGTTTTGCCTGTGGAGATAAAGTTTTAGTATTGTTACCAGTGGTGGGTGAACCTTTAAAAGCTAGGTTTTGTGGACCTTGTAAAAACACCAGATAGAATGAAGACTCACCGAGTGTGTCATGTGAATATGCTTAAAAGGTACTTTGAACGGGAAGGAGAGAAAAAGGAGGAGGTTTTAATGATTCCAACTCAAAGTGATGAACCAAATCCAGATGACTGAATTTGACATACCTCAAATTAAATTGGAAAACGAGGATGTTCTTAAAAATTGGGATAAATTGTTGAGTTACCTTCCAGAGGAAAAACGAACTGACCTGAAAGAGTTATTGATATCAGGTGGGCAAGCTTGTAGAGATAAATTGGGAAGTATTAAAATGGCTATACATGATATAGATGTGGGAAATGCTGTTCCAATCAAACAATATCCATATAGACTTAACCCTTTAAAATTGGCACAGGTTAACAAAGAGATTGAGAGTATGCTTACAAATGGCAGAATTGAAGTGGGTTGCAGCCAATGGAGCTCACCCATAGTAATGGTACCTAAACCAGACTACCCAACGGTTGTGTGTGGACTCTAGAAAGGTTAATGCAGTTACAAGAACGGACTCTTATCCTATCCCACATTTGGAGGATTGCATTGAGAAAGTGGGACAATCAGCTTTTACTTCCAAACTGGATTTACTTAAAGATTACTGGTATTACCTTTATCTGAAAGAGCGAAAGAGATTTCAGCTTTTGTGACTCCAGATGGTATGTACAAGTTCTAAGTTATGCCATTTCGGATGAAAAACGCCCCAGCCACATTTCAACGGTTAACTAACAAAGTCGTTTCAGGATTACCCAATTGTGCGGTATACATCGACGATTTGGTAATTTTCAGCCAGACATGGACAGAACATTTAAAACATTTGATGGAGTTATTCAATCGACTTCAGGAGGCGGGTTTGGTGATAAACCTAGCCAAAAGTGAATTTGGAAAAGCCCAAGTCACTTTCCTTGGCCATACAATCGGACAGGGTCGAATGGTCACATGGGATGTGAAACCAATAGTTATTGAGGAGTTTTCAATACCCTCAAGATGAAGGGAAATAATGTGATTTCTTGGCATGAGTGGATTTGATCGAACATTTGTGCAAAAGTTTTGTAGCGTGATTGCTCCACTGACGGACTTACTAAAGAAACTTTAATAATTTCAGTGGACAGCAGACTTTCAACAGGCATTTGACTGCCTGATAGCTGTGATAACCAATGCTCCTGTGTTGGAGAATTACAAGGGACTCTGTGATCAGATTGAACTAAAGTATCTGACTTTAAAGAGAAATGCCGAGGCATAGAGAAATGGTCGGATCGTGCAGACCTTCTTGTTCAAAGAGACTATCAATCAAGAAGGATTTCAGTTGGAGGAAGAAGAACAAAAATGGATTATATTATTGTACCTGTTTGCGTGTTTTTTTTTTAAACAAAAAAGTATATTTACTGTGTGCATTTCTTCAAGGATAGTGAAAATGTGAAAAATGAAACCATCTTGAAGTTGATGGTTTATTTATTTTTTCTTGGGGGGAGGTGTCATGTGAGAGTACCTTTAAGAAATGGGTGTTTATAAATAGGTGTGTATATAAATATCTGTAGTGAGAGTATCTTTAAGAAATAGGTGTTTACTACTGCAGTGATGTCAGAGAGTGGGTGGAGCTGGACTGTCTGTCAGCTTTTTACTTTCGTTTTTGAGCAGGCTGCAGTGTGTATTTTAGTTTTGTTTTCAGTGTTGGAGCTGAAGCCAGACAGAGCAGTGTGCTGTTGATCTCTCTGCCATAAAAGACTATCTCTTGATCATTTGGTGAATTCAGAATTATAAATGTTCTGAGTAGTGACTTTAACCTAACGTGCTTCTGTTAAAGGTTATGTTTTTTTGTAGGTCTTCTGGATGTTAAAAGGACAGCGTATGCATTACTTAGTGTTGTATTCTTTGGGGGTTGTATTTGAATTGATGATTGCTAAGATGTTCACTGTATGTTTTAAAAAAGGTTCACTTGAGTTCATAGAATAAACATTGTTTTACTTTAAAAAAAATACTTTTCGATTTCTGCTGTACCACACCTGTAGAGTGGGCCCTGTGTTCCCCATAACCACAATCTATTAAAAGTCGTGGGTCAAGTGAACTTCATGATAGACTTTGGGGTTCTCTAAACCCTGGCCCATAACACCATGATTCACATAGTACAGCACAATTATTTATGGTAGATTAAGCTGTATATGTGAGAAACTTTGATAATGGATCAAGTTGGATCCTTGGAATTACTGTCTATATGATCGGACCCCTTTCAGAGTCAAGAGATGCTCCAGCATTCAGTGTTGTCATCAAGAAATGTTTTTGAACCCGTAAGCACCAAGTACCTGATCAACCTGTTACCGACATAACTTATGTCTCTGTGGAAGCAAATAGTGGTGAATCATCTGTGCCAGAAGAGGTACCCATTATTGCAGTTCCTGTTAACGCGATCCTGTGGAAGCATCTCAGACATCAGAATTACACCACCCTACAAGGAATAGAAAACCCCTCAAAGACCTGATTTATAATTGTCCAACTCATATAAATAATGTTTAGTTAATATTTATTAAATTAATTATTGATGGCTGGTGGAGCAAATGGATTTCAAAAGGTGGGATATGCAGCTGCTGACACTGGCGGGTAGAGTGCAGGCGATTAAGATGATGGTCCTCCCGAGGTTCCTATTTGTGTTTCAATGTCTCCCTATATTGATCACTAAGGCCTTTTTCAAAAAAATAGATGGGAGTATCATGAGCTTCGTGTGGGCAGGGAAGGCCCCGAGGTTAAGGAGGGGGTTCCTGCAACGTAGCAGGGACAGAGGGGGACTGGCGTTGCCGAATTTGGGTGACTACTACTGGGCCGCCAACGTGGCGATGATCCGTAAGTGGATGATAGAGGGAGAGGGGGCAGCGTGGAAAAGGCTGGAGATGGCGTCCTGTAAAGGAACGAGCTTAAAAGCGCTGGTGACGGCGCCACTACCGCTCTCCCTGAAAAAGTTTACCACGAACCCAGTGGTGGCGGCAACATTAAGTATCTGGGGGCAATGGAGGCGACAGAGGGGTGTGCTGGGAGCCTCGGTGTGGTCCCCGATCAGGAACAACCATAGGTTTGCCCCAGGGAGGTTGGACGGAGGGTTCCAGAGCTGGCACCGGGCAGGAATTAGGAGAGTGGGAGACTTATTTATCGATGGGACGTTTGCGAGCTTGGGTGCGCTGGAGGAAAAGTGTGAGCTGCCCCCGGGGAATATCTTTAGGTATATGCAGGTGAGGGCATTCACGAGACAACAGGTGAAGGAATTTCCGCTGCTCCCGACACAAGGAATCCAGGATAGAGTGCTTTCGGGGGTGTGGATCGGGGAGGGCAAAGTGTCCGAAATATACCGGGAGATGAGAGAAGAGGGGGAGGAGCTGGTAGAAGAACTGAAGGGAAAATGGGAAGAAGAGCTCGGGGAGGAGATTGAGGAGGGTTTGTGGGCTGATGCCCTAAGTAGGGTAAATTCCTCTTCCTCGTGTGCCAGGCTTAGCCTGGTCCAATTTAAGGTCCTACATAGAGCACATATAACGGGAGCGAGGTTGAGCAGGTTCTTCGGAGTGGAGGACAGGTGCGGGAGGTGCGGGGGAAGCCCGGCGAACCACACACATATGTTTTGGTCGTGTCCGGCACTGGAGGGGTATTGGAGGGGAGTGGCGGGAGTGATCTCGAAGGTGGTGAAGGTCCGGGTCAAGCCAAGCTGGGGGTTAGTTATATTTGGGGTAGCGGATGAGCCGGGAGTGCAGGAGGCGAAAGAGGCCGATATTGTGGCCTTTGTGTCCCGAGTAACCCCGCGTAGGATTTTACTCATGTGGAAGGAAGTGAAACCCCCCGGCGTCGAGGCCTGGGTAAACGATATGGCAGGGTTCATAAAACTGGAGCGGAAGAAGTTTGCGCTGAGAGGATCGGCTCAGGGGTTCACCAGGTGGTGGCAACCGTTCCTCGGCTATCTAGCGGAACGTTAGGGGGAAAATAGATAGCCAGCAGCAGCCCGGAGGGAGGGAAGGGGGGGGGGTAATTTGTTTGTGTTCTAGATGGGGTGAGGGGGCGTGGGGGGCACTATTTCGTGTTATTTTGTTAGTTCACTATTTTATTTAAACAATGTTATCTATCAGTTATCATGTTACCGTTTTTGTTGATTTGTAAGGGGGAAAAATTGTGTTTGAAAACTTTAATAAAATATATATTTTTTAAAAATAAAAAATTAATTATTGATAATTGCATAAAGATTGTTCCTTTAAGGGCGACACAGCAGAATAAGGGTCACATGGCCTGTTTGACCAGTCGGGACAGGGTGATAGAGTCCCTTGGGCAAAGAGATTTTTTAGCAGCTGGGGAGACTGCTGTACAATTTTTTATTATTAAATACCTTTGTGATCACTAATGAAGTCTGTGAAAGTGTATCATTCCAAATGAAGAATTCTTATTGCAATTAAACAGGGCCTTGATGAGGCCTTGTGGAAGGCAGTGAGCGTACCTTGGAAAAGAAATCAATAAAGTACTGCCAGGTTCCACCTAAATAACTCAATACTCCACAAAAATAGCATTGTGATAATGGTTTCAATAAAACTGCAGTTCTGTGGTGTAAAGGCTATTCACATCTGAAATGTCCTTCGAACTTCACAAAACATATCTTATACAAAGTTCCATCATGAAATTAAATTTTGTTTTAAAATGAGAATGTGTTCCAGTAGGTTGGAGATTCATACATCAAAAGCAAATAAACATGAATAGCTGAGGGGCTGAAACACTTCAATTAAATTTTATCCTTTGGTAAATTAATATTTGTTAAATAAACAACTTGCACAAAGCAATAAAAATGCTGTTTAATCCCCTCGATTTTTTTTAGATGTCCAGGGATATAATATGCAGTAAAACACAAAATAAATGTTCTTTGCCTCACACGTTCCTTCCAGTAATAATAAATCATATACATTTTATATTACAGCGATGCTGTCCTCGGCGAATGCTAAATCGTCAGAATCATGAAGTAAATATTACATTTAATCGAAAGCTAGAAGAAATATAGCCACAGGAGTAATTACAACAACTTGTGTTATCTGTAAAGGGCTTCAACCCAAGTACAGCACCCAACCATCCAATTGCAAGTCGATTCCATGGGCGGGATTCTCCGATATCGGCGCGATGTCCGCCGACTGGCGCCAAAAAAGGCGCGAATCAGTCCGGCATCGCGCCGCCCCAAAGGTGCGGAAGTCTCCACATCTTGAGGGGCTGAGCCCTCACCTTGAGGGGCTAGGCTCGCGCCGGACTGATTTCCGCCCCGTCAGCTGGCGGGAAAGGCCTTTGGTGCCCCGCCAGCTGGCGCGGAAATGGCTTTGCCGGGCGGCGCATGCGCGGGAGCGTCAGCGGCCGCTCACGGCATCCCTGCGCATGCGCAGTGGACAGGGTTTCTTCCGCCTCCGCCCGCGGATCGGTGGGCCCCGATCGCGGGCCAGGCCACCGTGGGGGCACCCCCCGGGGCCAGATCGCCCCGCGCCCCCCCCAGGACCCCGGAGCCCGCCCGCGCCACCGTGTCCCGCCGTCCCAAAGGTTGTTCAATCCACGCCGGCTGGCGTGGGTTGACAGCGGCGGGACTTCGGCCCATCACGGACTGGAGAATCGCCGGGGGATTCCCGCTGACCGGCGCAGCGCGATTCCCGCCCCCACCGAATCTCCGGTGGCAGAGAATTTGCGACACGGCGGGGGCGGGATTCACACTGGCCCCCGACGATTCTCCGACCCTGTGGGGGGTCGGAGAATCGCGCCCCATATCACTGTTCGTACAGCTGCCTTCCTGGAGACATTTCCCATCACCAAATGAACAAACAATTGTATAAATCAGCAAAATATTGTGGACTGTGGAATATGAAACAAGGACTGAGAATACTGACAAAACTCAGCAAGTCTGGCAGCATCTGTAGGGAGAGAGAAAAACAGGGTTAACGTTTCAAATTCGTTTAGCTCTTTATCAGAACCAAAGAAAGGGAAATGCATTTGATATTAAACTGTAGTTGGGAGAGATTGTAACAAGGTGTAGCTAACCAGACTCTCCCATAGTATGCTCATTCCAAGAGAAAGCCAGGGTGGACGATTGGAAGGAGATTGAGAGGGGCAGAAGCGTCTAAGATGCACACACTGCTGGAGAGACAGCAAGGGTGACAGACGAAGCAGTATGCTAGAAAGAGGGAGGCAGAGAGAGAGAGGGGCAAAAACCCAGTGCAAGATTGTTATTTCTGTGGGTTGTTGTAGTTGTGTGCAATGTCTCTTTAAGAAACGAGTCACGGGACATGCATGATGTCATCGCCTACTTTGTTGGCTTTAGCCCTAGTCTAGTGCCAGCTTTTGTATAGTGAAGACCAATTTAATAAACCGCAGTTAATGTTGCATTCAACCTACATGCAACTGCAATCTATTTCTTTTGTACTGTTAGTCTGTTAGTCTCAAAGGTACAACAGTGTAAAAACTGCCGCCAAGTTTTGATCTGGAAAACAAAATATTTTCAGAAGAAAGGGAAAAGCCAAACTTCGACCATTGCTGTAGAGTTGATGTAGAAGAGTGGAGCAGCTTCAACAGATCAATCTAGCAAGCAGATTAACAGAAGGTCAGACATTGCACCTGTCATGGAACCAGTCAGGGTTTTGGGGCAGGAATGCAAAGGAATTCAGGCTGCAGACCTTGCCACGTGCAGTACAGTAAGGCACTGGGCAACAAATAAAGGATCCTCACAGCTTGCAATGCAAATTAAAGCTGTTACAAATTGGTAATTCAACTTTACATAACTTAATTTGAGGAGAGTTGTGGAGGACATTCCGATACCGTTAAAAATGGTGGCAAAATTTGGTGCGATGGACTCATTTGATGAAGACTCACATAACTCGAAGTCATACTCTGAAAGATTCCAATATTTTAGCCAATAAAACTTTGGAAGATTTTACGGTCCCTGCATTCCTAAGTACAATTGGAAGCAAGACTTTTAATTTGTTAAGAATCTTGGTTCAGCCCGAGAAACCTGGGGATAAGACGTACCAAGAATTGGATAAAATGTTAGGAGACCATTATGTGCCGTTAATTATTGTGGAAAGGTTTTGATTTCATCAAAGGAATCAGTTGGAAGGGGAAAGTATTACATATTTACGTCGCAAACCCCAAGCGACTTGCAGAGTTTTGTGAATTTGGCAATTCGTTAAATGACATTGTAAGATAAATGTGAAGTGATTCATTTTTGAAGGTCGAATTTGAATGCTGAATGCAGGGTAAAAGGCAGGATTCGTGGAAGTGTGGAGGAACAGAGGGATCTTGGGGTCCACATACATAGATCCCTCAAAGTTGCCACCCAGGTTGAGTGGGTTGTTAAGATGGCGTATGGTGTGTTGGCTTTCATTAACAGGGGGATTGAGTTTAAGAGCCGTGAGGTTTTGTTGCAGCTTTATAAAACCCTGATAAGGCCACACTTGGAATATTGTGTCCAGTTCTGCTTGCCTCATTATAGGAAGAATGTGGATGCTTTGGAGAGGGTGCAGAGGAGATTTACCTCTGCCTGGACTGGAGGGCATGTCTTATGAAGAAAGGTTGAGGGAGCTAGGGCTTTTCTCACTGGAGCAAAGAAGGAAGAGAGGTGACTTGATAGAGGTGTACAAGGTGATGAGAGGCATGAATAGAGTGGATAGCCAGAGACTTTTCCCCAGGGTGGAAATGGCTGTCACAGGGGGACATAATTTTAAGTTGGTTGGAGGAAGGTATTGGGGAGATGTCAGAGGCTGGTTCTTTACACAGAGAGTGGTGGTTGCGTGGAATGCACTGCCAGCAGAGGTGGTGGAGTCAGAATCATTAGGGACATTTAAGCGACTCTTAGACAGGCACATGGACAGCAGTAAATTGAAGGGGTGTAGGTTAGGTTGATCTTAGATTAGGATAAGTGGACAGCACAACATTGTGGGCTGAAGGGCCTGTACTGTGCTGTACTGTTCTATGTTCTATTAAAAATCATTTGATATGTAGTTTGAGGATCCATAAAGTGTCTGCCGGCCAGCCGAATCCACGTGTCATCGCTCTGCAGAAGCAGGCCTTTCACAGGTTGATTGCTGGATCAAAGGCAACCAATGTAAAACATCTCCAGAGAAGAACGTTAAAAGCAAGACACAAAACTAATTTAAAGACAAAAACAAAACAAATTCAACTAAGAAAATTCACAATGTGAAGAAGAAAACAGCAACCAGAGTGAAGCTGTAGCATTTCATTCTGATGATGAACTGAAGCTGAACGTACTCTCAGGCCAGGGTGGTTTACACCAGTCCCTAAACTGAATGGACAACCTATCAAAATGGAGGTTGATACATGGGCTGCCATCTCCCTAATTCCTGAGAACATCAAGAACGGAAACTTAATCGACTGTCTTTGAAGCCAGCAGATGAAATCTTGAGGACCTATACTGAGGAAATGGTGCTTCCGAGATGTTACATCACCTTTGCTGCATGTGTTCTGAAGAGGTTTTCCAGTTCTTTTTGGCTGCTCTTGGCTGGAAAGGATTGATCTGAACATGAGCACTAAACAGCTGAGTTGATTCAAAGTTGGACTTAAAGACCATCATGGATAATTACAGTAGTGTTTTGTAGACATACTGGGGTCCATGAAAAGAGTACAAGGGATTCTGAAAATTAAGGAAAATAGCCAGCTGAAATATCTCAAAGGTAGAAGAAGCACTCTATGCTAAACATCCAAAAGTCGAATCTGAACTACTGAGAGTTGTGGAAACAGGAGTCTTAGAAACCATCACTACTAGTGACAGGGCAACCCTTATTGAATCTGTCATGAAACAGGATGGTGCAATTCGTATCTGTGGAATATTTAAGCAACAACAAATCCGGTTCTATGAATGGATCAATATCTACTATCATTAATTGAAGATTGTTCACAGGTCGAGAAGGAGGACAGATGGTTAGCAAGGTTGGTCTATCGCAGGCACACCTACAAATGAATGAACACCTACTCACCATCATCACTCACAATGGCCTATTCCGCTCCAGGAGATTGCCTTTTGGAATAACGTCAGCACCAGCTTTTTTTCAGCGATTAGTAGACTAGATCCTTAGTGGCTTACAGAGGGTAATAATAATAATAATCTTTATTGTCACATGTAGGCTAACATCAACACTGCAATGAAGTTACTGTGAAAAGCCCCTAGTCGCCACATTCCGGTACCTGTTCGGATACACAAAGGGAAAATTCAGAATATCCAAGTTACCTAACAGCATGTCTTTTGGGGACTTGTGAGAGGAAACCGGAGCAGCGGAGGAAACCCACGCAGACATGTAGAGAACATGCAGACTCTGCACATCAGTGACCCAAGCCAGGAATCGAACCTGGGACCCTGGCGCTGTGAAGCAACAGTGCTAACCACTGTGCTACCGTACCGCCCACAGTGTTACCTTGATGGTATGTTGATAACTTGCACCAATGAACAAGAACATTTATGACACATAAAAGCCACATTCGAAAGCCTTCAGATGCATGGCCTTCATGTCAAGAAAGAGAAATGGGATTTATTTCAGACATCCATACAATATCTGGGATGTGTGACTCAACGTAGGTCATTCCTAGAGTTAATCAACCACTATGGAAAATTCATCCAGAATCTGGCAACCCTATTGAAACCATTAAATACCTTATTGTGCACAAAACATGGCGATGGACATCAGAATGTAAAAAAGCTGATCAATCTGCAAAAGGAGCATTGAAAAAGTAGAAAGTTTTGGTACATTTCAACCCGACATTACCATTACAATTTGGCTGTGATGCTTCAACATATGGCATGGGAGCGATGGTGTCAAACGTACTACCTTCAGAGGAAGAAAGACCAATAGTGTTTTTGTCCCATACGTTGACAAGTGCAGAATTTAACTACGCTCAGTTGGAGAAGGAGGCACTGGATATTTGCTGGATGAAATTTTATCAATACCTGTATGGTTGTCACTTCACATTGCTCACGGACCTTAACAGCTATTTTGGGGCCACATAAAGGCATCGCTTCATTGGCTGCAAGTGGACTCCAACAATGGCCATTAATACCATATGCACATTCCTACGAGATCAAATACCATCAGTCAGAAAATCATGCCAATGCGGATGTACTATCACGTTTGCCTTTACCAGCTGTTCAGATACCACTAGTCACGGTAATATTTTTTATTGTGCACAGATTGAGAATGTTCCAGTGACTGCAGCTCAAGTTCAAAGGCAAACCAGAAAGGATCCTGGGCTGGATTCTCCGAGCCTCCGCGGCGAAATCACGTTCGGCGCGGGGGGCGGAGAATGGTCATCAAACCGGAAATTCGGGCTGGCTTCACTCCGACACTCGAGAATCGCGCGCACGCAAACTACGCGCCGGCCTCCTCCGCGATTCTCTATCAGCCGTCGGGAACATCGGGTGGCAGCTGCGGACTCAGTCCGCGGCCGCCCTGGTGGGGGAGGGCGGGGGGGGTCATTCACCGGGAGGGGGGTGCCCCTTGAACGGCCTGGGGAGCGATCGGGCATCACAGACCCGAGGGCACACAATCTCGGGGGGGGGGGGCATACATTTTTGGTGCCGCTCCGCGGTCCGAGTCCGCCATGTCGCAAGGGGCGACCACTGCAGGCCGCTGCAGGCCACCGCCGTGCGCTTGCAAGGACTCCCGACCGGAAGTGCAGGGCCCCGTATCCGCAGCCAGAGCTGCGAGAACCACTCTGGGAGAACCACTCAAGTCCCCTGCAGATGGGAGAATCACTCAGGACTTCCTTAAGGAAAGTCCAGAGTGAAACGCCAACGTTTTTACACTGGCGTGGGGACATAGCCCCATTATTGGAGAATCCAGGCCCTGTGATTGGGAAGGGACTGGAAATGGTATTAATGGGGAGGATCGCAAGAAACATCCTGAATTGAAACCGTATATTTCCAGGAGTATCAACTAGGTTAATTCCAGAGTTGAGAGGATTGGCTTATGAGGAGAGACGAAGTAGACTGGGGCTCCACTCATTGGAATTTAGAATAATGAGGAGGGATCTTATAGAAACATATAAAATTATGAAGGGAATAGAAAGGATAGAAGCAAGGAGGTTGTTTCCACTGGCGGGTGAAACTAGAACTAGGGGGCATAGTCTCAAAATAAGGGGGGGCAGATTTAAGACTTAGTTGAGGAGGAATTTCTTCACCCAAAGGGTTGTGAATCTGTGGAATTCCCTGCCCAGTGAAGCAGTTGAGGTTCCTTCATTAAATGTATTTAAGGCAATGTTAGATAGATTTTTGAACAGTAAAGGAATAAATGGTTAAGGTGAGCAGGTGGGTAAGTGGATCTGAGTCCATAAAAGGATCAGCCATGATCTTATTGAATGGCAGAGCAGGCTCAAGGGGCCAGGTGGCCTACTCCTGCTTCTAGTTCTTAAGTTCTTAAGTTATTACATAACAGCACAGGGCTGCACGGTGGTTAGCACTGCTGCCTCCCAGTACCAGAGACTCTCATTCGGTTTTGGACTTGGGTGACTGTCTGTGTGAAGTTTGCGACTGGCTGTGTGGAGTTTGCACATTCTCCCCGTGTCTGCATGCGTTTCCTTCAGTTGCTCCGGTTTCCTCCCACAGCCCAAAGATGTGCCAGTTAGATGGATTGGCCATGATAATTGCACGGGGTTACAAGAGTATTCCGGGGGAATGGCCTAAGTAGAGTGATCTTTTGGAGGGTCAGTGCAGACTCTATGGGCCAAATGGCCTCCTTATGGACTGTAGAGATTCTATAGATTTATGTATGCTGTGGGAGATGAGAGTAATTATCCCACCAAATTTACGAAAAAAGTATTGAAGTAGTTACATGAAAGACACCCAGGTACAGTTTGAATGAAGGAATTAACATAAAGCTACTTTTGGTGGCCATGAATTGAAGCTGAGATAGAAGAAAAAGAAGGACTGCACCAGTCATGTGCATGGGTAAGGAATGTACTGCCATTGTCCCCATTGCACCTATGGGTGTGGCCTAAAATTCCATGGCATATTTGCATGTTGACTCTATTGGTCCATTCAAGGGGCACGTGTTCTTGGTCATTATAGGCTCACACTCAAAATGGGCTAATGTGGTTTTCATGAAGTCAGCCACTGCGGAATAAACCATTAAGAAACTCGACAAAATCTTTGCAATATTCGGAAAATCAGAGCTGATCGTGAGGGACAATGGGCCAAAGTTTACAGTCCAAGAGTTTGAAGACTACTTAAAGGCATGTGGAGTTCAAAATTACAACCCAGACGAAGGTTTGTTCACTCGTTGAAACATGCATTAAAAGCTTTTAAGGTCACTTCATAGAAACATACCGGAATGGGCACCACGGTGGTGCAGCGGTTAGCTCTGCTACCTCAAGGCGCGGAGGTCCCAGGTTCAATCCCGGCTCTGGGTCACTCTCCGTGTGGAGTTTGCACATTCTCCCCGTGTTTGCCTGGGTTTCGCCCCCACAACCCAAAAATGTGCAGGGTAGGTGGATTGGACACGCTAAATTGCCCCTTCGTTGGAAAAAACAAATTTGGCATTCTAAATTGAAAAAAAGCATACCGGAATACAATACATGCGACTACACCAAGTTCACCAATTTTGCTATTGATGAAAAGGAAGCTAAGGACTACCTTTGATTTACTCTTGCCAGAGAAGACATATGACATAGTAGATGCCATAGTATCAGGGCTGGTTTAGCTCAGTGGGCTAAACAGCTGGTTTGTGATGCAGAACAAGGCCAGCAGCGCGCGTTCAATTCCCGTACCAGCTTACCTGAACAGGCGCCGGAAAGTGCCTTCCAGGGCAGAGACATCCACTGAAAATATATCTAAGGCCGAGAATAACAAAGTCCCACAAGTGCGCAGGCAGCCAACGAGAAATAGATGTCCACATTATCGTCTATTTTATTGGCTATATTACTACAATATAATAATTTGATGCCTGCCCTTGTGTATATATGTAAATAACTATATTAGTATACTAGTTATATTTGCCATTTTCTACTGAGGGAATTGAGTTGCGTTGGACCGTTGAAGTTCTGGGGGGGATGTCATACATGTAGGGTATTGCAGTTGTGTGCAATGCCTCTTTAAGAACTGAGTTATGTGACATGTGTGACATCCATCGACTAGTTTGCAGGCTTTAGGCCTAGTCTTGTACCAGCCTTTGTACTGTGAAGACCTATTTAATAAACCTCTGTTAATGTTGCTTTCAACCCACATGTATCAGCAACCTATTTCTTTTGAGGTGTTAGTCTAAAGATGCAATAGTCTGAAGACAGATCAAAAGAAAATGACCATGTCCTACAAGAGAGGATCTAACCATCGCCCTTGAGATTCAATGACATTACCATCACTGTGTCCCCCACAATCAACATCCTGGGGGTTACCATTGACCAGAAACTGAACTGGACTAGCCACATTAATACTGTGGCTACCAGGGCAGATCAAATGCTAGGAATCCTACGGTGAGTTACTCACCTCCTGACCCCCCAAAGCCTGTCCACCATCTACAAGTCAGGAGTGTAATGGAATACTCTCCACGTGCCTGGATGAGTGTAGCTCCAACAACACTCAAGAAGCTTGACATCATCCAGGACAAAGCAGCCCGCTTAATTGCTCCTTGTGGTAGTATGTATTGGGGGTCATGTGGGACTGGAAGCCCTAATGTCATTGGCTGACAGATCCCGGGTCCTGGTTGGCCGTTGACCTCATACTCCGCCCTGAAGGCGAAGTATAAGAAGCCGGTGCCTTCCCCCGCAGGCCAGTTTACTATCGGGCTGCTGGGGAACAGACACGCTTAATAAAGCCTCATCGACTTCACTCCGTTCGTCTCACGGAGTCTTTGTGCGCCACAATTTATTAAGCGTGCCTAAAAAGGACTATGGAGCTCAGGATCATTCCAGAATGCCTGAGGATCAGCCCCCACGCAGTGAATGTGGCAGCAGCCTTCAAACACTGGCAGACTTGCTTTGAGGCCTACATCACATCGACCACAGGCCGAGTCTCAGACGAACAAAAACTGCAGGTCCTGCACTCGAGGGTGAGCACGGATATTTTCACCCTCATTGAAGACACCCGCGATTTCCAGACGGCGTTCACAGCACTGAGAAGTCTCTACGTTCGCCCAGTTAACCAAATCTACGCTCGCTACCAGCTCGCGACAAGACGGCAAGCTCCCGGAGAATCGATGGACGAGTTCTACGCCGCGCTGCTGATTTTGGAAAGAGCCTGCAGCTGCCCGTCGGTGAATGCAAACGAACATAGGGACATGTTAATGCGCGATGCTTTTGTTGCAGGTATGCAATCCTCCCAAATCCGCCAAAGACTTCTAGAAAAAGAGTCGCTAGGACTCTCAGAGGCACGGGCCCTGGCAGCCTCGCTGGACGTAGCCGCGCGTAATACCCACGCCTACGGCCCCGACCGCGCGGCAGGCCATTGGGCCCCGTACGTACCCGCCGTGGCAAACCCCCTACCCCCCCCCCCCCCCGGACACCCCACAGGCTTGCGCAGTCCAAACGCCGAGTCGCACCGGGGGCGCCCGCTGTTATTTCTGCGGCCAGGCGAAGCACCCCCGACAACGCTGTCCGGCCCGCGCAGCCATCTGCAAAAGCTGCGGGAAAAAGGGCCACTATGCGGTGGTGTGCCGATCCCGCGTGGTCGCCGCCGTCCCGGGAGAACAGGGAGCCCTACAGGCAGTCTATGCCTCCCAACCCCCCCAGCACGCCATGTGCAACCCGCAGGCGCCGCCATTTTGGGTCCCGACCACCGCGGCCCCGGGAGAACTGGGAGCCCTGCACGCCGCCTACGCTCCCCAACCCCCCTCCCCGCAGTCCATGTACGACCCGCCGCCGGCGCTCCCGATTTGGGTGCCGGCCAACACTCTCCACGGAGAGGAGGGGGTTTTTCGCATCCCGAACGCCACCCTCACCCCCGTCCCGCGCCCCACGCCTGACCCGCCGGCGCCACCTACCTTGACCCCGACCACCGCTGTCCCTGGCGAGGGAGCTCCGCACGGTGCCAGCGCTCGCGGCCCCACGACTGACCCGCCGGAGCCGCCGACCTGGGCCCTCACCCCCGTCCCGCGCCCCACGCCTGACCCGCCGGCGCCGCCGACCTGGGCCCTCACCCCCGTCCCGCGCCCCACGCCTGACCCGCCGGCGCCGCCGACCTGGGCCCTCACCCCCGTCCCGCGCCCCACGCCTGACCCGCCGGCAATACAACTTACCTGGACCCCGATCACCTCCGTCCCCGGCGAGGGAGCTCCTCACGGTCCCAGCGCTCGCAGTACTGACCCGCCGGCCTGGGCCCCGACCACCGCTGTCCCCGGCGAGGGAGCTCCGCGCGGTCCTAGCGCCCGCGGCCCTGGCGCTCGCAGTCAAGGAACTCCGCGCGGTCCTAGCGCCCGCGGCCCGGGCGCTCGCAATGCAGGAACTCCGCGCGGTCCTAGCGCCCCCCAGACCCCCCAGCACTCAATGTGCGACCCGCAGACGCCGCCATTTTGGGTCCCGACCACCACGAGGGGAGGAGGGGCCCCGCCATCTTGGACCGCCCCCGACCTGTACGACGCATGGGGGCGGCCATTTTGTCCACCCCCGACGCCATCTTGTGACCCCTCAGCCACGGGCGATGTATGGGGGTGGCCATTTTGTCCATCCCCGAAGCCATCTTGGACGGCAACAACGGACCCCACCCCACTACTACAACCACGGCTCGCTTCGGTTACACTCGATCAGGCTCGGCCCCGGACTCTCCAGACGACGACGACAACGGTCCTAATTAACGGCCACGAGACGCCATGCCTAGTCGACTCCGGGAGCACGGAAAGTTTTATACATCCCGACACGTAAGACGCTGTTCCTTAACTACCTTCCCCAGCGCACAAAAGATTTGCCTAGCTGCAGGATCCCACTCCGTACAGATCCAGGGATTCTGCATAGTTACCCTAACGGTACAGGGGAGGGAATTCAAAAACTACAAACTTAACGTCCTTCCACAACTCTGTGCCCCCACCTTGCTGGGCTTAGATTTTCAATGTAACCTACAGAGCCTTACGTTTAAATTCGGCGGCCCCATACCCCCACTCACTATCTGCGGCCTCGCCACCCTCAAGGTGCAACCCCCGTCCTTGTTTGCGAACCTCACCCCGGATTGCAAACCCGTCGCCACTAGGAGCAGACGGTACAGCGCCCAGGACCGGACCTTCATTCGCTCCGAAGTCCAGCGGCTACTAAAGGAGGGCATAATCCAGGCCAGCAATAGTCCCTGGAGAGCGCAGGTGGTAGTAGTGAAGACAGGGGAGAAACAAAGGATGGTCATTGACTATAGCCAGACCATCAACAGGTACACACAACTAGACGCGTACCCTCTCCCCCGCATATCCGACATGGTCAATCGGATTGCCCAGTATAAAGTCTTCTCCACCGTGGACCTCAAGTCCGCCTACCATCAGCTCCCCATCCGTCCAAGTGACCGCAAGTACACAGCCTTCGAGGCAGACGGGCGGTTATACCATTTCCTACGGGTCCCTTTTGGCGTCACAAACGGCGTCTCGGTCTTCCAACGGGAAATGGACCGAATGGTTGATCAACATGGGTTACGGGCCACGTTCCCGTACCTCGACAATGTAACCATCTGCGGCCACGATCAGCAGGACCACGACGCCAACCTCCAAAAAGTCCTCCAGACCGCTAAAGCCTTGAACCTCACGTACAACGAGGACAAGTGCGTTTTTAGCACCAACCGGCTAGCCATTCTGGGCTACATAGTGCGCAATGGGATAATAGGCCCCGACCCCGAACGTATGCGCGCACTCATGGAATTTCCCCTCCCGCACTGCCCAAAAGCCCTGAAACGCTGCCTGGGGTTCTTTTCATACTACGCCCAGTGGGTCCCCCAGTACGCAGACAAGGCCCGCCCCCTAATACAGACCACGACTTTCCCGCTGTCGACAGAGGCTTGCCAGGCTTTCAGCCGCATCAAAGCGGACATCGCAAAGGCCACGATGCGCGCCATCGACGAGTCCCTCCCCTTCCAGGTCGAGAGCGACGACTCTGACGTAGCTTTAGCGGCTACCCTTAACCAAGCAGGCAGACCCGTGGCCTTCTTCTCCCGAACCCTCCACGCCTCAGAAATCCGCCACTCCTCAGTGGAAAAGGAAGCCCAAGCCATAGTGGAAGCTGTGCGACATTGGAGGCATTACCTAGCCGGCAGGAGATTCACTCTCCTCACTGACCAACGGTCGGTAGCCTTCATGTTCGATAATGCACAGCGGGGCAAGATCAAGAACGACAAGATCTTGCGGTGGAGGATCGAACTCTCCACCTTCAACTATGAGATCTTGTACCGGCCCGGAAAGCTGAACGAGCCGTCTGATGCCCTATCCCGCGGGACATGTGCCAACGCACAAATTGACCGCCTCCAAGCCCTCCACGAGGACCTCTGGCACCCGGGGGGTCACTCGGTTTTACCACTTCATCAAGTCCCGCAATCTCCCATACTCCTTAGAGGAGGTCCGTACAGTCACAAGAGACTGCCACATCTGCGCAGAATGCAAACCGCATTTTTTCAGGCCAGATGGAGCGCACCTGATTAAGGCTTCCCGTCCCTTTGAACGCCTCAGTCTCGATTTCAAAGGGCCCCTCCCCTCCACCGACCGCAACGCGTATTTCCTTAATGTAGTGGACGAATACTCCCGCTTCCCTTTTGCCATTCCCTGCTCGGACATGACCGCGGCCACAGTCATTAAAGCCCTGAACAGCATCTTCACGCTGTTCGGTTACCCCGCATACGTCCACAGCGACAGGGGGTCCTCTTTCATGAGTGACGAGCTGCGCCAGTTCCTGCTCAGCAAGGGCATAGCTTCAAGCAGGACGACCGGCTACAACCCCCGGGGGAACGGGCAAGTAGAAAGGGAGAACGGCACGGTCTGGAAGGCCGTCCTACTGGCCCTACGGTCCAGGGACCTCCCAGTTTTACGGTGGCAGGAGGTCCTCCCGGACGCTCTCCATTCCATCCGGTCGTTATTATGTACGAGCACTAATCAAACGCCTCACGAGCGTCTTCCCTAGGAGGTCCTTCTCTGGAACGTCGCTGCCGATCTGGCTGGCGGCCCCAGGACCCATCCTGCTCCGAAAGCACGCGCGGGCACATAAGGCAGACCCGTTGGTCGAAAGGGTTCTCCTCCTCCACGCAAACCCCCAGTACGCCTACGTGGAGTACCCCGACGGCCGACAGGACACGGTCTCCCTGCGGGATCTGGCGCCCGCCGGCACCACGCACACCCCCCCGGCACCATCAACCCAACCGCCCCCCTTCCTGCCACCGCCGCACCCCGCGACCGCCCCCTTCCCAGGAGGATCAGTCCCCCTCCCCTTTGCACCGACAGCTGAAACCGTGCGGCTCCCGGAGGCGACAACGCTGGTACAAGCACCACCACCACCGCCGGGGCCGAGGCGATCGACACGGACGACCAGACCGCCCGACCGACTCGTGGCGTCGATGTAAAACAAAGATGGACTGTCCAATGAACATTTTGTTTTTCCTATATCCGCTGTAAATAGTTGTAACAGGACGATACTGTCCAATACTGTACTACCATGTAACTGTTCTATCCTCCCAGGACCAGTACTGTAAACCCTTACCACCATACGAAGCATCACCCCGCCGGGTTCATTTTTGACAAGGGGTGAATGTGGTAGTATGTATTGGGGGTCATGTGGGACTGGAAGCCCTAATGTCATTGGCTGACAGATCCCGGGTCCTGGTTGGCCGTTGACCTCATACTCCGCCCTCGGGCTGCTGGGGAACAGACACGCTTAATAAAGCCTCATCGACTTCACTCTATTCGTTTCACGGAGTCTTTGTGTGCCACACTCCTCTTTCCACAAACATTCAAACCCTCCACCACCGACGAACAGTAGCAGCCATGTGTACCATCTACAAGATGCATTGCAGTAACTCATGAAGATTCCTTAGACAGCACCTTCCAAACCCACGGCCACTACCATCTAGAAGGACAAGAGCAGCAGATGCCTAAATCAGTGTCCCCAGAACATTAGCTTGGGCCTTAAGCACACTAGTCCAGTGAAATTAGCACTAAGCAACTGTCTCCCCTTAAATTAGCCAACATGCACACAAAAACATTGTTTGAGAGGGACAAGTGGTTATGTAGCATGAGAGGTACAACTGCACATCAAGCATGAGGTTTGGCAAGGGGGCAGGTCTCCATGACCCACCACAGCTGGTACAGGAATCCAACCTGCATTGTTGGCATCATTCTGCACCACATTCTAGCCAGCTAGCCAGCGAAACTAATCGACCCCCACCATAATTTGTGTTTAATATTCATGTCGCTCTGAGACAGTGTGCACCTCATAACCACCCACGTTGTTCTAATCACATGTTGTCAACAATTGGAGCATGTGATAGGCTCCTAGCTGTGGTAAGGTGGCCCAGAAGCACATGATATTAAGATTATATATAAACAACATTAGGTTAGGTGGATTGGCCATTCTAAATTGTCCCTTAAAGTCCAAAGGATAAATGGAGTTCTGAGGTTACCAGGTTGGGCGGGGGAGCGAACCTCGGTAGGGTGGTCTTTCAGAGGGTCGATGATGACTCGATGGGCCGAATGGTCTCCTTCTGCACTGTAGGAATTCTATGATTCTATGAACATTAAAATGAACATGGTCAACAGGAAAAGGCTCATCAGCAGAAATCATAAAAGCGACAAAACCTAGAAGCAAATGTAGAAAACAACTGCAGATTTTACATCAGCAATTTATGAACCAAAGAGAAGAAGAAGGAAATCTCTTATTTTAAAATGGGATAAGCTAAAAATAAATTCCTGCCATTGCTGAAGCAGAAGGAAAAGGAATCTGACATACAATATGATTATCTTGTTTTATTATTTCATGCATCAAAATCAGCAACACCCCCAAAGGTTTAGAAGTACCTCATATTTTCTGACAGTTTTAAGATGGATCCCTGGTTTTAGATAGGGCAGTTTATGAGCTGTCTGTCAGGGGAACAAATAAATTGTGAAAGGGAAGCAGGGGAATGAAAGATGACAGGAAGCAATTGAGGGACTAATCCTCCACCCTTGCCCTGTGGTCTCCAGAAATTAAAATCAAAGCTCCAGGGTACTGCTGGGAGGAACCCTGGAGGAAAGGAAACAGGTTTCCCCAGCTGTGTGGAGCTCATCAGGGTCGGTGCACAGCAGAGAGAGCTTCTTCAATGAAACTGACATGCTAGGAAGTATTCAATCAGTGAAACTGAAGAGCTGCAGTCATGGCTATCCTTTTCTGAGACAGAACTCTCACTGCTTGACATGTGGTTGCTAACATATTGTAAGTGAGCGTCTTGCACCTCATTCGCCTTGATTTACATTTCCCTGATGCCAGCCTTCACTGCAGCATGGGAGCAGCTTATGCAACTCCATCTTGCATCTTTGCTGAGGAACAAAAGGAGCAGCCAGGTTAACAAGCAATGGTTTCTTCCTCGGCAGTTGAGGTTCTATCCTTAGAGGTAATACATATTGTTTTTAAATAATAAAATTCTTTGTACAGAATTGTTTAATTATAAAATGATTAAACAAAGAAAAATAGATTGTTTGACTGACACTCAAGTGGTAACAAAGAGTGTGTTGGCTTCCAGATTGGTTGCAAAAAGTGATAAATTGTGAGATGGCTATGTGGGGCAGTCAATGGCAAGAATGTGGGAGCATGGCAGGTGGAGGGAGGCAACAGATTAGGTGATGACACATACAGGAATATGTCCAACCAGAATTCGCAACCCTCGAGATTGGTTGTGCAAGCTATTTGAATTAAAGCTCTACTGATTGTAATAGGCTACCTTTTTACCTCACCCGCAACTGCCTTATTCATGAACTATCTGTATCCCTATTCGATCTTTCTATTATGTAACACAACTTGACATTTCTCATTATAATTTTGTTCTTTAAGCATCTGGTGGGTACCAATGTTGAAACCGTGCTGGAGGTGAAATAGTTATACACCTGAAGGTTTGAGAAAGGCATGTATTTAACACTACTAATCTCTCAATCTTTTTTCTAAACCATCATTGTAACCAACTTTCAGGCTCAGGGGAACAAAACAGTT
This sequence comes from Scyliorhinus torazame, assembly GCF_047496885.1. Lineage (NCBI taxonomy): Eukaryota > Metazoa > Chordata > Chondrichthyes > Carcharhiniformes > Scyliorhinidae > Scyliorhinus > Scyliorhinus torazame. The sequence goes on from NC_092716.1 coordinate 108,211,852, forward strand.
TCCATTACCCCTGGAAACTCACAGTGAAACAGCAGTTTTACATCAACACTGATAGAATATGTATTTCAGCAGATACAATTGGCTCAGTCATTTAGATCAGCTGAACCCCAAACTCATCCAATAGATAAAGCTGTTGAGTCCCAAATCAGCCAATAGACAGAACCATTGAACCCCAAATTAGTCCAATAGGTGGGATAGCTTTAACCCCTCAACAGGCAAGTTATCATGCCTGGGTGTGACTGATGATCTTAAATTGCTTCGAAGCAACTCCCTTCTGTTGTTTGCAACAGGAAAAGCAATGACCGTACTCAACAAGCCCATGCTTGCAAAACACAAAAAATGAGTGTCCAACATTAAAAGTGAACAGCACATACTAAATAATCCTGATTGTGCTAAGAATTACACTGAAAACCAATTCAAGATTATTAACCGGACTTGCAGTGTGCTTCTCTCATGTACTGTATGCTGGAAGCTACATACCTTAACACGCAGAGTCCCGTCCTTTGGAAATAGAAAGAAAATTTCCACACATTGCACCTTTTGAAATTAAACAAAAACTTAGAGGACCGCCATTCCCTGGTTCATTCCCCATGGCAATGCTTTGAGTAATCAGAGCTGACCTGCCAACCAATCATCACCCTCTTCTCATGAAGTCTAAATTGTTGTTGCCTTTGAGGTTTGTTATTCTTGCGACTCCGTTCTGATGAGTGCAAGATGAAAAGTTTCAACAGCATGTCTCTTTCTTTCTGCAATACTCAAATTATATTTAGAAATGCCAAGTTGTGTTACATAATAGATAGATTCAATTGGGCGGTCATTGGATAAGGCGTGAGGAAAAAATAGGTAACCTATCATCAAGGAAGAAATAGCAAGGCATCTGGATGGAAATTGTCCCATTGGCAGACGCAGCATGGGTTCATAAAGGGCAGGTTGTGCCTAACTAATTTAGTGGAATTTTTTGAGGACATTACCAGTGCGGTAGATAAGGGGGAGCCAATGGATGTGGTATATCTGGATTTCCAGAAAGCCTTTGACAAGGTGCCACACAAAAGGTTGCTGCATAAGATAAAGATGCATGGCATTAAGGGTAAAGTAGTAGCATGGATAGAGGATTGGTTAATTAATAGAAAGCAAAGAGTGGGGATTAATGGGTGTTTCTATGGTTGGCAATCAGTAGCTAGTGGTGTCCCTCAGGGATCAGTGTTGGGCCCACAACTGTTCACAATTTACATAGATGATTTGGAGTTGGGGACCAAGGGCAATGTGTCCAAATTTGCAGACGACACTAAGATAAGTGGTAAAGCAAAAAGTGCATAGGATACTGGAAGTCTGCAGAGGGATTTGGATAGGCTAAATGAATGGGCTAGGGTTTGGCAGATGGAATACAATGTTGACAAATGTGAGGGTATCCATTTTGGTAGGAATAACAGCAAAAGGGATTATTATTTAAATGATAAAATATTAAAACATGCTGCTGTGCAGAGAGTCCTGGGTGTGCTGGTGCATGAGTCGCAAAAAGTTGGTTTACAGGTGCAACAGGTGATTAAGAAGGCAAATGGAATTTTGTCCTTCATTGCTAAAGGGATGGAGTTTAAGACTAGGGAGGTGATGCTGCAATTGTATAACATGTTAGTGAGGCCACACCTGGAGTATTGTGTTCAGTTTTGGTCTCCTTACTTAAGAAAGGACGTACTGGCACTGGAGGGTGTGCAGAGGAGATTCACTAGGTTAATCCCAGAGCTGAAGGGGTTGGATTACGAGGAGTAGACTGGGACTGTACTCGTTGGAATTTAGAAGGATGAGGGGGGATCTTATAGAAACATATAAGATTATGAAGGGAATAGATAGGATAGATGCGGGCAGGTTGTTTCCACTGGCGGGTGAAAGCAGAACTAGGGGGCATAGCCTCAAAATAAGGGAAAGTAGATTTAGGACTGAGTTTAGGAGGAACTTCTTCACCCAAAGGGTTGTGAATCTATGGAATTCCTTGCCCAGTGAAGCAGTAGAGGCTCCTTCATAAAATGTTTTTAAGATCAAGATAGATAGTTTTTTGAAGAATAAAGGGATTAAGGGTTATGGTGTTCGGGCCGGAAAGTGGAGCTGAATCCACAAAAGATCAGCCATGACCTCATTGAATGGTGGAGCAGGCTGAGGGGCCAGATGGCCTACTCCTGCTTGCAGTTCTTATGTTCTTATGTTCTATTAAAATCAGTAGAGGTTTAGTTCAAATAGACCACACAACCAATTTCTGGGCTTGCCAACTCTGATTGGACATATTCTTAAATGTGTCATCACATTACCTGCCATCTCCACCTGTGAATCGGAACAGATCCCATGGCGATGGAGCATGTCCATTGAACCAAGGGATGCTGATGCCTGTACAATGGCACACAAGCACAAGAAGAATGGGAAAATAGAAGATGGGGTGGGGAGGGAATTCAAAATGCACACTTTTGTGGACAGGAGGTGCAGTGGAATGAGCTGGGATAATTGCACTTCATATTTAGTAATCAGGGGCTTTGTTCTTAAGAAAAGTCTGATTTACCTGGATAGTGCTTGCACACTTTTCTTCAGCTCCCTGCTAGAGATTCAGGCTCGGGCCTACGACACGGGTAGTTAATATTCTGAGGGAGAATATGCCACTTTGTGTTCCAACATGAACCTAAAGCAGGAAATAGGATTTGGCATGTTATTTCATCAAATATATTTCAGCTCCTGATGTGAAGGATTCAGAAATATTAACGTTGTACCTCAGGTTTTGAACGATATAAATTAAAATTCCTGTGAATGGCCTGGCATTCCTCTCAAATGTATTTGCTTTGTTTGGCCCTTGTTCCACACTGTAACCAATCATTATTTGCCGATGTACCATTTGCCAATGTACTCTGTTGATTATTCTTTTTGTCTACTATGTACGTACTGTGTACGTTCCCTCGGCTGCAGAAAAATACTTTCCCCTGTATTTCGGTACATGTGACAATAAATCAATCGATCATTCAATCAATCAAAGCAACAGTTCAGCAAGTGCTTTGCTAACTGGTGCTAAACCAAATAAAACTCTGCACTTCCAGGATCAAGATCACAATTCCCTCAGTAGAAAATGGCAAATATATTTTTTTTAATTAAGGGGAAATTTAGCATGTTCGATCCACCTACCCTGCACATCTTTGGGTTGTGGAGGTGAGACCCACACAGACAGAGGGAAAATGTGCAAATTTCACACAGGCAGTAATCCAGGGCCGGGATCGAACCTGGGTCCTCGGCACTTAAATAGCAAATATAAACTTTATTTTCAAAATAGATTGCAAAATTTTAAATAAGGCAAATTTGCTTCTGTGTTTTGTGTTCCTCGAGGTGCAATGGTTTGTGCCAAGAAATCAAAACACTTCCATTGGCTGAAATATATGCTGGGGTGCTGAAGGCAGGTTCTGTATCCGGACATCGGTGGCCTTCGACTTCCGGTCCCACCTGCAGAACGAACCCGATAATCCATTGATCGGGGCTGGTCAGGTTTGAGGCCTGCATCTGCCCAATGAGTGCTGTAAGACTTAATCACTGGCCTCCGAGGTCGTAGGCCATGATTCGGGACGAGGCTGCTGCCAGTATAGTGAAGCACCCTGTCATGGGAGTGTCCCTTTAAAAAATGTTGTTGTCTTATCACATGGCTGCAGTGATGTCATTTGTGTGGGTGGTGCTGGGCTGTGGCTCTGAAAGTTTTACTTTCATTTTGAGTTTGGACTGGTTAGAACTACACAGGTTGAAAGAAGTATCTTTCTCTATCTTCATTTTAAAAGCCATTCCAGACTGCTTGGTAACTTACAGGAGATAATTGCTTTCTGGAAGGAATTCAAATCTGGGGCGAAATTCTCCTACCCGCCCCGCCACATTTCTGCGCTGACCGGCCGGCGGGAGTCTCCGTAACGCCGGCCGGTCAATGGGGTTTCCCATGGTGGGGCAGCTCCATGCCGTCGGGAAACCCCCGGGCGCCGGCAGAACGGAGACTCCCGCCGGCGGAGAATGACGCCCCTGCTGTTTGAAAGGGCGAACAGAGTATCAATAAAATGCATTATACCAGTGAGAATGGCGTGTGATGGGCCACGACTTTGAAAAGGGGTTTCTGGTTTTATTTGGATTTTGTTACTGAATTGGAACAGTTAAGGGGGAATTCATGAAGGGTTATACATAGATTACTGTAGCTGTGTGGGGTCTTTATGTTTGTAGTTGATAAAAGTTCTTGCTGTGTGTGGTAGTATGTATTGGGGTCATGTGGGACTGGCAGCCCTAATGTCATTGGCTGACGGATCCCGGGTCCTGGTTGGCCGTTGACCTCTAGCTCCGCCCTGAAGGCGGAGTATAAGAAGCCGGAGTCCTCCCCCCCCAGGCCAGTCTACTACCGAGCTGCGGGGGAACAGACACGCTTAATAAAGCCTCATCGACTTCACTCTATTTGTCTCTCGGAGTCTTTGTGCGCTACAATTTATTAAGCGTGCCTAAAAAGGACTATGGAGCTCAGGATCATCCCGGAATGCCTGAGGATCAGCCCCCACGCAGTGAACGCGGCAGCAGCTTTCAAGCATTGGCAGACTTGTTTCGAGGCCTACCTCAGAACGGCCACCGGCCGGGTCACAGAAGACCAAAAACTACAGGTCCTGCACTTGAGGTTAAGCCCGGAGATTTTCTCTTTCATCGAAGACGCAGAGGATTTCCAGACGGCGTTCGCAGCACTGAAAAGTCTCTATGTCCGCCCAGTAAACCAGATCTACGCTCGCTATCAACTCGCAACGAGACGGCAAAGTCCCGGAGAATCGATAGATGAATTCTACGCCGCGCTACTAATTTTGGGACGAGCCTGCAGCTGCCCTTCGGTGAACGCAAATGAACACACGGACATGTTAATGCGCGATGCTTTTGTGGCAGGTATGAACTCCTCCCAAATCCGCCAAAGACTTCTAGAAAAAGAGTCGCTTGGACTCTCAGAGGCACGGGCCCTAGCAGCCTCCCTAGACGTGGCCGCGCGTAATACCCGCGCCTACGGCCCCGACCGCGCGGCAGCCCATTGGGCTCCGTACGTACCCGTCGCGACAAACCTACCCACCCCCCCGGACACCCCACAGGCTTGCGCGGTCCAAACGCCACGTCGCACCGGGGGCGCCCGCTGCCATTTCTGCAGCCAGGCGAAACACTCCCGGCAGCGCTGCCCGGCCCGCGCAGCAATCTGCAAGAGCTGCGGGAAAAAGGGCCATTTTGCGGTTGTGTGCCGGTCCCGCGAGGTCGCCGCTGTCCCGGGAGAACAGGGAGCCCTGCACGCCGCTTACGCTCCCCAACCCCCCCAGCGCCCCATGTACGACCCGCAGGCGCAGCTACTCTGGGTCCCGACCACCGCGGTCCCGGGAGAACAGGGAGCCCTGCACGCCGCTTACGCTCCCCAACCCCCACCCCCCCCCCCCGCGCCCCATGTATGACCTGCCGGCGCTACCACTTTGGGTCCCGACCACCGCTCTCCCCGGAGAAGGGGGAGTTCTGCGCGGCTCTAACGCCCCCCAACCTCCCCCCCCGCGCCCCACATATGACCCGCCGGCGCTACCAATTTGGGTCCCGACCACCGCGGTCCCCAGAGATGAGGGAGGCCCGCGCGTTCCTAATGTCCCCAACCCCCCCAGCGCCCCATGTGCGACCCGCAGACGCCGCCATTTTGGGTCCCGGCCACCACGAGGGGAGGAAGGGCGCCGCCATCTTGGACCACCCCAGACCTGTACGACGCATGGGGGTGGCCATTTTGTCCACCCCCGCCGCCATCTTGTGACCCCCCAGCCACGTGCGATGTATGGGGGCAGCCATTTTGTTCATCCCCGATGCCATCTTGGGCGGCAACAACGGACCCCAGTGTCGACGGCTCCACGGGGTTCGAGGAAGACGCTCCATTACTACAACCACGTCTCGCTTCAATAACGCTCGACCAAGCTCGGCCCCGGACACTCCAGACGACGACGACAACGGTGCTAATAAACGGGCACGAGACACCATGCCTAGTCGACTCCAGGAGCACGGAGAGCTTTATCCACCCCGACACGGTAAGACGCTGTTCCTTGACCACCTATCCCAGCGCACAAAAGATTTCCCTAGCTGCAGGATCCCACTCCGTACAGATCAAAGGTTTCTGCATAGTTACCCTAACGGTGCAGGGGAGGGAGTTCAAAAACTACAAGCTACACGTCCTTCCCCAACTCTGCGCCCCCACATTACTGGGATTAGACTTCCAGTGCAATCTACAGAGCCTTACCTTCAAATTCGGCGGCCCAATACCCCCACTCACTATCTGCGGCCTCGCAACCCTCAAGGTGCAACCCCCGTCCTTGTTTGCGAACCTCACCCCGGATTGCAAACCCGTCGCCACTAGGAGCAGACGGTACAGCGCCCAGGACCGGACCTTCATTCGGTCCGAAGCCCAGCGGCTACTAAAGGAAGGCATAATCCAGGCCAGCAATAGTCCCTGGAGAGCACAGGTGGTAGTAGTGAAGACAGGGGAGAAGCAAAGGATGGTCATAGACTATAGCCAGACCATCAACAGGTACACACAACTAGATGCGTACCCTCTCCCCCGCATATCCGACATGGTCAATCGGATTGCCCAATATAAAGTCTTCTCCACCGTGGACCTCAAGTCCGCCTACCATCAGCTCCCCATCCGCCCAAGTGACCGCAAGTACACAGCCTTCGAGGCAGACGGGCGATTATACCATTTCCTAAGGGTCCCATTTGGCGTCACAAACGGGGTCTCGGTCTTCCAACGAGAGATGGACCGAATGGTTGATCAACACGGGTTGCGGGCCATGTTCCCGTATCTCGACAATGTAACCATCTGCGGCCACGACCAGCAGGACCACGACGCCAACCTCCAAAAATTCCTCCAGACCGCTAAAGCCTTGAACCTCACGTACAACGAGGACAAGTGCGTTTTTAGCACCAACCGGCTAGCCATCCTGGGCTACGTAGTGCGCAATGGGATAATAGGCCCCGATCCCGAACGTATGCGCGCCCTCATGGAATTTCCCCTCCCGCACTGCTCAAAAGCCCTGAAACGCTGCCTGGGGTTCTTTTCATACTACGCCCAGTGGGTCCCCCAGTACGCAGACAAGGCCCGCCCTCTAATACAGACCACGACCTTCCCCCTGTCGACAGAGGCTTGCCAGGCCTTCAGCCGCATCAAAGCGGATATCGCAAAGGCCACGATGCGCGCCATCGACGAGTCCCTCCCCTTCCAGGTCGAGAGCGACGCCTCCGACGTAACACTAGCGGCCACCCTTAACCAAGCGGGCAGACCCGTGGCCTTTTTCTCTCGAACCCTCCACGCTTCAGAAATCCGCCACTCCTCAGTGGAAAAGGAAGCCCAAGCCATAGTGGAAGCTGTGCGACATTGGGGGCATTACCTGGCCGGCAGGAGATTCACTCTCCTCACCGACCAACGGTCGGTAGCCTTCATGTTCGATAATGCACTGCGGGGCAAAATCAAAAACGACAAGATCTTAAGGTGGAGGATCGAGCTCTCCACCTTCAACTACGAGATCTTGTATCGTCCCGGAAAGCTGAATGAGCCGTCCGATGCCCTATCCCGCGGCACATGTGCCAACGCACAAATTAACCACCTCCAAACCCTCCACGAGGACCTCTGCCACCCGGGGGTCACTTGGTTTTTCCACTTTATCAAGTCCCGCAACCTCCCATACTCTTTAGAGGAGGTCCGTACAGTCACAAGGAACTGCCACATCTGCGCAGAATGCAAACCGCATTTTTTCAGGCCGGATGGTGCGCACCTGATTAAGGCTTCCCGCCCCTTTGAACGCCTTAGTCTGGATTTCAAAGGGCCCCTCCCCTCCACCGACCGCAACACATACTTCCTTAATGTGGTGGACGAGTACTCTCGCTTCCCATTCGCCATCCCCTGCTCTGACATGACCGCGGCCACAGTCATTAAAGCCCTGAACACCATCTTCACACTGATCGGTTGCCCCGCATACGTCCACAGCGACAGGGGGTCCTCTTTCATGAGTGATGAGCTGCGCCAGTTCCTGCTCAGCAAGGGCATAGCCTCAAGCAGGATGACCAGCTACAACCCCCGGGGGAACGGGCAAGTAGAGAGGGAGAACGGCACGGTCTGGAAGACCGTCCTACTGGCCCTACGGTCCAGGGACCTCCCAGTTTCACGGTGGCAGGAGGTCCTCCCGGACGCTCTCCACTCCATCCGGTCGCTATTGTGTACGAGCACTAATCAAACGCCTCATGAGCGTCTCCTTTTCTTCCCTAGGAAGCCCTCCACTGGAACGTCGCTGCCGACCTGGCTGGCGGCCCCAGGACCCACCTTGCTCCGAAAGCATGTGCGGGCACACAAGGCGGACCCGTTGGTCGAAAGGGTTCACCTCCTCCACGCGAACCCGCAGTACGCTTACGTGGAGTACCCCAACGGCCGACAGGACACGGTCTCCCTGCGAGATCTGGCGCCCGCCGGCAACACACACACCCCCCCGACACCATTCACCCAACCCCCCCCCCTTCCTGCCACCGCCGCACCCCGCGACCGCCCCCTTCCCAGGAGGATCGGTCCCCCTCCCCTCGGGCCCGACCAAGAATAAAGCCCAAGCTGAAACCGTAAGGCTCCCGGAGACGACAACACCGGAACAAACACCACCACCACCACCGGGGCCGAGGCGATCGACACGGACGACCAGACCGCCCAACCGACTCGTGGCGTTGATCTAAATCAATATATGGACTTTTCACAAGAACATTTTGCTTTTTCTCCCGATACCTTCTGTAAATAGTTGAAACAGGACAAAATTGTACATACTGTATTGCCATATGAATGTTTTCCTCCCAGGACCAGCCCTGTAAACCCTTACCACCATGCGAAGCATCACCCCGCCGGGTTCATTTTTGACAAGGGGTGAATGTGGTAGTATGTATTAGGGGTCATGTGGGACTGGAAGCCCTAATGTCATTGGCTGACAGATCCCGGGTCCTGGTTGGCCGTTGACCTCTAGGGCGGAGTATAAGAAGCCGGAGTCCTCCCCCGCAGGCCAGTCTACTACCGAGCTGCGGGGGAACAGACACGCTTAATAAAGCCTCATCGACTTCACTCTATTCGTCTCTCGGAGTCTTTGTGCACTACACTGTGTGTGTTTATACAAATTTTAAACTAAATTCTCAGAATAAAGCTTGTTGTTTTTTTATTAAAAGCGCCTAAAAAGTCTGTTGAATAATACCTGAAAGGCAGGCTCTTGTGCTCGTCCTAGCCAAATTCAACAAAATGTTATAGGTCAGGTGAACTCCATAATATACTTTGGAGTTTTTTAAATCCTGGCCCATAACAACCCCCAGCACGGGACTGTCTCAGGGGATGCAGAAAATGCAGGACCATGTAAAATGTCTGTGGAGGAAGTGTGATTGAGCAGTTTGCAGTGAGTGCAGCGGTGTGCAGTAGGCTGTGTTATGCCACTGAGATCTTCGCAAGCTGCCTGGAATGAGCCTGTTGCTCATTCCAGATGTTGAGATGTTGAGTGTGAGAGTAACTTTGAAAGACACAGCCATCAGTTGCCCCTATTTGCAGTGGGATGAGATCTCCTTTGCGAGCATGTCACAGAGTGATGTGACCGTCGCTATTGATTGCTCTTGCTTGCCTGAGTCTTACACTGGGCCTCTGACAACTGCTGATAGCTCAATTTGCCTGTACACTCTACAGACTGCGTAAGACCACATACACCTCTACTGAGGACCTTGGAGTGGCTCCAGTCCCTCAGACTCCGCCGCTGCTCTGCACCCTACATGCATCCAGCCCTTCCCTCTCCATCCTTGTCCTCTCACTCTCCTCTTCATACTCCTCTCCTCCTCACTGGAGGTCATGTCGCCCACTGGAACCACAATGCTCATCTCTCTCAGACACTTTATAGCCCTGTGAGATGAACAGGCACAAACAAATAGCACTCAGCAGAACGCGTAGCAGACTAGAATAGTTCTTCACCTCAGAATACTTTAAACCCCCCCAACAACTTTCCCCAATTATTATTACTGGACGGTGAATGTGGAGAAGGTATGGAGCTGGGTCAGAGGGATTGACTCCCAATGGGTCAGAATGGAGGAGAGTTTGTAGGGGGTCAGGATTGAAGGCGCTAGCAACAGCGCCGCTCCCGACTGCCCCGGGGAGATATTCAGGGAGTCCGGTAGTAATAGCTTTGTTGATAATTTGGAGGCAGTTTCACCAGCAATTCGGGTTGGGGGCAGGGTCAAGGGAAATGCCGATTCGGGGGAAACATAGGTTTGAGCCAGGGAAGTGGGATGGAAATTTTTGGAGATGGGAGGAGAAAGAAATTAGGACACTAAAAGATTTGTTTCTTGGGGTGAAAGAGAAAATGCTGGAAAATCTCAGCAGGTCTGGCAGCATCTGTAGGGAGAGAAAAGAGCTAACGTTTCGAGTCCGATGACTCTTTGTCAAAGCTAATAGACAGAGAAAGTGGGAAATATTTATACTGTGGAGTGAGAACGAAAGGTGAGTCATAGCCACAGAACCCAGGGAAACCGGGTGCTAATGGCCACAGAAACCAAGGGGAACGAGTGCTAATGGCAGTCCCCAGAGAGAACAAAAGATGTGAAAGGTCAAACAGCAGGGAAACTAACATCAGAGGATGAAATGTAGATGTGGGGGAGGGGAAGGGTGCAGCAAAGAGGAGAAAGGTGAAGGAAAGGTGGATAAGATTGGGGAGGGGGAATTAAATATATATTAAGAAAGAAATGGTAAAAGACTGTTGAAATGAAATGGGATGAAAACAAATGGGTTGAAATGGGGTACAGCTGATCATCTGAAGTTGTTGAATTCGATGTTCAGGCCGGAAAGCTGTAGCGTGCCTAACCGGAAGATGAAATGGTGTTCCTCCAGTTTGCGTTGTGCTTCACTGGAACATTGCAGCAGGCCAAGAGCAGACATGTGGGCATGGGAGCAGTGTCTTTTCTTAAAATCACAAGTAACGGGAAGGTCAGGGTCCTGAATGTGCACAGACCAAAGGTGCTCAGCAAAGCGATCACCCTGTCTGCGTTTGGTCTCTTCGATATAGAGGAGACCACATTGGGAGCAGCGAATGCAATAGACCAAATTGGAAGAGATGCAAGTGAAACGCTGCTTAACCTGGAATGAGTGTTTTGGGCCTGGGATGTTAAGCATGGAAGAGGTAAAGGGGCAGGTATTACAGCTTCTGCGATTGCATGGGAAGGTGCCATGGGTGATGGGATTGGTATTGGGTATGGTGGAGGAGTGGACTAGATTGTCTCGGAGGGAACAGTCTCTGCGGAATGCTGACAGAGGGAGTGAAGGGAAGATGTGTTTGGTGGTGGCATCATGCTGGAGTTGGCGAAAATGGCGGAGGATTATGCTTTGCATACGGAGGGTGGTGGGATGAAATGTGAGAATGAGGGGGACTCTATTCTTGTTCTGGGAGGGAGTGGAGGGGCAAGGGTAGTGGCGCGGGAGATGGACCGCACACTGTTGAGGGCCCTGTCAACAACTGTAGGTGGGAAATCACGGTTGAGGAAGAAGGAACACATTTTCGAAGCACCATTTTGGATAGTGGCATCATCGGAACAAATGCAACAAAGGAAACAGGTGCCGAGGCAGATGTTAGCCTTCGCCTCATTGATCGCCCGAAGGCGGATCCTGTTATGATGGAGATTAACCTCTCCTGTGCCCTGGTGTGGCGGGGGGACCTGCTGGAATTCTTGACTCTTGAAAAGGTCAAATTTGAACTGAGGGGAAGGATGGAGGGGTTCTACAATTCATGAGCGTTATTCATTATGCACTTTCGAGAATTGGATTACATCGAACATTAGGGGAGGGGGGCTGGGAGGGTTGAGGGGAGAGGGACTGTATGTGTTAATGGTGACTATGGGTGATTCCTGATTCCTTTTTGTCATTTGTTTATGTTAACATGCAGACTAATGTTTGGGGATTGGGTGGGAGGATGGGATCGTTGTTATTGATATGGGGATTGACATTGCATTCGTTACTGATTGTTGTTTATTATTGGGTGTAAATTTGGGAGAAAATGTGAAAAAGGAGGAGAATAAAAATATTTAAACAACCTTCTCAAATAAAAAATGGATTCCCCACATGGTATGGTTCTGGCTCTAAGGCCATATTATTGCCTTCAGAGTGTATTACAGCAGTCAATTGGATCAGTGACAACCTTAATTACACCTTTAATTGCGATTACCATAGCGTGGGCGGGGTTCCGATTTTCAAACGCGCCCGCATACCTTATTAGTCAAAACCATTGTGATGACCCTGGAAATGCTGCCCAATGTTATCATGCCCGATAACACGTCTCCTGATGTGGAAAGTGCTCCCGTTTTGGAAGTGTGTTATTCAGCTCCATATTTGCAATTCATTTGACTGAGAGAAGATTTCCCCTATTCTGTCCCACTCTTAGAAGACTGCCTCCTACTGGACCAATGGGGGATTTTTCCATTTCCCTCAATATCCTTCTTGTATCTCTTTGAGCGACACTGCCGATTCAATAAGATCAGTTCTATATTGGGGGGGAGGTGGCAAACCCCACAAGATTAATGCCTCGATTGTGCCCAACCTCATTTCATGGAAAGCCCATTTAAATTGGGTGTGTAATGTACACCGGTATTCCAAATGCACACGCCTGTTAAGCAAATGAACCTAAAAAGGAGAAAGTCAACCTTACTCAGTTGATGGTGGAAATGCTGGCTGATAGATTTATGTGGGAAAGCATGGAATTCTGATACCATCATTTGTGACTAATGCCAGGAACTCTTGTCTACACTTGTATGGCTGTAGACTTTTTAAAAATTATTTTTATTAAAGAGAATTTCATTTATAACAGAGTGTACAATATCAACATGAAAAAGGGATGTTACAAAGTGCAATATCAGCAAAAAAGAAAAACAGAAGAGAGTAAAGACATAGAACAAAGAGAACAAAGAAAAGTGCAGCGCTGGAGCAGGCTCTTAGGCCCTCCAGGTGTGCGCCAACCATGCTACCCATTCACCTAAAACCTTCGGCTGAGGACTCTGGGTCTGTACTCGTTGGAGTTTAGAAGGATGAGGGGGGAATCATATTGAAACTTACAGGATACTGCGAGGCCTAGATAGAGTGGAAGTGGAGAGGATGTTTTCACTTGTAGGAAAAACTAGAACCACAGGACACCATCTCAGACTAAAGGGATGATCCTTTAAAACAGAGATGAGGAGGAATTTCTTCAGCCAGAGGGTGGTGAATCTGTGGAACACTTTGCCGCAGAAGGCTGTGAAGGCCAAATCACTGAGTGTATTTAAGACAGATAGATAGGTTCTTGATTAATAAGGGGATCAGGGGTTATTGGGAAGAAGGAACCAGGGGGCAGAGGTGAGTGCAGTGACCATGACTAAGGAGAAGGTTCTGTGGATACTGAAAGGTCTGAAGGTGGATAAGTCACCTGGACCGGATGGACTACACCCCAGGGTCAATAATCTTAAGGGCACTACCATTTACTGTATATTTTCCATCTGTATTAGACCTTCCAAAATGCATTACCTCATATTTGTCCGGATTAAACTCCATCTGCCATTTCTCCACCCAAGTCTCCAAATGATCTAAATCCTGCTGTATCCTCTGACAGTCCACATTACTATCCGTAATTCTACTAACCTTTGTGTCGTCTGCAAACTTACGAATCAGACCAGTTACATTTTCCTCCAAATCATTTATATATATTACAAGCAACAAAGGTCCTAGCACTGAGCCATTTGGAACACCACTAATCACAGCCCGTCATTCAGAAAAGCACCCTTCTGCTGCTACCCTATTTCCTATGACCGAGCCAGTTCTGTATCCACCTTGGCAGCTCACTTCTGATACCATGTGACTTCACCTTCTGTACCAGTCTATCATAGGGACCTTGTCAGAGGGCTACTGAAGGTCATGTAGACAACATCCACTGCCCTACCATCATCAATCATCTTCGTCACTTCCTTGAAAAACTCAATCAAGATAGTGAAACACGACCTCCCCTTCACAAAACCATGCTGCCTCTCTCAAATTGTCCACTTGCTTCCAAATGAGAGTAAATCCTGACTCAAAGAATCCTCTCCAATAATTTCTCTATCATTGACGTAAGGCTCACCGGCCTGTAATTTCCTGAATTATCCTTGCTACCCTTCTGAAACAAAGGAACAACATTGGCTATTCTCCAGTCCTCTGGAACCTCACCTGAAGCCAGTGAGGGCAGAAAGATTTCTGTCAAGGCCCCAGCAATTTCCTCCCTTGCCTCCCTCAGTACTGGGGTGCATCCCATCAGGCCCTGGGGATCTACCTTAATGTTTTTCAAGATGCCCAACACATCGAAAGACAAAAAAGATACCAAAGGGAGACCCACAAACTCTTGTCAGGTAGATATCTAGTTGTGTCCCCTTGAGATAGAGCCTATGTATAGTTGTGGGGACCCTGTTGCGAGCCCCTGATGTTTGGCTGCCACCGCCGTGTAGCTTTGCCTCCCTGTCCTCATTGGCTCCTGGTACTGAACCATATCAGAGGTGGAGGGCGGGTGGCTTGTTTGGCATCAGCTGTGCATGGTTTGGTCCTGCCATTGTGGTCACTTCCACCTCCGCTCTCGTCCTTTGTTCCTTCTTGTTCCACTTTCCTGCTTTCCCTGTTCTTCCCCTTCGCATCTTCCACCCCCCACGCCCTGCCCTTTGCTTACTGGTTGCTGGTCACAAAACGATCTTGGAACAGGTTGGCCAAGAGCCTCCACGCATTGTGGAAGCCTTCTTCTGATCCCAGAGTGGTTTATTTTATTTTCTCCAATTTGAGAAACTCTGCCAGATCGGACAGCCAGTCTGCAGCCTTGGGTGGTGCTGCCGATCGTTAGCCGAGCAGGACTCTTTGGCAGGCGATCTGGGTGGCAAAGGCTAGGGCATCTTGCCATCTCCCCATAAAGAGCTCTGGCTGCTCAGGTACCCCGAAGACTGTCACTAGTGGGCACGGCTCCACCCTTACCCCCACAATCTTGGACATGGCCTAGAAGGAGATCTTCCAGTACCCGACATTCCTGGAGCAAGACCAGAACATGTGGGTGTGGTTGGTCGGGCCTTTCTGGCACCATTCACATGCGTTCTCCATCTCTGGGAAGAATCCACTCATTCTTGTTCTGGTTAAGTGCATACTGTGCACCACTTTGGCTGTGTTAGACTCAGCCCTGCACACATGGAGATGACGTCTGCCATGTAAAGTGCTTCGGTCCTGAGTCCTCTCCTTATCTCCATGCCAAGCTCCTCTTCCCATTTCTCCCGTGTCCCATCAAGGGGTGTGCATACTGCTTCTTGTATCTGTCCATACATGTCAGCTCAGTTGCTGTCTCCCAGTTTGCCCGTGGTCAGACTTCTGTCTCGTAGTGAATATCCTGCTATCTTGGGGGAACATTGTTGTCTCTTTTCGAAGGAAGTTTCTGATTTGCCTGTATCTGGAAGCACCAATTTCCCCACCACAAAGAAGTTGATTCTGGTGTAGACTCTGTGGACTTGGGAGAAGATGGAAAACTCCTTCTCCCTTGGGTGTGTGAACCTCCATGGGTCCACCGTGCCCATCTGGTCCATAAAGACGCTCAGTTCTCTTGCCATGGCCAATTGGTTCCCCGATTCGGGGCTCGATCTGTCCATCCATGAGCCCTGTAAACAGTTAGTCCCCCCCCCCCCCCCCCCCACCCCCCCAGGTCTGTCCCCATCTTTGTCGCTGTGAATGTCATCCTCTTATTGGACAGTATGGCTAGCCCCCTAGCCCTCGTCCCATACCCACTTGGTGCGTCTGTCCTATCCAGCTTTCTTCTCCCTCAGGTGTGTTTCTCGGAGGAAGATTACATTGGTCCTCAGACTTTTCAGAATACTTGTTAGCAAGTGACTGCTGAAGAAGAGAAGACTGCACAACTTAACACACCCGCTGCCATCTTTTGCTTGGTCAGGATTGGGAGAGGAAGAGAGACGGATTAAACTGATCAGCAATAATTGTCACGAGAAATCAACACTCCGTCAAACGGTGGTTAGGAAACAGGCCTTATGTTTGTTTGTCCCAGTTGAGCGAACCTTGTTAGCCATGATTTATATCATTCAGAAAACATCAGAGCCTGAAAAACTGGACCCTATGAAGGAATGGCTTCAGACCAACAGGTAGCAGTTGGAAAAGATTAAGGTTAACAAAGAAACTCATTGCACCACATTTACAGTTACATTTCAGAAGTAAATTAAAAGTGTTCAGATCAAGGAGGGCAAAGTAAATACACTCAGAATTACAGCGCCATGCAAGCTACTGAAACCCTGCTATAGATAGCACAAGACAGTGCTTCAAATTTAGAACATAGAACACAGTGCAGAAGGAGGCCATTTGGCCCATCGAGTCTGCACCGACCCACTTACGCCCTCACCTCCACCCTATCCCCGTAACCCAATAACTCCTAACCTTTTTGGTCACTAAGGGCAATTTATCATGGCCAATCCACCTAACCTGCACTTCTTTCAACTGTGGGAGGAAACCGGAGCACCCGGAGGGAACCCACGCAGATACGGGAGAACGTGCAGACTCCGCACAGACAGTGACCCAGTGGGGAATCGAATCTGGGACCCTGGCGCTGTGAAGCCACAGTGCTACCCACCGTGCTACCCATTTGTGCTACTGTGCAGCCCACGGTAGGGAAGCAAAACGCTTAGAAGCAAAATATATATTAAACGTACGTATTACATACAATGCAAATCTTGTTCTGAGTCAGTACACTGGATCTCAAACAGTTTGAATCATTCGCTTTCTGCCCTTACATGTCACCTTCAGACAGAGACTGCCTGGTCTCCCCAGAATGAGCAGACAAGACTGCAGGATGGCTTGCTGCTGACTGACCCACTGCTCCATCCATGCAGAGATGCTGTGTAAATAATACTTATAAACGCACTATATAAATGCAAGTTCTCGTGATCTCTGATGCTAAATGAAAATTACTCTGTCTACATTTTTTAAAATAAAAATTGAAATGATGGCCAAACAGGAAAGGAGAGGTCACCCTGTTAGGGGTTTTCTATAGGCCTCCGAAAAGTTCCAGAGATGTAGAGGAAAGGATTGCAAAGATGATTCTGGATAGGAGCGAAAGCAACAGGGTAGTTCTTATGGGGGACTTTAACTTTCCAAATATTGACTGGAAACGCTATAGTTTGAGTACTTTAGATGGGTCCGTTTTTGTCCAATGTGTGCAGGAGGGTTTCCTGACACAGTCTGTAGATAGGCCAACGAGAGGCGAGGCCATATTGGATTTGGTACTGGGTAATGAACCAGGACAGGTGTTAGATTTGGAGGTAGGTGAGCACTTTGGTGATAGTGACCACAATTCGATTACGTTTACTTTAGTGATGGAAAGGGATAGGTATATACCGCAGGGCAAGAGTTATATCTGGGGGAAAGGCAATGATGATGCGATGAGGCAAGACTTAGGATGCATCGGATGGAGAAGAAAACTGCAGGGGATGGGCACAATGGAAATGTGGAGCTTGTTCAAGGAACAGCTACTGCGTGTCCTTGATAAGTATGTACCTGTCAGGCAGGGAGGAAGTGGTTGAACAAGGGAACCGTGGTTTACTAAGGCAGTCGAAACACTTGTCAAGAGGAAGAAGGAGGCTTATGTAAAGATGAGACATGAAGGTTCAGGTAGGGCGCTCGAGAGTTACAAGTTAGCTAGGAAGGACCTAAAGAGCGAGCTAAGAAGAGCCAGGAAGGGACATGAGAAGTCTTTGGCAGGTAGGATCAAGGATAACCCTAAAGCTTTCTATAGATATATCAGGAATAAAATAATGACTAGGGTAAAAGTAGGGCCAGTCAAGGACAGTAGTGGGAAGTTGTGCTTGGAGTCCGAGGAGATAGGAAAGGTGCTAAATGAATATTTTTTGTCAGTATTCACACAGGAAAAAGACAATGTTGTCGAGGAGAATACTGAGATTCAGGCTACTAGACTAGAAGGACTTGAGGTTCATAAGGAGGAGGTGTTAGCAATTCTGGAAAGTGTGAAAATAGATAAGTCTCCTGGGCCGGATGGGATTTATCCTAGGATACTCTGAGAAGCTAGGGAGGAGATTTCTGAGCCTTTGGCTTTGATCTTTAAGTCATTTTTGTCTACAGGAATAGTGGCAGAAGACTGGAGGATAGCAAATGTTGTCCCCTTGTTCAAGAAGGGGAGTAGAGACAACCCCGGTAACTATAGACCAGTGAGCCTTACTTCTGTTGTGGGCAAAATCTTGGAAAGGTTTATAAGAGATAGGGTGTATAATAATCCGGAAAGGAATAATTTAATTAGAGATAGTCAACACGGTTTTGTGAAGGGTAGGTCGTGCCTCACAAACCTTATTGAGTTCTTTGAGAAGGTGACCAAACAGATGGATGAGGGCAAAGCAGTTGATGTGGTGTATATGGATTTCAGTAATGCGTTTGATAAGGTTCCGCACGGTAGGCTACTGCAGAAAATACGGGGACATGGGATTCTGGGAGATTTAGCAGTTAGAATCAGAAATTGGCTAGCTGGAAGAAGACAAAGGGTGGTGGTTGATGGGAAGTGTTCAGACTGGAGTCCAGTTACTAGTGGTGCACCATAAGGATCTGTTTTGGGGCTACTGCTGTTTGTCATTTTTATAAATGACCTGGAGGAGGGCGTAGAAGGATGTGTGAGTAAATTTGCAGATGACACTAAAGTCGGTGGAGTTGTGGACAGTGCGGAAGGATATTACAAGTTCCAGAGGGACATAGATAAGCTGCAGCGCTGGGCTGAGAGGTGGCAAATGGAGTTTAATGCAGAAACGTAAGTGTGAGGTGATTCATTTTGGAAGGAATAACAGGAAGACAGAGTACTGGGCTAATGGTAAGATTCTTGGCAGTGTGGATGAGCAGAGAGATCTCGGTGTGCATGTACATAGATCCCTGAAAGTTGCCACGCAGGTTGAGAGGGTTGTTAAGAAGGCGTATGGTGTGTTAGCTTTTATTGGTAGAGGGATTGAGTTTGGGAGCCATGAGGTCATGTTGCAGCTTTACAAAATCTGGTGCGGCCGCATTTGGAGTATTGCATGCAATTCTGGTCGCCGCATTATAGGAAGGATGTTGAAGCATTGGAAAGGGTGCAGAGGAGATTTACCAGAATGTTGCCTGGTATGGAGGGAAGATCTTATGAGGAAAGGCTGAGGGACTTGAGGCTGTTTTCGGTAGAGAGAAGAAGGTTAAGAGGTGACTTAATTGAGGCATACAAGATGATCAGAGGATTGGATAGGGTGGACAGTGAGAGCCTTTTTCCTCGGATGGTGATGTCTAGCACGAGGGTACATAGCTTTAAATTGAGTGGAGATAGATATAAGACAGATGTCAGAGGTAGGTTCTTTACTCAGAGAGTAGTAAGGGCGTGGAATGCCCTGCCTGCAACAGTAGTGGACTCGCCAACACTAAGGGCATTGAAATGGTCATTGGATAGACATATGGACGATAAGTGAAAACAACGCGAGAGGAGAGAGAGCCGGGACAGCTAAAACAGCGCGAGAGGAGAGAGAACCGGGACAGCGAAAACAGCCCGGGAGGAGAGAGCCGGGCGATTTAAAAAGCGTGGGAGGAGAGAGCCGGGACAGCAAAAACAGCGCGAGAGGAGAGAGAGCCGGGACAGCGAAAACAGCGCGGGAGGAGAGAGCCGGGAGATTTAAAAAGCGCGGGAGGAGAGACAGCCGGGACAGTGCTGGGAGAGGTGAGTGCACAAAAGGTGTGGCAGGAGTGCCTTTAGACACGGAGTGCTGATTGGAACAGAGTGCATCTGAGTTTAGGTGAGTGACTGAGTTTGGGTGAGTGGTGAGAGAGGGCTGTGTTTTTGTTGGTGTTCGGGTTTATCCTTGAGGTTCTATTAAAAAAATGTTTTTTTAAATATTATTCAAATTAATTAACTAATTGAATATGGCTGGACAGGCGATGTGCTGTTGCTGTATGATGATGGAACTGGTGGATCCCATTGAGACCGTCAGTGACCACATCTGCAGCAAGTGCGGCACATCAGGGAGGGGGAAAATTACCTGGACGCTTTGTTTCAGGAGGCAGTCACACCCGGTAGAATAAGTACTGTTAATTCGGACAGTGGTCAGGGACAGAGTGGTGTGACTGCAAGGGAGGCAGGTAGGGGGATCCTGAGTTTAGGAGTTGAGGAGCCTCAGCCCTTGACCTTGTCCAACAGGTATGAGGTACTTGCTCCCTGTGTGGATGAGGAAGAGGGCTGTAGGGAGGATGCGTTGACTGACCACTGCACCGTGGTACAGGAAGCCATTCAAGAGGGGGGAGCAAAAAGACAAGTGGTAGTTGTAGGGGATTCTATAATTAGGGGGATTGATGGCATCCTTTGTAAGCCAGATCGAGAGTCCCGCATGCTATGTTGCCTGCCTGGTGCCAGGATGAGGGACATCTCTGATCGGCTTGAAAGGATTTTGGAGAGGGAGGGGGAGGATCCAGTTGTTGTGGTCCACGTTGGAACTAACAACATAGGTAAGACTAGGAAAGAGGACCTGTTTGGGGATTATCAAACACTAGGGACTAAATTAAAGAACAGGTCCTCCAGGGTTATAATCTCTGGATTACTACCCGAGCCACGTGCCAATTGGCATAGGGTTGAGAAAATTAGGGAAGTTAACACGTGGCTAAAGGAGTGGTGCGGGAAAGAGGGATTCCATTTCATGGGGCATTGGCATCAGTACTGGGGCAGGAGGGACCTGTACCGTTGGGACGGTCTTCAACTGAACTATTCTGGGACCAGTGTTCTAGCGAATAGGATAAATAGGTTGGTCTCAAGGATTTTAAACTAGCAAGTTGGGGGGAAGGGAAGTGTAAAGCTATGGACAGTATAATGGTTAATGGAGATCAAGGCAGCAGGTTATGTGACAGGTTATTATGTAGAGATATGGGTTCAAAGACAAGGAAAATTAGGAGAAAGGGTAAGAGGAAAAATAAATTGCGAAAAGTTACTGATCAAGGTGTTAGGATTCATAACAAAGACATAAAAAACAGCATAAGTGTACTTTACCTGAATGCTCGTAGTATACGAAAAAGGGTAAATGAGTTGATGGCGCAAATAATCGTGAATGACTATGATTTAGTGGCCATTACTGAAACATGGTTAAAAGATGGTCACGACTGGGAGTTAAATATCCAAGGGTATCAGACTATACGAAAGGATAGAATGGACGGTAAGGGCGGTGGTGTAGCTTTGTTGTTTAAGGATGGCATCCGGGCATTAGTCAGGGATGATATTGGTGCTATGGAGGACAAGGTTGAATCAATTTGGGTGGAAATCAGGAATAGTAAGGCGAAAAGGTCACTGATAGGAGTAGTCTATAGGCCACCAAATAGTAACAGGATGGTAGGGCAGGCAATAAGCAAAGAAATAACGGATGCATGTAGAAATGGTACAGCGGTTATCATGGGCGATTTTAATCTGCATATCGATTGGTTTAATCAGGTTGGTAAAGGCAGCCTGGAGTTTATAGAATGTGCCCGGGATAATTTCCTGGAACAGTATGTAATGGAACCTACAAGGGAACAAGCGGTCCTAGATCTGGTCCTGTGTAATGAGGCAGGATTGATTAATGATCTCATAGTTCGGGATCCTCTTGGAAGGAGCGACCACAATATGGTGGAATTTAAAATACAGTTGGAGGATGACAAGGTAAAATCAAACACTAGTGTTTTGCGCTTAAACAAAGGCGATTACAATGGGATGAGAGAAGAACTAGCTAAGGTAGACTGGGAGCAAAGACTTCATGGTGAAGCAGTTGAGGAACAGTGGAGAACCTTCCGAGCGATCTTTCACAGTGTTCAGAAAAGGTTCATACCGACAAAAAAGAAAGACGGTAGAAAGGGGAAAAATCGACCGTGGATATTTAAGGAGGTGAGGGAGAGTATCAAATTGAAGGAAAAAACATACAAAGTGGCAAAAATTAGTGGGAGACTAGAGGACTGGGAAGTCTTTAGGGGACAACAGAAAGTTACTAAAAAAGCTATAAAGAAGAGTAAGGCAGACTATGAAAGTAAACTGGCTCAGAACATAAAAGCAGATAGTAAAAGCTTCTACAAATATATAAGACAAAAAAGAGTGGCTAAGGTAAATATTGGTCCTTTGGAAGATGAGAAGGGAGATTTAATCATAGGAGACGGGGAAATGGCTGAGGAGCTGAACAGGTTTTTTGGGTCAGTCTTCACAGTGGTGGACACAAATAACATGTCAGTGACTGATGGAAATAAAGATATGATAGGTGAGGACCTTGAGATGATTTTAATCACTAAGGAGGCAGTATTGGGCAAGCTAATGGGGCTAAAGGTAGACAAGTCTCCTGGTCCTGATGGGATGCATCCCAGAGTGTTAAAAGAGATGGCTAGGGAAATTGTAAACGCACTAGTGATAATTTATCAAAATTCACTAGACTCTGGGGTGGTCCCAGAGAATTGGAAAGTAGCAAACGTGACACCACTGTTTAAAAAAGGAAGTCGGTAGAAAGCGGGTAATTATAGGCCGGTAAGCTTAACTTCGGTTGTAGGGAAAATGCTGGAATCTATCATTAAGGAGGAAGTAGCGGGGCACCTGGAGGGAAATTGTCCCATTGGGCAGACGCAGCATGGGTTCACAAAGGGTAGGTCGTGTCTGACTAATTTGGTAGAATTTTTTGAGGACGTTACCAGTGCAGTAGATAACGGGGAGCCAATGGATGTGGTATATCTGGATTTCCAGAAAGCTTTTGACAAGGTGCCACACAAAAGGTTGCTGCATAAACTAAAGATGCATGGCATTGAGGGTAAAGTGGTAGCATGGGTAGAGGATTGGTTAACTAACAGAAAGCAGAGAGGGGATAAATGGGTGTTTCTCTGGTTGGCAACCTGTAACTAGTGGGGTCCCTCAAGGATCAGTGTTGGGCCCGCAGTTGTTCACAATTTACATAGACGATTTGGAGTTGGGGACCAAGTGCAATGTGTCAAAGTTTGCAGACGACACTAAGATGAGTGGTAAAGCAAAACGTGCAGAGGATACCGGAAGTCTGCAGAAGGATTTGGATAGGTTAGGTGAATGGGCTAGGGTCTGGCAGATGTAATTCAATGTTGCCAAGTGTGAGGCTATCCATTTTGGGAGGAATAACAGCAGAATGGATTATTATTTAAACAGTAAGAAGTTAAAACATGCTGCTGTGCAGAGGGACCTGGGTGTGCTGATGCACGAGTCGCAAAAAGTTGGTGTGCAGGTGCAACAGGTGATTAAGAAGGCTAATCGAGTTTTGTCTTTCATTGCTAGAGGGATGGAGTTCAAGACTAGTGAGGTTATGCTGCAATTGTATAGGGTGTTAGTGAGGCCGCATCTGGAGTATTGTGTTCAGTTTTGGTCTCCTTACCTGAGAAAGAACATATTGGCACTGGAGGGAGTGCAGAGGAGATTCACTAGGTTGATCCCAGAGTTGAGGGGATTAGATTATGACGAGAGGTTGAGTAGACTGGGACTGTACTCATTGGAGTTTAGAAAGATGCGGGGGGATCCGATTGAAACATATAAAATTATGAAGGGAATATATAGGATAGATGCGGGCAGGTTGTTTCCACTGGTCGGGGAAAGCAGAACTAGGGGGCATAGCCTCAAAATAAGGGGAAGTAGATTTAGGACGGAGTGTAGGAGGAACCTCTTCACCCAAAGGGTTGTGAATCTCTGGAATTCCTTGCCCAGTGAAGCAGTTGAGGCTCCTTCTTTAAACGTTTTTAAGAAAAAGATAGATACCTTTCTAAAGAATAAAGGGATTCGGGGATATGGTGTACAGACCGGAGAGTGGAGCTGAGTCCACAAAGATCAGCCATGATCTCATTAAATGGCGGAGCAGGCTCGAGGGGCCAGATGGCCTACTCCTGTTCCTAGTTCTTATGTTCTAAGAGAATAGTGTAGATGGGCTTTAGAGTGGTTTCACTGGTCGGCGCAACATCGAGGGCCGGAGGGCCTGTACTGCGCCTTAATGTTCTATGTTCTATGTTCTGTGTACACCAGCCATCTGTGAGTTGGGCCTCATTCAATGTATCAAGATTTGTTGATGTACATCATTACAATTTGGTCCCCACTCCTCTCTATGTTGCTCCCACAAGAGCTAAGGAATGTGATTACTGCCATCTTGCCCTGAGTATGCAATGGTGTGAATAATGTCCAACAATAGCAACATGACTCTCATGTGGAAGAACACAGAACCGAGTTGTCGGGGAATGGTGGCTAGCGACTGGGAAAGTGAAATGATCATTGTGAAGGAAAAAGAAGTGGATGGCATTGAAGGAGAGGAGAGTACTTTGAGGAGGAAGATGAATGAAAAAGGAAAGAAGCTGGACATGTTATTTTGGGGGAAAGGAGGAAGGAGAGATTGGGTTCCAGCACATACTGAGGTTTAGTGGAATGGAGGTGGAGTCTGTAATTAGGGATAGATCAACTGAACATCTTGAACATTTCCAGCTGATCAGAGAGGGTCTGCCTTGATTTGTAAAGTTTGGGTAATGACCAACCTGAGTGAAATTTTTTAAGTGATAGACTGGGAAACGTCCATGGATGTTATTTATATAAGCTGCCAAAAGGCATTTTACCAAGAGAGCTACAGTTGAATTGTAAGGAACTAAAAGGAAATTATTGGCCAGTTTAAGCTAGAAACAATGAATGTTGAAGAAGACTTCAGGATCCTGGTACATAGATCATGAAATGCCATGAACAGGTAGAGAAAATAATCAATAGGGCAAAAATATCAGGAGGACTGGAGTACAAGAGGGGTAGAAGCCATGCTTCAGCTATATAGAACACTGGTTCAAATACACCTGGAGTACTGTGAACAGCTGGAGGCATTACGTCTTATCAAGGATATCTTGGACTTGGGGGAGTGCAACCTTCTATCAGAATAATCCCTGGACTCTGAACGGTTAAGCAAGGAGGAAAAATTACACAAACTGGATTGTAGTACCTAGAATTTGTAAAATCTAAGTTTTTAAGATATGAACAACAAAAGAACAAAGAACAATACAGCACAGGAACAGGCCTGTTGGCCCTCCAAGCCTGCGCCGATCACAAATCCCATCTGGACCAACCGCCTGTATCTTTCTATACCCCATCTGTTCATGTGTCTATCTAAATAAGTCTTAAAGGTTGCTGAAGTATTTGCCTCAACCACCTCACTTGGCAGTGCATTGCAGGCTGCCACCACCCTCTGTATAAACAACTTTCCCCGCACATCTCCACTGAACCTATCCCCCCTCACCTTGGACTTGTGCCTCCTTGTAATTGTCTTTTCCGCCCTGGGAAAAAGCCTCCAACTGTTCACCCTATCTATACCCCTCATAATTTTATAAACTTCTATCAGGTCGCCCCTCAACCTTCGTCTCTCTTGAGAGAACAATCCCAATTTATTCAATCTCTCCTCATAGCTAATACCCTCCATTCCAGGCAACATCCTGGTAACCTTTTCTCTGCTCTCTCCAAAGCCTCCACGTCCTTCTGGTAGTGTGGTCACTAGGATTGGACCCAGTATTCCAAATGTGGCCCAACCAACGTTCTATGTAACTGCAACATAATTTTGTGTTTTTATACTCGATGCCCCGTCCTATGGAGGTAAGCATGCCACATGCTTTCTTTACCACCATTTCCATCTGTGCTGCTACTTTTAAGGATATGTGGAGTTGCACACCCAGATCTCTCTGTGTGTCTATCTTCCTGATTGTTCTGCCATTTATTTTATAGCTCCCACTGTGGTGTTGGGTTCTCTGGTGCACAGATGAGCCAACACAGTTGTATGTGGTACAACTCTATTTTATTTTAACTCTTATCTACAGTTCGTTCTGGATACTCTGCACGTGCTGTCTCCCTGAGTGTGTCGTGTAGCAGGTCTGTCCTGGTCCTCCTCTCCAGCTAATACTAACCACCAGGTGTCGTGTTTGTGCTTTTATATCTTTCTGTGATTGGTTGTGGTGTTGTGTGTTCTGATTTGTCTGTTGGTGTGTCTATCATGATGTGTGTGTTTGAATATCATGACTTCCCCCCTTTTTACAAAGATATGTGCCTACGTGGTTATAAATATAATCGTGTCGTGAGAGCATCTAAGAGTGTGTGTGTGTGTTGTGTACAGCGTGTGTATATGACGTAACTATTTACATGGGGCGATGTCGGGTGCGTCACACTAACAAGGTTGTACCATAACAAAACATGAATGCGAGAGAAAAAAAAAACTTGAACAGTGGTCCGGTCAGATGATATCTGGAACGATAAACAACAACAGGTTATAATACAGAAGTGTTTGACTTTTTGAACATATGAACAGCGTTATAAGTCCAGTCTAATGGGTGACCGCCTCAAGAATAGGCTGGTCCTCAAGCCGGTTCAGCTGTGGAGATTTGGGTTCACACTGGTTCACCTTGGACTGTTGGAGGTGATGCTGCTGCCGAAGTCTCTACTTTTCCATTTGTTGTACTTCATGCAGTGCTTGGTTTTTCATTCGTGCAAATATAACATTCAACATCTTTGTTAGTGTTGCCTTGGCTGTGGTTTGGTTCTGGTGGCGATGGAAGGGGCATGATCCGTGGCATCTCCACGAAGTCATCCTTGGGAACCAGTGGAGGATCCGGCGTGTGCGTACGGTTCAGTTGTGAGCGTGGAAGGCGGCGCAAAGCTCGCTGATTGCGCCTACGCACCAATCCATCCACCCTGCATGCCAGGAACAAGGTGGAGTCTTTTTTCTTTTTGTGTTTGTGGTGGACGGCATCTTGTAGCCGATGGGTCGTTGCCATCGAAGAAGCACCATCACTAATATCATGCAAGGCGATGACTGTGCCAGATGTGGAAGTTGGCCGAGACCGTGCACGCTGGTTCCGGCCACCTGCTGTGCCGGAAGGGCGACTCTGCAGAGAAACGTCGAAGCATGTCGCCTTGGAGAGAGAATTGTTGCTCGCATCAACGTCTGGCGATGGCGCGAATTGGTGTGTCCGTCTTGGACCGCCGGTGCTGGTCGCCACTGCCGACCCAGTGGGACTGCCACGCGATCCATTCCCTGTCGCCGTGGCATCCGCCGTCACCCTGAGCGTGCTATCACCGAGGTCGCGACACCGCCCGTCCGAAGCAAGGCCTGGCGTGCGCGAATCAGAGTCGGCGCTTGGCTGCTCCCCATCTGGAGTCCGGTCTGCCTTCCGTCGATGCTCCCTGTCCGGAGTCCCAACAGGTTCACTGGAGGCAGCCGAGCTTCCCTGAAGCTGCACTTCTGGAGTCGGAACATGCAGGAATGCACCGACCAGTGGAGAGGCTCGAGCCATCGAGGGTGGAAGCGGTGCGCCGCCACCGCAGTCGTCAGTGGTCCCACCGTGATCGTCGAGTGCCTCGGTACGCACTAGGCGAGGTCTGTCACCTTGCACCTTTTGCATGGGAAGTGGGATGCTGTCGTCACTCGTCACACATCCCGTGGATAGATCCTCATTAGCAGCTTGCTGTTCACTAGGGTTGGGTAAATTGTCAGAGTTTTCATCTGGTGGTGCACACCATGTCGGTGGACTGTCATTGTCTTGCCGTTGTCCTTCATTTGGGCTTTTCTTCTTTGGAATTTTAAATCTTCCCCCAGACATTGCAGAACCTTGTTTATTACCCCCAAATTCTCCCATATGTATGGTCTCGAATATAGGATCCAATGTTTCTATCGACATTGTACTATTTTCCAAAGAACATTCCATTTCACTTTTCTTCTCAGGTACCTCATATGTATCTTTGTCTAATGTACATGCCTTCATGGTCTCTGGGTCTGATTTTGCTGGGACTGGCATGTTCACAGTCTCTCTTTTACTGTTCTCAATTGCCCACATTATACTCCCCATACATAACTGCTTAATCACTGGGGTTAGTGTGGTACAATGGATAATCGGGTCGACCTTATCTGCATCTTCACCATTAGTGGAAAGCACACTTGGTTCACTTGAAACTGCTGCAGGTTTTAAATTCGTTATCTGGCTACTCGATGTCGGTGTCCTCAGGATTCTTGCTCCAATGTTCTGCTCATTTATCAGTGGAGTGTGTATAGGTTCAATGCAATTAATGTTCCCCTCAAGGTTTGAAGAGTCATTACTGACTAACTGCTGGTCTCCGAAGTTGGGACTTTGCGGCGTTGTGTTGAAGGGAGACATTTGTCCCTGCTGTAGATATGATTCAGGTTGAGTTATTTCCATTACCTGAGGATCAATGTCTTGTCCATTTTTTCGCTCCGTACTAAAACACTGGCAATTCTCAGTCTGCTCCTTGCAAGTTAAACATTCAATTAATTTCTTTAGCAAATCCTCAGCATCCTTCTGTGACCGTGCAGCATTATTAATCTCTGCTCGGCTATAATGATCCTGAAGGTCAGCGCATCAACCTTTTTTCTTCGGGCTTGGAAGAGGCGATTCCTTTGGCTTGTCTTCAGTTGGGCTGGAACAGTCTTCAGCGCTGTGCCCTTCATTGTAGCATGAGAGACCGTCATGGTCATGCTGCTGTGTAGTGGAGCATGGTAGGCTGTTATAGCCTTCTTGCTGTTCACGTGAGCATGGCAGACTTGCATTGTCTGCCGCTGGTTGGTCAGGGGAGGTTGCTAGACCCTCATGGTCTTGTTCCTGCAAGGACCGCACATTGGAGTCTTGCGTTGCTTCCATCGTGGAGGCTGTCCACGAGCTCTCTGTGGAGGCTTGTGACACTGGAGTCACTTCTTGTTCGTGCAAGGACTGCGCTCTGGAGTCTTGCGTTGCTTCTATCGTGGAGGCTGTCCACGAGCTCTCTGTGGAGGCTTGTGACACTGGAGTCACTTCTTGTTCGTGCAAGGACTGCGCTCTGGAGTCTTGCGTTTCTGCAATTGTGGAGTCTGTCCACGAGCTCTGTGTGGAGGCTTGTGACTCTGGAGTCACTTCTTGTTCATGCAAGGACTGCGCTCTGGAGTCTTGCGTTTCTGCAATTGTGGAGTCTGTCCATGAGCTTGCTGTGGAGGCTTGTGACTCTGGAGTCACTTCTGGTTCATGCGAGGACTGCGCTCTGGAGTCTTGCATGTCTTCTTTCATAGAGTCGGGAACGTTGAGCGGGACGTGGACCATGCTCTGTGTGGCAGCAGGGCGCTCTCCGTGTGCTTGCACCACTCCCTGTCTGTTAATGTCAGGCTGCAGCATCATCCGGCACTGATAAGTTGGGACGTCATATCTGCTGGGTTGAAGATCCTCAAATCCGAAAAATGAATCCGCATCTGCGTCGGATTCAATGTGGGGGCCGCCAATGTGCAACACGAAAGGTTCGTCCGAGTCATAGTCGTATAGGACCACGGAGCTATCATTGGGCTCGCGAGGTCTGGAAACACTGTAAAGATCATCATCAAAGTATTCGAGGTCGGAATCATCGGCTTGTGCATAGGTAACTGCTTGTCGGAGGGTTCTTCGGAGGTCAAATTCATCTCCTGGGTCAATTTGCGGCAATGTGCTGTCATTCCAGGTGAGGGAAGGTTGTTTTACAGCTTTAACAGATTTTTGTTTTTTTGATTTGGGACGTTTCCCTTTTAAATTGGATTTGGGACGTTTCCCCTTTAAATTGGTGCGGTCTGGGGCCTCTGACGCTCGGTATGTAGCACGTAGGAAGCGACTGTGCATGCTCAGATCACTGTTTCTTTACCGATGGCCGTTTTCTTGACTGCGCATGCGCAGCATCTCGCGCATGCGCAAACGAAACTTCCGGTTCTGCGCACTGCTCGCGCAACTGTGCTAGCGTGATACCTTTAGCAAGATGGCCGCCGACCTCGACCCAGCCCTCTCTCAGGCCCGGGATTTCGGCCTCTGGGAATTCGGGCTCCGGGATCCCGGCCACGAGGTGAGTACTGCCACTTTTCTTACCTTTACTTGCCGATTGGATTGCATTTTCTTCACAGTACTTGGAGAATTTGTCCAGGACTGCCTGGTAATCGTACCTTTGCTGCCTCCTGAAGAACCTGAACCTTGTAAATATTTATCTTGCCCTTGCACCGGCGATGGTGAGGAGAAATTCAATTTTTTCGTTATCATCCAGGTCTTGGAGTTCAGCTGCCACCAGGAACAATTCGAACACTTGCCGGAATCGCCGCCAGTTTTCGCGGAGATCGCCGTGGCACTGGAGCGGCTGCGGAACCGGGAGCTCTATCATTTTGCCTGGGCACTGCTGGTTGTCTGTGTACACTGAGGTATGCCGGCAGGTATCGATCCACTCCTGCACCATGTGGTGTTGGGTTCTCTGGTGCACAGATGAGCCAACACAGTTGTATGTGGTACAACTCTATTTTATTTTAACTCTTATCTACAGTTCGTTCTGGATACTCTGCACGTGCTGTCTCCCTGAGTGTGTCGTGTAGCAGGTCTGTCCTGGTCCTTCTCTCCAGCTAATACTGACCACCAGGTGTCGTGTTTGTGCTTTTATATCTTTCTGTGATTGGTTGTGGTGTTGTGTGTTCTGATTTGTCTGTTGGTGTGTCTATCATGATGTGTGTGTTTGAATATCATGACACCCACCTGAATTGGATCCATCAAAATGCATCACTTCGCATTTCTCCGGTTTAAATTACATCTTCCATTTCTGTACCCAATTTTGCTGCCTATCTATATCCTGCTGTATTCTCTGACAATCTTCATCACTATCCACAACTCCTGCAATCTTAGTATCATCCACAGAGGAACAGAGAGGGTAGATGCTGAGTAACTAATTCTCTTGGTTGGAGAGTCGAGAACAAGGGGGTATGGTCTAAAAATTAGAGCCAGTCCTCTTAAGAGTGAAATTAGGAAACAGTTCTTCACACAAACAGTGATAGAAGTTTATCATTCTCTTCCTCAAACCACAATTGAAGCGAGACTTTTAGTTAACGTTAAAACTGATATTAATCAGGGACAAAGTGGACTTACAGAGTTAGGTCGCAGATTGGCTATGATCTCAATGAATGGTGGGACAGAACTGGCTTGAGGGGCTAAATGGCCTTCTACTATTCCTATACTCCTATGAGAATCCCAGCTTGAACTTAAAAGGTTGTTTGTAGGTTTCAAAGAATGTTAGTGTGAATTAGAGGGAGGGAAATTGATATCCAGTTTAAACAGGGGTGAGGGAAGGGTTTGCAGCTTGAACAGGTTTGGAGGGGATGACAAGATCAGAGGGTGGAAATGGAGAAGAGTAGTGAGGGCTGGGTATGGAAGAGGAGCACACTTTTCCATGATGGAATGGGGGTGCGGAAGGGGGGGGGGGGGGTGGCAGGACCTCTGACCTGCGCCAGAGGGTAGAACAGCAAGAGGATGGTGGAGTTGGATTAGTGAGTGACCACTTAGGTCATTTTAGAGAAGTGATGACTGTTTAAATTTCCAAATGCCACTTGTTTTTTTTTAACCCCGTTTTATATGAATAATCCATTTATTGTGAACAATAATAATGATAAAAGCAACCAGAATACATCAGTTTTAATGTGAAAGACTCTACATATCTTGGAGAAGCGTATCCCAAACTCTCCAGAAATGCAGCACCAAAGATTTTTCTTTGAATGTTGAGATATCTTCCTTTATTTGCCTACAAATTGTAGTGACTATATTTCAAAAGTAATTGATTGACTTAGAAGCACATCAAGATGTGAGAGGCAGATGATACAACTGCAAATTCCTTCCTCCATAAATTAGCTTTATTCATAAGCAAACCGAATTATTGGGGCATAGACAGAGTGGATTGTCAGAGACTTTTTCTCAGGGTAGAGGGGTCGATTACTCGGGGGCATAGGTTTAAGGTGCGAGGGGCAAGGTTTAGAGGAGATGTACGAGGCATGTCACACAGAGGGTAGTGGGTGCCTGGAACTCGCTGCCGGAGGAGGTGGTGGAAGCAGGGACGATAGTGACGTTTAAGGGGCATCTTGACAAACACATAAATAGAATGGGAATAGAGGGATACAGACCCTGGAAGTGTAGAAGATTTAGGTTTAGACGGGCAGCATGGTCGGTGCAGGCTTGGAGGGCCGAAGGGCCTGTTCCTGTGCTGTACTTTTCTTTGTTCTTTGTCCTGTATAAAAATGCAAATCAAAAATACATTCTATACACTGTAAAGGTCCTAGTCTCACTGCCAAAGTGCTTTGAATACATTATTCCAGGTAGTGTTAACATGAATGGGTTCAAACATGTACATGTCACATAATGCCTCTTTTACCTGAGGTGTACCATCTGTTACTGTCAACACTGAAATTCTATTACTGTATAAAACTCTTCACTTGAAACAGTTCACCATTCACTTCAAGATTTGGGATTTCAGTTTTCCAAGGTGCTACTCTACCGAATTCTAGCCCAAGATATTTAGAACGTATTCCATGCACATTGGGAATAAATAAGTTGATCACCTTATTACATTAGCTTTCTGGAGATATTCATGAGCCAATCCAGAGGGCAACGAAATGTACATAGAGTTAGTTAAAGGAAGGACAAAATAAGCCTCTCTGTAAAATAAAGTAAATTAGCGCGGGGAAGAAAAATGTAATGGATATACACAACTGTTTAGAAATATGAGAAAAGCCAATAAAAAGATTTCCCCCCCAAAAATACTTGTAACTCTAGCTCTATCTAGTGGCTATTCTAGACATTTCATTAACCCTTGCATTTATGATAATACCACAATTCTGACCGACTTCTCGCATACCCAGCTCCAACACCAAGGTGTTTCTCCACCACAATATTATGAGAAACATGGTCCCAGTCAGGCCCAAATGTCACAAACTCCACTGGTCTATTGTTCTAGCTCCTGTTATAAATGGTTACCAGCTGTATTCCCATTGCTTTTAATGCATTGCCCACGTTTCACTTATTTGAGAATAATAATTTTTACTATTGCCGCAACACTTCACACTGAAGGGCTGGTCCAAGGGCTGGTTTAGCTCTGTGGGCTAGATAACTGGTTTGTGATGCAGAACAAGGCCAGCAGCGCGGGTTCAATTCCCGTACCAGCTTACCCGAACAGGCACCGGAATGTGGCGACTAGGGGCTTTTCACAGTAACTTCATACTTGTGACAATAAAAGGTTATTATTATTGAATGGCAGTGGCCGGGATTCTCGGTCGACACGTCACCGTTCAGGGGCCATTGAAAGAGGTGTGGTAATCACCACTGTTGTATTATATTGTATATACTGCACAGCATACGAGGGTATTATGGTAAGGTCCCTGTACTACAGGTACGGGGGTAGATCCCTGCCTGCTGGCTCCGCCCAGTAGGCGGAGTATAAATGTGTGTGCTCTCCGAACTGCAGCCATTTCGGCAGCAGCTGTAGGAGGCTCCACATCTCTGTGTAATAAAGCCTCGATTACTCTCTACTCTCGTCTCGTCGTAATTGATAGTGCATCAAGAGGCCCCCCCCCCGGCGATTCTCCGCCAGCAACTGGCCAAGTTCCCACTGGCGTGGTTCACTCAAGCTTCCACCCGGCGGGCACTCGGAGTTGCGGCTACGGACTGCGTCCGTAGCCGCCCTGGTGGGGGGTGGGGGAATCCGTCATGGGGAGGGGTCTCTAGGACAGCCAGGCTCACGATTGGGGGCCACCGATCGGCAGGTGCGCGCGATCTGGGGGGGGGGCCTATATTATTGGGTCCGGCCCGCTGTGTGGGTCCACCATGTTGCGCGGGGCCGCCGCCACAGGCGGCCGCCGCGCACACTCGCGGATCCGCAGCCGGACGTACAGGGCCCCGTATCGGCAGCCAGAGCTGCGTGGAGCACTCCGGGGCCCTTCAAACCCTCTTCAAAACGGAGAGTCACTCAGGAATTTCTCCAGGAAAATCCAGAGTGATTCGGGCCCATTTTCTTGGGGGCGTAGAGACATAGCAGAGAATCAGAGAATTCCGCCCAGTATTTTTGAATCGTACATTTGCAGTGCCTTCTGCAGCTCGCCGTCATCTACTCTTGTCTGCGGAAAGACCTAAAAAATTTACCTTTAATAGAGAAAGCTGGTACTGGTGGCGCAGCAAATTCACTGGAGTGGTTTGAGACTGAAAGTCCCTGCACAGGAGAATTTTCAATCTTGCCTGGCCAGTCATGCAGAGCAGTCAAGCAGACATGAGTGAGAAAGAAACACAATCCAGTCCCTAAGGGGGCAATTATTCAGTAGCATTGCCAGAGGTCACGCAGAATCTTGACTAACACCCATTTTGGGTGTATAATGTAGATGGAACAGGAGAAGTCGAAAAGAGATGAAAAATAATTGGAACAATATTTTTTGAGTGGGTGGTGGGGTGATCTATCCCTTGCGATTGAATCTATTCTTGTATTCATTCTTTATCTTTCCTATCTTGAGTTGCTGTATTTTAATTGCTGGAAATTATTATGTGAATGAGCTTACAGACCTAGTAGTGTGATCTCCTAGGACATTGGCCTCTGACTTGATTTTATAAAGAGGGAGGAGGAATGTGACTCTGAGCAGACCCTCACTCTCCTTAGATTCCAGCAAGATGTTCAAATGGGAGTCCCTCTCCATCAGCTATACAATTCCGAGCCAAGCAGGCTCATCTCAGTTCCGAGCGGGCACGTTCTCCCAGCACAAAAGTCACCATCAATACTAATTAGTTACCGATTAGCTTCGATTGGCAAGTGCAATCTGACAATCTACAAAGAAGTCGGGTGGGGAAATGGAAATATTCAGCTGGGGGCTCACCTATGAAGTTACTGCCTAAGTGCATTGGGCTTGGACAGTGTAAGACAGTGCTAGACTCTCCATCAGATCATGCTATGTACCTGACTTGAGAGAATTTTAGACTGAGATTGGGAGCACAAAATCAAGGATTGTGTAATTATCGCCACTGGTATCGTTCGTAGTGTGGGATTCCATGTAATTCCTGCTTGCTGGCTGGTTTTAGGGCATTATTGGACATATCTGATGATGAAACAAATACAAGAAATAATGGGTGGGACCCTCTGGCCGTTCTCTGGTCCTGACGGCCACGGGTTTCCCGGTCGTGTGGGGTGGCTTTAATGACGATCCCATTGGAGTAGAGAATCCCGCCACCAGCGAACGGTGCGGCAGAATTCTCCGTCCTCGCTGGCAGCAGTAGTGGGGTGGACCTGCATTGGAGAATCCCGGCTACATGATGACTGAATGTCAGTGGCAGCGTTATTCCTGTAAAGCATTTCTTACGTATTTCACCAGTGGCTCTAGGGATAGCTGCTATCTGGATTAATTCAGTTCATTTAGCCAGGGATGGCTGAAAGCAATGGGCATTAGGCACTGCTCCCAGTCAATCCGACTGCTGCCAGAAAACAACTCGCATTTGCATCGCTCCTCTAAAGCAGGACGACACCCCCAACCCGCCTTCCAGCATGATTCTCATACAAACCGTCACACCAGGCCGGGTGGAGGGATATTGGGACAGGTGACCAAAGGCGAGGTCAAAGAGATAGGCTGACGAAGCGTCTTAAAGGAGCAGGGGGAATTGGAGAGGCAAAAAGATTTAGTACAGGAATTTCAGTGCTTCAGGCCCAGGCAGCTTAAGGCCATCGGTGGAGTGATTAAAATTGGGGATGCGATAGAGGTCAGAATTGTTGGAGCACAGATAATATCGGAGAAGGTCATAGTGTTGGGGGAGGTTGCAATGAAAGTGGTGGCGGGAGAGGAGGGGGGGGATGAGTGGGGGAGAGCGAGAGATGATTTGAAAACGAGGAGGAGAATATTCTGCAACAGGAGCCAATGTAGGTGAATGAGCGCAGAGGTGCCGGGTGAACGGAAAGCGATCTGACTTTGGGCAGCTGGGCTTCAAGTGAAGATGTGCGGGGTACGTTTTTCATGCAGAGAGTGGTGGGTGCCTGGAACCTGCTGCCAGAGGATGTGGTGGAAGTAGGCGCATTAACAACATTGAAGAGACATCTGGATGGATACATGAATAGGAAGGAAATAGAGGGATAAACTGAGTAAGAGCAGAAGGTTTATTTTAGTTGGGGCATCATGATCGCACAGGCTCAGAGGGCCAAAGGGCCTGTTCCTGTGCTGTATTTTCCTTTGTTCTCTTTGTTCTTTGAACTCAGGTTTATGGAGGGTGCAAGGTGGGAGGACCGGCCAGAAAAGCATTGCAATAATCGGGTCCAGAGACAACAAAAGTACAGCTGAGATGATCAACAACTGATGAATCAAGTCCAGAACAGAGACAACAAAATGTTTACAAAATAGGATTAAACAAGCAGCATCATGGCTGACATTTGCTTCAATATTGAGGTGTTAAAATTTGCTGGTGGTCATTGTTCTCATACCAGGGCTGCTTAGCTCAATTGATCAGATGGCCAGGATGCTGATCAGGACAACACCAACAGTGTGGGTTTGATTCCTGTTACACCTGAGGTGGAATTGGGACCTGCACTATTGCCCTGCCCCTGAGGCAACAGTGGAAGCCACCACTGGCAAAAACTGTCAAGAAACCAACTCAGGATGAAGCATCAGAGACAATAAGCCTTCGGGCAGAACATAAATGAATTGGGTTTAATTTTTGCAATTGGTTGTATTGCAAGTGTGTTGGCGTATGAGAGGGAGAAAGTCTTCTTGTAATTGTACAGGGTTTTGATGAAAACAGACCTGGAGAATTGTGCACAATTTTGGTCTCCAAACATAAGGCAAGATACATTTGGTTCAGCGGGATACATTGAAGGTTCCCTGGAGGTTTGGCCGACAAAGAGAAATTGTGTAGTATGGGCCTATCTCTGCAATTCACAAAAAATGAGATATAATCTCATTGAATCATATAAATAGTGCAATGAGATATTTCACATCCACTCAGACAGTTTTGATATCCTCCAAGAATGGAGCCAGGCGGATAAAGGAGGGCTAGAACAAGCAAGACTGGGAGTGGAGCCGGGAGGATAAAAGAGCGGGAACAATAGTGCGACTGAGAGCAAAGTGCTGGCTTGAATTTTTGAACTCCTGAAGTGCCGTCAGGATTCAAAAGTGATGCAAGGAAAGTGGAAGAAACTGATTGGGTGCGTTCGGTCAGTTAAGTATTTACTACTTTTGTTGCTCATCATTTGTAAGACCCATATCCTGTAGTGTCAAGGACCAGGGAAGAAGGCCTTGAAAGTAATTGGCTTTATTTGATTCTAAGTATCTTCCAAAAGGTTTAATTTAAAGGGGTAAGTAATGGCAGAAGAGATCAAAGCTGTATTGTGCTCATCCTGCTGTATGTGGGAAGTCAGGAACATTTCCAATGTCTGGGGCCAGCATGTATGCAGGATGCATCTCCATCTGCAGCTCCTGTAACCCCATGTTTTAAAGCTGGAGTAGCAGCTGGGGACAGTGGAGAGAAAGGAATGGGTGACCACCAGGCAGAGCAAGAGGGTTAGGCAGCCAGTGTAAGAATTTCATGCGACCATTCCCCAGCAAAATGGATATTGCATAAGACCATAAAACATAGGAGCCGAGTTAGGCCATTCAGCCCATCGAGTTTGCTACACCATTCAATCATGGCTGATTTGTTTCTCATCCCCATTCTCCTGCCTTCTCACCTAACCCCTGACCCCCTTATTAACTAAGAACCTATCTATCTCAGTCTTAAAGACACTCAGTGATTTGGCCTCCACAGCCTTCTGTGGCAATGAGTTCCACAGATTCACCACCCAATGGCTGAATAAATTCCTCCTCATCTAATTTTTGAAGGATCGTCCGAAGCTGTGCCCTCAGGTTCTAGTTTTCCAACCAGCTTTGGATACTGTTGGGGGGAATGGCTTCTGAGGGGAAAGCAGCGACAGTCAAATTCATTGCACCATGGTTGGGCTCTGCTGCACAGGAAAGGTGTATAAAGTGTGGGAATGCAATTTTATAGGGGATTCAATTGTAAGGGGAATAAATAGACTTTTCTGTGGCAGCAAACAAGACTCCAGGATGGTATGTTGCCTCCCTGGTAGTCGGGTCAAGGATGTCTCAGAGCAGCTACAGGACATTCTGGAGGAGGGGGGTGAACAGCCAGTGGTTGTGGCACACATTGATAGAAATGAAATTGGTAAAGAAATGGATGAGGTCCTAATAACAGAATTCTTCATCAAGATGGAGAGTGATGTAGTTGATTCTAAGACTAGGGTTCTGAATTTAAATAAAGGAAACTACAATGGTATGAGCCACAAGTTGGCTGTGATGGATTGGGGAATATTACTTCATGAGATGATGGTGGATAGGCAATGGCAAACATTCAAAGAGCTTTTGGGTGAACTGCAACAATTGCTCATTCCTACCTGGTGAAAAAATAAAATAGGAAAGGTAGCCAAACCATGGCTTACAATGGAAATTAGACATCGTGATAGATCCAAGGGAGAGGCATACAAATTGGCCAGAAAAAAAACAGCAGACCTGAGGATTGGGAGCAATTTAGAATTCAGCAAAGGAGGGCCTTGGGGCAGTAGGGGACGGGGAGTTCCACGTGGGGGTGCATGCGGTCAGGGTCGGGCCCTAGAACTCCATTTTCCGCAACGTAGCCAAGGATGGCTAAGCAGTCGGTGCAGAACTCGCACTTCTCCTTATTGTACGTGAGGTTAAGGAGTTTGGCGGTGTGGAGAAATTTGAGAAGGTTAGTATCGTGGTCCTGCTGATCGTGGCCGCAGATAGTGATGTTATCTAGGTACGGGAAGGTGGCCCGCAGTCCGTACCAGTCAACCATTCGGTCCATCTCACGTTGGAAGACCGAGACCCCGTTAGTGATGCCAAAAGGAACCCTAAGGAAATGGTAAAGGCGGCCATCTGCTTTGAACGCAGTGTATTGGCGGTCCGCCTTGCAGATGAGGGGCTGGTAGTAGGCAGCTTTCAGGACAATTGTAGAAAAGACCCGGTATTGTGCAATCTGATTGACCATATCAGATTTGCGTGGGAGGGGGTACGCATCGAGCTGCATGTACCGATTGATGGTCTGACTGTAGTCAATGACCATCCTGTGTTTCTCCCCAGTCTTAACTACTACCACTTGGGCTCTCCAGGGGCTGTTGCTGGCCTCAATGATGCCTTCCCGCAGTAGCCGCTGGACCTCCTGATGAAGGTCCTGTCCTGGGCACTGTACCGTCTGCTCCTGGTGGCGACGGGTTTGCAAACCAGGGTGAGGTTTGCAAACAGGGAAGGTGGGTCGACCTTAAGGGTCGTGAGGCCGCATACGGTGAGGGGTGGTAGGGGTCCGCCGAATTTTAGAGTTAGGCTTTGGAGGTTGCACTGGAAGTCCAGGTCGAGTAACAGGGCAGTGCAGAGGTGGGGGAGGACGTAGAGTTGGATGTTGCTGAACTCTACGCCCTGGACGGTGAGGGTGGCGATGCAGTACCCTCGGATCTCCACGGAATGGGATCCGGAGGCCAGGGAGATTCTCTGGGTAACGGGGTGTACCGCGAGGGAGCAGCGCCTTACCGTAGAGGAGTGGATGAAGTTTTCCGTGCTCCCGGAGTCAAGAAGGCAGGAAGTCTTGTGCCCATCGACTTTCACCGTTGTCATCGCGGTTGCGAGGTTGTGAGACCGGGACTGGTCGAGCGTGATGGAGGTGAGCTGCGGCTGGTGCTGGTAGGCCCTGGGCTAGTCGCCGTTGGTGGCAGGCGATGAATGGCCAGACGAAGTTCCCAATGAGCAGGGGTCCTAGGGTGCAAAATGGCGCCGAAGATGGCGGAGCCCACAGGGCGCACATGGCGGGCGGCATTAAAGATGGCAGCGCCCACGGGCCGCACGTGGTCTGCTGGGAGGAGGATGGCGGTGCCCACAGGCCGCACGTGGTCTGCGGGGATGAAAATGGCGGCGCCCACGGGTTGCACATGGGGGGGGTGTAGGAACGCTGTGGCTAGAAATTGCAACGATCGTTCGGGCCTGGCACAACGCAGCAAAATGTCCCTTCTTTCCGCAGGCCTTGCAGGTTGCACTCCGCGCCGGGCGCTGCTGCCGGCAGTGTTTGGGCTGCCCGCAGAAGTAGCATTTGGGCCCCCCCGGGGTTGGCTGGCTGCCGCGCGGCGCAGGCTTGGGGTGGGTTGGGGGCGGTAGTTGTAGCTGGTGGGGCCCATGAGGGTGCCGTGTGGTCGGGGGCGTATGACTGTACATTACGGGAGGCTATTGTTAGTGAGTTTGCGTGCTGTCTGGTCGCCGCGAGGTCGAGCGTACACCCTTCTAATAGACGCTGGCGGATGTACGCCGACCCCATGCCCGTAACAAAAGCGTCCATGATTAAAAGTTCCGTATGTTCGACTGGCGAAACTGCCTGGCATCACAGTTCCTTGCCAGGATGTGCAGCGCACACCAGAAATCGTCTAATGACTCACCGGGGAGTTGCTGTCTCGTGGACAGGAGGTGCCTGGCGTAGAGTTTGTTGATCGGCCAAATATAATATCGTTTCAGAAGCTCCATTGCTTCAGTGTAAGTGGGCCCTTCCCGGATAAGGGGAAAATATCGGAGCTCACCCGTGAGTACAGGACCGGGAGCTTCTGTGCGTCCGAGGGTTGTTCAGTCGATGATCCGAGGTGGCTTTCGAAGCAGGCTAGCCAGTGGTCGAAGGCCGACGTGGCGTTGGCTGCTTGAGGGTGCAGTTGTAGGCGATCAGGCTTGATGCGTAGTTCCATCGCTGTAATATCTCTGCTTAATAAATTGATGCACTATCAATTGCTACGAGATGAGAGTAGAGAATAATCGAGGCTTTATTAAGCAGAGATGTGTGGCCTCCTGCAGCTGCTACCAGAATGGAAGCAGCTCGGGTGTGCACACATTCATACTCCACCTACTGGGTGGAGCCAGCAGGCAGGGATTTACCCCTGTACCTATAGTACAGGAGCCTTATATAATCATCGTTACATTATACAATCAGTGGTGACTACCACACCAGCATAGTGTGCTCTTTGTGTCAAAGGCTCAAGGGAGGTCAAGGGGGAAGAAGGAGTAAAAATACTTGCACTGTGCAAGACCTCAAGACACCCAAAGCATTTTAACCCAATTAATTACTTTTAAAATTAGCCACTGGCGTAATAAAAAAGGATACACAGCTGGCAATTTATTCAGAATTAGACTTCACAAACAGCAATGAGAAAGTGACCAGATAATCTGGATTTGTACTGTTGAATGTGGACGTTGAATGTTGGCCAGGGAGAACAACACTCGCCTCCTACGAAAGATGTCATGGAATCTTTTCGATGAAGAAGGCTGCACAAATTGGAGGAGAGGAAAATCATACTATTCTCGACATATCCCCCTGAGTTGTGCCCTGGTGGCCCATTGCAGCTGAG
The DNA here is from genome assembly GCF_047496885.1 of Scyliorhinus torazame. Lineage (NCBI taxonomy): Eukaryota > Metazoa > Chordata > Chondrichthyes > Carcharhiniformes > Scyliorhinidae > Scyliorhinus > Scyliorhinus torazame. The sequence continues at coordinate 108,253,140 of NC_092716.1, forward strand.
CATATTGGAATTGGAATAGTTTATTGTCACATGTACCGAGGTGCAGTGAAAAGTATTTTTCTGCAAGCAGCTCAAACAGATCGTTTAGTACATGAAAATAAAATAAAATACTGAACAGGGCATCGCAAGGTGCACAATGTAATTACGTAGACATCGGCATCTTAGCTGTTCTACTGTTGCTTAGGCAGCTCCAATGGAATGCTGTGGAAAATTATTCAAGAGCCCACACTTATGCTTAATCCTTCTGAGACATAGAGGGGTGGCAGTGGCACAATGATAATTTCATTGAACTAGTAATCAAGAGACCAAGGTTGGTGCTCTGGGGAACTTGGTTCGAATTCAACAGAAACCTTGAGTTAAACATCTAATGAAACCATTGTTGGTTGCCGTAAAGACACATCTGTTTCACGAATGTCCTTTCGGGAAGAAAATCTGCCATCCTTCCCTGGTCTGGCCTACATGTGACTCCAGACCCACAGCAATGTGGTTGACTCTTAAATGTCCTCTGACATGGTCCACCAATTCACTCAGTTCAAGGGCAATCAAGGATGGGCAATAAAAGCCGGCCCAGCCAGGGATATCCACATTCCATGAATGAATAAAAAAACATGCTGTCACAAAGGTCACCTTGATCCAGAAAGGTCTCATTAACACAAAGTCCCTTTTAAGCACACAAGTTGACTGTGGGGAAATACACGCTCCACTCTGAATCCCAAGTGAATGTCTGTGGATGCCTCCACAAAATTCCCTCAAATGATTGTCGTGTGAGAGCTCCCAAACTCCACTCCCAAAAATGCACTTTAAAATAATCTCTCATAATTATGCTTTCCCGAACAGTTTGCATTCCGGAATCCAGGCCAGATTCTAAATAACACTTTTGAACAAAGCTTCACTCCACCTTTAACAGCAAATTCAGTCCAGGATTTTACCAACCCCTTTAGGATTTCTTTGTCTTGACTTCTGTGCAAACTGTTCACAATTACTTTAACTCTCGATTCCCAGACCATATTAAATTGATATCAAACATTTCATCTTCCGATGAAGTCTGCTTTCCCACTTTAAATCTGGTTACTGCAATTCTCTCTTTAAATCAAAGCCCTTTGTTTACTTTTCCTTGAATTCTTCTGAACGATACCATGGTTTCTGTTCTCTTAACTCCAATTGTCTTAAACATTATTTCTGTCCCAATTCCCTTGTTATCCGGACTGTAACTTGTTCCTTGGGAAACTTGCACCTTTGCAACTCTCTTGTCTTGTCCTGCTTCTCCTGGCAGAGTTGAGAGCTGTTCATTCCCCAGTGTCCTGTCTCCAACTGCTCTGGCTTCCAGTTAAAACTAAGCACCAAGGAAAGTCCTTCCCTCTGGAAAGTGGCTTCCTGTTGCTGAGTAACGATTTACTTCTACTATTTACCATTCACATCACAGCTCTCTCCAGGTACAATAGAGACACAATTGGAACTGAAACAACCCCAACACATACAAACACCTTTGTCCAGCATGAATCTAACTAGAGGTTTTACCTTTCCGGGCACAGAAACATTAAATGAAACCCACTTAAAACTATACCTTATTTATGATGTTAACCAATACAAATATAAATTCCTTAAATATTTATTTTCTGAACACAAATGATTGAGGTTGTTGAGTCCACCCACCAAAAATATGGACCCGCGTATTCCAAAATTGCACTCTATCCAAAGGGCAATTAAAGGGACAGCACTCCCCGGAAACAGTCAATCTTGCCCACACTCCATGAACAGCCTCAGACGCTCTCACCTGGTGTTGTAAACTCTGCATTGTACATTTCCTATTGGCACAGAAATAATGCTGTGGGACACAGATGCACAAAAGTCTGACAAGCTATTTCCCTCCAAAACCTAAGCTAGCAGATTAAGCTATTTACTTCAGTGCCTTAGTTTGCCGATTGAAGCCGTGTGGTGGTTTGTCGATGTGTGTGTGTATGTGGGGCAGGTAGGAGGAAAAGAAATTTGAGCATTAACTTAATTACTTCCATTAACGCCTGTCCCTCTGGGCAATTTCATTAGAATACCCAGTAGAATAAATCCTGCACACTAGCTCTGGAATCCACAAGATTGGATTGGATTGCATTTAGTTTGCATGGAGAGAACTCCTCTCCGAATGCCCAAAAGCAATGACGTAGCACCAGGTGCATGTCCATGATGAACAATTCCCGAATTTTGGAATGCTCCTCGTTTGGATATATACGAAGTGTAAAGGCACTGTACATTTCCAAAACTCTCAGGCTATATGCTTCATAGTTTTGATCAATTTAGATAGCCCTGCATACTCAATATTGCAATAAACTATTTCTTCACATTCAATTAAATATTTAGATGGAAGAAATACTGTTACCTTTAATTGACGGATGGGGAAGTACAGAAAACCCAGTCGAGGCAAGCTATTGCAAAGTGAGCTGTGATTTACTACTATAATAATTTAGTGTTTTGTGTTATTTGTAGGAGTGTTGTTCAGCAGCAGTGACCTGAGTACAATATTACTGCATGCAGCTCGGAGACATCTGTACAAAGACAATATAAGTTCAGCTCAGTGTGGAGACTTGCTGCAGATGGATGTAATTTCTTTTTCAGCTTGATAAATATTTATTGGTTTACTCCATGCATCATGAATTTGTCGATGTTTTATTCAAGCAAAAATAGCATTTAATGAGGAGTGGCCAACATGCTGGCCTAATCCTCATTTCTACACTGAAGCCTGGGGCTGGATTCTCCATTTCAAGGACTATGTCCTCACGCCGTCGTAATAACTGTGGCCTTTTACTCCAGAACAACTGACGTTAAAAGGCCATATATTCACAGCTCTTCAGGGGGCTAGCAGGGACCTGTCATGAAGCTCGCAGCTTTAGCTGCGGATACAGCATGCAGTCGGCAGCGGCCTCGAGCGGCCGTGCTGTGCTCCATGGTGGACTCAGATCGCAGAGCTGGGCCTCGTAAATAGTACCCCCGATTGGCCACGTGCCCGACCCGGACTGCCTGCCGAAAAATAACCCGGTGCCGTATGAGGCCCACCCCCTGCCCCTGACCATGGCGGGGTCCCGAACGGCTGGGACCATATTAGAAATACGCCGTCGGAACTTCGGCCGGTCAGGGGTGGAGAATAGCAGGGTGGGCCTCTGGCAATGGCGACAGGTGGGTGATACTAGTGTGGTGTACTTCCCAGGTATGCCTATTTTCGGGGGCTAGAGAATCGAGGAACCGGCGGCGGTCCCGATTCCATGGACGAAAGTGAATTCTCCGCCCTCCGCCCCGGCGCCCGACACGTTTTCGGCGTTGGGATGCCAAGAGTCCAGCCCCTGGTGGCTGAAGATTACATAAGGTTGCGAAAAAGGACCCGCTTTCATCTTATCCAAGACCCATTAATTTACACAGAGTTAAAATCAAGCTCATATAATATCTGTTTTAGGGAGTATTACAATCCCTGACCAGGCCCCAACGGTTGTTAGGATACTGCACAGAAACCCTAATATTTTATTTTAACTTGTAAGACTGTGAAGAAAGGATACTTTGCTCCAGGAGTAGTTTCACAAATATATATATTTGTATATTAAAACAAACTTAACTACTAACTGTAAGGATCCTCCTATTTACACCTGATTCCCTTTATTATTTCTGTTACTTCAGCTGATTACCTTTTGTATCTGGACGATTATTGAAACCCCCCCCTCCTTGCCAGATGTTTGGTTTGGCCTCTGGAGACCCCAGGACCCCAAATACCAGTGCTAATTGGTTTGGCCTCGTGATGATATGTTTTGATGGACTTGGCTGGCAGCCAATCGGCTTCTTTCATTTCCCAGAACTTGACTGCCTCTCAACGACGATTGGTGATGATGTTCCGGAATGTTCTGCTGAAATCAGATAGGCTCAATTTTGTAGAGTGAAGCACTACTTTGATTTAGACGCTTGAAGAGCCACAGGTCTCATTTCTCTCTCGCCTGAAGACGTCTCTAAGGTCCTGAAGAAAAGACCTTTCTCCCTCTCTCTCCACAGCCAGTTAAATATGCAAGAAGATCCAGACCAGCAGAGGGCCGGCTGGGTTACTTGAAAACCTCCTTTTAAAATCTTATAATTGGAGAACTCTAGTCTTACCTCCTTGAGGGTGTTAATTGTGAGTTCTGACTGAATGCACATACCAGAAGATCCAATCCAACTGGCGGTTTCAACACTCCATGCCCTGAGAAGAAAGCTGACTACAAAGACTTCAACAACAGCAATAAGAACATATCTCTCTGACTCCCGTATTTTAATCTCCATCATTTTACCCTTTTCCCTACCTCTTTGTGTGCCTTTCTTGTGTGTGTTTGAGTAAAGGGTGGGATGGTCAAAGGGGAAAGTAATAGATCAGCAGGCCATTATCTAGTTTAATTATTGCATGTTTTAACTCTTTTCTTGTTGTGAATGAACAGTAATTGCGTTTTTACTTACAATTCTGGGGCGTCATTCTCCGACCCCCCGCCGGGTCGGAGAATGGCCGTTGGCCGCCGTGAATCCCGCCCCCGCCGAAGTCTCCGGTACCGGAGATTGGGCGGGGGCGGGAATCGGGCTGCGCCGGTTGGCGGGACCCCCCGCTCAATTCTCCAGCCCGGATGGACCGAAGTCCCGCCCAGAAATTGCCTGTCCCGCCGGCGTAAATCAAAGCTGGTATTTACCAGCGGGACCAGGCGGCGTGGGCGGGCTCCGGGGTCCTGGGGGGGCGCGGGGCGATCTGACCCCGGGGGGTGCCCCCATGGTAGCCTGGCCCGCGATCGGGGCCCACCGATCCGCGGGCGGGCCTGTGCCGTGGGGGCACTCTTTCCCTTCCGCCTCCACCACAGCCTCCACTATGGCGGAAGGGACTCTCCCCACTGCGCATGCGCGGGAAACTGTCGGCGGCCGCTGACGCTCCCGCGCATGCGCCGCATTTCCGCGCCAGCTGGCGGGGCAACAAACGCCATTTCCACCAGCTGGCGGGGCGGAAATCCCTCTGGCGCCGGCCTAGCCCCTCAATGTTGGGGCTCGGCCCCCAAAGTTGCGGAGCATTCCGCACCTTTGGGCCGGCGCGATGCCCGTCTGATTGGCGCCGTTTTTGGCGCCAGTCGGCGGACATCGCGCCGTTGGGGGAGAATTTCGCCTCAGGTGTCTGTAAGTCATTGGCGCAGTTTAGGGCCAAAGCTTTCGAACAGATTATAAGAATTAATTCACTTACGTTACGACTCCGGGTCAAGGGGCACTGGAATTGACCGTGCCCTAGCCCAGGTGCATAACACTAACACAGCATTAAACAGCACACAAGAAGATAACGTACAATTACTCCTTAAACAATGCCAATCAATGCACTGACACAGTATCCCTTAACTGCTATCTTTAATCAACAAGAAAAAAAAAATCTCAGCTTTTAATCCACCTTAAATAGTTAGCACTTAGGAATTCCTGCTTTATAGAGATGTCCTGTGAGACTGGTTTAAAGAAAAGATCTTACTCCTGTCAGACCCATGCAGAAACTCTGGCTGCATTTCTTCAGAAGCTGTTTCAACTGGTTTGTTCACCTTTCCAACCACACTCCCCTTCTGTCTGCAGACATATATTTTAACTGAACTGCTGAGAGAAAAATAATTGACGCGTGGTCACAATTTCAGCGAGAACTCCACTGACCGGTTTTCCCTGCAAAATGCCTGATAACTTAGCTCCACCCAGTAATTACATAATCTTACCAAGCTGAAATCGAATTAACTCCACCGAGAATCCCCCTAATCAAAACAGCATTCCATTAGCTCAAGCCTTTTACGATGCTCTAATTGCACCCCAGCTCCCAAAAGCTTTGTTGTCTTTCAAACTAGGATTTATTTTAAATGTGATTGCAGCAGTCAAACACACACTAACCCAGGCTTTTAACCTTTACTGCACCAAATAGCTATAATACAATACATCTGAAATTCCACATTCATCAACAGGAGGAAAGACCTTCATTTCTCTTAGTCTACAGTACTAATTGCATTTCTGCCATATTCACATGAAAATATTTGTAACGTGACCTACTTACAAATATCATTTATGACACACCTGTGTAGTAAAAGCACCCAAAACATGTCACAGGAGCATGATTGGAGACAATCTGATGGAGAGTCAAGTAAGGAAGAAGTATAATGGAGGTGTTTCAGTGAGTTCCTACAATAGCCAATGAGTAGTGTCACATCTTCAGGGAGGCACACAAAGACTGCACCAGCTATGGGGTCAGCGGTTGCAGTACCTCTGTGTCTTCAGCACCACAAGGAGAGGAACAAAGACTATGGACAGGGCCAGCTTTGAACAATGCCCTCTGTCAACCAGGACCCAGAGGTCTCCATGCTCCTTGGCAGATATAGGAGAATGTCTGGCAGGCCAGCCAATGCATCAGGTAAGCCCGTTCAGTACCACCCTTTAGGGTCCTCATCTGTGTCATCGGCAGCTGGAATCATCTGCCAGCTTGCCCTCTGGCAACCTGGCGAACAAATCATTCTTTCATCCTTGTCTGGTGTCCGGTGACTCCCCATGTCCTGATCACAACGCTATGTCAACCACCAGAGTAAGGTGAGCGCCAACGTCTGAACAGGTGGCTGTCAGTGTCAGGTCAGGTGACAGGTTCTCTTCACCAGTGCTGGGCTGTTGTGTTCGGTCTTTCTCCTGGGGCTGTTGTGTCTGAGTAGGAGACAGCTCTCGGGGCCTGAAAGCAGGAACTGGGAGGTGGAAGGTTGGATTGAGGGAAAGGGAGTGGATTGAGTAGGAAGAGGCCCTTGATCACACCACTGGCAGTTTGCTCATCATATCCGATAGCGGGACAAGGGTGAGCTGGGAGTTGAGCAAGTACATAAGACAAGAACATGTCATCGTCCTGAATGTTCTTAGTAATGTCAAACACACTGCACTTTGGCCCAGTTGGCTTAATGATGGCGAGAGCCATCTCCTCCACAGGGGTCAGGGAAAGATGCCCTGAACCCTTCTATTGTAAGCCATCTTGTTTTGCAACAGAAAGGACAGAATATCAGTGGTTGTCTAGCACTATGTTCAACTGATTTTCTTTCTCAGTTCTTTCACAGGATATGGGCATCACTGGCTAGGCCAGCATTTGTTGCCCAATTCTAATTGTCCCCGAGAAGCTGGTGGTGAGCTGTCTTCCCTAACTGCTGCAGTCCAAGGGTGGTGTAGGTACACCTACTGTGTTGTTAGGGAGGGAGTTTTAGGATTGTAACCCAACAGCAGTGACGGAACGGCCATATATTTCGGTGAGTGAATTGGAGGGAAGCTTGCAGCTGTTGGAGTTCCCATGTATCTGCTGCCCTTGTCCTTCTAGTAGTAGAGGTCATGGGTTTTGATATGGGTTACGTGGCTGAATAGTTGGAGCTATGTGAATGGAGAGAGAGTTGTGAATGAGGCCGGCAGCTCTGGCCGATATGTGAGGGGAAGTGGAGTGTCTGACTATTAGGTTTCAGTCCTGAGTGCCTCAGAGTTCTGTTGGATGAGATGTTGGTGGTTTGGTCTATAGGAGCTGTCATATGAAGATGCATTCACTGGTGTTAACCACGTACGTGAGGTCACTGGACCTCTGCTGCCTGGTCCATGAGTCCAGCTTCCGGGAGTTGATCTTTCTGGCTATGTGCTGCCAATACCTTCTAAGTGTGGCCCTTGAGGGTTCCCTGACCTCGCCTCCATCTGTGCTCCTAACCTCTTGCTCCATGAATGCTTCTAACGCTGCATCCACCACAATGGACAATTTCTCTGCCCATTGCAGCATCCTTTTGCCCATTTTCTCTTTAAAGGACAGCCTACCTTTAAAAAAGAGCAGGCCGCCTCTATCATGTCATCAATATAAAATGCTGCTGGGACCTCCTGCTGCGGACTGAGCTCGCTAAGCAGCATTTTAGCACACAGAACAATTTTGTATTTTGGCCACCTCGAATTGACCAGGCACAGGCATGGTGCGAATGGTGGCCACACGCCCAAAATTCAGGGCTCATGTTGTTATTTGTGGAGGTATCCATAATTAGGCGCCATAAACATAACAGAGTCACAATTAAATTCAATAGGGAATTCAGGAGGAACTTCTTCACTCAGAAAGTGGCTAGAACTCAATGTTACACATAGAACGTTGAGATGAATAGAACTAGATTAGAATAGAACGGAGGTGAATTAGAATCTAGAACCAGGGGTCACGATTTAAAAACAAAGAAAAGTACAGCACAGGAACAGGCCCTTCGGCCCTCCAAGCCTGCGTCGATCATGTGTCCTATCTAGACCAACCGCCTTTATCCTTCTATACCCCGTCTGTTCATGAGGAGATATGTTTTCTCTCAGAGGGTGTGAGTCTTTGCAACTCCCTTCATTAAAAGGCAGTGGAAGCAGTCTTTGAATATTTTTAAAGCAGAACTAGATAGATTCCTCATAAACAAGGGGGTGAGAGGTTATAAGGGGTCAGCATACGGTCACAATCAGATCAGCCATGATCTTATTCAGTGGTGGAGTAGGCTCGAGGGGCCTACTCCAATTCATAATCGGCACCTTTGTATGAATTATGTATTTTTACTTAAAAGAAAGCTAAGTAACCACATGAGGAAGAAAAGAATAAGAAGGATATTCTGAGAGGATTGGATCAAGAAGGGTGAGAGGAGGCTTGTGTGGAGAATAATCACCAGCCTGGATTTGTTCAGCTAAATGGCCTATTTCTGCACAGTAAATGCAATGTAAATTCAACATAATTACCTTCAGGGGGATCGATTCTGAATTTTTGCGAGTGTTGAAAACAAAGTTCTCATGGCTGGGCAAAGCAAATTCAATAGATGAGTCCATTGGCTCTAATTCTACTGTTGCCAAACTGTATATTCACACGTACCCCTCTAGCAATTCTTGTTGCTTTTGCTCAGAGCTGGCATTGACATGATGGACTACACGGCTTCCTTCTGCCTTGTAACCATTCTATAACTCCAAGCAGGGAGCAGAGATGAACTTTCCTTCGGTCCAAACCACAGAATGAATGAAACAGCAGCAGCCTGTTAGTGTCCTGGTTACAAATACTCAGTTCCTTTGTCTGTAGCCCTGAGACTGTACACCGCAATCGTGACTTCACATCAATATTGACCTCTTCCTGATTTCCTGCCAGTTTGTCCTCCCTCACATCCCGTTCTGTTCCCTGCTATTTTGGAGTGTTTCGCTCACCCTCGGTCTTTCTAAACCTCTCTGAGATGACCCACATATAATCAGTCAACATCTCTCATCTATTTTGCAGTTTTATTAAGGATATAACATCATGCACAAATCCATAAATCGCAATGGCCAATCCAAAAGCATGCAGATACAAATGGTGCTCCCACCAGAGTCCCACAGCAGGAAAATACTTTGCATTTGTGTCAGCTTTGGATTCAATCAATAGAAAAGTTTCCCGGCACTCACAATAGATTAGATAACTCAGCTCATTGGAAACCCCTGCCACTTACATCAATGCATCATGAGCAATTGATATCAGTGTGTTCCAGGTTCAAAGGAACTCCATTGATCCACAATCACCATTTGAATTCTATTTAAAGGTGCAATGTGCAAAATCCACATAGATTCTCACATGACCGAAGTATATGTACTCACAAACTACTCTGAAACAACTCTGTTTTCACTTTGTTCATCCCCATTTTCATTCACGAGTCTTCATTCTGAAATGATTAGGCTCTCTATCTTTGAACTGAAGGGGCAAAGTCGTCACTTGCATCCAACCCCAGAGAAACACTGCAATGGTGGCAGACCCGGGAGTATGAATAAAATCGGAGCAGCAACGCAGTGAAATTCCCTCACTCCCTACTCGACTATGCACCACAGCCTTGGGCAAATTGTTTCATAATATGAGAATGCTGTCTCAATGGGTGGCTAATGGTTTTGCCAGGGTGGTCAGCACTGGGCTAAGCAATACCTGATGGGACTCAGGAGCTTCATTCTAGCATGACAGGTGTCCATGCTGCATTTGCTGCAGATTTGGGGAAGACAGTGGGCTGAGAAGGTGCACCTCTGTTTTCCCCAACCCCTCTTCTTGACCAGCCGAGCTATTTCCTTATGATCGCCTCTTCCAATGTCATTCCAAATAGTTAGCAGTCAGAGGTCACAATTGTCCATGACTGTCCCCCAGTTCAAACTCCGCCATCTTAATATCTCACTTGCATGTGTCCATGTTATAGAGAGGATCGTGACCCAATGGCCAGTTCACGGTACAGGAGGTCTTTGGGTCTGTAGGTGTCATCCATCTGAAAAATGTGGCTGAGTCAGCACTGGCATCATTGGCTGAGCAATGAATGTGTGCTGATGGAATTGGCACTCTCCAGGATATGTTAGTTAGCGACCTTGTCCTGTCAAGTGATACCGAGGATACACCCAAGGTGCAGGACAAGAGTAGCTGGGTTACAGTCAGGGGAAGGAAAATGAATGGGCAGACACTGCAGGGATCCCTTGTGGCCCTTCCCCTTCAAAACAAGTATACCATTTTGGATGCTGTTGGGGGGGGATTGACCTACCGGGGGAAGGCCCTAGCAGCCAGGTCTCTGGCACTGAGCCTGGCTCTGTGGCTCAGAAGGGCAATAAAGAAAAGCAATAGTGATAGGAGACTCAATGGTTAGGGGAATGGATAGGAGATTCTGTGGTCGCGAACAAGACTCCCGGAAGGTATGTTTGTCTCTCGGGTGCCAGGGCCAGGGATGTCTCGGATTCATAAGGGGGAGGGGGAGCAACCAGAAGTCGTGGTGCACATAGGCACCAACGACATAGCTAAGAAAAGGGCTGAGGATCTAAAAAGTGATTTTAGGGAGTTAGGTTAGAAGCTAAAGAACAGGACAAGCAGAATATTGATCTCAGGATTGCTACCGGTGCCACGTGCAAGTGAGGCAAGTAACAGAGAGCGTGTGCAGCTGAAAACGTGGCTACAGAGCTGGTGCAGGAGGGAAGGCTTCAGATATGTGGATCATTGGGATATCTTCCGGGGACGTTGGGACCTGTACATGAAGGACAGATTGCACCTAAACTGAGGGGCACCAATATCCTGGGTGGGAGGTTTGCTAGAGCTCTTCGGAAGGGTCTAAACTAGTTTGGCAGGGGGATGAGAACCAGAGCTATGGATCAGAGGATAGGGTAGCCGTTGAACAGGCAGAAATAGTATGCAGCAAGTCTGTGAGGAAGGATAGACAGTTGATAGGGCAAAGTTGCACTCAGTGCAATGGGTTAAAGTGTATCTGTTTCAATGCTAGGAGTGTCAGGAATAAGGGAGATGAACATAGAACATGGATCAATACTTGGAACTACAATGTTGTAGCCATTACGGAGATATGGGGCGAGATTCTCCGACCCCCCCGCCGGGTCTGAGAATCGCCAGGGGCTGGCGTGAATCCCGCCCCCGCGGGTTGCCAAATTCTCCGGCACCGGATATTCGGCAGGGGCGGGCCACCCCCGCAATTCTCCGGCCCGGGGCGATCTGGCCCCGGGGGGTGCCTCCACGGTGTCCTGGCCCGCAATCGGGGCCCACCGATCCGCGGGCGGGCCTGTGCCGTGGGGGCACTCTTTCCCTTCCGCCTTCGCCACGGTCTCCACCATGGCCGAGGCGGAAGACACTCCCTCCACTGCGCATGCGCGGGAATGCCGTCAGCAGCCGCTAACGCTCCCGCGCATGCGCCGCCCGGAGATTTCCGCGCCAGCTGGCGGGGCACCAAAGCCTTTTCTGCCAGCTGGCGGGGCGGAAATTCGTCCGGCGCGGGCCTAGCCCCTTAAGGTTGGGGCTCGGCCCCCAAAAGGGGCCGCGCGATGCTCGACTGATTTGCGCCGTTTTGGGCGCCAGTCGGCGGACATCGCGCCGATACCGGAGAATTTCGCCCATGGATTTCACAGGGGCAAGAATGGTTGTTAGATGTTCCGGGGTTTAGATGTTTTCAGAAGAATAGGGAGGGAGGTAAAAAAGGAGGGGACATGGCACTGTTAATTAGGGAGTGCATTACAGCTCAAGAAAAGGAGGTAGTTGAGGAAGGTTTGTCTACTGAGTCAGCATGGGTGGAAGTCAGAAACAAGAAAAGAGCAGTCACTTTATTGGGAATTTTTGATAGACCCCCCCAATAGCAGCAGTGAAATAGAGGAACAGATTGGGCGACAGATCTTGGAAAGATGCAGAAGTAAGTGTTGTTGTCATGGGTGACTTCAACTTCCCTAATATTGACTGGAACCTCCTTACAGCAAATGGTTTGGATGGTGCAGATTTTGTCAGGTGTGTACAGGAAGGTTTCCCAACTCAATGTGTAGATAGGCCAGTTAGGGGGGAGGCCATATTGGACTTGGTGCTCGGCAACGAACCAGGCCAGGTGTCAGATGGCTCGGTGGGAGAGCATTTCAGTGACAGTGACCACAACTCCTTGACCTTTACCATAGTCCTGGAGAGGGATAGGAACAGACAGTATGGGAAGGTATTTAATGGGGGGAGGGGAAATTATACTGCTATTAGACAGGAGCTGAGGAGCATAAAGTGTGAACAATTCTTCTTGGGGAAATGCACAACAGTAATGTGGGGATTGTTTAAGGAGCACTTGCTGCGAGTGCTGAATAGTTCTGTCCCACTGAGACGAGGAAGGAATAGTAAGGTGAAGGAGCCTTGGATGACAAGAGAAGTGGAGCTTCTAGTCAAGAGGAAGAAGGAAGCTTGCGTAAGTTGGAGGAATCAAGGATCTGGAACGGCTTTGGAGTGTTGCAAGGTAGCCAGGAAGGAACTCAAAAATGGACTTGGAGAGCTAGAAGGGGACATAAAAAAGCCCTGGCGGGAAGGATTAGGGAAAACCCCAAAGAGTTCTACACTTATGTGAGAAATAAGAGGATGATCAGAGTGAGAGTAGGGATAGTGGAGGGAACTTGTGCCTAGAGTCTGAGAAGATGGGGGAGGCCCTAAATGAATATTTTGCTTCAGTATTCATTAGAGAGAGGGACCTTGTTGCTCATGAGAACAGTGGGAACCAGGTTAATAGATTTGAACAGGTTGATATTAAGAAGGAGGATGGGCTGGAAATTTTGAAAAGCATCAGGATAGATAAGTCCCCTGGGCCTGACGGGATATACCCAAGGTTACTATGGGAAGTGAGGAAGGAGATTGCTGTGACGCTGGCGATGATCTTTGCGTCCTCACTCTCCACTGGAGTTGTACCGGATGATTGGAGGGAGGCGAATGTTGTTCGCCTGTTCAAGAAAGGGAATAGGGAAATCCCTGGGAATTACAGACCCATCAGTCTTACGTCTGTGGTGCGCAAAATATTGGGAAGGATTTTGAGAGATAGGGGGGCAGGATTCTCTGACCCTTCGCCGGGATGCGATTCTCCGCACAGCGGAGAATGGGTGCCATTGGGGCGTGGTCGGCGCGGCGCCAGTCAGGGGTCGCTCTACGCAGCCCCCCCCAATGATTCTCCGGCCCGGATGGGCTGAGCTGCCTTAAAAAAAAACGAGTCCCGCCACCACCGTTCTAACCTGCTCTGAGCTGGCGGGACCTCGGCGTTGAAGATTCGGGTGGCGGCCTGTGGGGGGGAGGGGATCCGACCCGGGGGGGTGGGGGGGCCCTCCAATGTGGCTTGGCCCGCGATCGGGACCCACCGATTGGTGGGCCGGTCTCTCTGTCTCCCAGCCTCCTTTCTTCTGCGCCAGCACCTGTACTCCTGCGCCATGTTGGGTCGGGGCCGGCGCGACAAGGGAGACACCGCGCATGCGCGGAAATCGTGTCAGTGGGACTGCGCATGCGCGGGTTCGCGCCGGACCCACTGTGAAGGCGGGAATCCCCCGGCGCCCATTCCACGGCCGGATCAGTACCTGGAGCGGCGTGAACTGCTCCAGCGCCATGCTAATCCTGGGGCCGTGTTGACGCCGTCGAGAAACGCGACAGCGTTTCCAAAAGCGTCAACACTTAGCCTCAGGATCAGAGAATCCCGTCCAGAATTTATGATTATTTAGAAAAACATAGTTTGAATAAAGATAGTCAGCATGGCTTTGTGAGGGGCAAGTCATGCCTCACAAGTCTCATTGAATTCCTTGAGGATGTGATGACACACATTGATGAAGGTTGGGCAGTGGATGTGCTGTATATGGATTTCAGTAAGGCATTTGATAAGGTTCCCCATGGTAGGCTCATTCAGAAAGTTAGGGGGCGTGGGATACAGGGAAACTTGGCTCTCTGGATACAGAATTGGCTGGCCGAAAGAAGACAGCGAGTGGTAATGGATGGAAAGTATTCCGCCTGGAGGTCGGTGGCCAGTGATGTTCTGCAAGGATCTGTTCTGGGACCTCTGCTCTTTATGGTTTTTATGAATGACTTGGATGAGGAAGTGGAAGAGTGGGTTAGAGTAAGTTTGCCGATGACATGAAGGTTGGGGGAATTGTAGTTAGTGTTGAGGGTTGTTGCAGGTTTCAACAGGACATTGACAGAATGCAGAGCTGGGCTGAGATGTGGCAGATGGAGTTCAACCTATATAAATGTGAAGTGAGTCATTTTGGAAGGGCAAATTTGAATGCTGTAACACTTTTACAGTGTTAAAGGCCGGATTCTTGGAAGTGTGGAGGAACAGAAGGATCTTGGGGTCCACGTACATAGGTCCCTCAAAGTTGCCACCCAGGTTGAGAGGGTTGTTAAGAAGGCGTAAGGTGTGTTGGCTTTTATTAACAGGGGGATTGAGTTTAAGAGAAGCGAGGTTTTGCTGCAGCTTTATAAAACTCTAGTTAGACCACACTTGGAGTTTTGTGTCCATTTCTGGTCGCCTCATTACAGGAAGGATGTGGATGATTTGGAGAGAGTACAGAGGAGATTTACCAGGATGCTGCCTGGATTGGAGGGCATGTCTTATGAAGAAAGGTTGAGGGAGCTAGGGCTTTTCTCACTGGAGCGAAGAAGGCAGAGAGGTGATTTGATAGAGGTGTACAAGGTGATGAGAGGCATAGATAGAGTGGCTAGCCAGAGACTTTTCCACAGGGTGGAAATGGCTGTCATGAGGGGACAGAGTTTTAAGGTGATTGGAGGAATGTATAGGGGAGATGTCAGAGGTCGGTTCTTTACACAGAGAGTGGTGGGTGTGTGGAATGCACTGCCAGCGGAGGTGGTGGAGTCTGCGTCATTAGGGACATTGAAGCGATGCTTGGACAGGTACATGGACAGCAGTAAATTGAAGGGGTGTAGGTTAGGTTGACCTTAGATTAGGATAAACGGTCGGCACAACATCATGGGCCGAAGGGCCTGTACTGTGCTGTACTGTTCTATGTTCTATGTTCTCTATATCTGAGAGAGAGAAGCTGGAAACTGTTCAGTCTTTTCTCCTACCGGGAATATGTTATCCAGGTCTCACCATTGTCGAGGAGCACACTCAGGACACAGGCTCAGTAGACTCATAGTTTGCTGTTCTCAGTCAGGTTGCTGTTGTTCTGCATAGTCCTCACCTTGGTCATAGCAGCTGCTGCTTTTGTGATGCATGTGCTGAATTTAGCATCAAGTGACAGATTGCTAGTGATTGTAGAGCCCAGATATGTGAAAAGATCAACAACTTCCAGTGTCACATTGTCAATACTGATAACATCAGTCTTCCTGACACTGAAAGTCATCCAAACTCTTTACAGGAGTGAGAGAGTCTGTCCATTTGCTGCTGAAAGTGTTCCTCTGAGGAAGACTTGGCACACTTTTTTCTTGGATCTCAGGCTAGTGAGGTTGAACAGTTTTCTGTCAGTTCTGGTATGTATGTAGACCCCTCTGTGAATGACCTGAAGGCTTACAACGGCAGCAAAGAGAAGGATATGTTCACAGGGGGATTCAGTGCTGCTCTGTCATTGCTGACCTGACTCACCATGTTTTCCTGGAAAGAGGAGATCACATTGAGCAGCTTCAGTGGGCAGCCAATTGTCTCCAGCAGTTTAAATAGACGGTCTCAGCTCACACGATCAAACGCCTTGGTGAGATCGATGATGAAAATATACAATGGTCTCCTTTGTTCACGGAATTTCTGTTGCAGCTTCAGGACTGAGATGATCATGTCAACTGTAGATCTTCCAGTTCTGAAGCCGCACTGAGATTTGGGATAGATGCGTTCGGCCAGGATCTGCAGTCTGACGAGAGCAACACAGCAAATCCTTTTCCCACAATTCTCAGAAGGGGGTTTCTCGATAGTTGTTGCAATCGTCGTGGTCACCCTTGGTTTTGTACAGGGTCACAATCTGTGCATCACACAAATCCTGGAGCACCATGCGCTCCCTTTGTCATGATATCCACATCGGCATATCATGGTGCAATCACACACACACTGATGGACAGGCAGTTGGACCAACCAGCACACACATAACATCGCAGCCAATCACCAGTGAGAGCACACGCACTATAAAACAGGGAACACCACAGTTCCCGCTCATTCTACCAGGAGATAGCTCAGAGCACAGAGCTCACAGCGTGCCACTCAGACATACACCATGTGCTGAGTGCCTCACTAAGATAGTGACAGGGCTGGGTCCACAGGTTAGCTGGCGAAGCACGTACCCAAGCCAGCAGTTAGTTGTCACCATTGTTTAGACAATAAAACAGAGTTGTGCCATCTACAGCCGTGTTGGATCATTTGTGCATCAGAACACCCAACACGACACCCTCCAGCAGAGATAGAGAGGTTTGTGTAGCTGCTGTAGGAGTGTGGTATTCCTGTGCATGATCAGTTCAGGCGGTGTGGCATCAGCACCTGGAGTTTTGCCCAGGGTAAACCAGTCATTAGTTTTGCTCAGCTCCTCCACCGCGGGTTCAATATCCAGCTCTGCATTGACAGATAGTTTTTTCTGGCTTCTGGAGCTTCCTCAGTGACAGTATTCCCTTTGGGGTATAAGTCAAGACAGTGTCCATCCAGGTCTTCAACTGTCTATTGCAGGTGGTGATGACCTTCCCTGCCTTTGTTTTCAATGGAACAGTTTTCTTTGCTGATGGAGGTTGCCTTTTTGATCCCTTCATACTGCCCCCAGCATTTCCTGTGTTGAAGAACATCTGGATATTCTGGCAGAGTTGTAAACAGTAGTCATTGGCACAGCGCCTAGCAATTTGTTGGACTTCACTTTGCTCAGCTCTTGGTGCACTCACAGCTTTCTCGCTCTGATCTCCCTCGTAATTAATAAGAGCAGACCACTGGGCTTCAATAATAGGCTCAATCAGTGATGTTAGCCTCGAACCAGATGCATATTTACACCTTAGTTTCCCACATGTTCCGAGTGCAGTATTGTAGATGGTGCCTCGAAGTATTTTCATTTTACTCTGTGTGGGAATGCCGGAGAGCACCTGTTCAATCGCGTCGTAGAACTGATGATTTTATCTGGGTAGGCCATGTGGCGATGTTGATATGAGGATGCCATTTCTATTTTGAATGTAAAAGAACTTCAAGGATTGCATCCTAACCCTGGATCACACTAGAGAGTGATCTGCATCACAGCCAGAATTGGAGTAACTTTGTGTGTTGAGGATGATATTCAGATAGTCACGCCTGGTGATGGTCAGATCCAACTGCTGACAATGCTCGGATCGGGGATGTCTCCAGGGAAGTTGTGGTTTTGTTTGTTCTGCAATAAAGTGTTATTTACACAAAACTCATGGGAGCAGAAAAGCTCAAGAGTCTCTGTCTGTCCTCGTCCATTGTTCTCATTGGAAGCACCACGTTACAAATGAAAGCTTTCATCAAAAGGGGCAGTTATTTAAAATGTAAAGATTTGTTAGGACAAAGTTTTTCTTGTTTCTGCAGTGTTCCTAGTGGTATTCTGCCAGTGACATGGCATTATTGCAGGTGTTATCTTTAATGGAAACCACAATTTGCAACGGGCAATGACCATCTCCAATAAAAATGGACTGTATCATCTCTCCTTGACTTTCAATGGCATAACCATCACCGAACACCCACCATTAATGGCATTTGGGTTACCACTAACCAGAACCTCAATTGAAGCAGCCATTTAAGGACTGTTACTATAAGAAACAAGTCAGAGGCTGGAAATTCGGTGGTGCGTTTCTCACCTACTGAGTGCAGCTCTTAACTGTATTGAAAATTGCATTGTGCATTTTGTATACTTAAGGTTACCAAATGCATATACCAACAGAGGGAGTCCAAAAGGAGAGTGAAGGAATCCATGTTTTAGCAGGACGTGTAGTTCTGAGTCAGATTGCAGATTCTTCACAATCAACAACACGCAAGCACCCAAGAGGTTCAACACCATACAAGACAAAACAGAAAACTTAATCAGCATCCCATCCACCACCTTGAGCATTCAGTTACTCGAGTGGCATCAGTGTCCGCCATTGACAGGGTGCACTGGAGCAATCACCAATCCTCCTTTGGCAGCATTGTCCAAACCCGTGAGTTCAGCCACCTAGAAGAACAAGGGAGGCAGATATATGGGAACACCATCAGCTGTAAATTCTCCTCCAAACCATACACCATCCTCACTTGCAACTATATTGCCATTCCTTCATTGCCACTTGGTCAAATTCTTGAACTCCCTTCATAACAGGATGGCACAGTGGTTAGCAATGCTGCTTCACAGTGTCATAGGTTTGGGTTTGATTCCGGCCTGGGTAGCTATCTGTCTGGACGTTGCACGTTCTCCCTGTGTCTGCGTGGGTATCCTCCAGGTGCTCCATTTTCCTCCCACAGTCCAAAAATGTGCAGAATATGTGGATTAGCCATGCTAAATTGCCCCTTCGTGTCCAAAGATGTACAGATTACGTGGGGTAACGGGGTTGAGGAGATGGGGTTGGATTAGTGGGCCTAGGTAGAATGCTCTTTCAGAGGGTCAGCACAGACTCAATGGGCCAAATAGCCTCCTTCTGCACTGAAGGATTCTACGGAATAGTACTGTGGGTGTACTGACACCACAGGGACTGCAGCAGTTCATAATGGTTGCTCATCACCACATTCGCAAGGGCAATTAGAAATAGAATCGTAAAATTCCTTTGTGATGACTGGAAGACTTTGGGAATATTGGATTCTAAGTATTGGGCAATTTAAGGGTTAAACGCCTGAGGTTAAGAGTGTGTGCGACAGCCGTGGTCATGGTTTTTTTTCAATAATTCTATCTTGCCGGTCTTGGGTGCTGTTAGCAGCCAGAAAGTGAAATTGATAAAGGGATGTGTTTTTCAGCCACTGTGGTTTTACTGGGAAAGTCCCAGGGGAGTCAATGTGCTTTGAAGCCTGCAGAGATCATTTGTTTTTCTGCTTGGGGAGATGAGGTAATTGCTGGGTGGAGCCAAGGAACACAGGGAGACATTTTGAAAGGCATTGGAGAGATCATTTTTAAGGAATACCTTTGGAGAGAGGTGTTGAATTCTGATCTGCCTGACACTGGGCCCACTGTTCTCCCACAGTGAGATAGATTGAGAGCTGTATGTTTCTTGTCTTGTTGTTTAATGGAAATTGAGTAGTCATGTTTGAGGGGTAATTGTCAGCTGTTCTTTTTGCGTGTGAAGTGAAAAAGTTAATGTCGTATTCCTCATAAAGTTTTGTTTTGAAAATACCCAAGTCCTATTTCTTCATGCAATCATTCCTGGAGCAAATCATTCTTTCCACACAGTCTGAAAATAACCGAAAATATTGGTTTTGGTCCGTATCCTGACCACTGTTGGGGTCTGGTCTGGGATTGTATTACCTTGAAATGTTTGCAATTAAGCAGAATGTGCATCTTTAAAATCAGAGACTTCAGGAGAGCTTGCCCCAACCTTCCATGCAACCCTCTTATCAATTGGTGTGAGATAGGTGGGAATTCTTGCGAATAATGTACGGAAAAACAATAATGTTCTTTCTACTCTTTGTTGCTCTTTTTAACTTTAGTCTATTTGCTCTGATTACGTCACCTTTGCTCATGAGTCGCCAGGTATCTTTATGATACCGCCACGTGGTTCAAGTTCAGGTTATGATTAATAACACAGCACACAGCTTAGTAAGGATTAAAACAACGGTCATTTATTATATACAACAAGCAATATTAATACCATAATACTACTTTCTATATAATAAACCTATCACTACTGGCCAATACTTAACTTAGGAAGAGCCCACCAGGTCAGGGAAACGAATGGCTTGTCCAATCAGATCTGGCCCGCGGGATTCAAAAGGCTGCTACAGGTCGGTGGCTACGTGTCTCTACCGGATAGCGATTGCTGGATTCAAACTTACAGTTGCCGGTTGCTGTTCTTGCGAAGGTCTCGAGCAGGCGAAGAGGAGAGAGAGAGAGATCTGAACTTGGACCCTCACTTTTATAGGGCCCAGGGGCTTCCCGCCTCCTGGGGCGGCCCTTGACCCTGAGTCCCAAGTGATTGGATCTGTCCCCAATCTCTGGGGTCGATGTGTCCAATGGTGAGGCGATTCCTCGATCAGGGGGTGGTCGTTCACCTGTCTTTGTTTCGGCCACTGCAGGCGCCGACAGGTCTGGCCCGGTATTCAATTGCTAATATGTTGCAATTGTTCCCGGGGATAGCCGATTTAACTGCAGATGTCTGGATAGATGTGCTGCAAACAGTCCTGAATGCAACTGCAAATACCTGGGTTGATGGGCTGTTGATAGCCCTGAGTATCCATCTGGGCTAACTTCCCAGAGCCGAATATGCAATACTGTCTGCAGCTGCCTGCTTGTGTCATCTTAGCTGCTTTTCCCAGCAGTCTTTCGGGTGAGCCATTTTAAACTGGGTTTTGGCCAGATTAATCGGAACGCAGCCATTTTGCGTGGCTACAGCTTCCACACTTCAAAATAACACTGTGCCAGTGTCACATTTCCATTCTTATCTCAGCCTTTCCGGAATGGATTTCTACTTAGTCTCAATTATGCCATTTGTTACTATGGTCCCATTCCCAACTTTGTCCAACTTTGTGTCCTATCAGCCTGAGCTGGCTACATTGAGCTTCTGGTCTAATAATGTCTCTACTTTAAAATTCTCATTCACCTTTTCAAATCTTTACACGGCGCTGCCTCTTTCGTTCCCAGTCATCTCCTCCAGCTGCACAATGCTCCAAGATCTTTGTATTCACCAATACTGGCTTCTCGCATATCCCTTTTTATGGCTGCCTGTTGGAGGGCCGTGTTTTCAGCTGCCTTAACGGAGCCAGGCAAACTCCCTTTCCCACCCAGTCAGACGGTGGCCGAGGGACATTGGAGGAGGAAGGTGTGGTCAACTATGTCAAAGGCTGCAGTCAAGTCAAGATGGACAAGGGAGGGATAGCTTCCCTTCATCAAAGTCACATGGGGTGTCTTTTGTTCTGGCACTGTGACAGGAAAGCACACATTACTGATCAAAGCCAATAGGAAAATCAAGCACGATGGCAACGAGCATTGTCACAAATAACACACTGAGTGAGATATGGAAGAAATGTCAGTCAAATATCTGAAAACTAAACAGTTACTGCAACTACCTAACACTCTCAGGCCAAAATTCACTTTGAATTACATCCCTGGGCCTCAATGTAAATTGGTAGTGTTTGGCTGGACTCTCTGATTGCCAATGCTGAAATCATGTTCGCGATCGGCTGGAGAATCCATTTTTACGCCGGAATCGGGGGCGGCGCTGTTTTTCCAGTGCGCCGCCCTCTCACAAATGCTGTCGACGAGGAGATTGCTGCTCACTGTCGGGATGGCCTCAGGACCTGAGGCCCTCTCCCGATACTCCGCCCCCGATGGGCTGAGTCCCTGATGGCATGGGGCGCGTGTCCTCTCACTTTTCGGGGACATCACGTGACGGCTGCGGACTGTGTCCAGCGCAGCCACAGTTGGGGGGAGGGGAGCAATTCCGCTGGCAGGGGGGAGGCTTCGGTGGGTGCTGGGGGGACTGGTGGAGGGTGGTCCGGGGTTGGCGAGGCGGGTTACAGGGGGCAGTTTTTGGCAGTCCGGGTCCGCATGCGGCCGGTGTCATGTTGGACAGCGTGGCCGCTGCAAGCCGCCGCAGTACACATGCGCGTCCACGGACCCAGCCATTCTGCATCCATATCGGCAGGTAAAGCTGGGCGCTTTACGTAGCGTAGCTGCTAGCCCCCCACCAGACGGAGCATCAGTGTGGGGGCGCCGCCGACGTTTTGGTCGTAAGACCAGACGGATCCTGCGGACATAGCCGCAGAATTGGAGAAGCCAGCCCTATGTCTCTGGTAGACACAAGTGTGAGAGTCGCTCTGAGGTATCATAGCTTTATTACAAATTTCTGGGTGTCAGTGCAACAATCTCAAAATGGTATAGTCCCTGCTGCCTGTTCACAGAGCAAGAACAGAATATGCTCCTGATCACTGTCCAGTGAAGCCTGGGTTCAGAGAGAGGGAAATCATATTGATAAACATATATAAGTACAAACATAATCACGTGGAGGTGGTGGCAGAGTGTTAATGTCACTGGACGAGTAATCCAGCGACCCAGGGTATTGCTTTGGGGACCCGGGTAAAAATCCCGTCATGGCAGATGGTGACATTTGAATTCAATACAAATCTGGCCATGTGACCATTGTCAATTGTCATCGAAACTAATCTGGTTCACTAATGTCCCTTAAGGAAGGACATCTGGCATCCTTTACTTGTCAGGCCTACATGCTTTCCAGACCAGAGTGGGGCGGCACGGTGGCACGATAGTTAGCACTGCTGCCTTACAGCGCCAGGGACCCGGGTTTAATTCCAGCCTTGGGTGACTGTGTGGAGTTTGCACGTTCTCCCCGTGTCTCCGTGGGTGCTCCGGTTTCCTCAAGATGTGCAGGTTAGTTGGATTGGCCATGCTAAAATTGTCCCTTGATGTGCAGGTAAGGTGGGGTTATGGGGATAGGGTAGGGGAGTGGGCCTAGGTTCCCTCGTTCGGAAGGTCAGTGCAGACTCGATGGGCTGAATGGCCTCCTTCAATACTGTAGCGATTCTCTGGTTCGATGGACTCTTGAAATGCCTATAAAATGACCAAGTTACTCACTTCAAGGGCAATTAGGGATGGGCAACAGATACTGGTCCAGCCAGCAATGCCTACATCCCATGAATGAATTTTTTTTTAAAGGTGCCTTTAGACAAAAGTACTGCTGGCAATTTGGTGAACTGTACTTCTTCCCCAGCTAATTTTGAGAAAACAGGCGACTGATCTGCCCTCACCGAGTCTCCAGCCCTGTTGTAGCCAGATACAGAGAATCTCCTTGGTCTCGCTCAGCAATACTCACCTTGAGATTGTTCAGTAGTCATGCCTGCAAAGCCTGAGATTGCTTTGCAGTCCTGGGATATGTGAGCACCACAGGAAACCTGCCATGGACACACATTCATCTGAATTGGTATTTAAGACGTGCTGCATTGGACGAAGTACTGTCTTTGAGATGTCACCAATCTGCACTCCCAGCTCAAAGTACAAGATCCCACAAAACATTTCAAAGAAGTGCAAGACAACTCTCACCAGTGTTCTGGTCAACAATTATCTCATAAACAAAACCCAAAAACAGATTATCTGCTCATCATCGCATTGTTATTTCTGGGATCTTGCTGTGCACAAATTGGCTGCTGCATTTCTTACATTACAACAGGGATTACACTTCAAATGTCCTTCACTGGCCCAAAAGTGCATATTATAAATGTCTTGATGTCGTCAAAAATGCTTTAACAATAAAAGCCTTTCTTTAACTCATCGACCTTCTTTGATTTTGTCCCTCAGAAATATGTGTGGCACAAAATTTAACTTTGTCGAATCAGTAGCTTCACCACAACGGGTGCCAGTCTAGTGGAAAACTGTTATCCACGCCACCTGCAGCCCAGCCCACATAAAATGCTGTCTTGGTGAGGGCATTAGTGTTGGTGTCAAATGCTTGTGTCAGAAGCTTGCAGAGTAGGAGATCATGATGCCAGTCAGCATCTAATTCTGATTTAATGGCAGACATACTAATTTTGCCCTTGCTGTTATGGTTAACATCCTCGATCTTAAGCAGGTGAGTGTGTCTTCAGTAGCATGAGGGAATTCCCTCAACTCCACCAGTGATATGTAAAGCAGTTATTGCTAACTATCAGGTTCATTGCTGGTTACATTCTGCTGGCTCTGTTTGAGTTTGTGGACATGTTGGGTATTTGGAGGTGTTGGCGTTACTTGAAAAAAATCTGCAGGGAGCGTTGCTGCATTTGAGGATGGCGTTGGAAGGCCAACTACAAGGGCTCCAAGAATGCTAGTAGTCCTTGGATGTGCAGCTTCAGAGGGAGAAGGAGATAGGGCAGCAAAAAAGACTAGGGACGGGATGCTCCATTTGCTGATGCTGAAATCGCGAAACACGATTGGGCCAGGATCCGAAGGCCAAATTGCGATTATATGTCTCTCGACAGTGGCGTCAATGCGTACCGGAACACACGTGCAGTAAACACCATTTGCATATCATTAGCGGGTCCTACCCGGTATTCTCCGGGCTGCTGTAGTTCTCCTCCTCCGATGGGCCCAGTGCCCGACAGCGTGGCTTACTTGTGCTTTTTAAAAATCGTGAAACCGGCGAGGTGGCTTATAAGGGAGGGAGAGGAGGTAGGACGCAGACAGGAGCGACTGTGGGCTGCCGAGCCGGACCCTGCCGGCCTGGCTGGGACGGGGGGGGAGGGCCCTGCCAGGGCCCGGGAGGGGGAGGGCGATGACAGCGGCATAGGCCGAGTGGCCGGGGTTAACCCCCCACGGGATTGGGGCAGTGCCCAGGCACGTACCTCCATTACCATGGCCATCTTGTAGTGCACCCCACTGACCACCCGCCTCAGCCCCTGGTTCTGCAGAGTGATACCGGATGTACGTGTGCCCCCAACCCCCCACTCTCACGGCCCACACTCTGCCACATCCCCCACCCCCATCCCCGCACCTCTGCCCCACGCATCCCCACCCGGCCACCATCCGCCTGAGGCCCACCCAGGGCAACACCAACAGTAGTCCCTATAGGAGCCGCGGTGCATACCCCTGGTGAGGGCAGCACCCGCCGATGATACCCCGGCATCAGGGATGAAGACCAGGGTCAGAGTCCCCCATGGTGCTGGCCAGCACCGGTGCCAGGGTGTGGGGATGGGGGAGGGGGAGGGACATACAGAGGCAGAACCCGCAGTGCCAACCGGGGCCACCATGTAGCCGTTGGACCTGGTTGTGCACGTGGTACGCACCATGCTAACATGTCGGCTTTTCACCTCCTGCTGACAATGGATAGTGGAAATCAATCAGCAATGGTGGCCATCCTGCTGGTCGCCTCAGCCCTGGAGGATGCACTGGAGCTGTACGAGCTGGAGCTGCTCGAGGAAGAGGCAGCTGCAGCAGCGGAGCGGGCAGCAGTGGAGCGTGCAGCAGCGGAGCGGGCAGCAGCGGAGTGGGCAGCAGCGGATCGTGAAGCAGCGGAGCGGGCAGCAGCGGAGCGGGCAGCAGCGGATCGTGAAGCAGCGGAGCGGGCAGCAGCGAAGCGGGCAGCAGCGGAGCGTGCAGCAGCGGAGCGTGCAGCAGCGGAGCGGGCAGCAGCGGAGCGTGCAGCAGCGGATCGTGCAGCAGCGGATCGTGCAGCAGCGGAGCGTGCAGCAGCGGAGCGTGCAGCAGCGGAGCGTGCAGCAGCGGAGCGTGCAGCAGCGGAGCGGGCAGCAGCGGAGCGGGCAGCAGCGGAGCGTGCAGCAGCGGATCGTGCAGCAGCGGAGCGTGCAGCAGCGGAGCGGGCAGCAGCGGAGCGGGCAGCAGCGGATCGTGAAGCAGCGGAGCGTGCAGCAGTGGAGCGGGCAGCAGCGGAGCGGGCAGCAGCGGAGCGGGCAGCAGTGGAGCGGGCAGCAGCGGAGCGGGCAGCAGCGGAGCGTGCAGCAGCGGAGCGGGCAGCAGCGGAGCGGGCAGCAGCGGAGCGGGCAGCAGCGGATCGTGAAGCAGCAGAGCGTGCAGCAGCGGAGCGGGCAGCAGCGGAGCGGGCAGCAGCGGAGCGTGCAGCAGCGGAGCGGGCAGCAGCGGATCGTGAAGCAGCAGAGCGTGCTCCAGTTGGACAGGAGGCAGCCGCCAGGGAGGCGCCACATGAGGCGCCATCTGTCATTCGAGGAGCTGCCGGACCGGGCATGCTGTCGAAGACTCTGGCTGAGGAGAGAGAGAGACAGTGCTACATATCTGCCAGATGATGGCGCACCTGGCACCGCGGGGATATGGGTGAGAACACCCGCTCCTTGTGGCCATCAAGGTGACAGTCGCCCTGAATGTCTACGCCACGGGGTCCTTCCAGGTATCGAGTGGGGACCAGTCCGGGATCTCACAGACCTCGGTGCACAGGTGCATCATGGAGGCTCGAGATGCCCAGGTGGCTCAATGCATCCATTTTAATGTGAACCGAGCCCACCAGGCTGCCCGGGAGCAGGGTTCGCCGCCATCAGCGGGATGCCCTGGGTACAGGGGGTGATCGACGGGATGCATGTCGCCCACTGGGCACCTGCGGATAACAAGCCACTAGACACAAACTGAAATGAGTTCTATGAATGTGCAGTTGATGTGTGACCATCAGATGCGCATCATACACGTCTGTGTCCGATACCCGGCCAGTGTGGATGACGCCTTCATCCTGGTACACTCGACGATTCCTGACATGTTTGAGATCCCCCCCCCCTCTGCCTCGCTGAGGGATTGGCTCCTGTGCGACTGGCCACCTGGGTGATTCCTGCATGCGAGCTGGCCATTCCATCACACGGCTCCATCGAATCCCCTGGGGTGTCAGTGGTGGGGATGGTCGGGGAGGGGGGGAGCGGTGTGGAGCCCAGGCCACCCATAGGGTCTGCCCAATCCCCCCCAACATCTGCCCATTAACCCCCCCCTGGGGGATTGGCTCCTGGGTGACAGGGGTTATCCACTGCGGTCGTGGCTGATGACTCCTATCCAGAGGTGACAGACCGCGCGGAGACCCGCTACAAGAATGCCCATGCAGCAATCAAGAGATGCAGTTCAGGTGCCTGGACCTGTATGATGCTGTGAGGGTCACCCGCGTCATGGCGGCCTGCTGCGTCCTCCACAACATCATGCAGCAGAGGGGCGTTGTGCTGGAGGAGGAGGAGGATGAACACCAGACCTTGTCCAATGAGGAGGATGCAGTGAACGGGCAGGATATGGGGCCCGGACAGGCACGATGCCGCACGGCACATGCGGCAGGGCCAATGTACAGGGCACTCTGATCGCCTCCAGGTTCACTACCTGGAGGGTGGGGGGGGCGGGGGAGGGGGGAGTGGGGGGGGAGCGGCGGTGAGGGGGGAGACTGACCAGGGGCATGGACACCACATCCCACCCCCCGCCATCCTCCCTCTGCAACTCCCTCCATGATATATGCCTGCCGCACTATGGGGGTGTGGGCCCTGGGTTGGAGGTAACAGCGGGTCTGGTCCATGGGGTGGAGAATGATGACAACCCGCTCTTCGATGAGCCCTCGTGTTCCACAACATCTGACTCCTGCCACGGTAGCACTTTCCACCGTTCACCTGGGTGATCCTTGCATGCGAGCTGGCCATTCCATCATACGGTTCCATCGGATCCCTGGGGGTGTCGGTGGTGGGGATGGTCAGGGGGAGGGGGTGGAGCCAGCCCAAACCAACCTACCCCTCACACACATTGGAGATAGAACCAAAACAGATTGTAACAGTGGCAACAAAAGTTTAATGTGAATAAAAAATTACAGACTTGTGCCCTAGCCCCTATAACTAAGCTGTGCCTTGCACCCATGTCCGTTTAGCTGGTGTCTACCTTTCTAGCCTTATGGGCCCTAACGCTATGGTGCCCCAGACGGTACAGCAGGAAAGGAGGCGGCCTGCTGTGATTCCTGCCCTGCAACCTGGATCCCCGTTGGCGGGCGTCTTCTGGGGCAACCGGGTCTGGATGGGCCCGGCTGCTGCACAGGTGTTGCGGGTGGCCTGGTGCTGCCCTGTTCTGCCCGCTGCCCACCAAATGGACCAGTGGCAGGAGGGGGGAATCTGAGGTGCTGCGGCATTCCAGTACCTATCCTGCGGGAGTCACCGGCACAGGCCCCATCACCTCCTCCTCCCTCGGGGTGCCCGATGGCTCCTGGGCTACTCCACGGGATGGGGGTGCGAGCGGAGCTATCCCCTGAGGCTCCTCCGCCATCCAACGGGACAGTCCTGGAGGCCTGCTCTGGTCTTGACCAGGGTCTGCACGCTCACGGCCATGGAGCACAGGGAGTGGACCATCGCTATCTGGGACTGTGCCACATCACACTGTGTCTGCACCACGTCGGCCACATCTGGGCAATGCCGCCGACGTTCCCAGCCATGTCCTGCTGTGATTGGGCCAAGCTCTGGAGCACTGCTGCGAGTTCCAGGTGGCTCTCGCAAATGGCTGCCTTTGAGGTGGCAACCCTGTCCTGGGCCTCGGCCAGCGACTGTACAGAATGTCCCAGGCCTTGGACATGCTGATCCATAGCCAAAATAGTCACCCCCAATACTTCCACCGTGGACGCCATTTGTCATTTGTCAGCACCACCTCCTGCTCCTGCACGTGGTTGGACTCCTTTAACTGCACTTGCAGGTGCTAAAGGTTCGCCGACATCCCCTCATCTAGTCCCTGGCTCTGCAACTGCATCCCCACTATGGATGGGACTGTCTGTTTCAGAAGCTCGAGACCCGTCTTGATGGCAGCTAGTTCCTCGTGTCGGCCGACCCTCCCACTGTCTGCCTCCTGAGGAGTTCCTGCCTGCACCTGCTGTACCGGAGCAGCTGTGTGGTGAGCACCAGAGAGTGTCCCAGGATGCCTGGATGGCATCAAGTTGGGCTCCCGTGCCAACACATTGAGATTTAATGACCCCATTCTGAGCTTTCACTGCAGGACTCAGATGTTGGGTGACTTCTGCTTCTGTTGCAATGGAAGCTGGGACATTGCCTGTCAAACACGCTATGATGGTCAGGTCCACATGTGATCTCATAGAGTTGGCCACCACTTCAACACTGAAAATGATGTCAATGATGTCCTCCAAGCCCTGGACGAAGCCCTGGGCCAAGTTGGAGCTGGACTACTCCTTGACATGACGCGGAGATGCCGGTGTTGGACTGGGGTGAGCACATTAAGAAGTCTCACAGCACCAGGTTAAAGTCCAACAGGTTTATTTGAAATCAGAAGCTTTCGGAGCGCAGCTCCTTCATCACGTTCACAAACACAGCATATATAGGAGAGACACAATTGCAAGCTAATTGCAGATTGGAATGCGATGAATGGTTGGACTGTGACTCTTTACAGCTACAGGTCTTTACAGGTGTTGCTCCTTGACTGCAGACTGTCTTGTAGGCTTCTGATTGCGTGAAGCATTTTGGTGTGCATGACCATCAGTCCAAGATGGTCTATTGAATTCCTTTTCTGAGTCTCTGAACTATAACTTGCTGGTGGTGCAGTTGGACATGACATGTATGGATGGCCTGGCACTGCATCGAGATCCTGGCAGTTAGACACTGGCATTGATTTCCAGGTTGACCTTCTTCTACTGCTTTCTCAGTATTTGTCTGGAGGCCACCAGTGAGGGAAGACGGCCACTCTCCTCCAGTCCAACCCTTTGTATTAAGACCTTTAGTGTGGCACATGAGAAACCTTTGTCACCCTCTCTGGCCTTCGGACCCATTTTTGTGGAGTCTATCTGGTCGCCTTGCCTGTTTACTCAGCTCCACCATCTGCTACAGCCACAATACACCTTTTTAAGAGGTGCAGTCCGGTTTTAAGCAACACAGTGGAGCGAGCCTCTCATGGGTGATCAGTGTTGGGTTGCACGCCACCATCTTTGCAATTAACATGCAGTTTGCGCACTTCCCACTTCACTGAACAGGGACAGAGTAACCGCACATCGCAATCCACCCACCCGTTCTCTATATCATTCCAATTTCCCCTCCATTATTGGAAGAGCACTTGCATCACATAAGATAATCAGAAGATAATCACATAAGATATTCAGGAACAATCAGATATACATTTCCCTTGGATGTTGGGCAGTATGGTCAAAAGTGACTCCACTTTCCACTCAGCCTGTTTCAAATTTTGATTTTGATTAGCTTCAGGATGGATGTGAAATGGGCAGCTGATTTATTTCTGTCTGGGTTTAATCGTGCTCAAGTGCAGTTTATAAACACAATATTCAGATTTTTGTTCCTAATCCAGAGGAAGTACAGCTCAGGCTGGGCACCTGTGATCAACTCGATCCTCCTGAACCTATTTGTGATTTAATTGGAATGAGTTCCAGTTACTAATGAGGCATTCGGCCAGTAAGCATCCCTCGTACTCCGTGCGTTTTGAACATCAGAAGAGGTTCTAACCCTTGATGCACTCTCTCTGAGCCGCTGATTAAACCGGCAGCCAAAGATTGCTTTATAGTTTTGCTTCAACGCTCAAGGGAGAGATGTTGCGTTTCGCAGTAATGATGAAACACCTTTGGCATGTTGACAAATCTAATATTTCATGCCTGTTGCACAGAGGCCTTGAAGGTGAGGCTCTGCCCTGTGCCCTGTGGGGTATATAAATCACATGGTGACATAGCAGATGGCATTAAATGCGCCAGTGTGACAAATCGCTGATTGCTATTGTAACAGGGGTAGAAGCCCATTTGAAAGATAAAGGCCAACATTCCTGCTCAGAGAGCTCTGGAACTCGTTAAACACTGAACTGTAGTAGCGCCAAGTATCATTGCAGCATTTTCTATCCCTTTGTATTTTTCTGGTATCACTCAGTTTCTGTTGGTCAGTTCTAAATCACGTGGAACAACACCGGATAAAATTATGGATTTGCCATTTATTTATCATTAAATGCTTCTTGTGTATAAAGCTGGGCTCCTCAGAACAAGCTGAAAACAACAGCCTTGTTTTTTAAAACTAATTTGTGGGATGTAAGCTTTGCTGGTTAGGCCAGCAATAATTGCCCATCCCTAGTTGCCCTTTAGAAGGTGGTGGTTAGTTGCCTTCATGAACTGCTGCAATCCCAGAGGTGTAGGTACACCCGCTGTGCTGAAAGTGAGAGAGATCCAGGAATTTGCCCCAACGACAGTGAAAGAACGGCAAAATATTTCCAAGTCAGGGTGGTGAGTGACTTAGAGGGGAGCCTCCAGGTGGTGATTGTTGTGTTATGTACTCTGGGATAACACAGGCTGCAACTCAATGCAGCTTTGACCAAAAGATACTCCAGACTTTGAAGTAAGCTCAATGTGATTTATTGAACCATTAGCACAGTTCTCTATGAGTTTGACTCTCCTGCTAATCTTGCTATAGTAACTCAGTCTAACTAACCAGTCTGCTCTAAGCCACGTGGTGGGTGTGATGCTTCTGATCTGCCCCTGTCCTACTCTCTAAGTGTCGCCTGTGGAAAGAATCATCATAGAATTTACAGTGCAGAAGGAAGCCATTCGGCCCATCGAGTCTGCACCGGCTCTTGGAAAGAGCACCCTACCCAAGCCCACACCCCCACCCTATCCCCATAACCCAGTAACCCCACCCAACACTGAGGGCAATTTTGCACACTAAGGGCAATTTAGCATGGTCAATCCACCTAACCTGCACATCTTTGGACTGTGGGAGGAAACCAGAGCACCCGGAGAAAACCCACGCACACACGGGGAGAACATGCAGACTCCGCACAGACAGTGACCCAAGCCGGGAATCGAACCTGGGACCCTGGAGCTGTGAAGCAAGTGTGCTAATCACTATGCTACCGTGCTGCCCACGAGACAGAGACAGAGACAGAGACAGAGCATGTGTACCCTGTCCTTATATATGAATTGTGTAATGCCCCCTTATGGTAGTGTCACCTCTGGGTGTCTTGACTGCCCATTGGTCGTGTCCTATTCTATGTGTTCATTAGCTGTATGTCTGCATGTCATGATGTCTCTGGTGCTCCCTCTGGTGTTTACTTAGTCGTAATGTATTTACATGAACCTCTTGTGTAGTTACAGTGATGCATATCACCACATCCGCCCTTTTTTCGTGTTACATATTTTCTGTACAGTGTTAAAGAAAAATTGAACAAAAACAGGTAAATAAGTGATGACATGTACAAGTTATGATGACTGTGATGACTATATAAGATCAAAGAATAGTTATGATGACATTGAGGATTATACAATACCAAATAATATGAGTCCAAAGTTCATGAATTTACACGGTCGAGTGGCTTTCTTGTGCTGTTATGGAAGTGTCGATGTTGATGTTGTCATTCCCTTGTGAACGGCGTCAGTGACCACTCTCTGTGTGGAGTCGGGGACTCTTCGTGATGCGTGGACCACCCTCTTGGCCTCAGGCCGCTCTCTGTGGGCTTGTACCGCTCTCTGTCTCTTGGCGTCAGGCCGCAGCAGAATCCTGTACTCATGGGTCAGGATGTCGTCTATGCTGGGCTGAGGGTCCTCAAATCCGAAGAACTCGTCCATGACTGTGTCGGATGCTTCAATGTACAACACATCTCGTTGCGGTTCAGATTTGGTACTGAGGTCGCCACGTCCAATAATGAAATCATTGTCTGAGTCGTAGTCTTCAAGGACTAAATCATCTCTTCGGGGCTGTGCTAACTGCTTGTTGCAGGGTTCTGCGGAGGTTACTTTCAGCTACTGGTCAAAGTTCAGACATTGTGCTGTCGTTCCAGGTGAAAGAATTGTGTTTTCTGGCTTTAAATTTTTTTTTTCTGTTTTCGGACATTTCTCCTTTAACTGGGAGTGGTCCGGGGCCTCTGACATCATGACGCTTGTGAGGGTAGGAATGGATTGCGCATGCACAGATCACATTTCCTTTTCGCGCATGAGCAAAACACTGTTTCGCCGGTTTGCGTCTTCTCGGGAACTGCGCATGTGCGGCTCCTTGCGCAAGATGGATGCCAATCAAATTTGCCGTTTGCTTCTGTTGCAAGCCTATCTTTGCCCCATGGTGAGTATAGGCGCCAGTTTTACCGATTTCTGTTGTGTTCACCGCGCAGTAGTTTTCAAACTTGTCCAGGACTGTCTGGAATTCTCTCTTGTCCTGTCCTTTGGAGTACTTGAAGGAGTTGAAGACTTCTGTTGCACTTTCACCCGCAATGGTGAGTAGAAGATTTATCTTCTCAGCATCGGTCACGCCATCTAGGTCGGATGCTACCATGTAAATCTCAAATCTCCGCTTGAATGCCGGCCAATTGGCACTGACATTGCCGTTGTACCTGAGCTGCTGAAGAACCGGAATCTCGATAATCTTGCCTCTGTGCTGTTGCTGGTAGTCACGGATCTTGCGGAGTTGAACTATATAGATTCAGCAGGCACTACTGGTACCATGTTGTGTTATTTACCCTGGGATAACACAGGCTGCAACTCGATGCAGCTTTGACCAAACGACACTCCAGACTTTGAAGTAAGTTCAATGTGATTTATTGAACCATTAGCACAGTTCTCTATGAGTTCGACTCTCCTGCTAATTTTGCTATAGTAACTCAGTCTAACTAACCGGTCTGCTCTAAGCCACGTGGTGGGTGTGATGCTTCTGATCTGCCCCTGTCCTACTCTCCAAGTGTCGCCTCTGGAAAGAGACAGAGCATGTGTGCCCTGTCCTTATATATGAGTTGTGCAATGCCCCCTTGTGGTAGTGTCACCTCTGGGTGTCTTGACTGCCCATTGGTCGTGTCCTATTCTATGTGTTCATTAGCTGTATGTTTGCATGTCATGATGTCTCTGGTGCTCCCTCTGGTGTTTACTTAGTCGTGGTGTATTTACATTAACCCCTTGTGTATTTACAGTGACGCATATCACCACAGTGATGTTCCCAGGTATCTGCTGCTGTTGTCCTTCTAGATGGTAATGGTTGTCGGTTTGTAAGATGCATCCGAGGAACCTTGGTGAGTTACTGCAGTGCATCCTATCTTGTAGATGGTACACACGGCTGTCACTATTCATTGATGGTGGAGGGTTTGAATGTTTGTTGAAGGGGGAGCAATCAAGCAGGCTGCTTTGTCCTGGATGGTGTTGAGCTTCTTGAGTGTTGTTGGAGTTGCACTCGTCCAGGCAAGTGGAGAGTATTCCATCTCACTCCTGACTTGTCACTTGTGGATGGTTTTGGGGAGGCGGGGGGGGGGGGGGCGGCTCTGGAAGTGAGTTACTCGTCGTAGGATTCCTAGCCTTTGACCTGCCCTGGGAGCCATAATATAGTAGTATAGTTAGTCCAGTTCAGTTTCTGACAATTATGTTGTGACAACATAATTAAATCTGTTCATGGTTGGGGGGCAGCACGGTGGCACAGTGGTTAGCACTACTGCCTCACGGCACCGAGGTCCCAGGTTCAATCCCGGCTCTGGGTCACCATCGTGTGGAGTTTGCACATTCTCTGCATGTCTGAGTGGGTTTCGCCCCCACAACCCAAAGATGTGCAGGCGAGGTGGATAGGCCACGCTAAATTGCCCCTTAATTGGGAAAAATGAATTGGGTACTCTAGATTTATTTATTTTTTCAAATCTGTCCATGGTCATTGTTTGGCTTCACTTACCAACCCTTTGTTACAATCAGCCAGGTTGTGCCACATCACCAAGTCTCTGGGACCAGCCATGGCTCGCAGTGGAAAGCATCCTTACCTCTAAATTAGTAAATTGTGGGTTTAAGGCTCACTCCAGCGACTAGAGCAGTAAATCTCAGCTGACACTCCAGCAAAATACAGAAAGAGTCCTGCAATTCCAGAGGTGCAGTCTTTTGAATGAAACATTGACTGAGGCCCCAACTGCCCTCTCAAGAAAATGGGAAAGAATGCACAGCATTATTTTGAAGAAGACCAGGCGGGCTAGTCCTGGCATCTTGGCCAATATTTCCATAGAATCCCTACAGTGCAGAAGGAGGCCATTCGCTCCATCGAGTCTGCACTAACCCTCTGAAAGAGCACCCTCCCTAGGCCCTCTCCCCCACCCTATACCTGTAACCCCGGTTAACCTACACACCTTTGGACACTAAGGGGTAATTTTAGCACGGCCAATCCACCTTTCCTGCACATCTTTGGACTGTGGGAGGAAACTGCAGCACCCGGAGGAAACCCACTCAGGCACGGGGAGAACATGCAAACTCCACACAGTCACCCAAGGCTGCAATTGAACCCGGCGCCCTGGTGCTGTGATGCAGAAGTACGAAACATTGAACCACCGTGCCATCCGATCAACATCAACATCCCTCGTTCCGGTGGCATGGGCGAGCAAGGCGGCCGCAGCAACAAGAGCTCCCTCCGGTGGCCGCGATTCGCGGCGATTTCGGGGAAATCCCCAAGTCTTCACGTACTCCCCGACTATCGTCGGCCTTTGGGGCCGTCACGAGCAGCCAGCGGGGCCGGTTTAAAAACCGGCGAAGAACCCCACGCAGGTGTTGGGCGGCGGGGGCTGAGGTGCTGGGCCCAGCGCGGCGTTGAGGTCAGAGCAGCGGGGGCGGAGCTACGAGGAGGCTGAGGCGGCAGGCCCGAGGCCAGGGAACCATGTAGGGAGGGTGCTCCACGTCGGATGGCTCCCACCGAGGAGGAAGAAAGAAGGCTGAAGCCTGGTCCCAGGGGAGCTCTGGGTGAATGCAGTGGAGAAAGAAAGAAGATTTAAGGAAGTTTGGTAAAAGTTTTTTTTTCTCCTCCCCTTTTTTTTCAAAAAAAGAACAAGTCAGATTGATGAAGGGCAGGAGGGTGAAGGGGGAGAGAGGAGAAAAGAAAGAAGATAAAAAACAATAAGCCGCTAAAGGATGCGAAGAGCAGCGTCGAAGAAAGGAGGCTACGCGGGTTCGCCGCTGAAGGAGAAGATGAGCAAAAGTGTTGACAGGATGGCGGAAGCCGAACTGCAAGGCGGGACCGCACTACTTACGGTGGAGAAGATGACCGAGGTGATGGCGATGGAGCTGGAAAACCAGTTTGCGAGGCACATGGAGGCCTTGAGGAAGGAGACGGCGGTCGCATTGAAGTCATTGGTGGAGGAGGCAATCGGCCCGGTGAGGGTGGTGGTGGAAAAGGCATCGGCCGAGGTGAGAGAGCAGGGCGAGAAGATGAAGGAAGTGGAGGAGGTCGTGTCATGACACAGCGACCAGGTCACCTCGATGGGGGACAAACTGCGGAGGGTGGTGGATGTTAACAGAGGACTCCGAGCAAAGCTGGAAGACTTGGAAAACCGCTCAAGGTGGCACAATTTGAGAATTGTGAGCTTGCCCGAAGGGACAGAGGGCCCGATGGCCAATGCAATACTTCGCTAAGAAGTTGGCGGAGCTGATGGGGGAGGGTGAGAGCCCCACCCTGTACGAGCTAGACCAAACTCATCAGTCATTAAGGACGAAGCCCAATGTGAACGAGCCGCCAAGGGCAGTAATTATCTGCTTCCATAAGTTTTGCATGAAGGAGAAAGTATTAAGCTGGGCGAAGCAGAAACGTGAGGTGCTGTGGGATGGTACTGCGGTTCGGATCTACCAGGACTTGACGGTGGAGTTGGCAAAAAGACGAGCGGCGTTTGGGCGAGTGAAGGCGGCTTTGTACAAGAAGGGGCTGCGATTTGGTGTGGTGTACCCGGCGAAGTTGAGAGTAACATATAAAGCCAAAGACTTTTATTTTGAGACAGCGGAGGCAGCTGAGGCGTTCGTGAGGGCAGAAGGCTTGGGACAGATGTGAAGAGCGGAACTGGAAGAGAGACTGTGGACTGTGTTTGAGCAGCTGGAAAATGTATAAATGTTACAACTTTCTTTTTACTGATTTGTATTGCAATTTACTTCTCTTTGCATTGTTACAGAGTTCAAGTTAATGGCGTTCTGTGTTGCGACGGTTAAATGTTATGTTAGTGAATTGTAGGGGTTGGATTATTGGGTTTGTTTTGGTGTTTCTTTCTCTGGGACTGGGTGGAAGGGGGCGAGATGTCTTGGCATGGGGAGCCTCCCGCGCTAGCTAACTAAAGTCAGCTATTGAACGGGGGTGAGGTAAGAGGAGGGCTGCGGATGTTGGAGCCTGGATAGCAGGCTTCAATGGGCCTACGAGGCGAGCGAGAGGGGGGCAAGGGATGGATGTTGGGGGATGTTTTTGTAGGGGGGGGGTTCTTGGGAGGGGGGGGGAAGGGGTTCGATGTTAACAATGGACAGGGGCGGGTCAGGCTTATGGGGCAGGGCACGGTGGTATGGTGATGGTGGATAAGAAAGGTGGGGGGGGTGAGAGACCCCCAGTAAGGATAGTCACGTGGAACGTGAGAGGGCTAGGAGGTCCGGTCAAGAGGTCAAGGGTGCTTGCACATCTTAAAAGTTTGAAAGCCAATGTAGCAATGCTGCAGGAGACTCACTTGAGGGTGAAGGACCAGGTGAGACTTAAAAAGGGTTGGGTTAGCCAAGTGTTTCACTCCCGATTTGATGGAAGGGCTCGAGGGGTAGCGGTGTTGGTCAGCAAAAGGGTACGCTTCCAGATGGAGAAGTTGGTGGCAGATCAGGGGGATAGATATGTGATTGTGGAAGGGGCGCTGGAGGGGAGATTAGTGGCACTGTTAAGTGTATACGGACCCAATTGGGACGATGTGGGATTCGCGTGGAAGGTGTTTGGGGCCATTCCCGACTTGGACACGCATGAGCTGATTGTGGGGGGGGGGACTGGAACTTGGTGCAGGAGCCAAGGTTGGACAGATCACGGCCGCGCTCGCTGGTCCCATCAGGGGGGGGCGAAGGCGCTGGCCGGGCTAATGGTGGAAATGGGAGGGGTGGACCCTTGGAGGTTCCTGCACCCAAGGGAACGGGAGTACTCGTTTTTCTCAGCGGTCCATAAGGTATACTCGCGGATCGACTTTTTTGTGGTGGGAAAGGCTATGCTGGCTGGAGTCAAGGGGTCGGAATACTCTGCAATTGCAGTGTCAGATCACGCTCCACATTGGGTGGATATGGTGCTGGAGAAGGGAGTAGCGCAGAGACCGGGGTGGAAACTGGATGTGGGGCTTTTGGGGAACCAAGGGCTCTGTGAGAAAATTGAAAAGGTAATTAAGGAATATGTAGGTTTCAATTGTACGGGTGAGGTGTCGAAGGCAGTCGTCTGGGAGGCTCTAAAGGCGGTGGTGAGGGGTGAGGTAATTTTGTTTAAGGCCAGGGTGGACAAAGAGGAGAGGTTGGACCGGCAGAGGGTAATAGATGAGATGTTGGAGGTAGATAGGAGGTATGCAGAAGATGGGGACCCAGCGAAGCTGGAAAAGAGGAAGGAACTACAGGCGAGCTTCGACCGACTGTCCACCAGGAAGGCGGTGCGCCAACTGAGATGAGCAAGGGGTGCATTTTATGAACATGGAGATAAGGTCAGCTCCGGAGGGAGGCAACAGCAAGGGAAATTCTTCAGGTGAAGGATAGGGCAGGGAAGTTGGTGGTGGCTCCAGTGCTGATTTACAAGGTTTTTGAGGAGTTTTATGAGAGGTTGTACAAGTCAGAGCCACCCGGGGGAGACCATGAAATGCAGGAATTTCTAGATGGGTTGGAGTACCCGATGCTAGGGGAGGGGGACAGGGCTACATTAGAAGGAGCAATAGTGGAGCAGGAGATAAAGGATGCGATTGGGAGGATGCAGTCGGGGAAGGTGGCAGGGCCGATGGGTTTCCGGTGGAATATTATAAAAAATTCAAGGATAGGTTGGCATCCCTGATGGTGGGGATGTTTGAGGAGGCGATAGGGAAGGGGGTGTTGCCGCAAACCTTGGGACAGGCATCGATTTCACTGTTGCTAAAAAAAGATAAGGATCTGACGGAGTGTTGGTCGTATCGGCCCATATCACTTCTGAATGTGGGCGCAAAAGTGTTGGCGAAGGTACTGGCGGGTAGGCTAGAGGAGTGCCTCCCGAAGGTGATCGGGGAGGATCAGACAGGGTTCGTGAAAAGGAGGCAGCTGTTTTCGAACATTAGGGGGGTTTTGAACGTCGTTATGGCACCGGCGGAGGGAAGGAAACAGAGGTAGTTGTGGCATTGGACGCCGAGATGGCATTTGATCGGGTAGAATGGGGGCACCTGATGGCAGTGCTGGAGCGGTTTGGGATTGGACCAAGATTTGTGAACTGGGTAAAGCTATTATATAAGGAGCCGAAGGTGAGTGTCCGCACAAATAATATCAGTTCGAGATACTTTTCTCTCCACCGTGGGACGAGACAGGGATGTCCTATGTCCCCCCTGCTGTTTGCACTTGCGATTGAGCCGTTGGCCATCGCATTGAGAAGTTCGGGAGCATGGAAAGGAATAGTGCGGGGGGGGGGGGGGGGGGGGGGGGGGGATAGAGCATAGGGTGTCCGTATATGCCGACGACTTGCTGCTGTATGTGTCGGAACCGAGTGCGTCGATAGGAGGAATATTGGAGCTACTGCGAATATTTGGGTCTTTCTCGGGGTACAAGCTGAACCTGGACAAGAGTGAGTATTTTGTGGTGTCTCGGCCGGGGGTGGGGCAGGGGTGGGGGGGCTGCCATTCCGTAGGGCAGGGACTCACTTTAGGTATCTGGGAGTGCAAGTTGCCCGGGAATGGGGGAGGCTTCGCAGGTACAACATCACTAGTTTGGTGGGGAGAGTGAAAGCCGATCTGGCAAGGTGGGATGGCCTTCCTCTGTCACTGGCGGGTCGGGTACAGGCGGTTAAAATGAATGCGATGCCGGGTTTTCTGTTTATTTTTCAATGTCTACCGATTTTCTTGACAAAGTCTTTTTTCAGGGAGATTGAGGGAAGGTTTACCTCGTTCATATGAAGAGGGAAGGTGGCCAGCTTGAGAAAGGTGCTGCTACAGAGGGGAAGACAGGCAGGGGGTTTGGGTCTCCCGAAACTGTTGTACTACTACTGGGCGGAGAAGGTGCGGAGCTGGGTCAGAGGGGTTGATTCCCAGTGGGTCAGAATGGAGGAGAGTTTGTGCAGGGGGTCAGGCCTGAAAGCACTAGCAACAGCGCCACTCCCGATAGCCCCGGGGAAATACTCAGGGAGTCCGGTAATAATAACTTCATTGAAAATCTGGAGGCAGTTTCGCCAACACTTCGGGTTGGGGGTAGGGTCAAGGGAAATGCCGATTCGGGGGAACCACAGATTTGAGCCAGGGAGGTGGGATGGAAGTTTTCGGAAATGGGAAGAGAGGGGGATTAAGACGCTAAAAGATTTGTTTCTTCGGGGTCGGTTTGCAGGATTGAGGGAGCTGGACGAGAAGTATGGGCTGGAGCAGGGAGAAGTGTTTAGGTACATGCAGGTTCGGGATTTTGCCAGGAAGGAGATACAGAGCTTCCCAGAGGAACCGGCCTCCACATTGCTGGAGGAGGTGCTGACGACAAGGGGACTGGAGAAGGGGGCAGTGTCAGCGGTGTTCGGAGCGATATTGGAAGAGGATAAGGCACCACTGGAAGGGATCAAAGCAAAGTGGGAGGAAGAGTTGGGAGAGGTTATAGAGGAGGTGGTTGGTGTGAGGTGCTCCGGAGAGTGAATGCCTCCACCTCATGTGCGAGGTTGGGGCTGATATAGCTGAAAGTGGTATATAGAGAGCACCTCATGAGGGCGAGGATGAGCCGATTTTTTGAAGGAGTAGAGGATGTGTGTGAGCGCTGCGGGGGTGGGGGGGGGGGGCACTAATCACATTCATATGTTTTGGTCCTGTCCAAAGCTAGGGGAGTACTGGAAGGAGGTGTATTGGGTAGTTTCCAAGGTGGTGCGTGTGAAACTGGACCCGGGTCCCCGGGAGGCCATATTCGGGGTGTCGGACCAGCCAGGGTTGGAAACGGGAGCGGAGGCAGATATCATAGCCTTCGCCTCGTTGATCGCCCGAAGGCGGATCCTGCTGGGATGGAGAGCAGCCTCTCCACCCAGTGCCCTGGCGTGGCGGGGGGTCCTGTTGGAACACTTGACCCTTGAGAAGGTTAAGTTCGAACTGAGGGGAAGCTCGGAGGGGTTCTACAAGTCATGGGCACTATTTATTATGCACTTTCAAGAACTGGATAACATTGAACATTAGTTGGGGGGGGCGGGGGGGGGGGGGGGGGAGCTGTGTAGATTAAGGGTGACTCTGGATAATCCCTGATTCCTTTTTGTCATTTGTCTATGAAAACATGCGGGCTGATGTTTGGGGGTTGGTGGGAGGATGGGATCGTTGTTATTATGGGGATTGACATATCTGTTGCTGATTATTGTTTATTGTTGATGGGTGCAAATGCGGGTGAAAATGTGAAAAAGGAGGAGAATAAAAATTTTTTTTTTAAAAACATCAACATCCCTCAATCAACATCACAAAAAACTAATTATCAGGCTGTTATTACATTGCTGTTTCTGGGAGATTGCTGTGCAATTGACGTCCGCATTTCCTACAGTGACTACACTTCAACTAGCACTTCATTGAAGTGTTTTGGGACATCCCAAGGTCATGAAAGTGCTATATAAATCCAAACCGTTTCTTCAAATAGGGCCCTGCATGGCCAGGGTCTGATCCAACGTAGCCTGGGGCTCGCACATGCCTATGTGCACCGCACAATGGAGCTTTTCATTAATGTACAGGAGGTGCCTGCTGTTTTCTTCAAGTGATTTGCTCTCTTTTACCTGCCATGACCAGTACATGCAGAGAAGCTGGTACTGACATGCACACCAGCCATACAGTGCCAGACACGGTGGAATGTTGCTTTTTACCCAGTGGTAATTTTATTTACACTTTGGACCATTTTTGTTACCTCGATTCATAGAGTTACCATAGATTATCATAGAATTTACAGTGCAGAAGGAGGCCATTCGGCCCATCGAGTCTGCACCGGCTCTTGGAAAGAGCACCCTACCCAAGGTCAACACTTCCACCCTATCCCCATAACCCAGTAACCCCACCCAACACTAAGGGCAATTTATGATGGCCAATCCACCTAACCTGCACATCTTTGGACTGTGGGATGAAACCGGAGCACCCGGAGGAAACCCACGCAGACACGGGGAGAACGTGCAGACTCCGCACAGACAGTGACCCAGCGGGGAATCAAACCTGGGACCCTGGAGCTGTGAAGCAATTGTGCTATCCACAATGCTACCGTGCTACAAGGGCTGCCTACATCTTAGAGACTAGCCGGAATTCTTTGGCCATTGAGATTTTCTTTTCCCAGTGGCGTGGGGTGACTTCAATGAGAAATCCCATTGACAAACGGCGGGAAGAGACAATTCTGCCGCCAGCAAACGATGTGCCGCCGAGAAACACGCAACTGGAGGGGGGCGGAGAATCAAGCCCAGCGATAGACTGGCCGGGATTCTCCACCCACTCATGGCAGCAGGATTCTCCGGTTCCACTGCCGTGAATGGGAGATTTGACTGAGCAGGGTGGACAAGCAACCCAGACTCCCGGCCACCATTTCAAATGCTAACTTTAAAAAGTTCTAAATAAATGCTTCTTTTCTGAACGTTCAAATAGGTTTTGAAAGCAACGTGGCTTCCCTGCCACCTGGTGGTGATTGTGTGAATGAGCAGGAAGCTGGACGAGGTCAGTTTGTCTTTGGTAATAGAACATTACAGCGCAGTACAGGCCCTTCGGCCCTCGATGTTGCACCGACCTGTGAAACCACTCTAAAGCCCCATCTACACAATTCCCTTATCGTCCATATGTCTATCCAATGACCATTTGAATGCCCTTAGTGTTGGCGAGTCCACTACTGTTGCAGGCAGGGCATTCCACGCCCTTACTACTCTCTGAGTAAAGAACCTACCTCTGACATCTGTCCTATATCTATCTCCCCTCAATTTAAATCTATGTCCCCTCGTGCTAGACATCACCATCCGAGGAAAAAGGCTCTCACTGTCCACCCTATCCAATCCTCTGATCATCTTGTATGCCTCAATTAAGTCACATGTTAACCTTCTTCTCGCTAACGAAAATGCATCGCAATAGTTCATGCTCACATCACATCACAGGAACATCAACGGAGCTGCACACCATTTGTATGGCCATTGTATTCCATAAGCATAAATGAAATATTAACTGGTGGGAAGCTACAAAATTAATAAACGCACAAAAAGTGTATTAAAAGCCTAATGCTGCTTCAGTAAAGGTTTGAGGGAATTGTTGGAGCTCCCGGGCTGAATTCTCCATTCTGGAGACAAAGTGTTGACGCCGTCGTGAGAACTGTGGGGTTTCACGTCGGCGAGTTTGGGTCCACAGTTGCAGCGATTCAACCGCTCCCAAGGGGCTAGCATGGGCGTAACGTGGAACGCCACACTCTGTTAACGGAATGGTGGCCGATTCACCAGTTTCGTGATTGGTGCCCCGCCAGAGCTGGACATAAGTCATTCTCCCCCTCCCGCACACAAGCGTCACAGCCAACATGGCCGCAAGGAGAGCAGCGCCTCTGTGATGCCAAACTCGAGACCCCCCCCCTGGACTCCGTGGAGGGGAGGAGGCTGGTGCTGTACCCTGGGCTGGGAGGGAGGTACTCAGGCGCCATAGTTTGCCGTGCCTGGACAGAGGTGGGAGCCCTTGTCAGCGCCGTCGGGGTGGTGGTCTGTGTCATGATATGCAAACATGCAGCTAATGAACACATAGAATAGGACACAACCAATGAGCAGTCAGGACACTCAGAGGTGGTATCTCACTATAAAAGGGATGAGGCACTCACACCCCGCCTCTTTTCACAGACCAACATCTACAGACTGAGACAGGGTGTATCCTCAGCATCACACCCCAGCACGTGGCTTAGAGCAAGGCTGGTTCAGTTAGACTGAGTTACTCCATTTAGATTAGCAGAGAGTCGAACTCATTGAGAACTGTGCTAATAGTTCAATAAAACACATTGAACTCACTTCAAAGTCTGGAGCATCTTTTACTCAAAACTGCATCAAGTGGCAGCTTGTGTTATTTCAAATCACATAGCACAACACGATACCAGGAGTCTGTTCAATCTAGTTAGTTCAACTCAGCAAGATCCGTGACGACCAGCGAATGTATACCAGCACAATGGAAAAGATTCAGGCCCCTCACCAGCTCAGGACCTCCGGCAATCTCAGTGCCAACTGACGGACATTCAAGCAGAAATTTCAGCTTTACGTCGAAGCATCAGACCTCAATGGTGCGTCTGATGTATGGAAGATAGCTCTTCTCTTCACCACAGCGGGTGATCACGCCTTGGAAATATTCAACTCTTTTCACTTTGACGAAGACCAGGACAAGACAAAGTTTCAGACCATCCTGGACAAGTTTGACAGCCATTGTGAGGTGGACACCAACAAAATCTTCGAGCGCTGCATATTCAAGCAGCGATTGCAAGATAAAGACAAATCCTTCAACTCATATTTAACTAACCTTAGACTGCTAGCGCAATCCTGCAACTTCGGTGATATCACTGACTCCATGATCAGAGACCAAATCGTTTATGGAGTTCACTCTGATCCTCTGAGAGAGCAGTTACGGAAGATCAAGCATATGACCCTGCCAGTCGTGATTGAAACATGCACAGTGCATGAGCACTCTAAAAATCGCTATGCCCAGTACAAATCGGCTGAAAATGATAAACTCGCCACCCACGAGGTGGAGAGTGTGCAGGCCATCTCCCGGATGCAGCGCCTCAACATTGACGAAAGCACCCATTTCGCACGCTCTTCCCGGGGCCCGACACATGCGCGATGCGAACGGGATAACGAAGCGGCCGAAACCCGCACTGCGCAGGTGCAGACGTCTGAGAACTGCATTGCGCATGTGCAACGACCTGGGGCACCGCCCATTTAAAGAAACACTGCCCTGCA
Source organism: Scyliorhinus torazame (assembly GCF_047496885.1). Taxonomy (NCBI): domain Eukaryota; kingdom Metazoa; phylum Chordata; class Chondrichthyes; order Carcharhiniformes; family Scyliorhinidae; genus Scyliorhinus; species Scyliorhinus torazame. Next base: position 108,297,755 of record NC_092716.1, read on the forward strand.
AGAGGCAGATGCTGTTTAAACTGCGGGGAGCCAGGCCACTATGCAGCCTTGTGCAGATCTGCACCACCAGTCAGGAGCCAGCGCTCCCAATTCCGACGACGGCGCATCCAGAGTGTGCAACAACGCCTACAGGATTCTGATCCCGGCAGTGCAACGGATCCAGATGCTGAATGCCTGGACAACGCCTACCGTATGGGCATTATTACAACGTGTGAATATGCCACACCAGACACATCGCAAGTCCGATCCATCCTAGCTGTGGATTCCGAGGACGAATGGCGAGCAGTGAGGAAGGTCAACCACTGCCAAGGATCTCAATAAGAATATCATGCGGGAACACTACCCCATCCCGAAGCGGGAGGAACTCACGAGTGAGATGGCGCACGCGTGCTTCTTCACCAAATTGGATGCATCACAGGGATTTTGGCAAATACAGCTGGAAGAGTCCAGTAGAAGACTCTGCACCTGCAACACACCTTTTGGCAGATACTGCTACAATCGCATGCCATTTGGCATCATCTCGGCATCGGAGATATTCTATCGCATCACTGGGCAGATGATGGAAGGGCATTGAAGGGGTTCGTGTCTATGTGGACGGCATCATCATATGGTCCACGAACCCTGAAGAACATGTATCCCGTCTCCAGAAGGTATTCCGCCGTGTCCATGCCTATGGCATAAAGTTAAACAGGTCCAAATGTTGTTTTGGCACATCGACGCTCAAGTTCCTCGGTGACCAGATCTCACAGCATGGTGTGCGCCGGACATAGATAAGGTCAAGGCCATCGAGGCAATGAAGGTTCCTGAGGACAAAAAGGCGGTGCTGCGCTTCTTGGGTATGGTCAATTTTCTGGGCACGTTCATTCCAAACATGGCCACACACACCACGGCCCTATGCAACCGAGTAAAAAAGTCAACTGCCTTTGAGTGGAAGGCGGCACACCAGACAGAGTGGCTGGAGCTGAAAGCCAAGCTCACCACTGCACTAGTCCTGGCATTCTTCGCCCCGGACCGGGAGACAAAGATATCCATAGATACGAGTCAGGATGGCATCGGAGCGGTATGGCTTCAACGAGATGACACGTCATCCTAGGCCTATGCATCAAGGGCAATGTCGCCCACTGAAACTAGACATGCACAGATTGAGAAGGAGTGCTTGGGTCTTCTCACTGGCATCCTCAAATTTCATGATTATGTCTACGAGTTGCCGACATTCAATGTCGAGACGAAGCAGACGCCTCTGGTCCACATCATCCACAAGGACCTGAACGACATGACGCCTTGGTTGCAGAGAATCCTGCTTAAACTTAGGAGGTATGACTTCAACTTGGTGTACACACCTGGCAAGGAGCTCATCATCGCTGATGCTTGTCCTGCTCCATCACCTCGCCCAGTGAGCCGCTGGAGATCATCCAGCACATCGAATCGCAGGTGCAGCTGTGTGCTAGCACTCTCCCGGCGACAGATGAGAAGGTAATTCTCATCCGTGATGAGACAGCCAAAGACCCCCTCTTGCAGCGCGTCATCCACAACCTCACCAATGGCTGGCAGAAAGGGCAGTGCCCACAATTTTACAATGTGAAGGATGACCTGACGGTGATTGATAGTATCCTCCTCAAGCTGGACAGGATTGTCATTCCACTCAGTCTCCAGAGCTTGGTGCTGCGCCAGATTCATGAGGACACCTGGGCGTCGAGAAGTGCAGACGCAGAGCCTGGCAAGCTGTCTACTGGCCCGGTATTAGCCAGGACATCTCGAACATGGTCCTGAACTGTGCTACCTGTCAGCAATTCCAGCCAGCGCAGAGCAAGGAGACGCTCCAACAGCATGACATAGTGACCTCTCTGTGGTCCAAGGTTGGCATCGACCTCTTTCAATGGTCACGACTACGTATTGATCATCGACTATTTCTCGAATTACCCTGAGGTGCTGAAGCTCCCGGACCTCACCTCTCGGACCGTCATCAAAGCCTGTAAGGAGACGTTCTCAAGGCATGGCATCCCAATCACCGTCATGAGCGACAATGGCCCGTGCTTTAACAGTTGAGAATGGTCCACGTTTGCCAGGTCATACAATTTCCAGCATGTCACCTCCAGTCCGCACTATCTACAGTCCAATGGAAAAGCCGAGAAAAGAGTGCACATTGTGAAACAGTTCATCTGCAAGGCCGCGGACTCTGCTTCCGACATACACCCTGCACTGCTCGCATACAGGGCGACTCCATTGTCCACTGGCGTGTCACTGGCTCAACTCCTGATGAACAGGGACCTGCGGACGATGCTTCCAGCCATACACCTGCCCAACCTGGATCACCTCCCGGTGCTGCAGAAGATGCAGCAGCTCAGAGACCGTCAAAAGCAGGGCTATGATGCCCATGCCACCAATCTGGCTGTGCCATCCCCGGCAGACACTGTCAGGATCAAGATACCGGATGGTGGGCACTCTGCCCCTGCTGTTGTTGTTCGACAGGACGCGCCCCGCTCTTATGTTGTATGAGCGTGCAAAGGAATCGACGGGCACTGTGCAAAGCTGCCTGCCCGCAACCACTTTCTCCTCCATTTCCATATGTTGAATTGCCACCTCCTGATACCTCGCACCATGAGGCCACCAGTCAGGCTTCCATCCTGCCTGTCAAGGCGCGGTCGTCCCCAGCGCCACCTCTCTGGCGGTCTACCAGGATCAGACGCAAGCCTCATAAACTGGACTTGTGAACATTTGTTTTGTTTTCTCTGTGCTGTTGTCCTCCGTCAGTCACGTTAGACAGACTCATTCACATGTAAACACATTCACATACGCCAACAAAACATTTAAAAAGGGGGGGATGTCATGATATGCAAACATGCAGCTAATGAACACATAGAATAGGACACGACCAATGAGCAGTCAGAACACTCAGGGGTGGTATCGCACTATAAATAGGATGAGGCACTCACACCCCGCCTCTTTCCACAGACCAACATCTACAGAGTGAGGCAGGGCGTATCTTCAGCATCATACCCCAGCACGTGGCTTAGAGCAAGGCTGGTTCAGTTAGACTGAGTTACTACATTTAGATTAGCAGAGAGTTGAACTCATTGAGAACTGTGCTAATAGTTCAATAAAACACATTGAACTCACTTCAAAGTCTGGAGCATCTTTTGCTCAAAACTGCCTCAAGTGGCAGCTTGTGTTATTCCAAATTACAGAACACAACAGTCCAGACTGGAGACCAGTGCTGGAAGAAACTGCGTTCGGCGACGGGGCAGAGAATCCGTTTTGACGCTAATATCAGGTACGCCCCCTGAAAATCGGGGTACATGTGGAGTACGCTGCGCCACATATCCATGGCCTCAGGCCATTGCCTGAGGCCCGCCCCGCGATGCTCCGTCCCCGACCGGCCGAGTTCCCGACGGCGTGGGACTTTCATGGTCTCACATGTCGCGAACCTAGCGTGGCGGCTGCGGGCTCATTCCGACAATGCCACAGTCGGGGAGGGCCGATTGGCGGGCAGAGGAAGCTTCATTCAGGGCTGGGGGCACCGTGGGCGAGTGGTCCAGGGCGCGCAAGCCGCTGAAGGGGGGCACTACTTTTGCAGTCCGGGACCGCAGGCTGAGTCTGCCGTGAAGTACAGCACGGCTGCTGCTGTGTGCATGCGTGGTCACGGAACCGGAAATGCTCAGGGCCGTATCGGAAGCTCGAGCTGGGGGCTCTACGCTGCCTCCCTGCTAGCCCCCAGCAAAACGGGCAATTGGTGGCCGTATTGCGCCAGTTATCCTGGCGTAAAACACCACTGTTTTCATGCCGGTGTGGGGACTTTCTCTCCTAACCGGAGATACAGCCCCATGTATATTAGAGAATAAGGGAGGGATATTGAAATAATGGAATACCGTTTACCTTTCCTCGCAAACACCTCATTCCCATAAAAGAAGACAAAATAAAAGCACAATCAGGACAGAAAATGTCTCATTCAGTTTGACAACTCTTACTTGATGAAGCTTATTGTCTTCGGTTGTCAGGCATAAGAAGTAACAAGTAAATAAATCAATAGTGCTTTCTGGCAGTCAATGTTGCTAAGGAAGAAGAGAACTGTTACAAATAGGCTCTACTTGGAAGGACATAGTATAAAAACATTTTATTTTCCTTCTACTGAGCAAGGCATGAATAATTCAGCCATTTGGTTCTGTACTGCAATGCCTGAGAGAGCTGGAACAATATATGGAAAAAAACATAAATGCGTCTTCTGGGTTTTAATGTTTCTGTTGGGTTCATTGCACAGGGCTTGAAGTTGTTACTCATTTCGGATAAAGCCATTTGTTTGTGCGAAAATAAAAGCTAAGCTGAACTCTAAAAAAACACTCGACTGTTGACAGGGTTGCACAACAGAAGCAGGCCAACAAAACCCCATCACAGTCCCCAGTCTGGGCCTAGTTAAAGGGCCACTGTAGTTAGCTGGACAATACAATACTCACAGGATAGAAAAGAGGCTGAATCCCCATTTGTGATTGGTGTAAAAAAAAAGGATTCGGGGGATCAGCCCCTCAGCTCCACCACTCAATGAGATTGTCCTTACCTTACCCACCTTTGCTCCAGATCCCTTGATCCCCCGTGGGCGGCACGGTAACACAGTGGGCAGCACTGTTGCTTCACAGAGCCAGAGTCCCAGGTTCAATTCCCAGCTTGGGTCACTGTCTGGATGGAATCTGCACATTCTCCCTGTGTGTGCGTGGGTTTCCTCCGGGTGCTCCGGTTTCCTCCCACAAGTCCCGAAAGACGTGCTGTTAGGTGAATTGGACATTCTGAATCCTCCCTCAGTGTACCCGAACAGGCGCCGGAATGTGGAGACTCGGGGATTTTCACAGTAGCTTCATTGCAGTGTTAATGTAAGCCTACGTGTGACACTAATAAAGATTATTATTAATAATATAACCAAACAAAGTCTTGATTGGTCCAATTGTCCCCCAGCATTCACAGTCTTTTGGGGATTCTGTTCCAGAATTCCATGACCGTTTATGTGGAAAAAAAACTATGAAATTACAAAGAGCGCACCTGCATGTTGTCCATCAGGCTGGGTTGTCATGCCCCACCCGGTTGAAAAGCCTGCCTAATTGATCTTGAACTGAGTGGTTTGCTGGGCCATTTCAGTGGGGGCAGTTAAGAGTCAACCGCATCGCTGTGTGGATCTGGAGTCACATGTAGGCCAGACAGGGTAAGGACGGTAGATTTCCTTCCCTGAAGGACATTAGTGAACCAGATAGGTTATTACAACAATCAGCAATTATTTCACGGTCATCATTATACTTTTAATTCCAAATTTTTTAAAAATTGAATTTAAATTTAGCCACCTGCCATGGTGGGATTCGAACCCGAGAGCATACCCTGGGTCTCTGGATCACTAATCTAGTGACGCTACCTCTAGGCCACAGCCTCTGCAATCAGAGCGATGAACAATTGGCACAAATACAGGTAAATGGTTCAGATCCAAACACCATTACAGTGATATGGGGTGGGATTCTCCTTTGCCCGACGCCAATGTCGGAATCGGCGATCGGGCAAAGATTCGATGCCGACGCCCAATCAGGGCCGGCGCCGGTTGAACACTGGTCAACCATGCTCCACCCCCTCGGAAATAGCGTAATCATGCCGCACGCCGTTGCAGCAGCGTTGGCATGTAATCGGCCGGCCCTCCTATGATGCCCGCCCACGATGGGCCGAGTTCCCAACCATGTGGGACACGTGTGGTCTCAGCGATCGGGAATTCGGCGTGGCGGCTGCGGACTGTGTCCAGCACTGCCACACATGGCCGGGATCTGTGCCGCTGGCCGGGGTGGATAGGGGGGGTCGGGAGGGTGGCTTCCGCAAGGGCTGGGGAGACTGGTGGGGGGTAGCCAGGGGGTGACCTGTGGGATCACGTGTGGCACGGCCGGCACCATGTTGCATGGCACGACTGCTGCAGGTCATCAGCCGTGCGCATGTGCGGCCCAGGACCCGGCCAGTCTCTGGCCATTTTCGCCGTTAGATCCGGGAGTTTCGCCCGGTGCCGCTGCTAGCCCCTCGCCATGCCGGAGTCGGTGAGGGGTCGGCGCCGATTATATTCATCGCAAACCTCCCATGAATTTTCGATTTGAGCCAGCACTTAGTCTCTGAAACGGAGAGTCCAGCCGATGGTTACAAGGTGGGAAATAAATATTCCATGGGACACAACGTTTAAAAGTGTATGATGGAATGGAAAAGGAGGAGGGGCAGCTCTGATACTATATGATGATATCAGGTCATCGGTGAGAAAGGACTTCGGCTCACAAAATCAGGAATTAGAATCAGGATGGGGAGAGATTTGCACAGCAGGAATCATAAATGTTGGTGGGAGTAGTTTATAGGCCCTCTAACAGTAGTTATACCATTAGTAATAGTACTAAACAAGAAATTATTGGAGCTTATAATAAAGGCAACGTAAAAAGTGATATCTATTGTGACTTTAATATTCATGTAGACTACACCAATCAAATTGGCAAATCTATGCTTGAAGATGATTTTGTAGAATGCTTTTCTGATCATTTTCTGAAGAACTATGATGTGGAACTAACTCGGGATAAAGTTATTTTAGGCCTAGTATTGTGCAATGAGGCAGGGTCAATTAGTAACGCCATTGTAAAAGATACACGGGGACAATAATCATAATACAATTGAATTGAACAAGTTTGAACATTACATACTCCAATGATAAATAAAAATCTTAAACTTAAAATCTTAAACTTAAAAAAAGCCAATTACACAGTTATGAAGGGGGAACTGGCGAAGGTTGATTCGGTAAATAATTGAGAAGGTATTGTGATAAATTAACAACAGAAAACAGTTAAAGAAATAATTCAAAATGTACAACAGGGAGCCTGTGGCCTATGAACAGGTTAATGATAGTATTAGATTAAAAGACGAGGCTTATAATGTCACAAAGAATAGCAGTAAGTCTGAGGATTGGGAGTGTTTTAGAAACTGGCAGAGTGCTGCTGTTCCCCCCCGCAACGCACATTCAACAGTTTGAGAATTAAAGATCACGGGCTGGATTCTCCGTTTTCGGGACTATGTCCCCACGCCGTTGTGAGAACTGTGGAGCGTCATTCTCCGACCCCCCAGAGGGTCGGAGAATGGCCGTTGGCCGCCGTGAATCCCGCCCCCGCCGGTTGCCGAAGTCTCCGAAGGGAGAAAAGTCGGCGGGGCGTTAATGTCGCCGCTGCCGCGGAGAATGTCACGGGTCTGCGTAAGGCAGCCGATTTTCGGCCTGCCGATATTCTCCCTTCCGGATGGCCGAAGTCCCGTCGACATGATGACCGTTCACGTCAACGTAAATTAAACCTCCTTTTCATCGGCGTGACCCGGTGCTCCAGGCTCACGCCGACCAGCGTGGAGGTGAGTGACGGCCTGGGGGGTTGGCTCTGGGCAGGCAATGGCGGGGCCGCAGTCTGAATGCGTGAGGAGAGGTGTGTCTCGGGTTGTGTGTGTGTGTGTGTGCGGCGGGGGGGGGGTGGTTAGAGTAGGCTGGGCTCCGGGGGAGTGCCGGGAGGGGGTCCGTGCCGGGGAGGTGGATGGGGGGTCCGTGCCGGGGTGGAGGTTGGGGGGGGGTCCGTGCTGGGGTGGAGGTTGGGGGAGGGGAGTCCGTGCCGGGGTGGAGGTTGGTGGGGGGTCCGTGCCGTGCCGGGGTGGAGGTTGGGGGGGGTCCGTGCCGTGCCGGGGTGGAGGTTGGGGTGGGGTCCGTGCTGGGGTGGAGGTTGGGGTGCGGGGGGGGGGGGGCCGTGCCGGGGTGGAGGTTGGGGGGGGGTCCGTGCCGTGCCGGGGGTGGAGGTTGGGGGGGGTCCGTGCTGGGGTGAAGGTTGGGGGGGGGTCCGTGCCGAGGAGGGGCATGGGAGGGCAAGTGAGTTGGTCCACCTGGCCAGGTGCCAGCCTCCAACAGTTGGACCCATGCGGTCCATGCCACCTGGCTGGGGGGAGGAGGGGATATGGGCAATGATGACATGTCGTCGTTCCCCTCCCCCCCACCACGCCGTCATGTTTTCAGATCATCCAGCGATGTTGGCCGCCGTGGTGGCAGCCGCTCATGTCTATGTTGCCCTGGATGAGGAGGAGGAGGAGGAGGAGGAGCGTGCCAGAGAGGCGGCGCAGGCTGCCGCAGAGGGTCAGGCGGCAGCCGCCCAGGCTGGAGGGACACCTGACCGACAGGACGAGGAGGGGGAGGAGGACGTTGCGGCCCCACGGCAACGGAGGCACCCGAGGGCGCCCCGTGTGTACCGGCCCCGGCAGTCATACCAGGACCTCACGGACCGGGAATGCAGGAGGAGACTCCGGATGAGCCGGGAAACCGTGGCACACATCTGCCACCTGCTGGCACACCTGTCACCGCGTGGCACTGGCGGGGGACACCCTCTCCCCCTGTCCGTCAAGGTTACGGTGGCCCTGAACTTTTATGCAACGGGGTCATTCCAGGCACCGAGTGGGGACCTGTCCGGCATATCGCAGACATCGGTGCACCGATGCAACCGGGCAGTGACAGATGCCCTATATGCCATGGCGCACCGCTACATCCGCTTCCCCGTGGACCGGGCCAGCCAAGATGACCGGGCCGTGGGCTTCTCTGCTGTGGCCGGGTTCCCCGTGGTCCAGGGCGCGATCGGTGGGATTCACGTCGCCATGCAGCCACCTGCAGATAACAGGGCCGTGTTCACTAACAGGAAGGGGACCTATTCGATGAACGTACAGGTGGTCTGCGACCACCGCATGATGATCCTGCACGTCTGCGCCCGTCACCCAGGCAGTGTACACGACTCATTCGTGTTGTCGCAGTCATCCATCCCTGGCATGTACGAGGGACGCCATCCCCGGCTGAGGGGCTGGTTGCTGGGCGACAGGGGCTACCCATTGCGATCGTGGCTGATGACGCCTATACGGAGGCCACGCAATGAGGCGGAGAACCGCTACAATGATGCCCATGTAGCGACAAGGGGAGTGATCGAGAGGTGCTTTGGCGTGCTGAAGATGCGTTTCAGGTGCCTGGACCTCTCTGGGGCGCCCTCCAGTATCGGTCAGATAGGGTCGGCCGCATCATTGTGGTGTGCTGCGTCCTGCACAACATAGCCCAGCAGAGGGGCGATGTGCCGCAGGCAGAGGAGGGCGGAGTGGAGGAACAGCAGGAAGAGGCCCAGTCCTCCCCAGATGAGGGGGGATGGGGGCAATGGTCAGGGCAGATGGGGTAGACACAGGCGGGTGGCTGTCCACCGTTACCGGCTGGGCCAGCGGGCACGGGACAGACTGATAGCCGCCCGCTTCACTGACTAGATGGGCGTGGGAATCGGGTAGTATGGCCACAGACCGCACACCATGGCAACAGCCGACCACCCACACCCCCCACCCATCCACCCACCCAGCACCCTCACCCCCCTCCCCAACCCCACCCACCCCACCCGCATGCACACCACCCCCCCCCCATTGCCGATCCACCTGCGGCACAACGGGCCGGGCTCACACAGTTGCGGGTGGACGCGTGTCTATCGCAGGCCATGGAGGATGATGACAACCCGCCCTGCGATGAGCTCCTGGCTCTACATCGTTGGACTATGTCTGACCCATGGCCACAGTACCACCATCCACCCGGACCATCCCTGCATGCGGCTGTGACACTGCAGCGCACGGTCCCGTCCTCTGCCCGGGGGATGTTGATGGCGGCCCAGGGGGAAGGGGGCAGACTCACCTGGGGCTGAGGTAAGACCACCCCTCACACACACACTTGCGCTCAACGTACATGACACCCCCGCACACTTTGGACAGAGCACAAAGGCAGCTTCGGTAGGTGTAACATTGACTTTAATAACCAAAGGAGTTCATGCACGTGCCCTAGCCCCTAAAACTCATCTGTGCCCTGCACCCGTGCCAACTTACTCAGTGTCTAATTGTTTGGCCTTACGGGCCCTTTGACTACGTCTACGTGGTTCCCCAGACGGTACAGCAGAACTGGAGGTGGACTCCTGTGATTCCTGCCCTCTGACACTGGATCCCTTTGGCGGCCGTTTCCTGGGGCGTCCTGGCCTAGATGGGCCAGGCTGCGGCCCGGGCGACTGGGATGGCGAGCTGCCAGCCTGTTCTGCCCGTTGCCCACCCGGTGCACCTGGGACGGAAGGGGGGGGGTCCGAGGTGTCGCGGTGTACCGGGACCTCCCCTACAGAGGGAGCCGGGACGGACCACACCACCTCCTCCTCCTTCGGGGTGCCCGATGGCCCCCAGGCGTCTACATGGGTGTGGGTGTGGTAACTGCAGGAACCCGGGATCCATCTGGGCGGCAGATGTTCGCTTGGGCTGGGCTGCCCTCCGACCGCCCGGTCCCTCTGCTGCTCCTACCTCCACCTGCTGTACCGGGACGGCTGTGTTGTGCGCACCAGTGAGTGTACCAGACGCCTCATCACTAAAGTGCCCAACCGTGGTGAGTGTTTCTGCGATGGTGGAGGGTGTTGGTGACAGCAGTGGCGTTGTGTCGTGCTCTTCGTCCCACTCTGAGTCCATGGCACTTTGGGGTGGGGGTTCGTCTCCACCCATCCACTCTGAGTCACTGTCCGGTATTTCGTCTTCCTGGGTAGTGCTGTCCCGGGTAGGGGTGTCCTGGTAGTGGTGTCCTGGGTAGTGGTGTCCTGGGTAGTGGTTTCCTGGGTAGTGGTGTCCTGGGTAGTGGTGTCCTGGCTCGGATGTGACGGGGGCCTGTGGCTGCCCCCCTCGTCGCTGGGTGGTCGCTCCCGCACGTGACGGGGGTGTCGTCTCCCTGTTGCTCCAGGTCTCTCCATCTCCCGTGGTGTGCGAGGGACATCCTGCGGGCGTCGCATGCTGGAGGGTCCGGGTCTCTCCGTCTCCCGTGGTCTCCGAGGGGCATCCTGCGGGCGTCGCATGCTGGAGCGTCCGGGTCTCTCCGTCTCCCGTGGTCTCCGAGGGGCATCCTGCGGGCGTCGCATGCTGGAGGGTCCGGGTCTCTCCGTCTCCTGTGGTCTCCGAGGGGCATCCTGCGGGCGTTGCATGCTGGAGGGTGCGGGTCTCTCCGTCTCCTGTGGTCTCCGAGGGGCATCCTGCGGGCGTCGCATGCTGGAGGGTGCGGGTCTCTCCGTCTCCTGTGGTCTCCGAGGGGCATCCTGTGGGCGGTCTGCATCTGCGGGGATGGGTGCCTGGACGTTTGGTCCTGCGATACACAATGAAGCATGCATGGTTAGACATCAGGCAGTGATCAGGTGATACGGGGGAGGGGGATATAGGGGAGGGGGGATATGGGGACGGGCTTTCGGTGGCTCACTCGCTAGTACGCCCCCGACCTCTGCATCAGCAACCTCCCGGTCCTCAGGTCCGCCAGCCAGTTCCAGGGCCCTTTCCTCGTGTACGGTCAGTGGCCTCTCATCAGCGGGCCCTCCTCCAGTCCTCACATGCTCCCTATTGTTGTGTGCGCGCTTCTCCTGTGGGGGGGGGGGGGGCAGGGGTAAAAGGCAACAGTGTTAGGCAGGTATATGAATGCACGCCATCGGTTGCGCGTGCATTGCAGAGGTTAAGGTTAGGGCTGGATTCACTTGGGGATATGAGGGAGGGGGGGATATGGGGGAGGGGGGGATATGGGGGAGGGGGGATATGGAGTAGGGGGGATATGGGGGAGGGGGGAGGGGGGATATGGGGAGGGGGGATATGGAGGAGGGGGGACATGGGGGAGGGGGGATATGGGTGAGGGGGGATATGGGGGAGGGGGGATATGGGGGAGGGGGAGATATGGGGGAGGGGGGATATGGATATTGGGCGGGGGGGGGGGGAGGCTCACCTCCCCGTACCGTGTGGGCAGCACGGTAGCATTGTGGATAGCACAATTGCTTCACAGCTCCAGGGTCCCAGGTTCGATTCTGGCTTGGGTCACTGTCTGTGAGGAGTCTGCACATCTCCCCGTGTGTGCGTGGGTTTCCTCCGGGTGCTCCGGTTTCCTCCACAGTCCAAAGATGTGCAGGTTAGGTGGATTGGCTGTGATAAATTGCCCTTAGTGTCCAAAATTGCCCTTAGTGTTGGGTGGGGTTATGGGGATAGGGTGGAGGTGTTGACCTTGGGTAGGGTGCTCTTTCCAAGAGCGGTGCAGACTCGATGGGCCGAATGTCCTCCTTCTGCACTGTAAATTCTATGATGATCTATGATGATGACCCTGCCTGCTCTGACGAGGTCATTCACCTTCTTGTGGCACTGGGTGCCTGTCCGTGGTGTCAGGGCCACAGCGGTGACGGCCTCTGCCACTTCCCTCCACAGACGCCGGCTGTGGCGTGGGGCAACTCTGCGGCCGTGCCCGGGATACAGGGCGTCCCTCCTCTGCTCCACCGCGTCCAGGAGCGCCTCCACATCGCGTGACTCGAACCTCGGGGCTGAGCGACGGCCAGCCATCCAGTCGGGTGTTGAGGTCGGGTGTTCCGGTCGGGGGGAGCAGCGCGGCCTTATGAGCCGTCACGCCGTGCAGCGCGTATGACGCTGCACGGCGCGAACCACTGCGCAAGCGCGGATCCCGTTACGTCGCTGCTAGCCCATTTCGGGCCGGAGACTATCGACCCATTTTTCCGACGTGACGCAAGTCGGATTTGCGCCGTTTTTTGCGCCGATCGGCGGACTTTCACCCGATAACGGAGAATTTCGCCCCTGGTCTTTTACGCCAGGAAAACTGGTGTCAAAAGGCCTCGGATTCACCGTCTTGCAGGGGGCTAGCAGGCAGCTGTTGTGAAACTCGCAGCTCCAGCTGCGGATACGGCCCCCCACACTTCCGGGTCAGAGGCTGCGCATGCGCACGGCTCCAGCGACCGCGCCGTGCTCCATGGTGAACTCAGCCCGCTGACCTGGACCGCCAAAATAGTGCCCCCGATCGGCCGCTCACCCGACCTGGACCGCCCTCACACATAGCCCCCAGTCCCGAATGAGGCCCCCCCCCGCCCTCCAATCGGTCCTCTGCCGACTGTGGCAGCCCCGGACTGAGTCCGCAGCAGCCACGCGAGATTCCCGAATGGCACGACCACATTAGAAACATGCCGTCGGGAATTCGGCCGGTCGGGGACGGAGAATAGCCTGAGGCAGTGGATGTTCAGATTTTGGGGAGGGGGCGGAGAATTGCGGAACCGGCACCGGTCCCGATTTCGTGCGGGAAAACGTATTCTCCGCCCCGTCGACGAACGAGGGGGTACGGAGAATCCAGCCCCACATTTGAAAGCCAGGTAATCTGTTCTAACTTCACTTTTCAATTTGAAAATAGCCGAGTGATCTCTCAGAAGTTGAGAAGTTGCTGGAAATGCTCAGTAAATCTGGCAGCATCCTTAGAGAGAGGAACAGAGTTTAAGGTCGGTATTGTACGCCCCGCCGCACCAGTTTTCTCCATCCCACCAGCCAGCTAATGGGGTTTCCCATTGTGGGCAGCTCCACGCCGTCGGGAAATCCCCGGGCGTGGGTGCGCTGCCGGCGCAAAAGAGAATCCCGCCAGCGGAAAATCCAGCCCAAAATGTCTGGTCGGTAATTCTCTTTACACAGATGCCGTCTGACCTGCTGAGCGTTGCCAGGATTTATTTCTGATTTCCAGCATCTGCTGTGTTTTGTTTTTGTATCGAGCATTTTGTTTGGCCACCTAGTTACCCTCTTGATCGAGATGGGGCAGGCTTCTTGGCCTGAATGGGTCTTTCCTCTTTCCAAGAATTTCTTTCCTTTCCTGTGTATAATAATGTGGCTCTCTATTGAGCTTGTTGTGCTGTGATGTTGGTGGCACTGGCTCTGTCCGTGCATGTATAAAGGCAGATCTGCGAGTCCCACTCTGGGAGGACGTGCTGCTGACTTCACAGCTTGTGATCGTCAGACACCGCCACGCAGCCTGCCAGTTCTCCCAGTTGTCGCAGGTGATGCCAGAAGAGATACACGAACCACATTCATTGGGTACAGCTCTCTTGTATATTCATGGTGCAACCTCGTGCTTAACAACACCGCTGGCACTCCCAGGGGCAAGGGTAATTAGGGATGGGCCTAAAAAGCAGGCTTTACAAACAGTGCCCACATTCCATTAACAAATAAAAAGAAATACCCCTTAAATCCAATGCGTTCATGTGAGAGAGACCACGGGCGGGATTCTCTCGTCTATCAGCCACGTGCACTGGCAGCAGGATTTTATCTCCCACCATTTGTCAATGGGATTTCCCACTGAAACCACCCCATGCCGATGGAAAACCTACGGGTGGGGCTGTGCTGCCGTTGGGAACAGACAATCCCGACAATTCCGGCCAACATCAACAGAGCTTTTACATTGACAGATGACCTACATATTCTATAGTGCAATATTCATTTTGTGGTCTCAAGGTTGTTATAATTGATGCGGTGAGGCTCTAACCATTCACTTTATGTGTTTGACTTTAAATCTTTTGTCACTCTACGTGACGTGAGGTTAAACAGTTTCAATCCAGTTACTAGTGTGAGACCACATTGGCGCCAAAGTACCAATCTCACTCAGAAAGACTAATGTGGGAAACGGAGAAAAATGTCACAGTGTTGATTGGGGTGTTGCTGGCTGTGGGATATTCCTGGCGTCGAGTAAGTGAATCTCAGGGCGGCACGGTGGCACAGTGGTTAGCACTGCTGCCTCACAGCACGAGGGTCCCGGGTTCGATTCCTGCCTTGGGTGACTGCCTGCATGGAGTTTGCACTTTCTCCCCATGTCTATGTGGGTTTCCTCTGCATGCTCCTTCCACAGTCCAAAGATGTGCTGGTTAGGTGGATTGGCCATGCCACTTTTCCCCTTAGGTGGGGTTCCTGGGTTACGGGGATAGGGTGGGGGCGTGAGCCTAGGTAGAGTGATCTTTCAGAAGGTCGGTGCAAATTCGATGGGCTGAATGGGCTACTCCTGCACTGTGGTGATTCTATGAGCAACCTGTGCTGAACCCCAAAAGTACCAATTGAATCATCTCGTCTATCTCATTCAGAGAGTTTATTGCATCAGTCAACTCACCACCGCACCTTCTGGGGGGATTTTAAAAATAGAAGACATTAGCCTCATTTGCAAAATAGTCTCGGAAAAACGGGATTCTCTCAGCCCGCGCCAGTTCGGAGAATTGCCGGGCCGGGCGCGATTCTCGCGACGTTGCCCCGACGGCGGTCCACCGATTCTCCGGTGACCAGAGAATCGTCGCCATTGGCGTCGGCGCGGTCGGCGCGATGCCGGTCAGGGGCCGCTCTACGCGGCCCCCCCCCCCGGTGATCCTCCGCCCGGGATGGGCCAAGCAGCCGCTAAGAATGCCTGAGTCCCGCCGGCGCCGTTCACATGTGGACATAACCGCCGGGACCTCGGCGTCCATCCTGTCGGGGGCGGCCTGGTGGGGGTGGGGGAGGGGGGGTCCGACCCCGGGTGGGGGGCCTCCACCATGGCCTGGGCCACTATCGGGGCCTACCGATCGACAGGCCGGCCTCTCCTGGTGGGGGCCTCTTTTACACCCCGCCGGCCCTTGTAGCCCTACGACATGGTGCGGAGAAGGAAGCTACCGCGCATGAGGAAGTTCGCCCCGGTCGCAGTGCACATGCACAGACCCGCGGAGCACGTTAATGCCGGTATAGGCAGCTGGAGTGGCGTGAGTCGCTCCAGTGCTATGCCGGCCCCCTGTAGAGCAGAGGATCACTACATTTAGCAATCCGATGACGGCGTTGTTAAACTCTCCGGTTTTTACGAAGGTGTCAACACTCTGCCGTCAAAAGGAAGAATCCCGCCCCCTTTCTGAAACGGGAAGGCAAGCAAGCAAGATCCAGGAGTTGATCGCAGCTGATAACGCTAATTATGGCTACCTCCTGACCTAGCTCGAGATGTCCTTCATTGTCAGGATCTAGTCCATTTTGAAAGCCTGCAACGACTCTACAAAAGCAATAACTTGCATTTGTAGAACACCTCTTTTTTTTTTAAATATGTTTTTATTAAGAATTTTTCAACAATATTTTCCACCATACAAACAACCCCCCCCCGTAACAAAGAAAGGAAAGAAAGCTCGCGTGGCAAGACATGAACATGGCAAGTCAATAAGATACAGAACTTTGTACATTGGATTCTTCCCGTACATGTCAATTTCCGGATCATTCATGTGTTTTCTTGCTCAAATGCCCCCCAGAGAAACCCCCCTCCCCCTCCCCCCCCCCCCCCCCCCCCCCCCACGAACAATGTCGTCGTCCCCCCGTCCCCCCCTGGGTTGCTGCTGCTGCTGACCGACCTTCCTCTAACGCTCCGCGAGATAGTCTAGGAACGGTTGCCACCGCCTGTAGAACCCCTGCGCAGACCCTCTCAAGGCGAACTTAATCCTCTCCAACTTGATAAACCCAGCCATATCATTTATCCAGGCCTCCACGCTGGGGGACTTTGCCTCCTTCCACATTAGCAAGATCCTTCGCCGGGCTACTAGGGATGCAAAGGCCAGAATGCCGGCCTCTTTCGTCTCCTGCACTCCCGGCTCGTCCACTACTCCAAATAGTGCTAGCCCCCAGCTTGGCTTGACCCGGACTTTCACCACCTTAGATACTGTTCCCGCAACTCCCCTCCAGAACCCCTCCAGTGCCGGGCATGACCAAAACATATGGACATGATTCGCCGGGCTTCCCGAGCACCTCCCACATCTGTCCTCCACCCCAAAGAACCCACTCAGCCTCGCCCCCGTCATATGTGCTCTATGAACCACCTTAAATTGTATCAGGCTAAGCCTGGCACACAAGGAAGAGGAATTAACCCTACTTAGGGCATCAGCCCATAGCCCCTCCTCAATCTCCTCCCCCAACTCCTCTTCCCATTTGCCCTTCAGCTCCTCTACCAAAGCCTCCCCCTCTTTCATCTCCTGGTATATTGCCGACACCTTGCCCTCTCCGACCCATACGCCCGAAATCAACCTATCTTGAATCCCCTGTGCCGGGAGTAGTGGAAATTCCCTCACCTGCCGCCTCACAAACGCCCTTACTTGTATGTACCTGAAAGCGTTTCCCGGGGGTAGCCCAAACTTCTCCTCCAGCGCCCCTAAGTTTGCAAACGTCCCGTCAATGAACAGGTCCCCCATTCTTCTAATCCTTGACCGATGCCAGCTCTGAAACCCCCCATCCATCCTTCCTGGGACAAACCGATGGTTGTCTCTGATCGGGGACCACACCGAGGCTTCCGTCGCACCCCTGTGCCATCTCCACTGCCCCCAGATCTTTAGCGTTGCCGCCACCACCGGGCTCATGGTGTACCTTGTCGGCGAGAGCGGCATCGGTGCCGTCACCAGCGCCCCCAGGCTCGTTCCTTTGCAGGACGCCATCTCCAACCTCTTCCACGCCGCCCCCTCTCCCTCCATCACCCACTTACGGATCATTGCCACGTTGGCTGCCCAATAGTACCCACCCAAATTCGGCAACGCCAACCCTCCTCTATCTCTACTATGCTCCAGGAACCCCCTCCTTACCCTCGGGGTCTTGCTCGCCCACACAAATCCCATAATGCTCCTGCTTACCCTCTTAAAGAAGGCCTTAGTAATCACAATTGGGAGGCATTGGAATACAAAAAGAAACCTCGGGAGGACCACCATTTTAACCGACTGTACCCTACCCGCCAGCGAGAGTGGCAACATGTCCCACCTTTTAAAATCCTCTTCCATCTGTTCCACCAGCCGCGTCAAATTAAGATTGTGCAGTGTCCCCCAGCTCCTAGCTACCTGAATCCCCAAGTATCAAAAGCTCTTTTCCGCCCTCCTCAGCGGTAGGTCATCTATCCCTCTTCCCTGGTCCCCCGGCTGGATCACAAAGAGCTCACTCTTTCCCACATTGAGCTTATAGCCCGAAAAGTCTCCAAACTCCCCTAGGATCTGCATTACCTCAACCATCCCCTCCACTGGATCCGTCACATGCAGCAACAGGTTGTCTGCGTACAGCGACACTCGATGTTCCTCTCCCCCTCGAACCACCCCCTTCTATTTCCCCGATTCCCTTAACGCCATGGCCAAAGGTTCAATTACTAATGCAAACAGCAGAGGGGACAGGGGGCCTCGTCCCTCGATACAGCCGGAAATACTCCGACCTCCGCCGGTTCGTGACCATACTCGCCACCGGGGCTTTATACAGGAGCTTAACCCAACTAATAAACCCTCCCTCCAACCCAAACCTCCTCAACACTTCCCAGAGATACTCCCACTCTACCCGATCGAAGGTCTTCTCCGCGTCCATGGCTGTCACTATCTCCACTTCTCCCTCCACCGATGGCATCATTATCACATTTAGGAGCCTTTGCACATTAGTATTTAACTGCCTACCCTTTACGAATCCCGTCTGGTCCTCGTGAATCACCCCCGGGACACAGTCCTCAATCCTCGTGGCCAACATTTTTGCCAGCAACTTAGCATCTACGTTAAGGAGCGAGATCGGTCGATACAACCCACATTGCAGTGGGTCCTTATCCCGCTTCAAGATCAAAGAGATCATCGCCTCCGACATTGTTGGGTGGCAGGGTCCCCCCCTCCCTTGCTTCATTGAAGGTCCTTACCAACAACGGGGCTAACAGGTCTACATACTTCCTATAAAACTCCACCGGGAACCCATCCGGCCCCGGGGCCTTCCCTGCCTGCATGCTCCCCGTCCTTTAGCCAGCTCCTCCACCCCAATTGGCGCCCCGAAACCAGCCACCTCCTGCTCCTACACCCTTGGGAACCTCAATTGGTCCAAGAATTGCCGCATCCCCTCTTTTCCCCCTGGGGGCTGGGACCTATACAGCTCCCCGTAAAAGGCCTTAAAAGCCTCATTCACTTTCCCCGCGCTCCGCACCGTAGTTCCCCTGCCATTTTTGACTCCGCCTATTTCCCTCGCTGCCATGCTCTTACGGAGCTGATGTGCCAGCATCTGACTCGCCTTCTCCCCATATTCATATATCGCCCCCCTGTGCCTTCCTCCACTGTGCCTCTGCCTTCCCTGTGGTCAACATGTCGAACTCTGTCTGGAGACTTTGTTTCTCCCTGAGTAGTCCCTCATCAGGAGCCTCTGCATAGCTCCTGTCCACCCTTAAAATCTCCCCAACTAACCTCTCCCTTTCCCTGCCCTCTCTCTTCACCCTATGAGCCCTGATGGAGATTAACTCTCCCCTGACCACCGCCTTCAGCGCCTCCCATACTACTCCCACCTGCACCTCCCCGTTGTCGTTGGCCTCCAGATACCTTTCGATACACCCCCACACCCTCCCGCACACTTCGTCTGCCAGCAGTCCCACATCCAACCTCCACAACGGGCGTTGGTCCCTCTCCTCCTCCAGCTCTAGCTCCACCCAATGCGGGGCATGGTCTGAAATGGCTATGGCCGAATACTCCGTTCCCTCCACTTTCGGGATCAGTGCCCTGCCCAGAACAAAAAAAATCTATCCGGGAGTAGGCCTTATGTACGTGGGAGAAAAAAGAAAATTCTCTGGCCAAAGGCCTGGCAAATCTCCACGGATCTACGCCCCCCATCTGGTCCATAAACCCCCTAAGCACCTTGGCCGCAGCCGACCTCTTCCCCATCCTAGATCTGGAACGATCTAATGCTGGGTCCAGCACTGTGTTAAAATCCCCACCCATTATCAAACTCCCTACCTGTTGGAATACGCCCCAACATCCGTTTCATGAATCCAGCATTATCCCAGTTCGGGGCATATACATTCACCAGTACCACCTCCGTCCCCTGCAACCTACCACTCACCATCACGTATCGGCCTCCCTTGTCCGCTACTACGTTCTTGGCCTCAAACGACACCCGCTTTCCCACCAGTATTGCCACCCCTCTATTCTTCGCATCCAGCCCCGAATGGAACACCTGTCCCACCCATCCCTTCCTTAACCTGACCTGATCTGCCACCTTCAGATGTATCTCCTGAAGCATGACCACGTCTGCCTTCAGTCCCTTTAGGTGCGCGAACACTCGGGCCCTCTTAACCGGCCCGTTTAGGCCTCTCACATTCCACGTGATCAGCCGGATTGGGGGGTTACCCCCCCCCCATCCCCCCCCGCCGACTAGCCATCTCCTATCTTAGGCCAGTCCCGTGCTCGCGCCTCCCGCACCCTCCAGTCTCCCAGGCGGGGAACCGCCGTCCCGACCACCTCTTCCATTTTCAGTTCCCCCTCGGACAGTGCAGCAGCAACCCTAAAATCCCCCCGCCCCCCCCGGCTAGATCCACATCTAGCTCTTTTGCTCCCCCCATATTACTTCCGTGAGTCAGCTGACTTCTGCTGACCCCGGCTTCCCCCGCCTTCCCGTTGATATCCCCCGTGTGGGAGTCTCTCCTCCCCCTTTCCTATCTCCACCCCCCCTTTTTTTGCACGGAAAAAGCCCGCGCTTTCCTGAACCAGCCCCGCCCCCTGTGGCGCAGCTCCTGGTGCGGCCATTATCCCAGTTCCCTCATCCCCGAGTCTCACCTCCCTCCAGCACTGACGCCCACATTCCCCATCATCATCACCTTGTCTGCAGAAAAGAAAAAAGGAATTTTAGGAATTTTAACCAGAACTCTACCCACATCCCCATCCATCATCCGACCCATGAAGTATTCTTTACCCCTATTTACAACCCCATATACAACCAACATCTCCCCCCACAGCCACATCCCCTCAGTTCGAGTCCAGTTTTTCCATCTGAATAAAGGTCCAAGCCTCTTCTGGCGTTTCAAAATAATGGTGTCGGTCCTGATAAGTGACCCACAGTCGCTCAGGCTGCAGCATGCCAAACCTGGCTCTTTTTTTATGCAGCACCGCCTTGGCCCGGTTGAAGCCAGCTCTCCTCCTTGCCACCTCCGCGCTCCAATCCTGGTAAACTCGGATCACCGCGTTCTGCCATCTACTGCTCCACACCTTCTTGGCCCATCTCAGCACACTTTCTTTGTCCGCGAAGCGATGGAACCTTGCCACTATCACCCTTGGCGGCTCATCAGCCTTGGGTCTCCTCGCCAGGACCCGGTGAGCCCCTTCCAACTCCAGGGGGGTCGGAGAAGCCTCCGCTCCCATCAGCGAATGGAGCATCGTACTCACATACGCCCCGGCATCAGCTCCCTCCACTCCTTCGGGAAGACCCAGAATCCGGAGGTTCTTCCTCCTCGACCTGTTCTCCAGGACCTCGATTCTCTCGGCCCACCTCCTGTGCAGCGCCTCGTGCGCCTCCATTTTTACCGCCAGGCCCAGGATCTCGTCCTCGTTGTCATTCATTTTATCTTTCACCCCACGAAGCTCCACCGCCTGGGTCTTCTGGGTCTCCTTCAATCCCTCGATCGCCAACAGCATTGGCGCCAGCCATTGGCGCCAGCACCTCCTTTTTGAGCTTCTCCACACAGCGCTTAAGGAACTCCTGCTGGTCCGGCCCCCATGCTGCTCGATCTCCGCCCTCCGCCAACTTGCTTTTTCCCCCTCGTTTTTGCCGCTGCTCCAGAGCCTCTTTTCTCGCCGCTCCACCACTGATCTCGGCCATATACCGTAAGGGGGGACCTTACTGCACCTTCCCACACGGGATCAAATCAAAAAGGTTCCGTTGGGGCTCCTCCGGAGAGCCCGAAAGTGCTTTGTCGCGGGAGTTGCCGAAACGTGCGGCTTAGCTCCGCATCGCCGCAACCGGAAGTCTTTGTATAACACCTTTAACATCACAGGGGCAAATTGTAGCCTGGCGTGTGGTGAGGTTGGAGGAGAATGGGCAAGCTGGATCTGGAGTGAGCTGCCTGACAGTGTGGTGGAGGCAGAATCAACTGGGGCCTTTGAAAGGGAATGGATAAGCTCTGAAGATCGTGGATTTGCAAGGTTATGGGAGAAAAGGTGGGACTGGCAAGATTGCTCTATCGAAGGCTGGCATCAGCTTTTTGGGCAGAGTGACCCCTCTTAAGTTGGAACAGATCTATTGAGTCGAGAAAGCAGGGATCTGATTCTGATTCAGAGCTGGTTGTCTGATAATTTATCTTCAATCAGGTTTGGTTCCACCACATGAAGGGAGCTGAATCCTAACCTTTGGTGAATTGGCAGCAGGCCTCCACAACAGTAACACCAGGTGCTTCACATTGAACACATCTGAGGGTTTTTTTAAAAACGCAACATTACTTGGAATGTATGCCAAGTGGCAGATGGGCCACGCTGGGTACCAAATGTGTGCCCTGCCCATGAGTTACTGGCTGCTCCATCCAGTGCATCCCGAGGAAGGATTGGCAGCTGGTTGCCCACTGTGTCTATGTGGCCCAGTGCACATGGTTCAGGTTACAGGAGGTTAAGGCTGACAGCTTGTTCTCTCCATGTGTTTTTTTTACCTCTGTCCTGGGCAGGTAAAGATTGGTGAATGGTTATTTTATTTAATTGTTTTTTCTCAGGGTGTGGGTATTGCTGGGAAGGCTGCCATTTAGTGTCCATCTGTTCAATCCATTGCAGCCAGATGGTGAAATATAAAACCAGGTGCCAATCTCATCTTTGATAAAAGGTTTATTTACAGAATGCAGAACTGCATCTGTCTGCCTTCTACAGTCCAACAGTCTCTGTTCTCACTTTTTTGATTAACTGGGGGAAAGAAACATTCAACAAGTTAAATTAAAGTGATAGCCCTTTTAGCGGGGCACTGTAACAAAAGGCACCGGGCAAGATTCGCTGGCCTCTGCGCGCCGTGTTTCTTGGCGATGGGATGCGGCTCACCGTTGGCTAACAGTGGGATCTTCTGGATCCGCCACTGTCAATGGTATTTCCCATTGAATCCACCCCACGCCACCGGGAAACCCGCAGTGGGGTTGCGCCGTCGGTGGGACAGGAAAGTCAGATCTCGCCCGACTCTTTTAAAGGGAACATAACTAGTTAAATTAAAATGTGCTAATGAAGCACACCACATTGCCCATTGGCCACGCAAGACTTCAAGCGTAATGGTGGACACCACATGCTCCCTCGCCAGGGAAGTCTATTTATAAGTACCATAAGTGCTTAATTAAATAATATCCTTCAGCTGCTAATCTTAACAGTATTATTAACGTACCATAAATACTGTCCGTTGTTGCCCTGAAGAGTGGATTGCAGTTTTGATGTTACTCAAAACTCAAAGTGCCTCTAAGACTCAGCCAAGTCGGTGTGGGACTGGTGTCATGTATAGACCTAGCCCATTTTGCACCGCAGGTTCCCAAAAGTACATTACACAATCAGCTGGTGTTCTTACTACAACAGTCTAACAGTCACGTGATCAGTTTTACTGAGAATTTTTAACCATACCCATTTGAAACTGTAATCAAATTCTTAAATTTGCTTTAAATTCATATTGTTAGGATATAGGACCAGACCCCAACTTTTGTTAGGATACCGGAGGAGAACCCCAAACAATGTTTTTATTTGTAAAACTGTGAGGAAAGGATACTTCACCCCAGGAGTGATGACTCTGACCAATTGGTATCTTTTATGTTAACAAACTTTCATTTAAACACATAATTAACCACATTAACATCAAAGAAATGGCTTTACAATTAACAGTTAAACAGTCTGAACCTTCAGGAAAAACTTGATCGTATTATCTACCCTGTCACTAATTCCAATTAAGCAACCCAATACAGTTCAAATGCCACTTGTAAATAAAATTAACACAACAGGTTACTTGCTTAGCTGTGTAGAGGCTTCTGGAGAGAGTTTCTTCTGCTTCGAGTGCCGATCCGGTACACTTCTGCTCAACCTAACAGCATTTGACAAAACTGCTGTTCAACTTAAAATCCTCTAACAGACTGCAAAACTAAAGACAGACCTGGCTCCTCCCATTAATTATATCATCTGCATCTCAATAAGTCCCATGACCTGCTTAGCTATGATTAACACCATTCTCTCATAAATAATCGACACTCCAATGAATATCCAATCAAAACACAATTCTATTAGCTCTTTATCTGTAACCAAGAAAGTGATTGTAATGAATGATTACCGCGCCTTTTACGACTCCTTAATTACACCTTTAGTAGACAAGCCTTTATGAATTTTAAACCAGGGTTTCTAATACCATTACTGCAATAGTGTCTAAAATATAATAGAAACACTTTCTACATTCATCACAATATTCCCTAGATTATTAGTCCTGGTTTCTAGATTACTGGTCCAGTAACCATGACATGGACTGTAAGTGCTGGGTAAGAGCAAAGAATTCACCCATGTCTGGTACCAAATGTCCCAGTGTTAACCTTTCCCGTGTATCATATATTCCTGGTTAAAGCCAGGCATCAAATTATGGAATGCTGACAATCTAGTTTGTGGACAACCTTGTGAGCCAAGGCCAAGTGTATGCAGCTCGAGGAACTTCAGCTCAGAATCATTGAGCTGGAGGCCGAGCTGCAGACACCATGACACATCAGGGATGGTTAAAGTTACCTGGACACTTTGTAGTCACGCCTTTTTGCTTAGGGTCATCAGATTTTGTCCATAGTCAGGAACAGGAGGGTTTGACTGAGAGTGAGGCAGATATAGAGATTAAGAAGGGAGAAGTGGATGAGTCTCAGGCCTTCAGGTTTTCCAACAGAGTCAAGGTTCTTGGAGCCAGTATGGCTGAAAGTGGGAGCTGAAGGATTGATGACTATGGCACATGGTGTAAGAAGCCATTCACATGGAGGTAGTTAATAGGAATGTTGTGATAGTAGGGGAAAGCTAAGTCAAGAGGATAGGCACAGTTCTCTGCAGCCATGAACAACATTCAGAAGGCAGTGTTGGCTGCCAGATAAAATTGCCCTAGTGTCCAAAATTGCCCTTAGTGTTGGGTGGGGTTTACTGGGTTATGGGGATAGGGTGGAGGTGTAGACCTTGGGTAGGGTGCTCTTTCCAAGAGCCGGTGCAGACTCGACGGGCCGAATGGCCTCCTTCTGCACTGACAATTGTATTCTATTCTATTCTAGAGTTTGAGACATCTAGGGCGGGATTCTCCGACCCCCCGCCGGGTCGGAGAATCGCCGGGGGCTGGCGTGAATCCCGCCCTTGCCAGTTGCTGAATTCTCCGGCACCGGATATTCGGTGGGGGTGGCAATCGCGCCACACCGGTTGGCGGGCCTCCCCCCCCCCCGGCGATTCTCCAGCCCACGATGGGCCGAAGTCCCGCTGCTGGAATGCCTGTCCCACCGGCGAGAATCAAACCACCTCTCTTACCGGCGGGACAAGGCGGCGCGGGCAGGCTCTGGGGTTCTGTGGGGGGCGCGGGGCGTCTGGCCCCGGGGGGTGGCCTGGCCCGCGATCGGGGCCCACCGATCCGTGGGCGGGCCTGTGCCGTGGGGGCACTCTTTTCCTTCCGCCTTCGCCATGGTCTCCAATATAGTGGAGGCGGAAGAGACCCCCTCCACTGCGCATGCGCGGGGATGCCGTGAGCGGCCGCTGACGTTCCCGCGCATGCGTCGCCCGGCAAAGTCATTTCCGCGCCAGCTGGCGGGGCACCAAAGGCCTTTCCCGCCAGCTGACGGGGCGGAAATCAGTCCGGCGCGGGCCTAGCCCCTCAAGGTGAGGGCTGGCCCCTCAAGATGCGGAGACCTCCGCACCTTTGGGGTGGCGCGATGCCAGACTGATTCGCGACGTTTTTGACGCCGGTCGGCGGACATCGCGCCGATTACAGAGAATTCCGCCCCTACTCTGGGCTGGAGAGGAACTTACAGTGGGATAGAGAGGATCCAATTGCCATGGCCAACATAGATACCAACAGCATAGACAGGATTAGGGAAGAGACTCTGCTTGGAGAGTATGAACAGCTGGGAACCAAATTATAAAGCAGAATTCCAAAAGTAATAATTGCTGGATTCTTACTTGAGCCATGAACAAATTGGAATAGGGTAAATAAGATTACAGATATCAATATGTGGCTCAAAGAATCGTGTGGGAGAAATGGGTTCCGATTCATGGGGCACTGGCGCCAGTGCTGAGGAAAGTGGGATGGTCTTCACCTGAACCATGCTGTGAACAATGTGATAAAACCAGTGGGCGGCATGGTGGCGCAATGGTTAACATTGCTGCCTCACGGCACCAAGGACACGGGTTCGATCCCGGCCCCAGGTCACTATCTGTGTGGAGTTTGCAGTTTCTCCCTGTGTCTGCGTGGGTCTTACCCTCACAACGCAAAGATGTGCAGGGTAGGTGGATTGGCCATGCTAAATTGCCCCTTAATTGGAAAAAAAACAGGTCAGTAGAGAGGGCTTTATACTAAATAGTGGCGTGAGAGATCAAGTGAAGAAAGATGCGATAAAGAGAGAGGCAAAAGAGGGAATTGATAATCAGGATGTGGCAGGAAGGGACAGAGTGTACAAACTTTCGAGTACATCGACAGATGGTTAGAGGTTGTGAAAATGATAGACAGAATTAAAGACACTTCAACTGAATGCACACAAGGTGGATGAATTGATGAATTACTGGAAGTAAACACTTACAATCTAATTGCCCTTACAGAAACATGGTTGCAGGGTGAGCAAGTGAATGTTCAAGGGTATGTGACATTTGGAAAGGAGGCAAAAAGCAGAAGAAGGTGGGGTTGCATTGTTAATGAGGGATAAGATCAAAACAATAGTGAAAGTGGATCTTAGATCAGAAGATTAAGATGTAGAATCAGTTTGGATAGAGCTAAGAAACAGCAAGTGGCAACAGATATTGGTGATATTTATTGGCCACCAGACAGTAGTGGCAATGTGGGGCACAGTATAAATCAGAAAATTAATGTTACGTGTAACAAAGGTAATACCATAACCATGCAAGACTTCAGTCTACTTAGAGACTGGATAAATCTAATTAGCTCTAATGCTGTGCAGGACCAATTTCTAGAATGTATGTGAGATGATTTTCCAGAACAGTATGAGGAACCAACTAGAGAATTTGTTATTTTAGAATTGTGCAATGAGAAAGGGCTGATTAAAATCTTGTAAAGAAACCTTGAGGGAAGAAGGTTCATAATGCAGTAGAATTTTACATTAAGTTTGAAAGTGTTGTTGGTCAATCCTCGGGTATTAAATTTACACAAAGGAAACTGCAATGGTGTGAGTGGAGAATTGGCTGTGGCAGATTGGGAAACAACATTAAAATGTATGGCGCTAAACAGGCAACGGCTAGAATTTAAATGATTAATACATGGTTTACAACACATTTACATTCCTTTGATGCACAAAACCCAGCAACAAAGATAATCCAACCATGGCTAACAAGAGAAGTTAAAGATTTTGTTAGATCAAAGGAGGTTGTCAAACAATTAGTAAACATGAGGATTGGGAGCTGTGGTAGTCAGTATTAGGGGTATCACGGTACCCAGGTTGATGCTGTAAGACCATTGGTGTGGGAGGTACCTGAGACAGCAATATCATTGGTGAAGCCTGCCTGCTGGTTCTGCCCAGTAAGGTGGAGTATAAGAGCCTGTGTCTCCCTAGCAGCCGCATTCTCTACCTGCGCTGCTGGGGGAAACATCTAGTCCAATAAAGCCTTCAATTGTCTTCCAATCTCGCTTTTGGAGTTATTGATCGAGCATCAATTTATTGGACTAGATTTTAAAGAATGGAGCTCCGAATCAAGCCGGAGTGTCTGCAACTCAGCCCCGATGCGCCAAACTCAGCGGCAACCTTCAAACACTGGCTGGTGTGCTTCAAAGGGTACCTCAGGACGGCCACGACTGAACCTATGGAGTACCAGAAACTGCAAGTTCTCCACTCGAGGGTGAGCCCAGAGATCTACACCCTCATCGAGGATGCGGATGATTTTGAGGCCGCAATGACCCTGCTGAAAGGACACTATATTTTTCCAGTAAACCAGGTCCACGCCCGAAATCTGCTAGCGACGAGGCGACAAATCACCGGGGAATCACTGGAGGAATTCTACCGTGCGCTCCTGGTGTTAGGCAGGAACTGTGGCTGCCCGCAAGTTTCAGCCAGCGACCACACAGAACTTTTGATCCGGGATGCATTCATTGCAGGTATGCTGTCCTCCCAAATCCGCCATCGGCTTCTAGAAAAAGAGACACTAGGCCTCAAGGAAGCACGGGCCCTTGCTTGCTCCCTGGATGTGGCCTCCCGAAATGCCCGAGCATCCATGCCCGACCGCACGGCGATCCCTTGGGCGGCGTGGAGCCCCCCCGCGGCCGACTCTGATGCATCCCCCATCCCCCCACAAGCTTGTGCTGCGCGACTACCAGGCAACCCCGGGGGGGCCCCACTGCTATTTTTGTGGGCAAGCCAAGCACCCCCAGTGGCGTTGCCCGGCTCGCTCCTCCACCTGCAAAGGGTGCGGCAAAATGGGCCATTTTGTGGCGTTATGCCAGGGCCAGGCGGTCGCTGCGGTCTCCGTGGGCGAACCGGGACCGCCACACCAACCCTCTCCACGTGCGGCCAGCAGTGCCGCCATCTTCCTGTTCCAGAGCCACATGCGGGCCCCGGGCACCGCCATCTTGTTGCCCAGGGACCACGTGCGACGGATGGGCGCCGCCATCTTGCACACCCCCAGCCATGTGTGACCAGTGGGCGCCACCATCTTGGCTTGAGTCTCAGGTCCCCGGTTCGGATGACCACACACCGCCCGAGGAAAAACCCCAACTTCTGCCATGACTTGCCTCGGTCCCCTGGACCAGACTCGGCCCCGAACGCTCTCGACCGCGGCGACGACCGTGCTCATCAATGGGCACGAAACACCCTGCTTGATCGACTCCGGGAGCACAGAGAGCTTCATACACCCCAACACGGTAAGGCACTGTTCTCTTCCCATCCACCCAGTCAGCACCTTCAGTGGCTAGGCTGGCGCCGGTGTGTTTGGCGCCCGCCAGCGGGCGCGGAAGTGCTTGGTGCAATGCCAACCGGCGCCGAAGGGCCTCCACCGGCTGGCGTGAGTTGGCGCATGCGCGGGAGCGCCAGCGTGTGCTGGCGTCATCCCAACGCATGCGCAAGGGGGTTCTTTTCCGCACCGGTCATGGCGGAGTTTGACAGCGGCTGGCGAGGAGGGAAAGAGTGCCCCATGGCACAGGCCTGCCCGCGGATCGGTGGGCCCCGATCGCGAGCCAGGCCACCGTGGGGGCACCTCCCAGGGCCAGATCCCCCTGCGCCCCCCCCCCCCCCCCCCCCCCCAAGGACTCTGTAGGCCGCCCATGGAACCAGGTCCCGCCAGTAAGAACCTTGTGTAATTTACGCCGGCGGGACTGGCCGAAAATGGGTGGCCACTCGGCCCATCGTGGGCCAGAGAATCGCCGGGGGGGGCCACAGCCAACGGCCCCCGACCGGCGCGGTCCAATTCCCGCCCCCGCCGAAACCCCGGCGCCGGAGAATTCAACAGCCGGTGGGGGTGGGATTCACGCCGCCCCCCACCGATTCTCCGACCCAGCGGGGGGTTGGAGAATCCCGCCCATCAAGTGGATATTGCGGGAAAATTGTGTTGAAGTAGAAGATCAGACATTACCTAGTTGAATGGTGGATCAGGTTTGAGGGGCTGAATGACCTCCTTCTGCTCCTATTTCCTCTATTTCAATACAGTAATATAGGAGGTACCATCCTTCGAACCTGCCCGGCTGATTCGGGTGGATGTTAAAGATCCCATGATCTTATTTGAAGAAGAGCAAGGGACTTCTCGCACTTTCTTGGCCAATATTAATTCTTCAACCTGCATCACACAAAAAAACACATTCACTAGTCGTACATCTGAGTGCTATTCATGAGATTGTGAAGTGGACATAAAGTTTGCGGTACTTAGCAACTGTTGATGTGCAGGTTAGGTGGATTGGTCATGATGCACAGGGTTCCAGGGATAGGTCGGGGGAGTGTGCCTGGGTCAGTACAGACTTGATAGGACGAACGGCCTCCTTCTGTACTGTAAGGATTCTATGATGTCCTTTCAAGTCAGTGTTTGGGAGATGTTTGAGGCATTTCTAAGCGGAGAGATAAGAGGCTATATAAGTGTGGGTTTCTAATTTTTCCTCAGGTTAGCTCTGTACCGACCTATCTACATTTCTCTGCCTACCAGGGGACCATTCGCGCATGGCAGTGGAGAAGCTGAATACCTGTATGTGTCTCTTATATATGGGTCCCACACAGCAGGTGAAGCAGTGTGGGCGATGCTGCTGCTTTTCATTCATCTGCCAACTGGATTAGGAAAATAAGAGAATAAATGGCACCTGAGTGTGCGCCCAGAGAATCCGTTTACATTTCCCCAAGCATATAGGACAATGCAGTACATCCCACAAACTGCTGACCATGTACCTCTTGCTATCAGTGAACGAGCGGTTTAAAATGTAGAGTGGCTCGTGCCAAATCAGGCCAGAAGCAGGAAGGTCTGTACAAGCTGGTCCTGGTCATTCGTTAAGTTGACAGACCCGGTTAAGCCTGGTCTTAAATGGTGAGAGATTGCTGAGTGTCGATGTCCATGGAGATCTGAGTGTCCCTGTTCCTCTTACACTGCATTCAGCGAAGGTTTTTGTATCGTGTGACTACTTCTGATTGGAAGTGTGGCAGACTTTCCTTGATGGCCAGTTGCCACTTGAACGTGAGGTCATCTACAGTGGACACCATAATAATAATAATAATTTTTATTGTCACAAGTAGATTTCATAGAATTTATAGTGCAGAAGGAGGCCATTCAGCCCATCGTGTCTGCACCGGCCCTTGGAAAGAGCACCCTACCCAAGCCCACATCCCCACCCTCCCCGCAACCCAGTAGCCTACCTAACCTTTTGGACACTAAGGGCAATTTAGCATGGCCAATCCACCTAACCTGCACATCTTTGGACTGCGGGAGGAAACCGGAGCACCCGGAGGAAACCCACGCACACACGGGGAGAACGTGCAGACTCCGCACAGTCAGTGACCGAAGCTGGGAATCGAACCTGGGACCCTGGAGCTGTGAAGAAACTGTGCTACCCACTGTGCTACCGTGCCGTCCATCACCAACAGAGACATCACCACAGTGATAGCTTGAATTGGCTGATGAAAGAGACTCCCGTGAAGAGAGTAGGATGGAAAAAGGCCCAATGGTTTGTAGTGATTATTTTCTGATAGAACATCAAATCTCAACAAGTCGACTCATGGCATGACTTGGAATTGGTTTCTGCAGGAAAGGAGACAGAAAGGAATAACTTGCACTTATATCGCACCTTTACAGATCACAGAATGCCCAAAAGAGCTTTACAATTGACTAAACACTTTTGCAATGCAGACAGCAGAAGGAATTGTATACGGCAACCTGCCACGGCCACCAGTCAGATAATGACCAAATTATCTGATTTGGTAACTGTTGATTGCGGGGGGGATGAATATTGGGCAAGATACGGGGAGAATTTTCTTCAAAGTAGAGCCAGGGGACCTTCTACAACCACCTGAGGGGGCAGTTGAATGTCTCATTGGAAAGATGGCACTTCAGACAGTATAGCACTCTCTCATGCTGCACTGGAGTGTCAGCCTAGGTTTTGTGCTGGGTTCCTTGGAGTGAAGCTTGAACGCATAGCCTTCTGATGGAAAGGGGAGTATGCTGCCAGCTGGACCCGTGAAGGGATTGCAAGATGGTTGAGGAAAATCAGCAGAAATGCAACTTTTTAGAGTGTAAAGTACAGGAAATGTTGGTACAAATCTCAACATAAGACTGAACAAATTGCATGGAAACTATAAGGACGGGATTCTCCAGACGCCCCGCTGTGTGGGGCGCGATTCTCCACTCCCACGCCGGTCGGGAGAATCGCCTGGGCTGCCGAAATTTCCGGGGACGCCGGTCTGACGCCCTCACGCGATTCTCCTGAGCGGCGGGAACGGGCCAGTCGAGCTTCGCGGGCCGCAGGCCGGAGAATCGCCGGAGATACCCAAAATGGCGATTCTCCGGCACCCCGCGATTCTGAGGCCCGGATGGGCCGAGCGGCCAGGCCAAAACGGCGGGTTCCCCCCAGCGCCGTCCACACCTGGTCGCTGCAGTCGTGGGCGGTGCGTGAACGCTGGGGGGGCGGCCTGTGGGGGGGGGCGAGGGGGGATCCTGCAACGGGCTTCACCTGGAATATGGGGTGGCCCGCGATCGGTGCCCACCGATCGTCGGGCCGTCCTCTCTGAAGGAGGACCTCCTTCCTTCCGCGGCCCCGCAAGATCCGTCCCCCATCTTCTTGCGGGGCGGTTTTGGACAGGACGGCAACCACGCATGCGCGGATGACGTCCGTTATGCAGCGCCGGCTGCGTCATCTATGCGGCGCCGCTTTTACGCGGACGACAGGGCCTGGCGCGGGTAGATGTCGCGGCCCCGATACTGGCCCATTGTCAGGGCCTGAATCGGTCGGGACCGGGGCCGTTCCGCGCCGTCGTGAACCTCGACGGCGTTCACGACGGCGCGGCCAATTCGGCGTGGGGGTGGAGAATCCCGCCCTATGTTTCTCGGTTGCGCGGCGTTCGCTGATGGCGGGATTCTCTACTCCCGCAGCTTATCAAATGGGTTTCCCGTTGAAGCCACCCCACGCCACTGGGAAACCCACGGATGGGGGTGCACTGCCTCCGGGAAAAGAGAATCCCAATAACTGGAGAATTCCGGTCTATTTTTCCCTTCAATTCCTGGCATAGCAGAGTAATTGTGACCAAGCAAAAGTTGTATTCCCGTACAGATACTTCAGGTGCTGCTAGAGTTCATTGGGTTTTTATAATACATTTTTGTTTCATCCCAAAGTGAAAAATGATCCCAAATATCTGGTGTGCTGCAGTCACAATTGGAACTGAAACTCTAGCTATGTGCCTTGTGTTCTTCAATAATCTCCTCCAGTAACTGCACTGCATCGAGTAGTGACTGCACATTTCAGACCACAGTTCCGACACGGGGCAGGCTGCTGAAGCTTACAGGTAAAATACCATTTCTTCCCTACTGTCTAGATATATCATTAACGTACCACTGACTAAAGATCAGCATCACACATGGGTAAGAAGACCATGGGTGAGGGGGGCTGGGTTGAGCCATGCCTTCTTACAAACCGAGTTTGAATCCTGCCTGGATTGACAGTGTGCAAATCTCCTCCTGTCAAGTGGAAACAAGGGTGTAGATATTAGCTGGAATGAATTCAGGCCCCTTCTTTCACGGTAACTCTCCCGTCGCAGAAAACCACTCTCAGCCTGGCCTGAGAGGTAGGCAATTTTCGAGAGAGGGGCCACAAGGGTGGCTGCTGTAGGAAACAGGGCAGATCTGAGTGCTTTTCGAGGCTGCAGTTAACACTCGCTGCGAGGGCAGAGCAGAAGGAAGAGGTGGGTTATCTGCCTTTCTTAATGTTGTTGGTTTTGTTCATTCATTGATGAACTGAAGTTGTGTCAGAGCATGTCCCGGTTTTATTCACAGCCATTGCAACCATCATTCTCCAGTGGGCACACCAGAAGCATTGGCTACGTCACATGCTGCAGAACCATAATACTGTCCGTGTTAAACTCTGCCTCAAAGATTAGGCGTAACTGTGCTTCATGACGCTGTCAAAATATCAACACATTATTAATCGCAAAGCATCATGAGGGAACCGTTATAAACTCAGTAAAGTCGCTATAGTCCCAGATGACCATAGGCTGCTTTTCCCCTTTGAGGGGGAGTGTTGACTGGTGGTGATTTAACCTGAGGATCACCACACCTCAGGCGAGGGGCAAGGTTTAGATGGCTGAGGGGGTTTAAACCCGGAGCTGTGTGGGTCTTACAGGCCGATACCCCTGTTGAATGTTGACGCCAAACTGCTGGCCAAAATTCTGTCCTCCAGGATTGAGGATTGCGTTCCGGATGTTATTGGGGAGGACCAGACGGGGTTTGTTAAGGGTAGGTAGTTGGTGGCCAATGTAAGAAGGTTGTTAAATGTGAGCATGCTGCCCCCGGAAGGTAGGGAGGTGAAGGTAGTGATCGCAATGGACGCAGAAAAGGCTTTTGATCGGGTAGAATGGGATTATCTGTGGGAGGTACTGGGACGGTTCGGATTTGGGTAGGGCTTTATTGACTGGGCCAGGTTGCTGTATCAGGCTCCTGTGGCAAGTGTACAGATGAATATGACAACTTCGGACTATTTTAGACTGCACCGGGGAACGAGACAGGGATGCCCCCTCTCTCCACTGTTGTTCGTGCTAGCTATAGAGCCATTGGCAATTGCTCTGAGCGCCTCAAGGGGCTGGAAGGGGCTGGTCCGGTGGGGGGGGGGGCATAGAGTCTAGCTCTATGCAGATGACCTGCATCGGACCCATTAGAGGGGATGGAAGAAATCATGAGGATTCTAGGGGAATTTGGCCGGTTTTCGGGCTATAAGCTAAACATGGGGAAAAGTGAGATGTTTGCGGTCCAGGCGAGGGGACAGGAGAGGCGATTGGGGGAGCTGCCGTTTAGATTAGTAAGAGGAAACTTTAGGTACCTAAGCATTCAAGTGGAGCGGGAATGGGACTGGCTGCATAAATTAAATCTGGCCCGGCTAGTAGACCAAATGAAGGACGATATTCGGGAATGGGACGCGCTCCCGTTGTCATTAGCTGGGAGGGTGCAGACGGTGAAGATGACGGTCCCCCCGAGATTCCTGTTCGTGTTTCAATGTCTCCCCATCTTTATTCCGCGGTCTTTTTTTAAACGGGTCAATAAAGTGATCTCTGGCTTTGTTTGGGCGGGCAAGATCCCCGCGGGTAAGGAAGGCAATGCTTGAGCGGAGCCGGGGAGAGGGCAGGCTGGCGCTGCCAAATTTTAGTAACTATTACTGGGCGGCAATGATCACCATATCACCATGATCAGGAAGTGGGTGGTGGGGGAGGGGTCGGCATGGGAGCATATGGAGGCGGCTTAATGCAAGGGCACCAGTTTGGGGGCGTTGGTAACTGCGCCTCTGCCGTTCCTGCCGGCACGGTACTCCACCAGCCCCGTGGTGGTGGCGGCCCTGAGAGTCTGGGGTAATGGAGGAGACATGTGGGAGCAGAGGGAGCATCGGTCTGGTCCCCAATCTGTGATAATCATCGGTTTGCCCCGGGAAGTATGGATGGGGGTTCCGGATATGGCGGAGAGCAGGGATTGAGAGGATGGGGGATATGTTTATTGAGGGGAGTTTTCCGAGTATGAGGGCGCTGGAGGAGCAGTTTGGGTTAGCGAGGGGAAACAAATTCAGGTATCTGCAGGTGCGGGACGTCCTACGTATACAGGTGTCAACCTTCCCACTCCTACCGCTAAGGGGGATTCAGGACAGGGTAGTTTCCAGAGGGTGGGTAGGAGAAGGGGGCGTCTCAGACATTTACAAGGAACTTATGGGGTCAGAGGAGACGCAGACCGAGGAGCTGAAGCGCAAGTGGGAGGAGGAGCTGGGAGGAGAGATAGAGGATGGTCTATGGGCAGAAGCATTGAGTAGAGTCAACGCGTCCGCAACATGTGCCAGGCTCAGCCTGATTCAATTCTAGGTCGTGCACCGGGCTCACATGACAGAGGCCCGGATGAGCAGATTCTTTGGGGTGGAAGACAGATGCATAAAATGTGCGGGAGGACCAGCGAACCATGTCCACATGTTCTGGGCATGTCCGAAGCTTAGGGGATTTTGGCAGGGGTTTGCAGATGTCATGTCCACGGTGTTAAAAACAAGGGTGGCGCTGAGTCCAGAGGTGGCGATTTTCGGGGTGTCGGAAGACCCGGGAATCCAGGAGGAGAAAGAGGCAGACGTTCTGGCCTTTGCTTCCCCGGTAGCCCGGAGACGGATACTATTAGCTTGGAGGGACTCAAAGCCCCCGAAGTCAGAGACCTAGCTGTCGGACATGGCTAGATTTCTCTGTGTGGAGAAAATCAAGTTCGCCTTGAGAAGGTCAATGTTAGGGTTCATCCGGAGGTGACAACCGTTCGTCGACTTCTTCGCGGAAAATTAATCATCAGCAGAAGGGGGGGACTAGTTTAGCTTAGAGTAGGGGGTTAATAAAGGTGGGACCTGTAAGGGAGGGAGACGGCTTTTGCACTACGTTTATAGCTTCATGTACATTGTTTATTGTGTTGTTGTTATAAAACCAAAAAACACCTCAATAAAATGTTTATTAAAAAAAAATGAGAGGAGGCTGGATTCTCCGCAGCCCCGTGCCGAAATCGTGTTCGGCGCAGGCGCAGAGAATCCAATTTCACAGCAAAATCGGGCCTGGCGTCGGTCTGGTAATTCTCCGGGACCCGAGAATCAGCGTGATCTCGGAGTACGCCACATGCCTGGGGGCCCATTGCCAGAGACCCATTGCCAGCGATCCTCCACTCCCGACCGGCCGAGTTCCCGACGGTGTGGAACTATCCACCTATTGCCGGTCAGGGGGCTGGCGTGGTGGCTGCGGACTCAGTCTGCGGCCGCCCTGCTGGGGGGTGCGGGAGGATCGGACACTGGGGGCGGCCTTATAGGCGGCCGATCGGGGGGGCTCTAATTTCTGTGTCTGCCTCCGCAGTCCGAGTCTGCCATGGCGCTCGGCACAGCCGCTGAAGGCCGCCATCGTACGCATGCGCGGACTCCAAACCGGAAGTGCGGGGGCCCGTATCTGCAGCTAATGCTGCGTGAACTATTCTGGGTCCCTGCTCGCCCCCTGCAGGTCAGTGAATCGACTCCACTTTTTCCCAGGAATCTTCAGAGTAAAACACCAGCGTTTTCTCGCCGGAGTGGGGACATCGTCCCAATTTGGGAGAATCCAGCCCAGGGTCTCGGAGACGTCTCTTTAATTTGGGGGTTTCTGGGGGTCTCTATAATTAGGGGGCTTTGGGGGGGTCTCTTTAATTAGAGGGTTTCGGGGGCCTCTTTAATTAGGGGGTCTCTGGGTGTTTCTTTAATTAAAGGGTCACGGGGGCCTCTTTTATTAGGGGGTCTCTGGTGGGGGTCATTGGAGGGGTGTCTGGTATATATAGATACATAGATACATAGAAGATAGGAGAATGAGGAGGCTTTTTGGCCCTTCAAGCCTGCTCCGCCATTTAACACAATCATGGCTGATCATCCAACTCAATAGCCTAATCCTGCTTTCTCCCCATAGCCTTTGATCCCATTCTCCCCAACTGCTATATCCAGCCGCCTCTTGAATATATTCAAAGTTTTAGCATCAACTACTTCCTGTGGTAATGAATTCCATAGGCTCACCACTCTTTGTGTGAAGAAATGTCTCCTTATATCTGTCCGAAATGGTTTACCTTGAATCCTCAGGCTGTGACCCCTGGTTCTGGACACACCCATCATTGGTAACATCTTCCCTGCATCTACCCTGTCTAGTCCTGTTAGAATTTTATGTCTCTATGAGATCCCTCCTCATTCTTCTGAACTCCAGCGAAAACAATCCCAACCTAGTCAATCTCTCCTCATATGACAGTCCCGCCATCCCTGGAATCAGTCTGGTAAACCTTCGCTGCACTCCCTCGAGAGCAAGAACATCCTGCCTCAGAAAAGGACACAATACTCCAAGTGTGGCCTCACCAAGGCCCTGTATAATTGCAGCAACACATCCCTGCTTCTATACTCGAAACCTCTCGCAATGACGGCCTACATACCATTAGCCTTCCTTATTACCTGCTGCACCTGTATGTTTACCTTCAGTGACTGGTGCACAAGGACGCCCAGGTCCCGCTGCACACTCCCCTCTCTGGTGGAGGTGGGGTGGGTCTTGCACTGTGGGGGGAGAGGGGTTGGGGGGGGGGTGGGTTTGGAGGGGGGGGTTGGCCCTCCAATGTACTTTGAGGGCCATTAAGAGCCCACTGTGTGGTCCACATGTCAGGTACACACATGTCAGGACTTGCACCAATTATCGCTCACGTGATTCACGCTCCTGAGGACCGGAGAATCAGAAGGGCCCAGAGAATGTGGTGCCCGACCTGGTAATAGGATGTAACTGGGTCTCACTGACCCATTTGCATTCCCCCATTGTGGCGGGACGTGAATCCCGTACCCAGGCCAGCGGGGGACCGGGAGCATTGGAAATGGCAGGCGGCACCCGGCGGCGGCGGCAGTGCAGTTCCCGATGCGGCGGAGAATCCAGCCCCAACTTTGCAACTGCGAGCGAGTCCAGAACTAGGAGCCATCGACAGGAGAAAGTCCCTCATAAATTGAATCAGGAATTCAGGAGAAACTTCTTCACAAAGAGAGTGCTGAGAATGTGGAACCTGTTGCCACGGGGAGCGGTTGAGATGAATAGATAGACACTTTGAAGAGGAAGCGGAATAGGTAGATGAGGGGGAAAGGTACAGAAGGGAATGGTGAGGAGGAAACGAGTATAAACACCAGCACAGGCCTGTTAGGCTGAATCGCCTGTTCCTGTGCAGCAAACTTCATGTCTTTCTATGTAAAAGCCTGCATTACTTCTACCAATTGTGGTGGTATGTATTAGGGGTAATACGGTACACCACGTGTTGACAGGCTATTGGTGGAGGGATGCCAGGTCCTGATGCAGGGATGCAACCTCCAGAGTTTAACATTTAAATTTGGCGGCCCTATACCCCCGCTGACTGTCTGCGGCCTCGCGACCCTCGAGGTTGAACTGCCTTCCTTGTTTGCGAACCTCACCCCGGACCGAGCATTTATCCGGTCCGAAGTCCAGAGGCTGCTGAAGGAAGGCATCATCCAGGCTAGCAACAGTCCCTGGAGAGCCCAGGTGGTAGTTGTTAAGACCGGGGAGAAACAGAGGATGGTCATCGACTATAGTCAGACCATCAACAGGTACACCCAGCTAGATGCGTACCCTCTCCCCCGCATATCCGACATGGTCAATCGGATTGCACAGTACAAGGTCTTTTCCACCGTGGACCTCAAGTCCGCCTACCACCAGCTCACCATCTGTCCCGGTGACCGCAACTATACTGCCTTCAAAGCAGACGGGCGGTTATACCACTTTTTAAGGGTTCCATTCGGCGTCACGAACGGAGTCTCGGTCTTCCAACGGGAGATGGACCGAATAGTTGACCAGCACGGTTTACGGGCCACGTTCCCGTATCTCGACAACGTCACCACCTGCGGCCATGACCAGCAGGACCACGACGCCAATCTCCAAAAATTCCTCCAGACTGCTCACGCCCTGAACCTCACTTACAACAAAGAAAAATGCGTGTTCCGCACCGATCGTCTAGCCACCCTGGGCTGCGTAGTGCGTAATGGAATGATAGGCCCCGACCCTGAACGCATGCGTCCCCTCATGGAGTTCCCTCTCCCCCACTGTGCCAAAGCCCTGAAACGTTGCCCGGGCTTCTTTTCTTATTACGCCCAGTGGGTCCCCCAGTATGCAGACAAGGCCTGTGCACTAATCCAGTCCACTACTTTTCCCCTGACGACAGAGGCATGCCAGGCCTTTAGCCGCATCAAAGCGGATATCGCAAAGGCCACGATGCGCGCCATTGACGAGTCCCTCCCCTTCCAGGTCGAGAGCGACGCATCGGATGTAGCTCTGGCCGCCACCCTCAACCAAGCAGGCAGACCCGTGGCCTTCTTCTCCCGAACTCCACGCTTCAAAAATCCGCCACTCCTCAGTGGAAAAGGAGGCACAAGCAATAGTGGAAGCTGTGCGACACTGGAGGCATTACCTGGCCGGTAGGAGATTCACTCTCCTCACTGACCAACAGTCGGTTGCCTTCATGGTCGATAATGCACAGCGGGGCAAGATCAAGAACGACAAGATCTTGCGGTGGAGGATCGAACTCTCCACCTTCAATTATGAGATCTTGTATCGTCCTGGAAAGCTGAACGAGCCATCCGATGCCCTATCTCGCGGCACATGTGCCAATGTACAAGTGGACCGTCTACAAGTCCTCCACGAGGACCTCTGCCACCCGGGGGTCACTCATTTCTACCACTTCCTTAAGGCCCGCAACTTCCCTTACTCCGTCGAGGACGTCCGAACAGTCACCAGAAACTGCCAGATCTGCGCTGAGTGCAAACCGCACTTTTTCAGGCCAGATAGAGCGCACCTGGTTAAGGCCTCTCGACCCTTTGAACGCCTCAGTTTGGATTTCAAAGGCCCCCCACCCTCCACCGATCGCAACGCGTACTTCCTGAACGTCGTTGACGAATACTCCCGTTTCCCTTTCGCCATCCCCTGCCCCGACATGACAGCGTCCACGGTCATTAAAGCCCTCGGTTCCATTTTTACACTGTTCGGTTTCCCCGACTATATCCATAGCGACAGGGGGTCCTCCTTTATGAGTGACGAACTGCGTCAATTCCTGCTCAGCAGGGGCATAGCCTCGAGCAGGACGACCAGTTACAGCCCCCGGGGGAACGGGCAGGTAGAAAGGGAGAATGGAACGGTCTGGAAGGCCGTCCTGCTGGCCCTCCGGTCTAGGAGCCTCCCAATTTCCCGCTGGCAGGAAGTCCTCCCGGATGCCCTTCACTCTATCCGGTCCCTGCTGTGCACCACCATGAATCAAACGCCTCACGAGCGCCTCCTCCTCTTTCCTAGGAAGTCCTCCTCTGGAACGCCACTTCCGACCTGGCTAGCAGCTCCGGGACCCATTCTGCTCCGGAAACATGTGCGGGCGCACAAGTCAGATCCGTTGGTGGAACGCCAACCCGCAATAAGCCTATGTGGAGTACCCCGACGGCCGACAGGACACGATCTCCCTGCGAGATCTGGCGCCCGCCGGAGCTACCCACACCCCCCCACTGCCAATCACCACCTCCTCACTCCCGCCAGTTAATCCCGCAGCCACCCCCTTCCCGGGGGGTTCAGTTCTCCTCCCAGACCCGCCCAGGAGTAAGGGCACAGGGGACAGCGCTACGCTCCCAGAGTCGACGGGACTCGAGCCAGCGCCATCACCACCACGCCCGAGACGATCGGAAAGGACGACCAGGGCGCCCATCCGGCTCATCGAACCACTTTAACTCTCAACGTTTTCAGTTATTGTGTCTTGTTATAGTTATGGCATCATGCCGACCCTGTTTGGCCCGTTGGCCCAGTTGAAGCGATAATTTTGTGTTTTGTTCAAAGTTACGGCACAGTACCAACTCTATAAACCCCTACCACCATGCGAACCACCATCCCGCCGGGTTTCTTTCAACAAGGGGTGAATGGGGTGGTATGTATTAGGGATAATACGGTACACCACGTGTCGACAGGCTATTGGTGGAGGGATGCCAGGTCCTGATAGGATCTGCCACCTACTGGACTCCACCCAGAAATGCCAGTATAAGAACCCAGTTTTTCCCTCCATTTCCCTCAGCAGCTGCATTCTGTAACCACGCTGCTGGGGATAAAGTTCTGCTTAATAAAGCCTTCAATTGACATTACCTCAAGCTGCCTCGCGTCATATTGACGGTGCTACACCAATAAAGACATTTTTTGGGATTATTTTTACTGATGGTCTCCCCCAGCCCATCACCCCGACCCACCCCCACATCCAAAAATGAGAAGATATTTGATTTTGTGAAAATGTTACTCTCAACACTAAATATGAAACTAATCAAATTGAGCCTTACTTCTGAGCAGTGTGAGTTATTGCCATTTGAAAAGGTTACCAGGCTTTTTTGACTGAAGATAAAATTGAATTCAAATAAAATTTAAACTGCAGTTCGTGTTTAATTTGTTGAGTGTTCGTCTTGTGTGATTTCACTCCGTGTGTTGCAGAAGGTTGACAATTTGATAATGCCAGATTACATGGGCAGAAATATTCTGCCAAACTGCACCAGCTACAGTTTACCACTGGCCGTGGAAAGATCTTGGGTGCAATTCTCCGTTGCTGAGACTAATTGTTGACGTCAGGGCAGGATTCGTGGACGGCAAAACTGGCACCGCACCTGGACCAATTCTACGACGGTTAAGAGGCGAACACTGGCACCACATGGAACTCGACCGATTCCAATGAGAATCGGTGCGGGGTTTGCCAGGACTGTGATTGACACCCGGGAGGCTAACAAGCTGCAGCTGCATATACGCACCTCACTCCCCACACACACTCATTCCAGCCAACAAGATGGCACAGGTGGCGCTGGAGCGCACCCATCCTGTTGATGGGTCGGCTGGGGCCAGAGGGAACCTAGGCGGGTGGCCTGGGGGAGACCCATATGACCTGTGGCATTATGTTCACAGTGGGCTGTCAGCTGATTGCCCAGCTGTATGGCTTCTTTGCAGGCTGCGGCAATGGAGTTCCGACCCCACGGCCCACCTCCTGGCCACCCCCTGCTACTCCCCCCTGGCCCTGGCAGAAGCCCCCCGGCCAACGGCACAACTGTCAGCACACTACAGAGATGTTGGACACTTTTTGTACCCCTTGGAAACTGCTAAGTTATTTAAATCCCTTCACATTTAAATGCCGATGTCAGTGCGAGTAAAATAAATCTGTTCTAGTAGTTTTAATTGTTTACATAATCCAAAGGACTATCATTATAGCGTCATGTATGCTTAACTGCTTCCACAATCTGTCATCATCACAGTGTAAGTGCACAACTTAATTGACAGCCCCAAGAGGTTATTAAAGCATTAGCTGTCTTTCATACGGGGTTACAAATACAATTATTTGTTTTTATAAATGATGAAGGTCTTGAGGGAATTTAAATGTATTTATCAATGAAAGTGATTTTGTCTTATATAGTGAATAATAGACT
This sequence comes from Scyliorhinus torazame, assembly GCF_047496885.1. Classification (NCBI taxonomy): domain Eukaryota; kingdom Metazoa; phylum Chordata; class Chondrichthyes; order Carcharhiniformes; family Scyliorhinidae; genus Scyliorhinus; species Scyliorhinus torazame. Next base: position 108,340,187 of record NC_092716.1, read on the forward strand.
CAGAACTTTATTTTATTTTATCTCAGTATGATGCTGAGGTCTGCCCTTGGTAGATACTGGGTGAGTTGGCGTGGAGGGCGTAAGGACAAATGTTGGTGTGTGTGTGCATGAGCTGGCATTAAGTTGGCAGAGGGGCTGTAAGGGGTCAGGATCGGCATGGAAGGTGTGAGGGGTCATTGTATTGGGTGGGAGGCATGGGTTGGCATGGATGGGGCATGGGGAATGGATGGGGATGAGGGGGTGTGAGGGCTGAGGACCAGAGCAGCTAATGTCGAGTAAAACAACTGGGGCATTTTAACCACAGCATTCCCCAGTATTCGGCAGTATGCTGGGGCGGGGGGTGGGGGGGGGAGGTGTTCTGTCCCCATTGAGCCCCCGGAATTAAAATCACGCTGTTCGGGACAGTTTTTCCCAAGGCTGGTGCACCAAAATTCAGGACATTTCCTGATTTGAGCTACCCACCTCAGATGAAAAACTGGCATAGTTCTGGCGTAAGTTCAACATTGAGATTTAAAGAGCGGGACTTGTAGATGGTACACACTGCGACCATGTGCGCCAGTGATGTAGGAGTGAATGTTTAAGTTGGTGGATGAGGTGCTAAATGGTGTTGAGCTTTTTGAGTGTTGTTGGAGCTGCACTCATCCAGGCAAGTGGAGAGTATTCCATCACACTCCTGACTTGTGCCCTGTGGGAGTGCACAGGTTTTGGGGGGTCAGGAGGTGAGTTACAGCCCCAATATTTATATGGCTTGCCCAGTTAGGTTTCTGGTCAATAGTAAGCTCCAGGATGCTCATAGTGGAAGATTCAGCGATGGTAAAACCATCAAATGTCAAAGAGAGATGGCTAGAATCTCCGTTATTGGATCTGGTCATTGCCTGGCACTTGTGTGACGTGAATGTAACTTGCCACCTGTCAGCCCAAGCCTGAATATTGTCCAGGTCTGGTTACACTTGGACATGGACTGCTTCAGTATCTGAGGAGTCGGGAATGGTGTTGAACATTGTGCAATCATTAGCAAACATTTTGACCTTACTTTAGTGGGAGGGTCATTGATGAAGCAGCTGAAGATGGTTGGGCCTAGTGCACGACCCTGAGGAACTCGGGCAGTGACACCCTGGGCTGAGATGACTGACCTCCAAACACCGCAGCCATCTTCCTTTGTCCTGAGTATTACTCCAACCAGCAGAGAGACTGCCCCCCGATTCTCAATGACTCCAGTTTTAAGGCTAACATCAATCTACTATAGTCCACACTTTATTCTAATCCATTTCCAATCCTGTTGCAAATCGTGCACTATCCAAAAACTGTTCAGCTACATCTAGTTTAGGTTGTAATTTGTATTTGGTTTGGGAAGGGTGGGAATAGCTGCCTGAATAACATCCCACCCTTTCCATTGTTGATCATCTCAACCTTGCCCCTCGCCTGAGGTGTGGTGATCCTCAGGTTAAATCAGCACCAGTCAGCTCTCCCCCCTCAAAGGGGAAAAGCAGCCTCTGGTGATCTGGGACTGAGGCCACTTTACTTACTTTTTACTGTTGATCACATCCAACCCCATGCTAGGCACATTCGGTTAAAGTTACTCCAGCGTGTCTGAAATGGAAAATGGCTATATCCCCCGACTGCTAACATTCCCATCTCAAGCAGCCAAAGGTTTACTGGCAAGAATTTGTTCACTGAATATTTTTCAATGCTTTTTCATCGCCCCTGCAATAAACGCTCTGTTTGATTGGCGAAGAGATTTTCTCTGCTGCTTCAAACAAGTTACTCGTTTGTTGTGTTTTGTCGCCATCTCCTGTACATAATGTGGAATTGCAGTGTGTGGTTCCTCATCCATCGCCTGTCTGTCCGTGGAGAGGTCAGGGTGTGCCAGAGTGCTGCTGAACCACACATTCTGAATGCCTTGGTGCAAGTTAAGATTTATGAAGCAGCATCTTGGAAGAGTTCAGAGTTATGCATAGTACCCTACCTAGGCCCACTCCCCCGCCCTATCCTCGTAACTCCACAAAATCTGCACACCTTTGGACATTTCGGGGCAATTAAGCGTGGCAAATTCATAAGACCATAAGACATAGGAGCAGAATTAGGCCACTCGGCCCATCGAGTCTGCTCTGCCATTCAATCATGGCTGATATTTTCTCATCCCCGTTTTTCCGCCTTCTCCCCATAACCCCTAATCCCCTTATTAATCAAGAACCTATCTATCTCTGTCTAAAGACGCTCAGTGATTTGGCCTCCACAGCCTTCTGCGGCAAAGAGTTCCACAAGTTCACCGCCCTCTGGCTGAAGAAATTCCTCCTCATCTCTGTTTTAAAGGATCGTCCCTTTAATCTGAGATGGTGTCCTCTGGTCCTAGTTTTCCCTACAAGTGGAAACATTCTCTCCACGTCCACTCTATCCAGGCCTCGCAGTATCCTGTAAGTTTCAATAAGATCCCCCCTCATCTTTCTAAACTCCAACGAGTACACACCCAGAGTCCTCAAACATTCCTCATACGACAAGTTCTTCATTCCAGGGATCATTCTTGTAAACCTCCTCTGGACCCTTTCCAAGGCCAGCACATCCTTCCTTAGATATGGGGCCGAAAACTGCTCACAATACTCCAAATGGGGTCTGACCAGGGCCTTATACAGCCTCAGAAGTACATCCCTCGTCTTGTATTCCATCTAATCTGCACGTCTTTGGACTGTGGGAGGAAACCGGAGCACCCGGAGGAAACCCACGCAGATATGGGGAGAACGTGCAAACTCCACACAGTCACCCAAGGCTGGAATTGAACCCCAATCCCTGGCGCTGTGAGAGAGCAGTGCTAACCACTGTGCCACCATGCCACCAATCAAATATTTTAAATAATTAAATGTACAATGCCTCTTGGGTTAGTAAATGTTCCTGACAAAGTACTGATTCAATATTTCTTCAAAAACGTTCAGTTGTTTGCTATCAGTTTCAAAACAAACTGTTTGAAGGAGCAATCACAGCTGTTAATGCCATCATGACTTTGTGGTGAGGGTATAGTCTTGTGGCTTGATTTGAAAGGATGAAGTGTTGTTCTGAATGCAGGTTTGGGTGTTTCTGCTGGTCAGCGCCCTCCATGTGATTTATTTGTGAGGCGGCACTGCCCTCTGCTGGCCTTTCAATGCACCATCTCATTCCCTGCTCACAGATCACGACTGGCATTGTTTCTGATCAATGGCCAGGTTGAGTCCTGTGGCTTGTGTCAGTCCAGATTGAACCAGTCATTCAATTAGGTCACTTCCGACAACTGATAGTTAAGGGAATATCTGCGGATTACGTGCTTCAATTGTTCTTTCTATTTTTGTTTTGTGTGAGCGGATTCTGAGCTTCCTCCACCGAGGGCAACTCAGAAACTGTTGGCAGCACTCCAGTCTGATGTTCCTGATGTGTGGGTGGGGCGGTGGGGAGGCCGGGAGTGCGACTAAGTCAGAAAGCCTACTCGTGGGCCTGGCCAAGGGAGCCCTCCACAGCTTGCTGTGCTCCCTTCCTCAGACTAGTCCATACACGGACATCCTGGGAGAGACGGACCTGAGATCCCCCACCCGAGGGGTCTGGGCATCACAGGGGCCGGAGTACTTGAGGGGCACTGGGAATAATATTGTAACTCAAGTTTTCTCAGCCTCTCTATTTATAATTTAGTCTCGTATTAAGTGCGCCCCTCGGGAAAGGGAGTATTCTAGCCCAAGTGCCATCAACCAAAAACATGACTGGTTGAAGGACTCCCCCGAGGGCAGCCACTGCAGGGGGGGGGGGGGGGGGGGGCAAGGCCATTACTGAAACGGGCAGCTTGATGTCATTGTTTTGACCTGGTGAGTGAGTCAGGAGCAAATTCAGACAATAATGTCATGTGAGTGTACCTTTATAAGACATGGATGTTTAAGCAATGTACCTTTAAGAAAACAGTGATGTAAGAGAGTGGGTGGAGCTGGGATTTAGATCAGCCATTTTGAGGTTTCAGCTTGAAAAGAGCTGGTGTGTGCCTGTGTGTTTCCAGAGAGCTGCAGTTTGGAGGAAAAGAGCTGGGTATGTGTCTGTGTTTTGCAGTGAGCTGGATTTGCGGTGATTTCTGCCATGAAAGACTATCTCTGGATCATTAGGGTGATTTAAACTCATAATAGTAAAGCCTGTAACCTGATGTGAGTCTGTTTAAAGGTGTTAAGTCTCTTGGAAGTTTGAAGGAACATTTTGAGGAATTCTTTCCTGTTGCAATATTTTCTGAGTTATCTTTGAAGTAAGGGGTGTTAAGAGATCCAATGTTTATTGAAGATGTTAAGTTGAGTTCATGCAATAAACATTGTTTTGTGTTTAAAAACCCACGTGTCCATAATTGTAATCCCACACCGAGGGAACAAGCCGTGTGCCAGGAAAAGCAACAAATACATTAAAGGGTGAGGTTGGTTGAACTCCATGATACATTTTGGGGTTCTGAAAACGCCTCGCCCATAACAATAAACAATTCCAGTTCCAAATATTATTGTCATATTGCCGATGAGTCCAAAGATTATCAGATTGGCTTCCTCAGTTTTCAGCCCTTGTTGAGCCCAGAATAAACCATTGCCAGATTCCTCGATGAAATTATTATTCAATTCATTTGGGAAATGGGTCGAAGGGATTGAGGGCTACGAGGGGAGTGAGGGAAATGAAAGGATGGGATTGAGAGTTATGGAGGGAAGGGACTTAGAGATATTTAGGGAAGGGATCAAGGGATTAGGAGAGAAACAATTGAGGCAGAAAGGCGCAAGGGACTGAGGGATGGGGAGATAAAATTGAGGGATATGGAGAGATGGTACAGAGAAATATTGAGGGACGGTATTGAGAAAGGGCAGGGTTTAAGGATTATGGAGGGAAGGTTTAATAAGGACAGAGGGAGTCCACACCAAGTAAAATAAAGAAACATGGTTTTACTTGCACACAGTATTTACACTGCCCAGTAGATCCCTATCAGGTTCCTGTTCGGGTCGGTGCCTTACTGGCTGACCTTTTATACAGAGGTTAATAGTGACTCCCTGCCCTGAGCAGGGGAGATCATACTCCACAAGGATCACAAGGAGGGTGATCATTCCCACCCCGTTGGCCCCATGCGGGCTATTCCAGAAGGGATTGAGGGATTTGGAGAGATGGGATTGAGGGATTTGGAGAGATGGGACCGAGAGATTTGGAGAGATGGGACTGAGGGATTTGAGCAGATGGGACTGAGGGATTTGGAGAGAGGGAACTGAGGGATTTGGGCAGATGGGACTGAGGGATTTGGAGAGAGGGAACTGAGGGTTTTGGAGAGATGGGACAGAGGGATTTGGAGAGATGGGACTGAGGGATTTGGAGAGATGGGACTGAGGGATTTGAGCAGATGGGACTGAGGGATTTGAGCAGATGGGACTGAGGGATTTGGGCAGATGGGACTGAGGGATTTGGAGAGAGGGAACTGAGGGTTTTGGAGAGATGGGACTGAGGGATTTGGCCAGATGGGACTGAGGGATTTGGCCAGATGGGACTGAGGGATTTGGAGAGATGTGGCTGAGGGATTTGGAGAGATGGGACTGAGGGATTTGGAGAGAGGGAACTGAGGGTTTTGGAGAGATGGGACTGAGGGATTTGGAGAGATGGGAGTGAGGGATTTGGAGAGATGGGACTGAGGGATTTGGAGAGATGGGACTGAGGGATTTGGCCAGATGGGACTGAGGGATTTGGAGAGAGGGAACTGAGGGATTTGGAGAGATGGGACTGAGGGATTTGGCCAGATGGGACTGAGGGATTTGGCCAGATGGGACTGAGGGATTTGGAGAGAGGGAACTGAGGGTTTTGGAGAGATGGGACTGAGGGATTTGGAGAGATGGGACTGAGGGATTTGGAGAGATGGGAGTGAGGGATTTGGAGAGATGGGACTGAGGGATTTGGCCAGATGGGACTGAGGGATTTGGAGAGATGGGACTGAGGGATTTGGAGAGATGGGACTGAGGGATTTGGCCAGATGGGACTGAGGGACTTGGAGAGATGGGAGTGAGGGATTTGGAGAGATGGGACAGAGGGATTTGGATAGATGGGACCGAGCAATTTGGGCAGATGGGACTGAGGGATTTGGAGAGATGGGACTGAGGGATTTGGAGGGATGGGACTGAGGGATTTGGAGAGATGGGACTGAGGGATTTGGAGAGATGGGACTGAGGGATTTGGGCAGATGTGACTGAGGGATTTGGAGAGATGGGACTGAGGGATTTGGAGAGATGGGACTGAGGGATTTGGTGAGATGGGACTGGGGGATTTGGAGCGATGGGACTGGGGGATTTGGAGAGATGTGACTGAGGGATTTGGAGAGATGGGACTGAGGGATTTGGAGCGATGGGACTGGGGGATTTGGAGAGATGTGACTGAGGGATTTGGAGCGATGGGACTGGGGGATTTGGAGAGATGTGACTGAGGGATTTGGAGAGAATGGACTGAGGGATTTGAAGAGATGGTACAGAGGGATTTGGAGAGATGGGACTGAGGGATTTGGAGAGATGGGACTGAGGGAGTTGGAGAGATGGGACTGACGGGTTTGGGCAGATGGGACTGAGGGATTTGGAGAGATGGGACTGAGGGATTTGGAGAGTTGGGACTGAGGGATTTGGAGAGATGGGACTGAGGGATTTGGAGAGATGGGACTGAGTGATTTGGAGAGATGAGACTGAGGGATTTGGAGAGATGTGACTGAGGGATTTGGAGAGATGGGAGTGAGGGATTTGGGCAGATGGGACTGAGGGATTGGGAGAGATGGGACTGCGCTATTTGGAGAGATGGGACTGAGGGATTTGGAGAGATGGGACTGAGGGATTTGGGCAGATGGGACTGAGAGATTTGGAGAGATGGGACTGAGGGATTTGGAGAGATGGGACTGAGGAATTTGGAGAGATGGGACTGAGGGATTTGGGCAGATGGTACTGAGGGATTTGGAGAGATGGGATTGAGGGATTTGGGCAGATGGGACTGAGGGATTAGGAGAGATGGGACTGAGGGATTTGGAGAGATGGGACTGAGGGATTTGGAGAGATGGGACAGAGGGGTTTGGAGAGATGGGTCTGAGGGATTTGGAGAGATGGGACTGAGGGATTTGGAGAGATGGGACTGGGGGATTTGGAGAGATGGGACTGAGGAATTTGGAGAGATGGGACTGAGGGATTTGGAGAGATGTGACTGAGTGATTTTGAGAGATGGGACTGAGGAATTTGGAGAGATGGGACTAAGGAATTTGGTGAGATGGGACTGAGGGATTTGAAGAGATGGGACTGAGAGATTTGGAGAGATGTGGCTGAGGGATTTGGAGAGATGGGACTGAGGGATTTGGAGAGATGGGACTGAGGGATTTGGAGAGATGGGACTGAGGGATTTGGAGAGATGGGACTGAGGGATTTGGAGAGATGGGACTGAGGGATTTGGAGAGATGGGAGTGAGGGATTTGGAGAGATGGGAGTGAGGAATTTGGAGAGATGGGACTGAGAGATTTGGAGAGATGGGGCTGTGGGGTCTGGAGAGATGGGTCTGAGGGATTTGGAGAGATGGGACTGAGGGATTTGGAGAGATTGGACTGAGGGATTTGGGCAGATGGGACTGAGGGATTTGGAGAGATGGGTCTGAGGGATTTGGAGAGATGGGCCTGAGGGATTTGGAGAGATGGGACTGAGGGATTTGGGCAGATGTGGCTGAGGGATTTGGAGAGATGGGATTGAGGGATTTGGAGAGATGGGCCTGAGGGATTTGGAGAGATGGGACTGAGGGATTTGGGCAGATGGGACTGAGGGATTTGGAGAGATGGGACTGAGGGATTTGGAGAGATGGGACTGAGGGATTTGGAGAGATGGGACTGATGGATTTGGAGAGATGGGGCTGAGGGATTTGGAGAGATGTGATTGAGGGATTTGGAGAGATGGGACTGAGGAATTTGGAGAGATGGTAATGAGGGATTTGGGCAGATGGGACTGAGGGATTTGGAGAGATGTGACTGAGGGAGTTGGAGAGATGGGACTGACGGGTTTGGGCAGATGGGACTGAGGGATTTGGAGAGATGGGACTGAGGGATTTGGAGAGTTGGGACTGAGGGATTTGGAGAGATGGGACTGAGGGATTTGGAGAGATGGGACTGAGTGATTTGGAGAGATGGGACTGAGGGATTTGGAGAGATGGGACTGAGGGATTTGGAGAGATGGGAGTGAGGGATTTGGGCAGATGGGACTGAGGGATTGGGAGAGATGGAACTGCGCTATTTGGAGAGATGGGACTGAGGGATTTGGAGAGATGGGACTGAGGGATTTGGGCAGATGGGACTGAGAGATTTGGAGAGATGGGACTGAGGGATTTGGAGAGATGGGACTGAGGAATTTGGAGAGATGGGACTGAGGAATTTGGGCAGATGGGACTGAGGGATTTGGAGAGATGGGATTGAGGGATTTGGGCAGATGGGACTGAGGGATTAGGAGAGATGGGACTGAGGGATTTGAAGAGATGGGACTGAGGGATTTGGAGAGATGGGACTGAGGGGTTTGGAGAGATGGGTCTGAGGGATTTGGAGAGATGGGACTGAGGGATTTGGAGAGATGGGACTGGGGGATTTGGAGAGATGGGACTGAGGAATTTGGAGAGATGGGACTGAGGGATTTGGAGAGATGGGTTGAGGAATTTGGAGAGATGGGACTAAGGAATTTGGCGAGATGGGACTGAGGGATTTGAAGAGATGGGACTGAGAGATTTGGAGAGATGTGGCTGAGGGATTTGGAGAGATGGGACTGAGGGATTTGGAGAGATGGGACTGAGGGATTTGGAGAGATGGGACTGAGGGATTTGGAGAGATGGGACTGAGGGATTTGGAGAGATGGGACTGAGAGATTTGGAGAGATGGGGCTGTGGGGTCTGGAGAGATGGGTCTGAGGGATTTGGAGAGATGGGACTGAGGGATTTGGAGAGATGGGGCTGTGGGGTCTGGAGAGATGGGTCTGAGGGATTTGGAGAGATGGGACTGAGGGATTTGGGCAGATGTGACTGAGGGATTTGGAAAGATCAGATTGTGAGATATTGAGAAAAGGGATTGTTGGATATGGAGAGAGGGAACTGAGAGATATGGAGGGAAATGATTGAGAAATATGGAGCGAAGGTATTGAGCACTATGGAGGGAAGTGGTTGCGGTATAGGCAGGGAACAGATTGAGAGACATTATTGAGTGCAGGCATATAGGGATATGGAACAAAAGGAATGAGGGAAATGGAGGGAAAGGATTGCCGCATATGGAGAATAGTGATTGAGGAAGAGGTAGGGAAATGATTATAGGATGTGGAGGGAAAGGATTGATGAATATGGAGGGAAGGGATTGCAGGATATGGAGAGAAGGGGTTGAGGGAGACAGAGATCGATGGTTGAGAGATATGGAGGAATTGGATTAAAGGACAGGGAGAGAAAGGATTCAGGGATATAGAGAGAATGAAAGGAGGGATATAGGTGGAACAGATTGAAAGGAATTGAGGGATGGTATTGAAAAACTTGGAGGGAATAGGTTGTGGGAGATATAGAGAAGGGAATAAGGGATATGGAGGGAAGGGATTGAGAGACATTTGGGAAAATGATTGAGGAGGGAAGAGATTAAGGGAAACAGAGAGAACATATTGAGGGATATGGAGATATGCAATTGAATGATGCAGACACATGGTATTGATGGATATTGAGGAAAGGGGTGGAGGAATATTGAGGGCAGGTTTGAGACGTACTTAGGGAAGATATTGAGTGAATGTATCAAGGTAAATGGAGGAAGGGATGGAGAGATGTTGAGGGAAGGGTTTGAGAGATATTTAGGAATGGTATTGAGGGATATTGAGATAAGGGATTGAAATATATTTGAGGAGTGAATTGAGGGATTAGGAAGAAAGGGGTTGAGTTATATTGAGGGAAGGGATTTGGAGAATTGAAGGGAGGAACTGAGGGAAATGGAGGGAAGGGCTTGAGGGATATTTGGAGAAAGTATTGGTTGATATGGAAGGAAGGGAGAGAGGGATATTGAGGGAATGAATTGCGGAGACAGAGAGAATAGGTTGTGAGAAATATGGAGGTAAGGGATTGAGGGCAATTGAGGAGAAGGATTATGGAAAATGAAGTGCTTGAGAGATATCTGGAGAAGGGATTGATATAGATGGAAGAGAGGAATATGAAGGGAAAGGATTGAGGAATATTCAGGGAAAGGTTTGAGAGATATGGAGGGAAAGGATTGAGGGATATGGAGAGACGGGATTGAACAATATGGGGGATGAGGTTGGGAGATATTTAGGGAAAGAATTGAGGGATAGGGAGCAATGGATTTGAGGGGTATGGAACAAAGGAATTGAGGGCTATGGAGAGAAATGATTCAGTGATACTGAGGGAAGGAATGATGGGATATGGAGGGAAGGGATTGAGAGATATTTAGGGAAGTATCTGATGGACATGTAGGAAAGGGTTTTAAAGATATTGAAGGAAGGGATTGAGAAATATGGTGGGGAGGGATTGAAAGTTATTGGAATTAGGTATTGGTTTCAATAAACCAGTTGTGTTTTACTTACCCATTAAAAGTCCTTAAATAAATAAATGGAATCGTACATATAAAAGTGTCACAGTTTGTTCGGTTAAACGTAATTTGTTTGGGCTGCACCTTTCTTCAGCAATAGTTTAATATTTTATCTTTCACAACTATTTAAACATCACCTTTCGTAAACATTTAGGGCTGGATTTTCCGCCCTGCCGCACTTCTGTTTCACCCCGCCGGCGGGATGCTCCATTACTCCGGCCACGCCGTCGGGAAACCCCCGGGCTGCCGGCAAAATGGAGCATCCCGCCGGCGGAGAATCCAGCCCTCAGAATATAAAGCAAAAAGGTTGATTCCATTTTGACATTTAAATTATGTTCAATGTTTAATTAACTGTGTATTGCAGAACACTGTAAAGTCTTGGTCGGATACTACAATAATCTGAATAATAATCAGCAAACAGTTGGTTCCGTTATTTTTAAATGTTGTTAATTGAGTTATGCTGAGTGTATTGCAACCTCTGGATATGTTCCTATGTTCCGTCTCATTAGTTCTACTGCTGGACACATTTACAGATGGGGGTGGGATTCTCTGTTAGCCGTTGCCGAAATCGGGAAAGGCAATTGGGCGGAGAATCGGTTCCGAAGGTAAAATCACGCCAGGTGGCGATTTGACGCCAAATCGCAATGCTCCAGCGCCTCGACAGTGGTGTCAATGCGTTCCGGAATGCACGGACAGTAAACACCATTTGCATATCATTAGCTGACCCGACCCGGTATTGTCTGGGACCTCCCCGATTCTCTGCCTCCGATGGGCTGAGTTCCCAATGGCACGGTTCACTTGTGCTTTATAAAAACTGTGAAACCGAAATATAGCCATGATTAGGAAGTGGGTAGTGGGGGAGGGGGGTCGGTGTAGGAGCATGAAAAGGCGGCATCATGCAAGGACACAACTCTAGGGGCACTGATAACGGCACCTCTGCCGTTCTTGCCGGCCCGGCACTCCACAAGCCCGGTGGTGATGGCAGCTCTGAGAGTCTGGGAGCAATGGAGGAAATGTAGGAGAATGGAGGGAGCATCGGTCTGGACCCCAATTTACAATAACCATTGGTTCGTACCGGAAAGACTGGATGGAGGGTTTCGGAGATGGCAGAGAGCAGGGATCAAGAGGATGGGAGATTTATTTATAGATGGGAGCTTCCCCTGTTTGTAGGATTTGGAGGAGAAATTTGAATTGCCAGCAGGGAATGGGTTTAGGTATCTGCAGGTACGGGATTTTTTGAGAAGGCAGGTTCCGACCTATCCGCTCCTGCCACCACCACGGGGGATACAGGGCAGGGTAGTTTCCAGAACGGGGGTGGGAGAGGGGAAGGTATCAAATATCTACCAAGAACTTATGGAGTCAGAGGAAACTCAGATAGAGGAGCTAAAGGGTAAGTGGGAAGATGATCAAGGGGGAGAGATAGAGGCGGGTTTGTGGGCGGATGCCTTAGGCAGAGTTAACACATCCTCATCATGTGCCAGGCTTAGCCTGATACAATTCAAAGTAGTCCACCGGGCACACATGACGGTGGCCCGGATGGGCAAGTTTTTTGGGGTAGAGGACAGGTGTGCGAGGTGCGCGGGAAGCCTAGCAAATCATGTCCACATGTTTTGGGCATGCCCGAAGCTTAGAGGGTTTTGGCAGGGCTTTGCTAAGGCAATGTCCACAGTACTCAAAACACGGGTGGTGCCGAGTCCAGAGGTGGCGATCTTTGGAGTGTCGGAAGAGCCGGGAGTCCAGGGGACGAAAGAGGCTGGCGTTTTGGCCGTTGCCTCCCTGGTAGCCCGGAGACGGATTCTGTTAATGTGGAGGGACTCGTAGCCCCCGAAATTAGAGACCTGGGTTAGTGACATGGCTGGGTTTCTCAGTCTCGAGAAAATAAAGTTCGCCCTAAGAGGGTCAATGTTGGGGTTCATCCGGAGGTGGCAGCCGTTCGTCAACTTTCTCGGAGAAAATTAAAATGTCGGCAGAGGCAGAAATCTAGAAGGCGGGGGGGGGGGGGGTGGTCAGGATATTGTTTCTTTGTTGGGGGCGTGAGAAACGTGTCAGGGATGGAAATGTCTTATATACTATGTTCATGTTGTTATTGTTATTATTATTAAAACTATAAATATCCTTATAAAATGTTTTTTAAAAACAAAATTTTGAAACCGGCATGGTGGCTGCTGAGGGAGGGAGAGGGGGTACGGAAAGTGTCCAACATCACCATAGTTTGCTGACAGTTGTGCCGCTTGCCGGGGGGCTTCTGCCAGTGTCGGGGGGAATAGTGGGGGTGGCCAGGAGATGGGCTGTAGGGTCAGGCTGGATGTACACGGAACACCATTGCTGCAGCCGGAAAGGCAGCCATGCAGCTGCGTACACCGCTAACAGCCCACTGATGCACGATCAATAACTACTAAAATGAGGTTGTAGCACAACTGAAGGCTTTAATAAGCTAGAAGTGTTCCCCAGCAGCTCAGGTACAGAATGAGGGCTGCTGGGACTGCACAGGTTCTTATACCCCGCCTATCGGGGCGGAGCTACCATACTCTATAGCCAATGGTAAAACCCCTAGGTTTAACCAATGGCACCTCAGCCTCTCAGGTACCGTAATACCTGATAATACCACATTCACCCCCTGTTAAAAAAGAGTCCGGCGGGGGTGGTGGTCAGCAACTACAAAATGTAACAACATAGTATAATCAGTTATGGAGGTACCGTGATACCTCCTTACAGTGTTCAGTGATTATTTACAAGCATGTCAGACATGTACATTCACTGCTTAATATTTACAGATCAGTTAAAATGTTGCAATCAGTCGGCCGGGTGCCCTGGTCGTCCTCTGTGATCGTCCGGTGGAGGCTCGGGCGTCTGCAACTCCGGGAGCGTGGCTTCGATCTCCATGGCAGCTTCGTCACCCCAGACAGCGCTGGTGGGAAAAACGGGAAGGGGGCGCCTGTAGTGGGCGTCGGTGGGTGGGAAGGCCTAGGCAGGGGCGGCGGGAGGACTGATCCTCCTGTAAGGTGCTGCGGTGGAGGGGAGGGTGGGACTGGTAGCTCAGATGTACGTGGGGTTCCGGTGGACGCCAGGTCCCATAGGGAGACCGTATCTTGTCGGCCGTCAGGGAACGCCATGTATTGGGGGTTAGCGTGTAGCAGATGGACTGTCTCGACCAACGGGTCCGACTTGTGCGCCCGTACGGTTTTTCGGAGCAGGATGGGTCTGGGTGTTGCCAGCCAAGTCGGGAGCGAGGTCCCAGAGGAGGACTTCCTGGGAAACACAAGGAGACATTTATGAGGTGTCTGATTGGTGGTCGTACAAAGCAGTGACCGGATGGAGTGGAGGGCCTCCTGGAGGACTTCTTGCCAGCGGGAGACTGGGAGGTTCCTGGACCGTAGGGCCAGTAGAACGGTCTTCCAGACTGTTCCGTTCTCCCTCTCGACCTGTCCGTTTCCCCGGGGGTTGTAACTGGTCATCCTGCTCGAGGCGATGCCCTTGCTGAGCAGGAATTGACGCAGTTCGTCGCTCATAAAGGAGGACCCCCTATCACTGTGTATGTAAGCGGGGAACCCGAACAGTGCAAAGATGCTCTGAAGGGCCTTGATGACGGTGGTTGCGGTCATGTCGGGGCAGGGGATGGCGAATGGGAACCAGGAGTACTCGTCAATCACGTTCAGGAAATACGTGTTGTGGTCAGTGGAGGGGAGGGGGCCTTTGAAGTCCATGCTGAGGCGTTAAAAGGGTCGGGAAGCCTTAATCAGGTGTGCTCTCTCTGGCCGGTAGAAGTGCAGTTTGCACTCCGCGCAGATTTGCCAGTCCCTGGTGGCCGTCCTGACCTCCTCGATGGAGTAGGGCAGGTTGCGGGTCTTAACGAAATGGAAAAAGCGAGTAACCCCCAGGTGGCAGAGGTCCTCGTGGAGGGCTCAGAGGCGGTCCACTTGTGCAGTGGCACATGTACCACGGGACAGGGTGTCAGAAGGCTCGTTTAGCTTCCCGGGACGGTACAAGATCTCGTAGTTGTAGGTGGAGAGTTCGATCCTCCACCTCAAGATCTTGTCGTTTTTTATCTTGCCCCACTGTGCATTATCGAACATGAATGCCACCGACCGTTGGTCAGTGAGGAGAGTGAATCTCCTGCCGGCCGGGTAATGCCTCCAATGTCGCACAGCTTCTACTATGGCCTGGGCCTCCTTCTCGACTGAGGAGTGGCGAATTTCTGAAGCATGGAGGGTACGGGAGAAGAAGGCCACAGGTCTGCCCGCTTGGTTGAGGGTGGCCGCCAGAGCTACGTCGGACCCATCGCTCTCAACCTGGAAGGGCAGGGACTCGTCAATGGCATGCATCGTGGCCTTTGCAATGTCTGCTTTGATGCGGCTGAAGGCCTGGCGGGCCTCTATCGACAGGGGGAAAGTTGTGGATTGGATCAGGGGACGGGCTTTGTCAGCATAGTTGGGGACCCACTGGACGAAGTAACTGAAAAACCCGAGGCAGCGCTTCAGGGCCTTGGGGCAGTGAGGTAGGGGGAACTCCATAAGGGGGCGCATGCGTTCAGGGTCGGGGCCTATAACTCCATTTCACACTACGTAGCTGAGGATGGCTAGGCGGTCGGTGCTAAACACGCATTTATCCTTATTGTACGTTAGGAGAAATTTTCGGAGGTTGGTGCCGTGGTCCTGCTGGTCGTGGCCGCATGTCATGGTGACATTATCGAGATACGGGAACATTGCCCGTAGACCGTACTGGTCAACCATTCGGTCCATCTCGCGCTGGAAGACAGAGACCCCGCTAGTGACACCGAAGAGAACCCTTAAGAAGTGATAGAGCCGCCCGTCTGCCTCGAAAGCAGTGTATTTGCGGTCACTAGTACGGAGGGGTAGCTGGTGGTAGGCGGACTTGAGGTCCACCGTGGAGAAGACCTTATAATGCGCGCTCCTGTTTACAAGGTCGGATATGCGGGGGAGAGGGTATGCGTCCAGCTGCGTAACCTGTTGATGGTCTGACTGTAGTCGATGACCATCCTATGCTTCTCCCTGGTCTTTACCACCACTACTTGAGCTCTCCAGGACTGTTGCTGGCTTCAATGATCCCTTCCCTCAGTAACCTTTGGACCTCTGACCTAATAAAGATCCAATCCTGGGCACTGTACCGTCTGCTCCTGGTGGCGATGGGTTTGCAATCCGGGGTGAGATTCGCAAACAGGGAAGGCGGATCGACCTTGAGGGTCGCGAGGCCGCAGACAGTAAGGGGGGGTATAGGGCCGCCAAATTGGAAGGTCAGACTTTGCAGGTTACACTGGAAGTCTAAACCCAGGAGTGTAGCCGCGCAGAGGTGGGGAAGAACATAAAGGCGGAAATTTTTGAATTCCCTTCCCTGGAATGTGAGGTTTGCTAAACAGAACCCCTTTATGTCTATAGAGTGAGAACCGGAGGCGAGGGAGATTCTTTGATTAACAGGGTGGATAAAGAGGGAACAGCACCTTACCGTGTCGGGGTGTATAAAGCTCTCCGTGCTCCCAGAGTCAATCAGGCAGGACGTCTCATGTCCGTTGATGAAGACGGTCGTCGTTGCTGCTGAGAGTGTTCGAGGTCGAGTTTGGTCCAGGGTCACCGAGGCCAGACGCAGTAGTTGTGGATTTCGTTCAGGCAGTGCATGGTCGTCCGAGCTGGGGTCCTGGGGCATCCAAGATGGCATCTCCCATTGGTCACACATGGTGGTCGGGGGTGAACAAAATGGCGGCGCCCCTCCATCCAGCGTGGTGTCCGAGGGACAAGATGGCGGCGCCCGGGGTCCACACGTGGGCCTGGGATATGGGGGTGGCGGCGACCGCTGGCTGCCCGGGGCCCCTGGAGAAGTTCACTATGGCGGTCCGGAGTCGCCGCTGGAGACCACGGCCACCGCTCGTGCCTGGCAGGCCCCCACAAAATGGCCCTTTTTGCTGCACCCCCTGCAGATGGATGTGCGAGCTGGGCAGCACTGGCGGGGGTGTTTTTCCTGCCCGCATAAGAAGCAGCGGGGTCTATCGGGGTTGGCGGGCCACCTTACAGTGCAGGCCTGCAGGGAAGCGGGGAAGGTCTCTGGGGCGGCCGCTGCGGGATTCCACGCTGCCCAGGGGGCCACCGTGCGGTCGGGCACGTAGGATTGGGCGTTCTTGGAGGCAACGTCCATGGACCCTGCAAGGGCCCGTGCCTCCCTAAGTCCCAGGGTGTATTTCTCTAAAAGACGCTGGCGGATTTCTGAAGAGCTCATACCTGCTACAAAGGCGTCCCGGACTAGGAGTTCCGTGTGCTCGCTCGTCGAAACTTGCGGGCAGCCACAGCTTCTGCCCAGCACCAATAGCGCGCGGTAGAATTCCTCCAACGATTCCCCGGGGTTTTGTCGTCTTGTTGCAAGCAGGTGACGAGGGTAGACCTGATTTACTGGGCGAATATAGTGTCCTTTTAAAAGTTCCATTGCTGCATCAAAAACTTACGCCTCCTCAATGAGGGTGTAGATCTCTGGGCTTACCCTTGAGTGCAAGGCGTGCAGTTTCTGCTCCCCCGAGGGTGCGCCTTCAGCTGTCTCCAGGTAGCCTTTAAAACATGCCAGCCAGTGCTTAAGGATCGCCGCTGAGTTTGTCGCGTGGGGACTGAGTTGCAGACACTCCGGCTTGATTTGGAGGTTCATCCTTTCTACTTAAACCTAGCTTATTAAATTGATGCACGATCAATAACTACTAAAACGAGGTTGTGGCACAACTGAAGCCTTTAATAAGCCAGAAGTGTTCCCCAGCAACTCAGGTACAGAATGAGGGCTGCTGGGACGGTACGGGTTCTTATACCCCGCCTATCAGGACAGAGCTACCATACTCTACAGCCAATGGTAAAACCCCTAGGTTTAACCAATGGCACGTCAGCCTCTCAGGTTCCATAATACCTGATAACACCACGCCCACTTTGAACTTAGGGCCTTGGGTCCTATAGATGTCCCTCCAGGCTACCCCCCTGGGTGCCCTCTGGCCCCAGCCGACCCATCAGCTGTATCGGCACGCTCCAGCACAACCAGTGCCATCGTGTTGGCTGGGATAAGTGTGTGTGGGGATTGTAATGTGTGTGCGCGGCAGCAGCGTGTCAGCCTCACGAGTGTCAATCACAAACCCGGTGAGGGTTTTTCATTGGAATCAATTTTCATCCACGCAGCACTGGTGTTCGCCCCTTAATAGTAACGGAATCCATGCAGGCGTGGTGCCAGTTTTTCTGTCGTAAAATTCCACGAATTCTGCGTTGGCGTCAACACTTAGTCTCAGAAACGGAGAATCCCGCCCAGGATTTTTTACACTTAAAACCTTTAGAAGATGGGCAGGGAGCTGTGTAGTGAGAGCTGCTGCCTGCCAGCATGAATCTCTTTTATTTGCAATGATGTTGTCATGATATTCAAGTGAACATCACAGCACATACACACATACATAATGATAGACAGAGCAACGGACCAATTAATACACAGTACAAAACAAGAAACACCCCACTCCTGGTACCATGAAGTGTTGGGTGCTCTGAGATACAGACGAACCAACACGGTTGCAATTGGTACAACGCAGTTTTATTCCTTTAAACTATTTATATAACAAATTTGGTACTCAGCACGTGGTGACTGTGTGAGTGTCTGGCTTTGAGGTCCTTGCCCGGTGCCGTCTCCTGATGGACTGCCGAGGAAGTGTCGTGTTTCTTGTTTTGTACTATGTATTAATTGATCTGTTGCTCTGTCTATCATTATGTATGTGTGTATGTGCTGTGATGTTCACTGGAATGGCAGCACGGTAGCATTGTGGATGGCACAATTGCTTCACAGCTCCAGGGTCCCATGTTCGATTCCGGCTTGGGTCACTGTCTGTGCGGAGTCTGCACATCCTCCCCATGTATGCGTGGGTTTCCTCCGGGTGCTCTGGGTTCCTCCCACAGTCCAAAGATGTGCAGGTTAGGTGGATTGGCCATGATAAATTGCCCTTAGTGTCCGAATATGCCCTTAGTGTTGGGTGGGGTTACTGGGTTATGGGGATAGGGTGGCGGTGTTGACCTTGGGTAGGGTGCTCTTTCCAAGAGCCGGTGCAGACTCGATGGGCCGAATGACCTCCTCCTGCACTGTAAATTCTATGATAAATTCTATGATCATGACAGATGCGTCTTAAACGTTAGCCACTTCGACCAGGTTATACTGAAACTTGTTTGCCCAGGTGCCTTTATTCATGAAGGGAACAAAGGACAAGAGTGAGTTTGTGGTTCACCCCGATTTTATTGCTGAATCTTGTTATCCAAACTGTATTGACAAAAACAACTCTTCATCGTTAATCAAATATATCAACACAATATTGTCTGTCTGAGACTCTGATACTACCCGTGCAGTTGAGCTTGGCCAGCCTGTCCCACCGAGTCCGACTCCTCGTTGAGCTCTGCTAATTCCGATGACCTTGTCTCTGAACTCAGGGTCTTTTTTGCGAAGGTTGATCTTGCACACCCTCTTCCATCATCGCCACGACTTCTCTAAGTGGTCGAGTCATCACTCGAGGTGGACTCTTCACGCGGATTGAGTCTCCGCTGGCGGTGGTCTCCAGATGTCTCTTCTTATGTCCCCTCCCTTCTCTCTTTCACGCCCTTCTGGAACGTCCTCTGGCTTCCAGCGAATTTAGTTACGTGGGTGGGGGGATGGAGTCGCACCACCCAATGGTATTGCCAATTCCATATGTGGAAGATGCCAGAAGCCCGCTAGGGGTCAGTCCTCAGGTGCACAGAGTGCACATGGCCCTTTCCATATAACTGAGGTGCCGGTGAGTCGGGCCGATACTGGCAAATACACAAAATAATGTCCATATTTGGTCAAGTTCAAGCACCTCCAGTCCCAGCTTCCAGGAGAAGTCCAGACTTGCCCTTGCTCGCCTCTGACCAGTGCCTGTGTTTACTAGGCCTGTCCGAATTCCCAGAAGGTCTGGCTGCTCAAGCTGTTTAATTTGGATGGTCCAATTCGATACCTGGCCTAGCTTTTCAGGCTGCTGGCCACTTGGCCAAAGGGGTTTATGTGATTCCGAGGCCTGGTTTTTAATACAGAGATGGGTGAGTGTTAAAAGTGACAGATGGGACCCGATTCAAGGATTCCTATCCTATCCCTGCCACTGGCTATTTTTAGCAGTGTGGGTGAGGGTGTGGGCAGAAATTCAGCCCTTCCTTATTCTGTTGTGAAGAGGGGCAATTCAGATCCCCTGATATTTTCACGGACTCAGGCTTATTGTATTAGGTGACTTGGTGCATGTTACGTGACAAGTAAGTTCAAACGGTGTTGCCAACTTCACATATCATAATGTAATGTTGATTAATAGGTTAATTATGTTCTTAATACTGTGATTTCTGTCAGGGCTTTGATTAGAAATGATAAGTGACCATTAGATTAACCAGTATTATGAAATTGGAAGAGTCTGATTAGAGTACATTATTCATTGGATAAAGTACATTTCGGCATTGAACAGTGTTGAAATTCAGATTTTACTGGTCAATTGCGCCCTTCATTTCGATCTCTTCATGGATTGACAGGCCAGCCATCCATTCAGTTCTTAAAGTGTTACTTCTATATATCTAATGTATTCATCACGAGAGGTTTTGTTGATGAAGGATAAGTGGGCATTTGGGGAATATGGGGAAGAGAATTATGCAGGCATGGGGTAATATGGAAGGGGCATAGGTGGGGGTGAGCATGTAGGTGCCGAACTCTCCCATACAGGACTGGGCCAATATCCCATTGAAACGCGGCGGGCCTTCTAATCTTCCCGCCTTGGTATCCACCCACCTCCGTTATTGCCTTGGGTCTCATGTGTAAAATAGCAGATCTGACTCCAGAGTGTCCTGACTACTCCATCATGAAAATAGCGTGGGTGGGAATCGCTGGGCAGGAGGCAGGACTATCACGTCGGGACATGGCCCGACTCACAATACCCGCCACAAAGATGAAATTCCGGGCACAAGCCTATTTTCAAATGGAGATTTTTGTTCATTTTCAGGAGTTTGGGTGTCGCTGACAAGGCACAGCTATTACTGCCCATCAAAGTGGGCATAAACTTCGACAAAGCCAATTACAAAGCTTTGAGGTGGGGGACTCGCCACAGAACTGTCAGAGAAGCTCCAAACCCCAAAAAGGAACAACGTTTCAATACCTGCAGCTGTGAGAACTTCTCTGCAAGAGACCAAGACATCCTCCCAGTTAGCTGGACACACCTTCCAAACCCCAACTATTGTAGAACCCATTTCACTTTTTCCAGGGCCAAAACCTCCAGCAGATCCCCGCCACACCGAGGCACAGGGTGGAGAAGCTGACCTCCAACCCAACAAGACCCCCCCAGCGAGCAATCAGTGATGCGAAGGCTAAAACATCTGCCCCCGCACCCGGCTGCAGCTCCGGCAATTTCATTACCTCAAATATGGCTTCCAGGGGGCCGTGCACCCAAAATGGTGCTGAGCACCATTCTTTAAAACCTTTACAGCTTCAGACATGCCCAAAACATATGGTTCACAGGGCCCCTTCCACATCGCTCACAGACATCCTCCACCCCATCAAACAGCCGGCTCATCCTTGATTTTATAAGGTGCGCCCTCCACACTATCTTCAGCTGTATCAGCCCAGCCTCGCAAACGGGTTTGAGGCGTTCACCCTCCACACCACCTCACAGCACTACCCCTCTGCCAGCGCCGTCCCCAACTCTTCTTTCCACTTCACCTTAATTCCCGCCATGGACACCCCATCCTCCTCCAAAATCCTCCCATAAATCACCGAGTGACCCCCTCCTTTCTCCAATCCCCCCCCCCCCCACCGCCTTCCCCCACGCTGACAGCACCGCCTCCAACAACGATGAGGCCAGCACTATGGGAATATCGGAAAGACCTTCCTCAAAAAGTCCTGCATATACCTAAAACTTTTGCCCTGCACCTGCCCAATCTTCTCGCTCAGCTCCTCCAAACTCGCAATCGCCCTTCCAGAAACAAATCCTTAATGTCTTTGATCCCCTTGTGATCATATGCATAAAGCAGTAATGTACATAATGTTGTGCACGACCTCCGATCACTAGGTGGCAGTGTTAACCCATCACTTGACTCTGGTTCTGGTAGTTGGGAGTAGGTCTTGCGATTGAAGGCGCTGTCGTGCAATGTCAGCACACATATCAATGATATGAGATCAAATAGTTTTCAGAATCTCTAATGATAAAGTGTGCCAGTGGCTTCTGCGGGAAACAGACCTGCAACTTGAAAGTGAAATTCAAATATGTCACGCCAGTGAGCTGGCTGCGAAGCAGCTCAACACACTGAATCTACGACATTTTGGCGCAAAGGCAGAAGAGGTAGCAGACACCATTAGTATGTTGACGCAGCTGAATAAGAAACGTGGTCCCAGTGCAGGCGGCCATTTTGAGCGGCCAATCGATCCTCCATTTTATGTTCGCGATGTGGCAAGCGGCATTTACTACGGCAATGCCCTGCATATGTAAAAAACATGTGCTACTTGCAATGGAAGAAATCATTTTGCAACCCAGTTTTATTCAATAAGAAGGCCTGAACAGACAAAGAATCTCAGAGCTATTGATGAAGTGTGCCTAGAGGACACATTCATTGTGTACATAATCTCCAGCGAAGACAAGGAGATTCAAGTCACACCAAATAACAATGTTTTTGTACAAATCTGCTGCAGTAGTGGATTGAAGACAGAGAATCATGAGGATAAATGGACAGTGCCATTAAAGATAAATGGTACAGTGATAACAGTCAAGCCCGACGACACTGGTGCACGGACCAACCTTATCAACCTTTCCAAGGTAAAAAAGCTACGGGTTGCACCAAAAATAGTTACCAGAACAGTATTGCTAACAGATTATAATGGTAACAAAATCTCATTGTAAGGAGCTTGTTAGCTTGAGACTGAGATAAAGAATAAAACGCACAAGTTGAAATTCTGTGTGGTGGTTGTCATAATATACATCTATGTATACAATGGCGTGCAGACAGGCAGTGATTGACACACAGGATGACCAGTAAGCACACACAACAGAGCAGCCAATCACCAGACAGGACACGACCACTATAAAGCCAGAGGGCACCAGTTTTCCTGCCCTCTCGGGACCCAGCCTCTGAGACAGTCAGAGCTTGTGAGCTAGCCAGTGCCTATACCATGTGGTAGCTCAGTTAGTCTGGTCAGGCTAGTATCAGGTCTCCAGTCAAGTCAACATAGTGTCAACCCACAGTTGAACATGTATAATAGTTTGGATGTTGAATAAAATCGTGTTGCATTTTATCAAGTGTTGGAGGTCTGTCTCTCTCTACACTGCATCAAGTGCAGTTCACCTCGACCCAGCCTACCCAACACATCATGGTACCAGCTGAGTGATGCTGAAAACTTGAAGGACCTACCTTGAGTGAATCAGCGCTGACCAGCAAAGAGCCATCCGGTGACATGGAAAACACCTGCCCTCCTCCGCAGTTCCGCATCGTCAGCAACCTCGGAGCAAATTGGAGGATCTTCAAACAAAAGTTCCAACTCTATCTCGAAGCCACCGATCTTGAGGATGCATCGGACGCCAGGAAAATCGCACTATTACTCTCCACAGCCGGGAACCACGCCATCCACATCTACAACTTCCTTACGTTCGCTGAAGACGAAGACAAGACAAAATTTAAAACAGTCCTACTGAAGTTCGACAGCCACTGCGACATTGAAGTGAATGAGAGTTTTGAACGGTACGTTTTCCAGCAGAGGCTTCAGGGTAAGGATGAACCTTTTCAATCCTTTCTGACCCATCTCCGCATCCTCGCGCAGTCATGTAACTATGACTCGACCACTGATTCCATGATCCGGGATCAGATCGTTTTCGGGGTCCACTCCGATTCCCTTTCGCCAGCAGCTCCTGAAAGTCAAGCAGCTCACCCTCACCATCGCCATCGAAACGTGTGCTCTCCACGAACATGCTAACAATCGGTACTCCCACATCAGGGCGGCAGAAACGGCAAAGCTAACCTCCCACGAGGCGGAACGGGTGCAGGCCATCGCACAAATGTAGGGCCTAAGCATCGACGAGAGTGGCCATTCCGCGTGCTTTTCCCGGGCCCCTGAGTATGCGCGTCACGACCGAGGGGACGGTGAGACCAATGACCAGACTGCGCAGGTGTGTACGTCGTTCGACCACACTGCGCATGCGCGATGGCGCACGGAACGCGCTGATGTTGGTGTCATGACGTGTCCAAATTGTGGCTCTGCCCATTTAAAGCAGCAATGTCCGGCAAAATCACAACAGTGTCTACCGTGTGGCAAGCTTGGCCACTACGCAGCCCTTTACAGATCTGCTCCACTGCCCAGCATCCAGCGATTCCAGCCACGGCGCAGAAGCATCCGTTCAATACAGCAGGCCATGCCAGACTCCGACCCCGACAGCCCAACAGTTCCTGAAGCTGCGTGCCTCAAATCTCCTTACTAGTTGGGCATTATTACGAAGCATGCGCTGCCTTGATCCAAGACAGCGACGCGCCTCCCGATCCTCAGCATAGATCCCGACGATGAGTGGTGTGCTGTCCTCACAGTCAACAAGGCTCGCATCCGGTTCAAACTGGACACCGCCGCATCGGCAAACCTCATCTCCAAATCCGATCTCGACACCATCAGCGTCAGACCAAGCATTCTTCCACCGGCCTGTCGGCTCCTTGACTACAATGGCAATGCCATAGCTGCCAATGGCTCATGCCAACTTGGAGTTTCCAATAAGTTATTTAAAGTGACACTGCGATTTGAGATCGTGGGACCTGACAGAGCCTCGGTGCTCGGGCCTGCAAACTCCTGAACTTGGTTCAGCGAGTCCACACCATCTCATCCTCACAGGCGACGGCCTCACCTGATGAGAACTTCCAGGCAGAAATTGATGACAGCATCACGCATTACCACAGCGTGTTCGACGGAATGGGCACACACCGGTACAAAATCCTGCTCAAACCGAACGCCACGCCACCCTTGTGATCCATGCACCACGTCGGGTGCCGGCACCCCTCAAGGACCGCCTCAAACAGCAGTTACAGGTCCTCCAGGACCAGGGCATCATGTCAAAGGTCACAGAACCCACGGACTGGGTCAGCTCCATGGTCTGCATCAAGAAGCCGTCAGGGGAGCTTCGAATCTGCATCGACCCCAAGGATTTAAACCGCAACATCATGAGGGAACATTACCCGATACCAAACGAGAAGAGTTGACCAGCGAGATGGCTCATGCCAAACTCTTTATGAAGCTGGACGCCTCCAAGGGGTTCTGGCAAATACAGCTGGATACATCCAGTCGCAAGCTGGGCACATTCAATACCCCGTTCGGTCGCTACTGCTACAACCAGATGCCTTTTGGCATCATCTATGCCTCAGAGGTATTTCACCGCATCATGGAACAGATGATGGAGGGTATCGAGGGGGTGCGTGTGTATGTTGACGATGTCATAATCTGGTCCACAACTCCTCAAGAACACATCGATCACCTCCATGAGCATGATCTCCGACTCAACAGAGCTAAGTGCTCGTTCGGTCAAGCAGAAATAAAATTCCTTGGTGACCATATCGCGCAGCAAGGCATGCGGCCAGATGCTGACAAGGTCTCGGCGATCAACGCCATGAAAATCCCAGAGGATAAGAAGGCGGTCCTCCACTTTCTAGGGATGGTCAACTTCCTCGGGAAGTTCATTCCCAACATGGCGGCATACACCAAAGCCCTCCGCCATCTCGCCAAAAGTCGACGGAATTCCAGTGGCTGCCCGCTCATTAGAACGAATGGCGTGAGCTGAGGGCAAAACTCACCACAGCCCCGGTTCTGGCGTTCTTCGACACTACCAAAGAGACCAAAATATCCACTGACACGAGCCAGGACGGTATTGGGGCGCTGCTCCTCCAACGGGATGACTCCTCCTCATGGGCCCCAGTTGCGAATGCCTCCAGAGCCATGATGCCCACTGAGCAACGGTACGCTCAGATTGAGAAGGAATGCCTGGGCCTCCTAACGGGAATCGACAAATTTCACGACTATGTGTATGGCCTCCCAAAATTCACGGTTGAGACGGACCACGGGCCACGAGTCCACATAATCCAGAAGGATTTGAATGACATGACACCTCAGTTACAACGAATCCTTCTCAAGCTACGCCGCTATGATTTTGAACTTGTCTACATGCCAGGCAAAGAACTCATTGTTGCAGATGCCCTTTCCAGGTCTATCACCACACTGTGTGAACAAACTGACTTTGTCTGCCAAATCGATGCGCAGGTACAATAGTGTGCCTCCAACCTTCCGGCCACTGATGAGAGGGTCATCCAAATTCGTGAAGAAATGGCCAAGGATCCTCTGCTACAGCGTGTGATGCAGCACCTCACAACTGGCTGGCAGAAGGGACAGTCCCCAGTTTTACAACGTCAAGGACCACCTGATGGTGGTGGACGGCATCCTCATGAAGCTCGATAGGATTGTGATTCCGCAGAGCATGCGAGCTATGGTGCTCGGCCAACTCCATGAGGGTCACCTGGGGGTCGAGAAATGTTGACGCAGAGCTCGAGAGGCAGTCTATTGGCCGGGCATCAGCCAGGACGTTGCCAACACGGTCCTCAACTGCCCCTCATGTCAGAAATTTCAGCCAGCTCAACCCAAAGAAACTCTGCAGCAACATGAGATAGTGACATCCCCATGGTCCAAAGTTGGTGTCGCCCTTTTCCACGCCAAGGGGCGTGACTATGTCCTCTTGGTCGACTACTTCTCCAATTACCCTGAAGTTGTGAAACTGTCCAATCTCACGTCGAAGGTGGTGATTAAAGCATGCAAAGAAACGTTTGCCAGGCATGGGATGCCGCTCACGGTGATGAGTGACAACGGTCCTTGTTTTTACAGCCAGGAATGGTCTGATTTTGCCTGCCTATACAACTTTCGTCACGTAACCTCCAGCCCCCACTACCTGCAGTCAAACGGGAAGGCCGAAAAAGGGTCCATATCGTCAAGAGATTACTATGCAAGGCTGCAGACTCAGGCTCCGACTTCAACCTGGCGCTGCTGGCATACAGAGCATCCCCGCTGTCCACTGGGTTGTCTCCCACGCAGATGCTCATGAACCGCACGCTGCGAACCACGGTTCCAGCCATCCATGTTCCAGACCTTGACCACCTCACAGTCATACAAAAGATGCAGCAGTCTCGGGCCCAACAGAAATCAGCATACGACGCTCATGCCACGGATCTCCCCGAGCTGGTCCCAACTGATCGTGTTTCTGTGCAGTTGCCTGACGGCGGCTGGTCCGCCACAGCTGTGGTGGTCAAGCAAGTGGCCCCGAGATCGTTCCTCGTCCGCATGGTTGATGGCTCCTTCCTACGACGCAACAGGCAGGCGCTGCGCAGAGTTCCACGCCCGCCACCTAACCATGATGTCCTGCCTCACACAATGCTTCCTCCGGACGTGCCCTATCACAAGGCCACCGATCTACCAGCAATACTGTCGACCCCTGCGACAACCGCATTGGCGGCGGTCCCGCCTATCCAAGTGCAGGCGGCCCTTGATCCACCCTTGAGGCGGTCAACCAGAATTCGTCGCCCGCCGCAGAGACTAAACTTATAGACTGAACTTTTGCACAACTGTGTTACCTTATCATTTTGACCTCTGTAAATATCGTTGTTACCATTTCATCTGCCCTATATCAGCACCATCGACACCGTCCTGTGTACATAAGGTCATTTTAGCACATTCTGTATATAGTCACGCACATAGACACATCCACACGCACATGCACCTTAATATTTATTATCTCAACACAAACAATATAGAGGAAAAAAAATGGCAGGGGGAGATGTCATAATATACATCTATGTATACAATAGAGTGCAGACAGGCAGTGATTGACACACAGGATGACCAGTAAGCACACACAACAGAGCAGCCAATCACCAGACAGGACATGACCACTATAAAGCCAGAGGACACCAGTTTTCCCGCTCTCTCGGGACCCAGCCTCTGAGACAGTCAGAGCTCGTGAGCTAGCCAGTGCCTACACCATGTGGTAGCTAAATTAGTCTGGTCAGGCTAGTGTCATGTCTCCAGTCAAGTCAGCATAGTGTTTACCCACAGTTGAACATGTATAATAGTTTGGATATTGAATCAAATCGTGTTGCATTTTGTCAAGTGTTGGAGGTCTGTCTCTCGCTACACTGCATCAAATGCAGTTCACCCCGACCCAGCCTACCCAACAGATCAATGGTGGCAGACCGCGAGTCTTTAATTGGAGTGGAAGCATGTGAGGGGTTGCAGTTAGTCCGACGGGTCTACAGTGCAGACAGTGCTGCAACAGGCCCTCATCCCTCAGGAGACTCCATACTGAATGGTTTCTCTGAAATTTTCCAAGGTTTTGGTACATTGCCATACACCTACAAGATTCAATTAAGGGAAGATGCACAGCCTGTGATTCATGTGCCCAAGCGTGCGTTGGCGCCATTAAGGGACAAACTAAAGGCAGAGCTCGAGAGAATGACTGATTTGCGGGTCATCAAGCATATTGAGACTGGGTTAATTCCATGGTCTGTGTAAAGAAGTGCAATGGGGACTTAAGCATCTGCACGGATCCGAAGGATGTGAATCTCAATATCAAAAGGGAACACTACCCTATACCAAAGAGGGAGGAGATAATGTATGAAATGGGAGAAGCAACCTGCTTCAGCAAACTGGACGCATCACAAGGCAACGGAAACTGGATAAAGAAAGCACTAAATTGTGCACCTTCAACACACACTTTGGGAGGTATTGTTTTTTAAGAATGCCATTTGGCATCATCTCGGCCTCAGAGATCTTTCATCGTGCTGTGTTGAGGGAATTCCAGGGGTCCGGGTGTACATGGATGACATTATCATTTGAGGGTCGACAAAGGAAGAGCATGATAAACAGCATCTCAGGGTCCGAAAAAGTATTTTTTTAAACTGTCTCAAGTTGAACATGGCGAAATGTCAAGTCGGGGTGCATAACATCACCTTCTTGGCAGACACACTGTCCGCACAAGATGTTCATAGAATCATAGAACTTACAGTGCAGAAGTAGGCCATTCGGCCCATCAGGCTTGCATCAGCCCTTGGAAAGATCTGCCTACTTAAGCCCACACCTCCACCCTATCGACGTAACCCTGTAACCCTAACTCACCTTTTTGGACACTAAAGGCAATTTAGCATGGCCAATCCACCTAACCTGCACATCTTTGGACTGTGGGAGGAAACCGGAGCGCCCGGAGGCAACCCATGCAGGGAGAACGTGAAGACTCTGCACAGACAGTGACCCAAGCCGGGAATCGAACCTGGGACTGTGGAGCTGTGAAGCAACAGTGCTAACCACTGTGCTACCGTGCCACCCGCATCAGCTCTATCAGGCCAAGATAAGGGCAATTCTGCAGGTGCCAAGCCCTACGGATTAAAAAGGCATTTTAAGAATTGCCGGGCAGGATCAATTTTGGTGAGGCCACGCTTGGAGTATTATGTGCAGTTTTGGGTCCTTATCTGAGGAAGGATGTTCTTGCTATGGAGGGAATACAGCAAAGGTTAACAGGCTGGTTCCTGGGATGGCGGGACTGTCATATGAGGAGAGACTAAATCGGTTAGGATTATATTCATTGGAGTTTAGAAGAGTGAGGGGGATCTCATTGAAACGTATAAAATTCTAACAGGATTAGACAGGGTAGATTCAGAATTAGTGAGCAGAGTTCTGTGATCCTGAGGCTAAGTATTGACGCCATCAGAAACGCCGTCGCGTTTCTCGACGGCGTTTCCGGCGGCGTCAACACTTAGCCTCAGAATCAGCAATTCTGGCCCCTGCAGGGGGCCAGCACGGGTGAACCGCTCCAGTTGCTGATCCCGGCGTGAACCGGGCGCCGTGGGATCCGTGCATGCGCAGTGGGACCGGCGCCAACGCGCGCATGCGCAATGGCTACCTTCAACGCGTCAGCCCCGACGCAACATGGCGCAGGGCTACAGGGGCCGGCGCGGAAGAAAGGAGGCCACCAGCCAGAGAGGCCGGCCCGCCGATCGGTGGGCCCCGATCGCGGGACAGGCCACATCAGAGACCCCCCCCCGGGGTCGGAACACCCCCCCCCCCCCCCCCCCCACAGGCCGCCCACCCGACTCATCCACGCCGAGCTCCCGCCGGCTGAGAGCAGGTGTGGACTGCGCCGGCGGGACTTGCCATTTTTACGATGGCTGCTCGGCCCATCCTGGGCTGTGAATGGCCAGGCCGGCTGCGTAGAGTGGCCCCCTACCGGCGTAGCGCCAACCACCCCGGCGCCAATGTCGACGATTCTCTGCTCTGCGCTGTTCGCGGAGATTCTCCGGCCCTTCCCCGGCCTGAGAGAATCCCGCCAATGTTCCTGATGGTGGGGGAGTCCAGAACTCGGGGTCATAGTTTGAGGATAAGGGGTAAACCTTTTACGATGGAGATGAAGAGAAATTTCTTCACCCAGAGAGTGGTGAATCTGTGGAATTCACTACCACAGAATGTAGTTGTGTAAGTTAAAGAAGGAATAACATACAGCTGTTGGGGTCAAGGGATCAAGGGACACGGGGGGTAGGCGAGTCAAGGTATTGAACTTGATGATCAGCCAACGAATGAATGACGGAGCAGTTTCTTAGGTCCGAATGGTCTCCTCCTGCTTCTATTTTCTGTGTATGTTTCTATGTATGTGAGAAACAGCTTTGTTTTCTTATCTCCTAAACTTTTATAAACTAATGAAAATAAACACCATTTTTACTTAAGTGCTTCTGATTTTTTTCTCTGAAGTTGCCAGCAGTGGTGTCCTGGAGACTGACATTCAATTTCTAGAAACTCCAGGATAAGTTTGGAGGGTTGTCAACTGATCTCTCATATCAAATTCATCTCCCTGCTATTTTAACCCTGGATTTGACCCACTTCAGATAAACCACAGCTGAGCATCTGTCCACCCCATGTCCTGTACTCCCAATATCTGGAATTTCCGTGCGATTTCCACGACAGGAGGTGAATGGGATTCTCTGCAAAATGGGTGGAAATGTACCCTTACACTGTTTCTGCGGGATTTCAGTCAAGTTTATGACTGAAGTTCAAGGGGAGGCATGGTGGTTAACACTGTTGCCTCACAGTGCCAGGGATTCGAGTTCACTTCCGACCTTGAGTGACTGTGTGGAGTTTGCACTTTCTCCCCATGTATGTGTGGGTTTCCTCTGGGTACTCTGGTTTCCTCCCACAGTCCAAAGATGTGTAGGTCAGGTGAAGTGGCCATGCTAAATTGCCCCTTAATGTCCTCAAGGTTAGGTGGGGTTATGGGGCTCGGGCGGGGCGGGGGCATGGGTCTAGGTTAGGGTGCTCTTTCGGAGGGTCGGTGCAGATTCAATGGGCCAAACAGCCTCCTTCTGCACTGTAGGGATTCGATGATTCTCTGAGAACGCTTTCTTAAGGACACTACCTGGCAATTGAAAAATAAAATGAAAATCGCTTATTGTCACAAGAAGGCTTCAAATGAAGTTATTGTGAAAAGCCCCTAGTCGCCACATTCCGGCGCCTGTTCGGGGAGGCTGGTACTGCAATTTAACCATACTGCTGGCCTACCTTGGTCTGCTTAAGCCAGCTATTTAGCCCTGTGCTAAACCAGCAATTGTCCATGGTACAGCAGCCAGCCACCACCACCAGAGGGTGCAACATCACTAAACATCTGCTGTGAAGAAACTGCAAATTGTTACTAAAATGCAATGCTCGTTTGACAGGCTTAACAAATATTTATACTCTTTCTTCCAACTAAGAAGGGAAGAGAAAAATTTGTTGTTGATATTAATTTATACACATTTGTAAGGGTCTCTGCAACACTGTGGATATCTCATTGTGAAGGGATCAGTGATTATTGTTTTTAAACAGTTTCGGGAAGATGATTCTCCCCTACCCGGTGGGGCGGGGGGTCCCGGCGGGATGGAGTGGCGTGAACCACTCCGGCGCGGGCCACATCGAAGGTGCGGATTCCTCCGCAACTTTAGGGGCCAAGCCCGCACCTGTAGGGGCTCGGCCCGCCCCGGAGAGGTTGGCGCCCCCGCCGGCTGGCGTGGAAGGCCTTTGGCGCCACGCCAGCCGGGGCCGAAGGGACTCCGCCGGCCGGCGGGGGTCCGCACAGAGTCTCGCTGTATGCGGACGATCTGCTTTTGTATGTTTCAGATCCGATGGAGAGGATGGAAGAAATTATGGGAATTTTAGGGAAATTCGGCCGGTTTTCAGGGTCTAAGCTTAATTTGGGGAAGAGCGAGATGTTTGTGATCCAGGCGAGGGGCCGGAGAGACGACTGGGGGAACTGCCATTTAGAGTGGTAGGGGACAGTTTCAGGTACCTAGGTATCCAAGTGGCGAGGTGTTGGGATCGGCTACATAAATTGAACTTGGCCCGGTTGGTGGATCAGATGAAAGATGATTTCCGGAGATGAGATGGGCTCCCGTTGTCTCTGGCGGGCAGAGTTCAAACGGTGGAAATGACGGTCTTCCAGAGATTCCTATTTGTTTTCCAATGTCTCCCCATCTTCAGCCCGCAGCCCTTTTTTAAGCGGGTCAATAAAGTTATAGCGGGCTTTGTATGGTGGGGGGGGGGGGCAAGTCCCCGCGAGTGGGGAAATGCTGGAGCGGAGTCGGGGAGAGGGAGGGCTGGTGTTGCCGAACTTTAGCAATTATTACTGGGCGGCTACATAGCCGTGATTAGGAAGTGGCTGGTGGGGGGGGCAGTTATGGGTGTGTATGGGGGTGGCTTCTTGTAGGGGCACAAGTCTGGGGGCGCTGGTAATTGCGCCTCTGCCGTTCCCGCCGGCGCGGTACTCCACCAGCCCTGTGGTGGTGGCGGCCTTGAGAGTCCGGGGGCAATGGAGGAGACATGTGGGAGCAGTGGGAACATCAGTCTAGTCCCCAATCTGTGATAATCACCGATTTGCCCCGGGGAGGATGGACGGGGGGTTCCGAATTTGGCGGAGAGTGGGGATTGAGAGGATGGGGGACTTGTTTATAGAGGGGAGCTTTCCGTGTATGAGGGCGCTGGAGGAGACGTTTGCATTGGCGGGGGGAAATGAATTTCGGTAGCTGCAGGTGTGGGACTTTCTGCGTAGACAGGTACCAACCTTCCCACTCCTGCCGCTAAGGGGGATTCAGGATAGGGTGGTTTCTAGAGGATGGTTAGGAGAGGGGAGCGTTTCGGACATATATCAGGAGCTTATGGGATCAGAGGAGACACAGACCAAGGAGCTGAACCGAAAGTGGGAGGAGGAGCTGGGGGGAGAGATAGAGGATGGCCTTTGGGCGAACGCGTTGAGCAGAGTCAACGCGACCGCAACATGTGCCAGGCTCAGCCTGATTCAATTCTAGGTCGTGCACCGGGCTCACATGACAGTGGCCAGGATAAGCAGATTCTTTGGGGTGGGGGATAGGTGCGCAAAATGTGCGGGAGGACCAGCGAACCATATCCACATGTTCTGGGCATGTCCAAAGCTGAGGGGATTTTGGCAGGGGTTTGCTGACGTCATGTCCACGGTATTAAATACAAGGGTGGCATTGAGTCCAGAGGTAGCGATTTGTGGGGTGTCGCAGGATCCGGAAATCCAGGAGGGGAAAGAGGCAGATGTTCTGGCCTTTGCTTCCCTGGTAGCCCGGAGGCGGATATTACTAGCATGGAGGGACTCAAAGCCCCCGAAGTCGGAGACCTGGCTATCGGACATGGCTGGCTTTCTCTGCCAGGAGAAAATTAAGTTCGCTATGAGAGGGCCATTGTTAGGGTTCGCCCGGAGGTGGCAACCATTCATCGATTTCTTCGCAGAGAATTACCCATAAGCAGAAAGGGGGGGGGGTAGGTTAGCATAGATTAGGGGGTTAAGTTATGGTGGGACCTGTGGGAGAGGGAGGCGGTATTTGCACTGTGTTTATATTTTTATGTACATTGTTCATATTGCTGCTGTTACAATGCCAAAAATATACCTCAATAAAATGTTTATTAAAAAAAAAAAAATCATGTTCCGCGCTGGGGTTGTTGATCTGAGAGAGAACAGCAGATGGAGCACCTCCTGCATAAGGGAGGAAAAAATGAAGAGAGGGTTCCAATAGCTCCCCAATGACCACCGTGTGTGACCCTACTGAATGAAATTGTCCCCCACTATCTAATAGATTTTCATTGATTTCTAGATTTACACGTAAAGATTAGTGACTTGAACCAAGTATAAACATTAAAATCGACTCTGCTAGGAACTCCGCAAAGTTTTAATTACAGGGAGGCGCGGGCTGTATTCTCTGGAATTTAAAATGCTGAGCCAGCATTTATTGCCCATCCCTAATTGCCCTTGAACTGAGTGGCTTGCGAGGCCTTTCAGAAGGCAGTTAAAACTAACACATAAGCCAGGGAAGCATAACAGGTTTCCTTCCTTAAAGGGCATTAGTGAACCAGATGGGTTCTTCATGACAATTGTTTCATTAGGCTTTTAAATCCAGATTTTAACTGAATTCAAATTGCATCATCTGCTCTGGTGGGACTTGAACCCAGATCCCCTGGGTCTCTGGGTTACCAGTCCAGTGGCAATACCACTACATCCCCACCTAGGGATAATCTGGCCGGTGTGCTCATGACATTAAGGAAAGCAGATAGGGTCGATAAAGAGAAATTATTTCCACTGGATTGGGAATCAAAGACAAGGGTCATAGTTGAAAGATCCGAGCCAAATCCTTCAGGTAACTTAGAAAACATTTTACACGCAAAGATTTTCAAAACTCTCTTCCACAATTGGCAATTAATGCTGGATTGATAGTTTGTTTTAAATCTGAGATTGATCGATTTTCGTTAACCAAAAGTACCAAAGGATAACAGGGAAACAGCCAGGTGTACAGAGTCAGGTCACAGATAAGCCATGATCTCTTTGAGTGGAGGAACAGGTTCAAGGGGTTAAAGTGCGATTCCTGTTCCTACGCATCTATTCTATAATACCTTATTAAGTCCTAAAGAGCTTCATAACCAATGGGCTTCATTTTTGAGGATAAGTCACTGCAGTTTTGGAAGCCAATCAGATAAGCAATTGCTGCATAACAAGATCAAGTGTAAAGAAAATGAGATGAATGGCCAGCTGATTGGTTTTAGAACATAGAACATAGAAAATACAGCACACAACAGGCCCTTCGGCCCACGATGTTGTGCCGAACCTTTGTCCTAGATTAATCATAGATTATCATTGAATTTACAGTGCAGAAGGAGGCCATTCGGCCCTTTGAGTCTGCACCGGCTCTTGGAAAGAGCACCCTACCCAAGGTCAACACCTCCACCCAACACCAAGGGCAATTTGGACATTAAGGGCAATTTATCATTGGCCAATTCACCTAACCCGCACATCTTTGGACTGTGGGAGGAAACCGGAGCACCCGGAGGAAACCCACGCAGACACGGGGAGGACGTGCAGACTCCGCACAGACAGTGACCCAAGCCGGAATCGAACCTGGGACCCTGGAGCTGTGAAGCAATTGTGCTATCCACAATGCTACCGTGCTGCCCTTAAGAACAAATAAATCTACACTATATCATTTTACCTTAATCCATGTAACTATCCAATAGCTGCTTGAAGGTCCCTAATGTTTCAGACTCAACTACTTCCACAGGCAGTGCATTCCATGCCCCCACTACTCTCTGGGTAAAGAACCTACCTCTGATATCCCTCCTATATCTTCCACCTTTCACCTTAAATTTATGTCCCCTTGTAATGGTTTGTTCCACCCGGGGAAAAAGTCTCTGACTGTCTACTCTATCTATTCCCCTGATCATCTTATAAACCTCTATCAAGTCGCCCCGCATCCTTCTCCGTTCTAATGAGAAAAGGCTTAGCACCCTCAACCTTTCCTCGTAAGACCTACTCTTCATTCCAGGCAACATCCTGGTAAATCTTCTTTGCACCTTTTCCAAAGCTTCCACATCCTTCCTAAAATGAGGCGACCAAAACTGTACACAATACTCCAAATGTGGCCTTACCAAAGTTTTGTACAGCTGCATCATCACCTCACGGCTCTTAAATTCAATCCCTCTGTTAATGAACGCGAGCACACCATAGGCCTTCTTCACAGCTCTATCCACTTGAGTGGCAACTTTCAAAGATGTATGAACATAGACCCCAAGATCTCTCTGCTCCTCCACATTGCCAAGAACTCTACCGTTAACCCTGTATTCCGCATTCATATTTGTCCTTCCAAAATGGACAACCTCACACTTTTCAGGGTTAAACTCCATCTGCCACTTCTCAGCCCAGCTCTGCATCCTATCTATGTCTCTTTGCAGCCGACAACAGCCCTCCTTACTATCCACAACTCCACCAATCTTCGTATCGTCTGCAAATTTACTGACCCACCCTTCAACTCCCTCATCCAAGTCATTAATGAAAATCACAAACAGCAGAGGACCCAGAACTGATCCCTGCGGTACGCCACTGGTAACTGGGCTCCAGGCTGAATATTTGCCATCCACCACCACTCTCTGACTTCTATCGGTTAGCCAGTTCGTTATCCAACTGGCCAAATTTCCCACTACCCCATGCCTCCTTACTTTCTGCATAAGCCTACCATGGGGAACTTTATCAAATGCCTTACTAAAATCCATGTACACTACATCCACTGCTTTACCTTCATCCACATGCTTGGTCACCTCCTCAAAGAATTCAATAAGATTTGTAAGGCAAGACCTACCCCTCACAAATCCGTGCTGACTATCCCTAATCAAGCAGTGTCTTTCCAGATGCTCAGAAATCCTATCCTTCAGTACCCTTTCCATTACTTTGTCTACCACCGAAGTAAGACTAACTGGCCTGTAATTCCCAGGGTTATCCCTAGTCCCTTTTTTGAACAGGGGCACGACATTCACCACTCTCCAATCCCCTGGTACCACCCCTGTTGACAGTGAGGACGAAAAGATCATTGCCAACGGCTCTGCAATTTCATCTCTTGCTTCCCATAGAATCCTTGGATATATCCCGTCAGGCCCGGGGGACTTGTCTATCCTCAAGTTTTTCAAAATGCCCAACACATCTTCCTTCCTAACAAGTATTTCCTCGAGCTTACCAATCTGTTTCACACTGTCCTCTCCAACAATATTGCCCCTCTCATTTGTAAATACAGAAGAAAAGTACTCGTTCAAGACCTCTCCTATCTCTTCAGACTCAATACACAATCTCCCGCTACTGTCCATGATCGGACCTACCCTCGCTCTAGTCATTCTCATATTTCTCACATATGTGTAAAAGGTCTTGGGGTTTTCCTTGATCCTACCCGCCAAAGATTGTTCATGCCCTCTCTTAGCTCTCCTAATCCCTTTCTTCAGTTCCCTCCTGGCTTTCTTGTATCCCTCCAATGCCCTGTCTGAACCTTGTTTCCTCAGCCTTACATACGTCACCTTTTTCCTCTTAACAGGACATTCAACCTCTCTTGTCACTTGACCATCTCTTCCCTGCCTGACAGGGACATACATATCAAGGACACGTAGCACCTGTTCCTTGAACAAGTTCCACATTTCACTTGTGTCCTTCCCTACCAGCCTATGTTCCCAACTTATGCACTTCAATTCTTGTCTGACAACATCGCATTTACCCTTCCCCCAATTGTAAACCTTGCCCTGTTGCACGTACCTATCCCTCTCCATTACTAAAGTGAAAGTCACAGAATTGTGGTCACTATCTCCAAAATGCTCCCCCACTAACAAATCTATCACTTGCTCATTACCCAGTACTAAATCCAATATTGCCCCTCCTCTGGTCGGACAATCTACATACTGTGTTAGAAAAGCTTCCTGGACACACTGCACAAACACCACCCCATCCAAACTATTTGATCTAAAGAGCTTCCACTCAATATTTGGGAAGTTAAAGTCGCCCATGACTACTACCCTGTGACTTCTGCACCTTTCCAAAATCTGTTTCCCAATCTGTTCCTCCACATCTCTGCTACTATTGGGGGGCCTATAGAAAACTCCTAACAAGGTGACTGCTCCTTTCCTATTTCTGACTTCAACCCATACTACCTCAATAGGGTGATACTCCTCGAACTGCCTTTCTGCAGCTGTTATACTATCTCTAATTAATAATGCCACCCCCCCACCTCTTTTACCACCCTCCCTAATCTTATTGAAACATCTATAACCAGGGACCTCCAACAACCATTTCTGCCCCTCTTCTATCCAAGTTTCCGTGATGGCCACCACATCGTAGTCCCAAGTACCGATCCATGCCTTAAGTTCACCCACCTTATTCCTGATGCTTCTTGCGTTGAAGTATACACACTTCTCCGTGCCTGCAAGTACTCTCCTTTGTCAGTGTTCCCTTCCCCACTGCCTCATTACACGCTTTGGCGTCCTGAATATCGGCTACCTTAGTTTTCTGGTGCTATTGCTCGAGAAGGAACATTGGCCGGATCAATAGTCTTCTAATAGAGTCCTGCAATCTTTTACTTTCACTGTTTAATATCAGTTTCATATCTAACCATCTGTAGGATGCCCTCTCTTACAATGCAGCATTCCCTGTGTTTATTGCCCATCCATAATTGCTCTTCACCTGAGTGGCTTGCTAAGGCATTTCAGAGGGCAGTTAAGAGTCAGGCACATTATTGTGGATCCTTCCGCAAAGGGCATTCGTGAACCAGATGCGTTTTTACAACAATGGTTTCACGGTCATCGTTAGACTTTTATTTCCAGCGTTTTATTCAAATTTCCCTATCCACCGTGGTGGAATTTGAACTTGAATTTGAACTGCCAGAGCAATAATCCAGGTCTCTGGAATACTAATCCAGTGCCAATACCACTATGATGCTGCCTCCCTTGTGTAAGACACAAGTTAGGGCCTCATCTGGAGACTGTATCCAGCTCTGGGCACCATTCTTGAGGATGCATGTGAAGGCATTGGAGAGAGTGCAGAGGAGATTCAGGGATAAACTAACTAGTTATGAGGATAGATTGGAGAGGTTGGGACTGTTTTCTTTGGAGAAAAGCCTGAGAGGAGACTTGATAGATTGATTCAAGATCCTGAGGGATAAGGACAGGGTAAACAGTGAGAAACTGTTTCACTCTTGGTAGTACATCAAGAACTAGAGGGCACAGATTCAAGATAATGTGCGAAAGGAGTAAACGTGGTGTGAAAAAGCATTTTTTCATTCAGAGGATGATTGGAATCTCGAATGAACATCCCGAGAGGGTGGTGGAGACAGGTTTGATCAAGGTATTCAAAAGGGAATTGGACAGCTATCTGAAAAGAAATATTGTACACACTATAAAGAAAAGGCAGGGGAATGGATTTCGGTAGAATACTCTTTCAGAGAGCCAGTGCAGATTCAATGGGCTGAATGGCCTCTTTAGTCATAGTCATAGTGGTTTACAGAAAAGTCCTTTCAGCCCATGTGCCAGTCAAAAACAACCACCTAAGTATTCTAATCCCAATTTCCAGCACTTGGCCTACTGCCTAGTATGCCTTGCCATCACAAATGCACATCTAAATACTTCTTAAATGTCTTCTTAAATACTTCTTAAAGGGTCTCTGTCTCCACCACCCTTTCAGGCGGAAGTTCCAGACTCTCACCACCCTCTAAGTGAAAATACTTTTCCTCTTATCACTTCTAAACCTCCTGCCCCTTACCTTAAATCTCTTCCCCCCGGTCATTGATCCCTCCGCCAAGGGGAAAAGTTTCTTCTTGTCTACTTTATCAATGCCCCTCATAGATCTCAATTATATCCCCTATCAGTCTCGTCTGCTCCAGGGAAAACAACCCCAATCGCTCTTCATAACCAAAACTCT
Source organism: Scyliorhinus torazame (assembly GCF_047496885.1). NCBI lineage: Eukaryota > Metazoa > Chordata > Chondrichthyes > Carcharhiniformes > Scyliorhinidae > Scyliorhinus > Scyliorhinus torazame. The sequence continues at coordinate 108,379,555 of NC_092716.1, forward strand.
CCAGCCCAGGCAACATCCTGGTAAATCTCCTCTGCACCTTTTCCAGTGCTATCACATCCCTCCTATAATGTGGATTCCAGAACTGCACACCATTCTCTCATAATAATCTGTATTATTGTCACAAGTAGGCTTACAGACAGTGACCCAAGCTAGGAAACAAACCCAGGTCTCTGGCACTGTGAAGCAACAGTGCCAACCACTGTGCTTCCATGCAGCTATGGCCGAACCAGCATTTTATACAATTCCTGCATAACCTACATGCTATTAAGCTCTATGCCTCGGTTAATAAAGGCATGTATCTATATGGCTTCTTAACCACTTTATCCACCTGCTCTGCTGCCTTAAGGGACTGGTGTATATGCACACCAATGTTTCTCTGATCCTCGGTGCTCCCAGGGTCCTGCCGTTTATCATGTATTCCCTTGCCTTGTTTGTTCTGCCCAAGTGCATCACCTCACACCTATCCAGATTGCATTTTATTTGCCACAGATTGGCCCATCTGACCAATCCTGTAATCGAAGGCTATCCTCCTCATTATTTACCACCCCATCAATTTTCATATCAGTCACAGACTTATTCATCAACACTCCTACATTCAATTATAATCATTTATATAAACCACAAACAACAAGAGCCCAACACTGATCCCTGCGGAATCCCACTGGACACAGACTTCCAGTCAAAAAAACACCCTTCGACCATCGCCCTCTGCTTCCTGCCACTCAGCCAATTCTGGATCTGCACCTTAAAAATTCTGTGATTCTGTGAAGAGTGCTATGACGAAGCAGAACTGGCCGTTCAGGTGGCTGATCCCTGTGTAACTGTACCTATCCAAAGTCAATGATACACTACAAGCTGCGGTGGTCCAGTCATCTCATCAAAGGTAAAAGAAAAAGCTGTCAATCGAAGCCACTACCCCAGGCAGAGACTCATCCGCTGATCTATGTTCAGTGACAGGCACCTGAAGCTGAGTGGGGTTCTGAATTTTGTGGAGAGGTCCTGAGAGAGCACAGCCTCTCCCACAACGGGCATCTGAGACCTTTGTGTTTTATTTATAAATCGATCAACTGAGCTGATCGCAGCTACACATAGAATACAAGCCCACACACTGCACCTGACTGCCTCTAAATTTAATTCAGAGGTTTAGACAGCGTAGCATGAAACCATCCCTACAGCCTTCCTTCAACAAGAGATTTATTAATTCATTAAACTATTTCAACACCAGAAGGTTTAAATTGGAGGCCTTGTTGGATTTCTTGCATTGAGATTTCTCTCCTGATCTGTGGTTTGAACCCTGTCAGAGCTATCCATTATCAAAAAAGCTAATGGAATGCCAGACTTTATATCTAGGAGGATTGGAATATAAAGACACAGAGGTTATGCTGCAGCTAGACAAAACACTGGTTAGGCCCCACTTGGAGTACTGTGAGCAGTTCTGTGCACCACACCTTAGGAAGGATATATTGGCCTCGGAGGTTTACAAAACTGATGCCGGTCTACAGGGGTTAAGTTGTGAGGAGAGATTACACAAATTAGACTTGTTTTCACCAGAATTTAGAAGGTTATGGGGTGATCTGATCAAAGTCTTAAAGATATTAACAGGGAAAGACAGGTTACATAAAGATAATCTATTTCCACTGGTTGGAGATTCTAAAACTAGGGGACATAGTCTAAAATTTAGGGCTAGACCATTCAAGAGAGATGTGAGAAAGAAATTCTTTACTCAAAGGGCGGTAGAGGTTTGGAACTCTCTCCCACAAACAGCTGTTGAAGCTAGAAAAGTTGCTAATTTAAAATCTGAGATAACATTTTGTTAAGCAAAGATATTAAGGGATCTAGGCCAAAGGTAGGTATATGGAGCTAGGCCACAGATCAGCCATGATCTCATTAAATGGTGGGACAGGTTTGAGGTGCTGCATGGCCTACTCCTGCTCCTATGTTCCTATCGAAGCAGAAGATAACTACATGTAGCACCGTCAATATGACGCGAGGGAGGTTGAGGTAATGTCAATTGAAGGCTTTATTAAGCAGAACTTTATCCCCAGCAGCGTGGTTACAGAATGCAGCTGCTGAGGGAAATGGAGGGAAAAACTGGGTTCTTATACCGGCATTTCTGGGTGGAGTCCAGTAGGTGGCAGATCCTATCAGGACCTGACATCCCTCCACCAATAGCCAGTCGACACGTGGTGTACCGTATTACCCCTAATACATACCACCACACTACACTTGCTGAATGCCTTCAGGCAGAAGGCAGAGAGTGGGAGTATAGGGTAGTTATTCGGAGCAGTAGAGGGTGTCTGCGTAGGTTTCCTACGGGTGCTCCGGTTTCCTCCCACAGTCCAAGGATGTGCAGCTTAGATGGATTGACCATGCTAAATTGCCCTTTAGTGTGCAAAGATGTGTAGGTTAGGTGGATTAGCTATAATCAATACAAGGTGTTATGGGGATACGGCAGGGGAGTGGGCCTAGGTTAGGTGCTCTTTCAGGGGGTAAATGCAGACTTAATGGGTTGAATGGCCTACTTCTGCACTGTAGGGATTCCATGAATAAACCAACCATGACGTGAAACATGTACCTGACCTTGGTTAGACCAGACTTCGTGCATCTCATGCAGTTCTAGTTGCAATCTTTTCAAAAGGATATGGAGGCACTGGAGAGGGTGCAGAAAAGATTTACAAGGATGATACCAGAAATATACATATCATATACACATATATATGCATATCAGGAAAGGATTGACAGGCTGGGTCTGTTCCCTCTTGAGAAAGGGAGGCTGAGGCATGACCTAATAGAGGTCTTTCAAATCTCTTTTGAAAGAGAGAATGGTTCCTTTTGTGGGGTGGAGCATAACTGAGGACGTCAATATAAGATAGGCCCTGAGAAATCCAATGGGGAATTCAGGAGAAATTTCTTTAGTCAGAGTGGTGAGAGTGTGGAATCCGCTACCACGGGGAGTGGTTGAAGTGAATAATATAGACGCATTTAAGGCCAAACTAGATAAACGTATAAGGGAGAAAGGAATAGGTGGTTATGACGGTGGATTGAGATGAAGGATGTGAGCAGGCTTGAGAATTCATACCAGCATAAAGTCTTTGTGCGCCACAATTTATTAAGCGTGTCTGTTCCCCAGCAGCCCGATAGTAAACTGGCATGCGGGGGAAGGCACCGGCTTCTTATACTTCGCCTTCAGGGCGGAGTATGAGGTCAACGGCCAACCAGGACCCGGGATCTGTCAGCCAATGACATTAGGGCTTCCAGTCCCACATGACCCCCAATACATACTACCACAAAGATAGGCCCTGAGAAATCCAATGGGGAATTCAGGAGAAATTTCTTTAGTCAGAGTGGTGAGAGTGTGGAATCCGCTACCACGGGGAGTGGTTGAAGTGAATAATATAGACGCATTTAAGGCCAAACTAGATAAACGTATAAGGGAGAAAGGAATAGGTGGTTATGACGGTGGATTGAGATGAAGGATGTGAGCAGGCTTGAGAATTCATACCAGCATTGACCCATTAGGCTGAATGGTCTGTTTCAGTTCCGTATATCCTAAGTAAACCTACCTCTTGGCTCTGAGGAGCACACTTCTGTGCAAATTGTTTCCAGTTCATTCTAAAGATATTTGATGCCCATGATTCAATATGTGACATCGATCTCAGCCAGCAGCGAATCAGAGAGAGCAGCTTTTCTCCTCCCCTTCTAATGGACTGCCTCCCTGCACCTCATAGTGTCAGAGAGGTGGTCAAGGGAGCAGCTTACCCGTGCAGCCGGCTTGAGCTACAGAATATAGTTTTGAAACTTGGATTAAATCACGCTGCCTTTCTGTCCTCACAAGAGGAACCCCGTGACCTTTCCTGAGCGTTAGCAGGCAGCATGCTACACAATGGTTCTCAGGAATGATTGTTCCCAGTCCCCGTGAGCCCTGCCCTTGGCAATATTCGCAAGAAACCACAGCCCCACTAAGAGCATGTCCAATTGAATAGTGCCCATTGTAGTGTTGAGCCGTGTAGACCATTGACGTCGCTGGCTCAATATGTTCTGAGTTAGCGGTAGGGACCATAACAAATGGGTACAGCCATCCAGTCAGCCGGGGTTCCTGGTCCCCATCATTACCGAGCAACCTGCTCTGGAGAGTGCACCATGCCAGCCTCAGGTTGCACCGGGCCCAAACTCAATTGCCACTCAATGCCCACTCTACCGTAAGGGGTCAAGATGTTGCTCACAGCATCACCTTTTTGTTTTTATAAATGTCGAGTACCCAATTCATTTTTTCCAATTAAGGGGCAATTTAGCGTGGCCAATCCACCTAGCCTGCTCATCTTTGGGTTGTGCGGGCAAAACCCACGCAAACACGGGGAGAATGTGCAAACTCCACACGGACAGTGACCCAGAGCCGGGATCGAACCTGGGACTTCAGCGCCGTGAGGCAGCAGTGCTAACCACTGCGACACCGTGCTGCCCCAGCATCACCTTCTTAAGGCCGGCGCTGCGCACATCCTGATCATGAGTTTTAAGCAGGATTAAATTATTTATCAAGGTAACTACTTGCTCTGAATACACCATCTTCAGAAAAAGACAGCACACAGCTTAAACCCCAGAAAAATCATGGCTGTTTCGTGCTTCTTTTCTTTTGAAGATAAGCATCAAATTATACAGCTCCACATGCTTGTCCTCTGGTTGATACAGTCCATAATTAAGTTGCAAAAAATTCAATCAGTGTCGCCCTGAGCATTTAAATTACTTTCAACTAGCGCTACACATGATCTGACCAGTAACAGAGAAACTGCTGATGTTTGTATTTTCACAGTAATTGGCTACACTCACCCTTTGTACTGATAAGGCACCTTGAAATGGGATTAGAACTTGGCAAGGAATGGGGAGGAAATAACATTAGAATGAAATAAATTGCAGATATTTTTCCCTGACCGTGCAAATCGGTAATGGCAAGAGGTGGAGCTCATCCCCACCCACCATCACGACCCAATTTTGACTATTTTTTCACCAATGGCTCAATGTCCAATAAAGATTCTGTTCGCTCGTGCTGGGGGAATGGGACTGTTTCCATTCCAGGCACCCATTGTCAGCTGCAAGCACCTCCAGGATAGGCAGAGCATTGTTAGATGCAGGATAAATCTTCCTCTGCACTGCTCCAGAAATGCGCCCAATGTCAGTGGTCTCTGAGATAGGGCTGAAGAATACTGAGAGCAGGTCAAGAATGATAGAAGGATTATTGGGAGGGCAGGGGGGGTTTGGTGCTTGTTAAAAAGGTCAAGGGTGAGAAATGGAAGGTCAAGGGTCACTAGCTCTGGGTCAAGAATGATTGGGGGGGAAGAAGCAGAACAATGTTGGGAGGGTCCACGGAAGATGGGAGGAAGCCCGAGAGTGGCAGAGAGAGGGTGGAGGCGGAGGTGGGCTACAGCACAGTGTGTGAGCCCATCGCCATGGCTGCCAAGTTTGAGCTCACAGGAGTTCAGGCTGTTGCAGGAGGCGTTCTGGGTGTGGCCTATGGGTGGACCTTGCATTCTCATTGGTCAAGTCAGCTGCTGTCGGAATGGAAACCATGTAGAGGTATTCATATCTTTGTCTGCCTTCTTCACTCAGTTCACTTTGTGGATTTGCATTCCGTCTCTTACATAGAGTCATATTACATCCAATATTTTTGCAGCCTCAGTTGGAGGAGAGGATTCACTAGAGGATTGGCCCTAGGTCATACTCACACAACAGCATAGGCCACAAGGCCATCATCACAAATTGAAGTGGAGGGAGATCAGGAGGAAGGCAACCAGGCCTGTCACCATTGCTGAAGGTTTCTGGTGCATCAGCATGTGTTCAGAGTGCGCACCAACTACTTTCAGATGTCTGAGAGGCAATGTCAGTGATGGCTAAGACTTTCTTGGGAGGTGGTCATTTAAGTGTGCGCGTTCCTTCAATAAGAACTGCAGCCCTGTGATGTTGCAGGGAACCCCATGCCAAACATCCTAAAGGTGTCAAACTTCTATGCCAGCAGTTAATTATTGGGCTCCATGAGTGACATGCGTGGAATTTCTGAGGCTGCAACACATAGATGTATAAGGGAGGTGACTAATTTCTCATTCAGTAGGACCGGTAAATTATTCCATCACAACCGATGCTGAAAACCAGGCCACAAGAGCAGTTGGCTTCTTGGCAATTTTGTGTTTCCCACAAGTACATGGTGTAATTGACTGCAATCATATGGCTATTAAAGCTCCCTGGGAACAGCCAGTTGATCTGTCAATTGGAAAAGGTTTACCTTTCTTAACATTCAAGTTGTCATGTGTTCATTGCCTCGGGAGATCTCACGGCTCATACACTTCACGAGTCTCCCAGCTTCCACAGCTTTTTGAGGTCCCTGACCAAGTGCACGATTGGATCCTGGGTGACACGAGCTACACCGAGGACATGGTTCATGATACCAGTGTGCCAGCCCCACAGAGGAGCGTTAACAATGAAGCACGTGAATCGACCAGGGCAATCATAGAGCAGACCATACGAATGCTCATAATGTATTTCTTCTGCCTTGAGTGCTCCGGGGGAACTTTGAAAATGTACTAAAGAGGGCGCCCAGGAACGTTGTGGTCTGCTGTGTATTTCACAACATTACAAGGCAAAGAGGGGATTGCCATGTGACAACATGGAAGACCTCAAATGGCGATGACAGAGAGGAATATGAGGAAGAGCACAGAAATATTGCTGCACCTCTCCAAGAAATCAGAGCCATGGAGAGACAGGCCAAGGCTGTCAGGGATAACTTCATCTTGTTTTGCCCAGGAATGAGCCTCCTACATGACCAGAAGTACATAGCCTGCAAACCATTACCTGCTCTGAATGTGTGCTACCCTCTGCCACCCTCCGTCTGGAGCTACCTCCCTATCCATATCCTCTACCAGTCAGAAGGCCAAGGGGAGCGGACACTTATCATGCAGTAAGTAACGATATGACAGTCCCAAAGGATACAGACTTCGCACTGGGGCATGAATCACTGAAGCTCTTGTGAGCTGTCTTTCTGCCCCTTGCTCACATTGACAGCGCCGTGACTGCATGACCTTTTACACTCGAATGTAACCTCCGCCAATCTCCTTGGTGCATCCTTTATGGGATTACCAATAGATGCTGCCTGTACAGTCTTGTCTGATTGCTTTGAGAATACACACACATTACCGTCCAACAAAGTCTGGCCTCAAACACACTACCACATTGTTACCTACACAAGTGAGATGTGTTCTTCATTCAGTAACAAGTTCTGATCATGAGGTATGGCAGTGCAATACACCCTATTATTGAGCACATCCCAAAAAATGTACATGATGCACAATGTAATATGAAATAATACTGTCTCAACACTCGTGTCACCATTGAGTTCTAATCATGCCTTAATTTTTCACTTACATCTACAACGCCTTGGTGCAACCCCAACATCAGCAGCTGATGCTAAGGAAGATTGCTGAAATGCCCCATTGTGTGCAAGGCAGGGGGGGATATCCTCTGGTGGTTCCAGGCCTTGAGGCCCCAGTCTGCTGGGGAACTCCAGAAAAGGTGTTCGGGCATCCTCCTCAACCTTGCCTAGTGGAGGGTCTCGGGTCACTAGTAGAGGGGTGAAGAAGCAACCACCCACCCTGAGAGTACCCTGAGTGGATGCCCCCAGGAATAGCTGGCTGACACTCCTCCTCCCTCTCAGTGTGCAATGGCACCCCCCCCCCCTCCTAGCCCAGAAAGGACACCTGGAGGGAGGTCCAAGTGACTCGCTCCCCTCTCACCAAGCCACTGCTGTCCTGAGTCCATGGATAGAGCCTTGGAATGCTGATCCTCACGCGTATGAGTCTCCATAGTGGTCACCAACCTCTCCATGCATGCACTCACAAGAGACAAGGCAGAACTCAAAGCTTTTATGGCCACCTCCATCGTCTGTTCAAGATTCCACATAGTCTCTGGCAACTCCAGCAGATTTGCCCCTGCCTGTCTCTGCATCTCCAGCAAGCTTCCTGGGGCTGAGACCAGAGGCCATCATCAGCCAAGGCCTAATCCCCACATTGCTACCATGGCCAGGGGCCTTGGTTGACACAGCCTCCCTCAGCTGCTGAGACGTGACCACCAGCATGTGCCACTGATTCTCTCCATAATCCCCCAAAATCTGCGTGAGTGTCACTGAACTGGTGGAGGATGAGAGGAGAGGTAAATGAAGGTGTATCCTCCAAAGTTGTTGACCTTTCTAAACCTGTTCGTAATATGTATTAAAACGGGCAGCACGGTAGCCTTGTGGATAGCACAATTGCTTCACAGCTCCAGGGTCCCAGGTTCGATTCCGGCTTGGGTCACTGTCTGTGTCGAGTCTGCACATCCTCCCCGTGTGTGCGTGGGTTTCCTCCGGGTGCTCCGGTTTCCTCCCACAGTCCAAAGATGTGCAGGTTAGGTGGATCGGCCATGTTAAATTGCCCTTCGTGTCCAAAATTGCCCTTAGTGTTGGGTGGGGTTACTGGGTTATGGGGATAGGGTGGAGGTGTTGACTTTAGGTAGCGTGCTCTTTCCAAGAGCCGGTGCAGACTCGATGGGCCGAATGGCCTCCTTCTGCATTGTAAATTCTATGTATAAATGATTTGGAGGAAAATGTAACTGGTCTGATTAGTAAGTTTGCGGATGACACAAAGATTGGTGGAGTTGGGGATAGTGAAGAGGATTGAGAGAGGATACAGCAGGATATACATCGATTGGAGACTTGGGCAGAGAAATGGCAGATGGAGTTTAATTCGGAAAAATGTGAGGTAATGCATTTTAGAAGGTCTAATACAGGTACGAATTATACAGTAAATGGCAAAACCCTTATTGACAGGCAGAGAGCTCTGGGAGTACAGGTCCACATATCACTGAAAGTGGCAACCAAGGTGGATGGATAAGGTAGTCAACAGGCATGCGGCATGCTTGCTTTAATCGGTCATGGCATTGGGTATAAAAATTGTCAAGTTATGCTGCAGCTGTACAGAATCTTAGTTAGGCCACATTTGGAATATTGCGTACAATTCTGGTTGCCACACTACTTTGGAGAGGGTACAGAAGAGGTTTGCCAGGATATTGCCTGGTCTGGAGGGTATTAGCTATGAGGAGACATTGGACAAACCCACATTGTATTCACTGGAACGACGGAGATTGGGGGGATGACCAGATAGAGGTTTACCAAATTATAATGGACAGAGGGATAGTCAGATGTTTTTTTCCCAGGTTTATGGGATGGGATTCTCCCAGCCCTGGGCCGGACCGGAGAATTCACACGACCGGGCCACGCCGCCCCGACACCGGCACACGATTCTCCGCAGAGCAGAGAATCAGTGCCATTGGCGCCGGAGTGGTTGGCGTGGCGCCGGTCGCGGGCCGCTCTACCCCCCCCCCCCCCCGCGCGATTATCTGGTCCGGATGGGCCGAGCGGCTGTAAGAAAAAATGCGAGTCCTGACGGCGCCGTTCTAACCTCCTCTGATCCGGCGGGAACTCGCCGTTGAAGGTTCGGGTGGCGGCCTGTTGGGGGGGGGGAGGGGGGGTCCGACCCCGGGGGGACCTCCGATGTGGCCTGGCCCACGATCGGAGCCCACCGATCGGCGGGCCGACTTCTCTGGCTGGGGGCCTCCGTTCCTATGCGCCGGCCCCGAGAGTCCTGCGCCATGTTGCGTTGGAGGCCACTTGAAGGAGGCCACTGCGCACGCACGTTTTGGCGCCGGCGCCACTTCGCATGCGCGGATCCCGCGGCGCACAGTTCACGCCTGGATCGGCAGCTGGAGCGGCGCGAACCGCTCCAGCGCCATGCTGGCCCCCTGTAGGGACCAGATTTAGTCCTGGCAGCGGCACGTTCACGCCGCCGTAAAAAAGCAACAGCGTTTACGACGTCGTGGACACTCTGCCGTGGGATCTGGTGTGAGGGAGAAAGATTAGAGGAGAGGCAAGTTTTTTACACAGAAGGTGGTGAACGCCTGGAACGCGCTGCCAGTGGAGGTGGTGGAAGCAGATACGAAAGCAGCATTTAAAAGTCATTTTGATGAATACATGAATAAGATGGGAATAGAGGGATACGGACCCAGAAGGTTTTAGTTTAGACAGGCATCATGATCGGCGCAGGCTTGGAAGGCCGAAGGGCCTGTTCCTGTGCTGTACTGTTCTTTGTTCTTTATCAGTCACCTGTATCCACTCTGGGCTTTGGTGTTCTTTGCCTATAGCGACTACCTGCAATGGAGAATAACGAAGGTATCAAGGAGAAGCTCAGTCTATCAGAAACCACAGTTTGATGCGTGTCTCGAATGTGCCAATGTCTCAAACACCAGGTTGGAGGCATTCTCACTGTGCGGAGTCTGCACATCCTCCCCGTGTCTGCGTGGGTTTCCTCCGGGTGCCCCGGTTTCCTCCCACAGTCCAAAGATGTGCAGGTTAGGTGGATTGGCCATGATAAATTGCCCTTAGTGTCCAAAATTGCCCTTAGTGTTGGGTGGGGTTACTGGGTTATGGGGATAGGGTGGAGGTGTTGACCTTGGGTGGGGTGCTCTTTCCAAGAGCCGGTGCAGACTCGATGGGCCGAATGGCCTCCTTCTGCACTGTAAATTCTATGATAATCTATGAAAAACTGCCTTACCACGCACAATCTTTACACACTGTGACCTCCTTCTGCCATATGATATTGATGTTGACCATACATTTCCCAGCCTGGAATCTCTTCCCCACTTGCAAAGTCTCTGTTTGATACCCTCATGAGAGGCACTTTGATATGATGTCACATTGCCTTGGAGGAGGTCGTTCATCCTTCTGCGACTCTGCACACAAGTTCATAGCTGGACCCAAAGCTGCCCACCTCATCTGGCCATCTTGGGGAGGGTCTCAAATTGCCTCCCCTGGGGAACAGTATCTCCTGTCATTCCCAGACTGCCCGGAGAGGAACCCGCAGGAAGGCATCACTAAACTGTGGGGCGGCTCTCTGTTGGTAAGCAGACATTCTGCTGAACTGGATGGAGTGATTTGCCAAATGAAAGGATGGGGGAGGGGGATGATGGAGGATAATTGATGGAAGGTGTCAAGGTAGTTGGAGGGATGACCTGAATTTTAGAGTCCTTTATGCCGGTGGGCTCTTCTGGTCCCGCCTATGGGAATGCGATTTCAATGGCTCGTTGGCCCTGCCGCAGGGAATCCTGCAGCTGGGAGACAGGTGTGGGGAGAGGTGAGGGGGGGGGGGGCTTTAAAATTCTGGCCAGTGAGCTTCTAAGAAAATATCTAAATGGCCCTGCATTTGGGGGATCTGTATTCAAATTCGGACTCCAGTTCTCCCTTCCTGCAGAGATCCTTGTAGAGTTGGGTCTTTCATAGCCCACTATGTCACGGTGGCACAGCGGTTAGCACTACTGTCTCACATTGCCAAGGACCCGGGTTTGATTCCGGCCTTGGGTGACTGCGTAGAGTCCGCACACTCTCCCCGTGTCTGCGTGGGTTTCCTCCGGAGCTCCAGTTTCCTCCCACAATCTAAAGGTGTGCAGGTTAGGCAGGGTTACGGGGATAGGGCGGGGGAGTGAGCCTCGGCCGGTGCTCTTTCGGACGATCAGTGCAGACTGGATGGGGCGAATGGCCTCCTTCTGCAACTTATCGATTCAATCTGACCTGAAAGTGAGTCAGCTGATGGGATGAGAAGACACTTCTTGCCTACCCTGCTGCGTAATCACGTGTGTAGCATGTGGCCACCACAGACACTTTGCATTGTAATTACATGCGTTGTGAATCCTGACTTGTGAGCACAAGAGCCATGAATTCCCCCCCCCCCCCCCCCCCCCCCGCCCCACATACACACACATCCTCCCACACCCTCCCGCCGCCCTGAAGAACTTCTCTCTTTCGCTCCAATTCTCCCCCCCCACCAGTATTTCTGCAGCTTCATTTTTATAACCCGGGTTCATAGCCAAACGCAGACCGAGGAGGTGAAAGATTTTACCTCCCTGCTAATCGTAAGGCTTCTTTGAGAAATGTGCCTTAGCATTCTCAATCCAGTTCCTCGGGGATCTGCACACAGAATACAACGCTGCTCCTAATTTAATGCTAAATTGGCGACCTTGCTCGCAAGAGGCTCATTGAAATGGAATACCAGAGGGGTCTGGTAGAGGTCATTGATTTTATGTGGTGAATGAGGCCTATTGCTGGGGCAAATTAGCAGGGCCTTTTCTCCACATCTACCTGTGCTGTATCTGAAATCTATTGCCGGTTGTTTGAAATTGGGTGTGTGGTAGTCACTACTGTTGTATTATATTGTATATACTGCACTGCATACAAGGGTATTACGGTAAGGTCCCTCTACTACAGGTACGGGGGTAGATCCCTGCCTGCTGGCTCCGCCCAGTAGGCGGAGTATAAACGTGTGTGCTCTCCGAACGGCAGCCATTTAGGCAGCAACTGTAGGAGGCTACACATTTCTGTGCAATAAAGCCTCGATTACTCTCTTCTCTCGTCTCAGCGTAATTGATAGCGCATCAATTTATTACACAGAGAGTTTACAAAGATGGATCTCCGCATCAAGCCGGATATCCTGCAGCTGCATCCTCAAGCAGACAACGCCAAAAAGGACTTTGCACATTGGCTAGCTTGCTTTGAAGCATACATCGGATCTGTGACAGACCCAATCCCAGAGGCACAGAAGCTCCAGATTCTGTACACGCGGCTGAGCTCCAATGTCTTTCCCCTCATCCAGGATGCGCCTACTTACGCAGAGGCCATGGCGCTACTGAAGGAGAACTACGCTCAGCAGACCAACAAGATCTACACCAGGCACTTCCTTTCCACGCGGCACCAACTTCCCGGTCAGTCTGTGGAAGATCTCTGGCGTGCCCTGCTCGCCCTGGTGAGAGGCTGTGATTGCCAGGCCGTTTCGGCCGCTGAACATTGTAACCTGCTAATGAGAGACGCGTTCATTACGGGCATAGGGTCGGCCTACATCCGCCAGCGCCTCTTAGAAGGGGCTACGCTTGACCGAGCGGCGACCAAGAAACTAGCGTTCTCGCTCATAGTCGCCTCACGCAACGTACAGGCGTATGCCCCCGACCGCACGGCCCACCCCTCCTGGGCATCGTGGACCGTGCCAGCGGCTACCCCATCGTGGACCCCATCAGCGACCACCCCCAGCCAACCCCACGCCTGCGCCATGCGGCAGCCAACCAACCCCGGGGGACCTAAGTGCTACTTCTGTGGACAGACAAAATACCCCCGGCAGCGCTGCCCAGCGCTCTGCAAGGCCTGCGGCAAGAAAGGACATTTCGCTGCAGTATGCCAGGCCCACTCAAAGAACAAAGAACAAAGAAATGTACAGCACAGGAACAGGCCCTTCGGCCCTCCAAGCCCGTGCCGACCATACTGCTCGACTAAACTACAATCTTCTACACTTCCTGGGTCCGTATCCTTCTATTCCCATCCTATTCATATATTTGTCAAGATGCCCCTTAAATGTCCCTATCGTCCCTGCTTCCACTACCTCCTCCGGTAGTGAGTTCCAGGCACCCACTACCCTCTGCGTAAAAAACTTGCCTCGTACATCTACTCTAAACCTTGCCCCTCTCACCTTAAACCTATGCCCCCTAGTAATTGACCCCTCTACCCTGGGGAAAAGCCTCTGACTATCCACTCTGTCTATGCCCCTCATAATTTTGTATACCTCTATCAGGTCGTCCCTCAACCTCCTTCGTTCCAGAGAGAACAAACCGAGTTTATTCAATCGCTCCTCATAGCTTATGCCCTCCATACCAGGCAACATTCTGGTAAATCTCTTCTGCACCCTCTCTAAAGCCTCCACATCCTTCTGGTAGTGTGGCGACCAGAATTGAACACTATACTCCAAGTGTGGCCTAACTAAGGTTCTATACAGCTGCAACATGACTTGCCAATTCTTATACTCAATGCCCCGGCCAATGAAGGCAAGCATGCCGTATGCCTTCTTGACTACCTTCTCCACCTGTGTTGCCCCTTTCAATGACCTGTGGACCTGTACTCCTAGATCTCTTTGACTTTCAATACTCTTGAGGGTTCTACCATTCACTGTATATTCCCTACCTGCATTAGCCCTTCCAAAATGCATTACCTCACATTTGTCCGGATTAAACTCCATCTGCCCAAGTCTCCAGACAATCTAAATCCTGCTGTATCCTCAGACAGTCCTCATCGCTATCCGCAATTCCACCAACCTTTGTGTCGTCTGCAAACTTACTAATCAGACCAGTTACATTTTCCTCCAAATCATTTATATATACTACAAAGAGCAAAGGTCCCAGCACTGATCCCTGTGGAACACCACTGGTCACAGCCCTCCAATTAGAAAAGCATCCCTCCATTGCTACCCTCTGCCTTCTATGGCCTAGCCAGTTCTGTATCCACCTTGCCAGTTCACCCCTGATCCCGTGTGACTTCACCTTTTGTACTAGTCTACCATGAGGGACCTTGTCAAAGGCCTTACTGAAGTCCATATAGACAACATCTACTGCCCTACCTGCATCAATCATCTTAGTGACCTCCTCGAAAAACTCTATCAAGTTAGTGAGACACGACCTCCCCTTCACAAAACCGTGCTGCCTCTCACTAATACGTCCATTTGCTTCCAAATGGGAGTAGATCCTGTCTCGAAGAATTCTCTCCAGTAATTTCCCTACCACTGAAGTAAGGCTCACCGGCCTGTAGTTCCCGGGATTATCCTTGCTACCCTTCTTAAACAGAGGAACAACATTGGCTATTCTCCAGTCCTCCGGGCCATCCCCTGAAGACAGCGAGGATCCAAAGATTTTTGTCAAGGCCTCAGCAATTTCCTCTCCAGCCTCCTTCAGTATTCTGGGGTAGATCCCATCAGGCCCTGGGGACTTATCTACCTTAATATTTTTTAAGACACCCAACACCTCGTCTTTTTGGATCACAATGTGACCCAGGCTATCTACACCCCCTTCTCCAGACTCAACATCTACCAATTCCTTCTCTTTGGTGAATACTGATGCAAAGTATTCATTTAGTACCTCGCCCATTTCCTCTGGCTCCACACATAGATTCCCTTGCCTATCCTTCAGTGGGCCAACCCTTTCCCTGGCTACCCTCTTGCTTTTTATGTACGTGTAAAAAGCCTTGGGATTTTCCTTAACCCTATTTGCCAATGACTTTTCATGACCCCTTCTAGCCCTCCTGACTCCTTGCTTAAGTTCCTTCCTACTTTCCTTATATGCCACACAGGCTTCGTCTGTTCCCAGCCTTTTAGCCCTGACAAATGCCTCCTTTTTCTTTTTGACGAGGCCTACAATATCACTCGTCATCCAAGGTTCCCGAAAATTGCCGTATTTATCTTTCTTCCTCACAGGAACATGCCTGTCCTGTATTCCTTTCAACTGACACTTGAAAGCCTCCCACATGTCAGATGTTGATTTGCCCTCAAACATCCGCCCCCAATCTATGTTCTTTAGTTCCCGCCTAATATTGTCATAATTAGCCTTCCCCCAATTTAGCACATTCATCCTCGGACCACTCTTATCCTTGTCCACCAGTACTTTAAAACTTACTGAATTGTGGTCACTGTTACCGAAATGCTCCCCTACTGAAACATCTACCACCTGGCCGGGCTCATTCCCCAATACCAGGTCCAGTACTGCCCCTTCCCTAGTTGGACTGTTTACACTCAATCGCCGCTATTGTCCCTGCACGTGCAGCCCGTGGGCAGCGCCATCTTGCTCCCCTCACAACACGTGTGGCCCGTGGGCGCCACTGTCTTGCTTGCCTCACAACCAATGGACGGAGCCATCTTGCCTGCCCCAGGGCACTTGCGGCCCGAGGGCGCCGCCATCTTGCCTGCCTCGGGACACGTGCGGCCCGTGGGCACCGCCACCTTCACCGCCTCAGGACCCCTGCCCGTCGGGCACCTCATCGGGCCACTCATCACCTGCAACCGCCGATGACCAGCCGCGTCTCACCTCCGTCACGATCGACCAGTCCCGACCGCACAATCTTGCGACCGCGTCGACAAAGGTGAAGGTCGACGGGCATGTGATATCCTGCCTTCTGGGCTCCGGGAGCACTGAAAGCTTCATCCACCCGGATACGGTAAGGCGCCCTCGGGCTCCCATAAATCAAAGAATCTCCCTGGCCTCCGGATCCCACTCCATGGCGATCCGGGGGTACTGCATCGCCATCCTCACCATGCAGGGCGTAGAGTTCAGCGGCTTCCGGCTCTATGCCCTCCCCAACCTCTACGCTGCCTTGCTACTCGGCCTGGACTTCCAGTGCAACCTCCAGAGCCTAACCCTGAAATTTGGCGGGCCCCTACCACCCCTTACTGTATGTGGCCCCACGACCCTTAAGGTCGACCCGCCTTCTCTGTTTGCAAACCTCACCCCGGATTGCAAACCCATCGCCACCAGGAGCAGATGGTACAGCGCCCAGGACCGGGCCTTCATCAGGTCTGAGGTCCAGCGGTTGCTGCGGGAAGGTATCATCGATGCCAGCAACAGCCCCGGAGAGCCCAAGTGGTAGTGGTGAAAACGGGGGAGAAAAACAGGATGGTCGTTGACTACAGCCAGACCATCAATCGGTACACGCAGCTCAACGCGTACCCCCTCCCATGCATATCTGATATGGTCAATCAGATTGCACAGTACCGGGTCTTCTCGACAGTGAACCTGAAATCTGCTACCACCAGCTCCCCATTCGCAAGGCGGACCGCCCGTACACCGCGTTTGAAGCGGGCGGCTG
Source organism: Scyliorhinus torazame (assembly GCF_047496885.1). Classification (NCBI taxonomy): domain Eukaryota; kingdom Metazoa; phylum Chordata; class Chondrichthyes; order Carcharhiniformes; family Scyliorhinidae; genus Scyliorhinus; species Scyliorhinus torazame. Next base: position 108,396,290 of record NC_092716.1, read on the forward strand.
CCTTTACCACTTCCTTAGGGTCCCCTTCGGCGTCACTAACGGGGTCTCGGTCTACCAAAGGGAGGTTGACCAGTACGGACTGCGGGCCACTTTCCCGTACCTGGATAACGTCAAAATCTGCGGCCACGACCAGCAGGACCACAACGCTAACCTTTCCAAATTTCTCCAGACCACCAAACCCCTCAACCTAACCTACAACAATGAGAAATGTGTGTTCAGCACAAACCGATTAGCTATCCTCGGCTATGTGGTTCAGAACAGAGTTATAAGGCCCAACCCCGATCGCATGCACCCCCTCGTGGATCTCCCCCTTCCCCACAGCCCAAAGGCCCTCAAACGATGCCTGGGGTTCTTTTCGTATATCGCCCAGTGGGTCCCTAACTATGCGGACAAGGCCCGCCCACTCATCCACTCCACCGGTTTCCCACTGACGGCCGAGGCTCACCAGGCCTTCAACCATATCAAGGTCGACATCGCCAAGGCCGCGATGCACGTGGTCGATAAGACGCTCCCCTTCCAAGTCGAGAGCGCTGCATCAGACGTCGCTCTGGCCGCCACCCTCAACCAGGCAAGCAGGCCCGTGGCATTCTTTTCCTGCACCCTCCATGCCTCCGACATTCGGCACTCCTCCGCCGAAAATGAGGCCCAAGCTATCGTTGAAGCTGTGCGGCACTGGAGGCATTACCTGGCCGGCAGGAGATTCACTCTCCTCACAGACCAACGGTCGGTTGCCTTCATGTTTAACAACACACAGCGGGGTAAGATCAAAAATGATAAGATCTTGTGGTGGAGGATCTCCACCTTTAATTATGAGATCTTGTATCGCCCCGGTAAGCTCAACGTGCCCCCCGATGCCCTGTCCCGAGATACATGTGCCAGCGCACAAGTGGACCGATTCCGGACCCTGCACGACGATCTCTGTCATCCAGGGGTCACCCGCTTTTAACACTTCATTAAGACCCACAATCTGCCCTACTCCATCGAGGAAGTCAGGGCTGTCACCAGAGACTGCCAGGTCTGCGCGAAGTGTAAACCGCACTTCTACCGGCCAGACCGTGCGTGCCTGGTGAAGGCCTCCTGCCCCTTTGAACGCCTCAGCATGGATTTCAAAGGACCCCTCCCCTCCACCGACCGCAACACATATTTTCTCAATGTGGTCGACGAATATTCCAGATTCCCCTTCGCCATCCCATGCCCCAATGTAACGTCTGCCACAGTCATCAAAGCCCTCAACACCATCTTCACTCTGTTCGGTTTCCCTGCTTACGTCCACAGCGACCGGGGATCCTCATTTATGAGCGATGAGCTGCGCCAGTACCTGCTCAACAGGGGCATTGCCTCGAGCAGGACGACCAGCTACAACCCCCAGGGAAACGCGCAGGTGGGGCGGGAGAATGGGACGGTCTGGAAGGCCGTCCAGCTGGCCCTACGGTCCAGAAATCTCCCGGCCTCCCGCTGGCAGGAGGTCCTCCCCGACACACTTCACTCCATTTGGTCACTCCTGTGCACGGCGACTAACAAAACCCCCCATAATATTGAGGGCCGAAGGGCCTGTACTGCGCTGTAATGTTCTATGTTCTATGAACGTCTCTTTGCCTTATCCAGGAAGTCCACCTCCGGGGTTTCGTTCTCAACGTGGCTGGCAGCTCCAAGACCCGTTCTCCTCTGCAAGCACGTGCGCCTCCACAAAGCGGACCCGTTGGTTGAGAGGGTACAGCTACTCTACGCAAACGTAGTGTACCCCAATGGCCGCCAAGACACAGTCTCCCTCAGGGACCTGGCACCAGCTGGGTCCCCACACACCCTCCCGTCTGCCCCGGCGCCACCCTCCCTTCCCCCAGCGCACCCCACCACAGCCCCCGCTCCAGGACAATCCGTCCTCCCCTTGGTCCCACCCAGGGATGAAGAGGATGTCGACACGCTCCCGGAGTGACCGACGACCGAGCCAACGCCTGACTCACCACCAGCACTGCGGCGCTCTCAATGACGGATCAAGGTCCCCGATTGCCTAAATTTGTAACCTTCTCTGAAATTTTAATGACTACCTGTATGTAAATAGTTTGCCACCACCCCCGCTGGACTCATTTTTAACAGGGGTGAATGTGGTAGTCACCACTGTTGTATTATATTGTCTATATTGCACTGCATACGAGGGTATTACGGTAAGGTCCCTGTACTACAGGTACGGGGGTAGATCCCTGCCTGCTGACTCCGCCCAGCAGGCGGAGTATAAATGTGTGTGCTCTCCGAACGGCAGCCATTTTGACAGCAGCTGTAGGAGGCCACACATCTCTGTGTAACAAAGCCTCGATTACTCTCGACTCTTGTCTCGTCGTAATTGATAGTGCATCAGGCTGTGAGTTGAACAGCGAGATATCACGTAGCCAGGAGTCTCATTCACCTTCTCCAGTTTAAGCTGCGTTTTTGAAGAAAAGCAATCAGCTACAAAAATCACTATCAAGCATTCAATAATCTTTGTTGAAGTCATCGATTTCATCCCGTCGTATCGCCGCCTTCAAAATGTTCAGAGCTGGAGGATCACTTAGGGTTGAATTTATTTTTGTTGGAGAAAAGAAAATGTGATGAGGGACTTCCAAATGCAGAGATCAGAAACGGAAGCTTTCACCCGCTTAGAATGTGTGTGCAGACTGAAGGGCATGAATATAGAATGAACCATACTGGAGGGAAGGGAACCTTACCCACAGAGGAAAGCAGGGGTCAAAATAAGAGCTGTGATGGAGGCAGAACTCTGCCATCCTTGAAACAACAAACCATATTTTATTTATATTTCTAATTGATTTAGGTCCGTGTTGCTCAGTCAAAGTCACTGATGTGTTGAGAGAGAGTGTGACAGGTATAACATATTAAGCTAAGTGATAAAGTTTGGTAATTAGGGAATGCACAGATTTTCTCAGGAGATTAAGCGAGTGAGGTAGAATCCATGACAAGATAAACCGTTCATTTCATATTTCCCCCCCTGTATCATTGTGGATAATCTGTGCAATTCTTCAGTGCCCCTTAGCACAGTTTCTCCACATATTTCTCTGTGCTATTAGCTGCCTTGAAAGAGTCCATTTTGTGAGGCATCTGTCCTTTTTTGTGCAGCTGTCTCCTCGGAGGCACACTCCCACTGCACCACATAGAGAAACACAGCGGTGCGTGAAGCATAGGTGTATTGATAGGGCTAAAGACTGAGGCAGATAACACCTTTCAGTGAGCGGGGGGGGTGGGGGGGGGTGTAATATAATTGGCTAGCTACCTTTGAAGAAATAGAACATTATTTTTTGCTTCAAGACGATGAATGAATGATCCCACAAATACTGTGATTTTTCAGTAGGAATGGGCCCCAATTCTCCGACTGTTGGGATTCTCTGGGCGGGATTCTCTCAGCCCGGGGCTGGGCCGGAGAATTCCTGTGACGGGTGAGAATTGCGCCACGCCGCCCCGATGCCGGGACGAGATTCTCCGCTCTACGGGCCCCCCTGGCGATTCTCGGCCCGGGTTGGGCCAAGCGGCCGTAACAAAAAACCCGCGTCCCGCTGGCGCCGTTCTAAACGGCTCTTAGCCGGCGGGACCTCGGTGTGGAAGGGTCCGGGGGCAGCCTGTGGGGGGGAGGGGGGTGTCAGAGCCTCCGTTGTGGCCTGGCCCACGATCGGGGCCCACCGATCGGCTGGCCGGCCTGTCCGGCTGGGGGCATCCTTTCTTCCGCGCCGGCCCCTGTAGCCGTACGCCATGTTGCGTCGGGGCTGGCGCAGAGAAAGGAGCCACTGCGCATGCGCGAGTTGGTGCCAGTGCCACTGCGCAAGCGCGGACCCCGCGGCGCCCAGTTGACGTCGGGATCAACAGCTGGAGCGCCGTGGGTCGCTCCAGTGCCGTGCTGGCCCCCTTTCGGGGTCAGAAATGCTGATCCTGAGGCCATGTTTGACGCCATCGGGAAATGCGACGGCGTTTACGATGGCATCAACACTTAGCCTCAGATTCAGAGAATTCCGCCCTCTGTTCCCGCTGGCTTTGCGTCCCCGCCCGTGGGTTTCCTGGCAGTATAGGGTGCCTTCAATGGAAAATCCCATCGACAGGCTGGGGGACGAGAGAATCCAGCCCATGATATCAATTGCAAATGGAGACTGTAATATTTTTTATTTGCTTAGCTTAATCTCCAACTTCTGCGTGCTGCCTTTTTCATTAAATCCATGGGGTGAAATTCTCCCCCAACGGCGCGATGTCCGCCGACTGGCGCCAAAGACGGCGCCAATTAGACGGGCATCGCGCCGGCCCAAAGGTGCGGAATGCTCCACATCTTTGGCGGCCTAGCCCCAACATTGAGGGGCTAGGCCGACGCCGTAGGGATTTCCGCCCCGCCAGCTGGCGGAAATGGCGTTTGTTGCCCCGCCAGCTGGCGCGGAAATGCGGCGCATGCGCGGGGGCGTCAGCAGCCGCTGTCAGTTTCCCGGCGCATGCGTGGGAGCGTCAGCGGCCGCTGTCAGTTTCCCACGCATGCGCAGTGGGGAGAGTCTCTTCCGCCTCCACCATGGTGGAGGCCGTGGCGGAGGCGGAAGGGAAAGAGTGCCCCCACGGCACAGGCCCGCCCGCGGATTGGTGGGCCCCGATCGCAGGCCAGGCCACCGTGGGGGCACCCCCCGGGGTCAGATCGCCCCGCGCCACCCCCCCAGGACCCCGGAGCCCGCCCACGCCGCCTGGTCCCGCCGGTAAATACCAGGTTTAATTTCCGCCGGCGGGACAGGCATTTCTGGGCGGGACTTCGGCCCATCCGGGCCGGAGAATCCAGCGGGGGGTCCCGCCAACCGGCGCGGCCCGATTCCCGCCCCCGCCCAATCTCTTGTACCGGAGACTTCGACGGGGGCGGGGGCGGGATTCACGGCGGCCAACGGCCATTCTCCGACCCGGCGGGGGGTCGGAGAATGACGCCCCTGTTCTTTATCTCTCTATCTTAAGCTTAAATATTTATCACTTACGCTGATGCTTGATTGCACAAATATTGACTCCATCCACCACTGACAAACAGTGGCAGCCGTGTGTGCCACCTACAGGAAGCACTGTAGGAACTCATCAAGGCTCCTTCGGCAGCATCTTCCAAACCCACGACCGCTGCCACATAGAAGGACAAGAGCAGCAGATACCTGGGAACCCCACCAACTGGACGTTTCCCTCCAAGTCACTCGCCATCTTAACTTAGAAATATATCGCCGTTCACTGTCGCTGGGTCAAAATCCTGGAACTCTCTCCCTAACGACACTGTGGTGTACCTGCACCACATGGACTGCAGTGGTTCAAGAAGGTAGCTCATCGCAACTTTTTCAATGGCAGTTAGGGACGGGCAATAAATGTTGGCCTATCCAGCAGCAGCCACTTCCGTAAATTAATTTTTTTAAATAATGAAATGGATGGTTTAAAAACGCTGCAGATCAGGCTCGGTTACAATCTCCTTGTTATGTCCATCGACCCAGTAAATGACTGAGTGAAAGACTTAAGGAAGACTGGCCACTTTAGCAGACTTCACAATCGTCATAATATACAACAGTATATGATGGTGCAGACACACACACTGATGGACACACAGCGGGACCAATCAACACACACAACACCGCAGCCAATCACCAGTTAGAGAACACTCACCATAAAGACAGAGGGCATCACTTTTCCCGCTCATTCGGGATGCAGCCTCTCAGAAGGACAGAGCTTACAGCTTACAGCACAGATCTGAGTGCATAGGCTGGTTAGGACAGGCATAGGTCTTTAGTTTAATCTAACATCATGTTAACCCACAGTGAAAGTATGTTCAACAGTTTCTAGCTTAATAAAAGTGTTGTACTATTTTAAGTGTTGGTGGCCTGTATGTGTTCCACGGATCCAGAGCACCCAACATATGATACCAGGAGTTGAGGGATGTTAGAACTTCTTAGACCTACCTGCAAGTGATCTGCCTTCCACCAGCATACAGCCATCCTGCAAAATGGACAGCGTCCGCCCGCCGCCGCCGCTCCGCATCACCGGTAACCTAGGGGCCAACTGGAAGATATTCAAACAACGCTTCCAACTCTACCTTGAAGCCACAGACCGGGAAACTGCCTCAGACACCAGGAAGATCGCTCTCTTCCTATCCACGGCCGGGGACCATGCCATCCACATTTTCAACTCTCTCACCTTTGCTGATGGTGAAGATAAATCAAAATTCAAGACGGTCCTCCTTAAGATTGACAGTCACTGCGACATCGAGGTGAATGAAAGTTTTGAGCACTATGTATTCCAACAGCGTTTGCAGGGTAAGGATGAACCTTTCCAGTCCTTTCTCACCCACCTCCGCATCCTTGCGCAGTCCTGTAATTACGGGTCCACCTCCGACTCCATGATATGCGACCAGATTGTTTTCGGTGTTCAGTCGGACCCCCTACGCCAGCAGCTCCTCAAGGTAAAGCAGCTCACCCTAGCGACCGCCATTGAGACCTGCGTGCTACATGAACACGCCACTAGTCGGTATTCCCACATCCAAGCGGCTGAAACGGTGCAGCAAGGTCCCCACGAGGCAGAACGGGTCCAAGAAATCGAGCAACTCCAAGGCCTCAGCCTGGATGAGGGCGGCCATTTTGTGCGCTTTTCGCAGACTCCCGCGCTTGTGCGCACCGAACAAGGGGACGTCGACGTCGACGAACGTACTATGCAGGCGCGCACCACGTACGACCGCACCGCGCATGCGCGGTGGCGCAGTGAACGTCCTGATGCTACAAGGTGCGGCAACTGTGACTCCGCCCACTTAAAGCGGCAATGTCCTGCCAAATCCCGACGATGCCTGCGATGTGGCAAACTTGGCCACTATGCTGCTTTATGCAGATCAGCTCAGCCTGCCAACTCTCGTCGCTCCAGCCAGTCTCGCAGGAATGTCCAGGCCATTCAACCCACGGTCACCGAGCCCGATTCGGACCGACTACCCGATATTGACACCTAGGACCCAAAGGCGCCCTTTCGAGTCGGTATCATTACAAAAAACAGGGTGTCACCGATGCAAAGAATCCAGCCTCTATCGGTATACAGCATCGATCCAGACGATGAGTGGTGTGCCACCCTTACGGTCAACCGGTCCCAAATACGATTCCGCCTGGACACTGGTGCCTCCGCCAATCTCATTGCACGGTCTGACCTTCAAAGCTTTTGTGTCAAACCAGCCATCCTTCCATCAGCCTGCCAGCTATTAGATTAAAATGGCAATGCCATTGCTACCAGCGGCTCGTGTCAGCTCGAAGTGATGCACAAGTCACGCAAAGCCATCCTTCCCTTTGAAATCGTGGGCTCCTCAAAAGCCTCCCTGCTTGGCGCACAGGCATGCAAGCTGTTGAACCTAGTTCAGAGAGTTCACTCTCTCTCTCCTGCTGACGCATCTGCCTTTCAGGACGCTGACTTCAGGGCGCAGCTCGACGCCATCATCAACCAGTACCACAACGTCATCGAGGGCATGAGCACGCTCCCGAACACCTACAAGATTTTATTAAACAGAATGCCACGCCTGTGGTGCATGCACCTCGCAGGGTCCCAGCACCCCTTAAGGACCGCCTCAAGCAGCAGCTGCAGGCCCTCCAGAACCAAGAAGTGATTTCCAAAATCACAGAACCGACTGACTGGGTCAGTTCCATGGTATGTGTAAAAAAGCCTTCTGGCGAATTGAGAATTTGCATTGATCCCAACGATCTAAATCGCAATATTATGAGAGAGCACTATCCAATTCCCAAGCGCGAAGAGCTCCCATGTGAGATGGCTCGCGCCAAGCTCTTTACCAAACTCAACGCCTCAAAAGGATTCTGGCAAATCCAGCTCGATAAATCCAGCAGGAAACTGTGTATATTTAACACTCCCTTTGGAAGATATTGTTACAACAGGAAGCCAGTTGGGATCATCTCTGCATCAGTAGTGTTCCATAGGATTATGGAACAAATGATGGAAGGTATAGAAGGTGTTTGCGTCTATGTCGATGACATAATCATTTGGTCCACCAGGAGCATGTTAGTCGCCTCCAGCGCGTATTCAAATGTATACATGAGCATGGCCTCCACCTCAACAGGGCCAAATGCTCTTTTGGTCAGACAGAGCTTAAGTTCCTCGGGGACCACGGGTGTCATTCTCCGACTCCCCGCCGGGTCGGAGAATGGCCGTTGGCCACCGTGAATCCCGCCCCCGCCCCCGCCGAAGTCTCCGGTACCGGAGATTGGGCGGGGGCGGGAATCGGGCCGCGCCGGTTGGCGGGACCCCCCGCTGGATTCTCCGGCCCAGATGGGCCAAAGTCCCGCCCAGAAATTGCCTGTCCCGCCGGCGTAAATCAAAGCTGGTATTTACCGGCGGGACCAGGGGGCGTGGGCGATCTGACCCCGGGGGTGCCCCCACGGTGGCCTGGCCCGCGATCGGGGCCCACCGATCCGCGGGCGGGCCTGTGCCGTGGGGGCACTCTTTCCCTTCCGCCTCCGCCACGGCCTCCACCATGGCGGAGTCGGAAGAGACTCTCCCCACTGCGCATGCGCGGGAAACTGTCGGCGGCCGCTAACGCTCCCGCGCATGCGCCGCATTTCCGCGCCAGCTGGCGGGGCAACAAACGCCATTTCCGCCAGCTGGCGGGGCAACAAACGCCATTTCCGCCAGCTGGCGGGGCGGAAATCCCTCCGGCGCCGGCCTAGCCCCTCAATGTTGGGGCTCGGCCCCCAAAGATGTGGAGCATTCCGCACCTTTGGGCCGGCGTGATGCCCGTCTGATTGGCACAGTCTTTGGCGCCAGTCGGCGGACATCGCGCCGTTGGGGGAGAATTTCGCCCCACATCTCCCAATTGGGTGTGCAGCCGGATTATCATAGAATTTACAGTGCAGCAGGAGGCCATTCGGCCCATCGTGTCTGCACCGGCTCTTGGAAAGAGCACCCTACCCAAGGTCAACACCTCCACCCTATCCCCATAACCCAGTAACCCCACCCAACACTAATGGCAATTTTGGACACTAAGGGCAATTTATCATGACCAATCCACCTAACCTGCACATCTTTGGACTGTGGGAGGAAACCGGAGCACCCGGAGGAAACCCACGCACACACGGGGAGGATGTGCAAACTCCGCACAGACAGTGACCCAAGCCGGAATCGAACCTGGGACCCTGGAGCAGTGAAGCAATTGTGCTATCCACAATGCTACAAGGTAGCTGCCATCACAGCTATAAAAACACCAGAGGACAAGAAGGCGGTCCTCCGAATTCTGGGCATGGTCAATTTTTTAGGGAAATTCACCTCTAACCTCGCCTCTCATACCAGACGACAGACTTCCAATGGCTCCCTGCCCACGAGCACGAATGGAGGGAACTCAAGGCAAAACTGATCATGGCCCCAGGCTCTTTAGCACACTGGGCTAAATCATTGGCTTTTAACGCAGACCAAGGCAGGCCAGCAGCACGGTTCGATTCCCGTACCAGTCTTCCCGAACAGGCGCCGGAATATGGCGACTAGGGGCTTTTCACAGTAACTTCATTGAAGCCTACTTGTGACAATAAGCGATTTTCATTTCATTTCATTTCTTAGCCTTCTTTCATCCAGCAAAGGAGACCAAAATTTTGACCGATGCCAGTCAATCCGGCATTGGGGCAGTGCTCCTTCAATGTGATGAGCCCTCATCATGGGCCCCCGTTGCATATGCGTCACGTGCGATGACCCCCACGGAGCAGCGCTACACACAGATAGAAAAGGAGTGCCCGGGCCTTCTGACCGGTGTTGCTAAGTTTCACGATTATGTCTACGGACTTCCTCAATTCACCGTCGAGACCGACCATCGCCCGCTGGTCAATATAATACAGAAAGACTTGAACGACATGACGCCTCGCCTCCAGCGTATTCTTCTCAAGCTCCGGCGATACGACTTCCAGCTGGTATACACCCCAGGCAAGGTCCTCATCATTTCTGGCGCCCTCTCCACGGCAGTCAACACTCCATGTGACCCAGCGGGATTTGTCTGCCAGGTTGACGCCCATGTGGCATTCGCGGCCTCCAATCTAGCTGCCTCGGATGAACGCCTCGTCCAAATTCGCCGCGAGACAGCGGCTGACCCCTTGCTACAGAGGGTCATGCGCCACCTAACGGACGGGTGGCTCAAGGGCCAATGCCCTCAATTCCATAATGTCAGAGATGATCTGGCGGCAGCAGACGGGGACTCCCGTGCAGCTGATCTCCCTGCTCTGGCTCCAGCTGACAACATCCGCGTCCATCTTCCGGATGGTGGCTGGTCTGCAACCGCTGTTGTCCTTCGGCAGGTGGCCCCCGTTCGTTCCTGGTTTGTCTACCGGATGGCTCTATTCTGCGCCGCAATCGACGCACCCTTCGTCTCGTTCCATTTTCGCCACGTGATCCTCCAGTGTCGCCTCGCCCTCCTGCTGACCCTGCCACGGACTATGCAGAGCTCCCTGTCACTCTGCCTCCCCCTGACTTTGATGCAGTCCAGCCGGCTCCTGAACCGGCGGCTCTCGACTCACCCTTGAGGCGGTCAACCAGGGGCGAAATTCTCTGGTATCGGCGCGATGTCCGCCGACCGGCGCCCAAAACAGCGCAAATCAGTCGAGCATCGCCCCGCCCCAAAGGTGCGGAATCCTCCGCATCATGGGGGGCCGAGCCCCAACCTTAAGGGGCTAGGCCCGCGCCGGACTAATTTCCGCCCCACCAGTTGGCGGAAAAGGCCTTTGGTGCCCCGCCAGCTGGCGCGGAAATGACATCTCCGGGCGGCGCATGCGCGGGAGCGTTAGCGGCCGCTCACAGCATCCCCGCGCATGCGCTATGGAGGGAGTCTCTTCCGCCTCCGCCATGGTGGAGACCGTGGCGAAGGCGGAAGGAAAAGAGTGCCCCCATGGCACAGGCCCGCCCGCGGATCGGTGTGCCCCGATCGCGGGCCAGGCTACCGTGGGGGCAACCCCCGGGGCCAGATCGCCCCGCGCCCCCCCCCCGTCCCCACCCCCCCACCCCCCCCCCCCCCCGGCGGGGGGTCGGAGAATCTCGCCCCAGATCTCGTCGCCCACCTCAGAGACAAAATTTATGAACTTTTCGAATTTATGGACTCTCTGAATTGTTTTGTTGCTTTGTTTGATCGTTTCCCTGGTTTGTATATAGTGTGGATCTCGTTACTCTTGTTGCATACTGCTTCTCTGCACCAGGCACCTTCCCATGTAAATAGCTTAGTTCTCATGTTTGTAGTCCTGTAAATATGTCTTCACACCCCACACGTAGTTAGGAACATTCTCACCATACATTATTTATTGCCACACATACATTTTTTATAAAAGGGGTATGTCATAAGATACACCAGTATATCATGATGCAGATACACACACACTGATGGACACACAGCGGGACCAATCAACACACACAACACCGCATCCAATCACCAGTTAGAGCACACTCACTCTCAAGACAGAGGGCATCACTTTTCCCGCTCATTCGGGATGCAGCCTCTCAGAAGGACAGAGCTTACAGCTTACAGCACAGATCTTCACCATGTGCTGAGTGCATAGACTGGTTAGGACAGGCATAGGTCTTTAGTTTAATCTAACATCGTGTTAACCCACAGCGAAAGGGGAGCAGAGACAACCCCGGCAACTATAGGCCGGTGAGCCTCACGTCTGTAGTGGGTAAAGTCTTGGAGGGGATTATAAGAGACAAGATTTATAATCATCTAGATAGGAATAATATGATCAGGGATAGTCAGCATGGCTTTGTGAAGGGTAGGTCATGCCTCACAAACCTTATTGAGTTCTTTGAGAAGGTGACTGAACAGGTAGACGAGGGTAGAGCAGTTGATGTGGTGTATATGGATTTCAGCAAAGCGTTTGATAAGGTTCCCCACGGTAGGCTATTGCAAAAAATACGGAGGCTGGGGATTGAGGGTGATTTAGAGATGTGGATCAGAAATTGGCTAGCTGAAAGAAGACAGAGGGTGGTGGTTGATGGGAAATGTTCAGAATGGAGTACAGTCACAAGTGGAGTACCACAAGGATCTGTTCTGGGGCCGTTGCTGTTTGTCATTTTTATCAATGACCTAGAGGAAGGCGCAGAAGGGTGGGTGAGTAAATTTGCAGATGATACTAAAGTCGGTGGTGTTGTCGATAGTGTGGAAGGATGTAGCAGATTACAGAGGGATATAGATAAGCTGCAGAGCTGGGCCGAGAGGTGGCAAATGGAGTTTAATGTAGAGAAGTGTGAGGTGATTCACTTTGGAAGAAATAACAGGAATGCGGAATATTTGGCTAATGGTAAAGTTCTTGAAAGTGTGGATGAGCAGAGGGATCTAGGTGTCCATGTACATAGATCCCTGAAAGTTGCCACCCAGGTTGATAGGGTTGTGAAGAAGGCCTATGGAGTGTTGGCCTTTATTGGTAGAGGGATTGAGTTCCGGAGTCGGGAGGTCATGTTGCAGCTGTACAGAACTCTGGTACGGCCGCATTTGGAGTATTGCGTACAGTTCTGGTCACCGCATTATAGGAAGGACGTGGAGGCTTTGGAGCGGGTGCAGAGGAGATTTACCAGGATGTTGCCTGGTATGGAGGGAAAATCTTATGAGGAAAGGCTGATGGACTTGAGGTTGTTTTCGTTGGAGAGAAGAAGGTTAAGAGGAGACTTAATAGAGGCATACAAAATGATCAGGGGGTTGGATAGGGTGGACAGTGAGAGCCTTCTCCCGCGGATGGATATGGCTGGCACGAGGGGACATAACTTTAAACTGAGGGGTAATAGATATAGGACAGAGGTCAGAGGTAGGTTCTTTACGCAAAGAGTAGTGAGGCCGTGGAATGCCCTACCTGCTACAGTGGTGAACTCGCCAACATTGAGGGCATTTAAAAGTTTATTGGATAAACATATGGATGATAATGGCATAGTGTAGGTTGGATGGCTTTTGTTTCGGTGCAACATCGTGGGCCGAAGGGCCTGTACTGCGCTGTATCGTTCTATGTTCTATGTTCTATGAAAGTATGTTCAACAGTTTCTAGCTTAATAAAATAGTGTTGCACTATTTTAAGTGTTGGTGGCCTGTATGTGTTCCACGGATCCAGAGCACCCAACACATCAACAATCTTCAATTCCTCCCCTCAGTTTCTGACTTAACACAGAAAGGGACAGAAAACAAAAAGGGAAGATATTGGCCAACACCGGACCGAGCAAATATAAACAGGAAACGCTGGAAATACTCAGCAGATCAGGCAGCATCTGTAGCCAGTTAAGATTCCAGCTCAATGATCTTTCACAGAGCACATATCCACTTCACTATTTCTCTGGTTATATGGTCCATATGACCCCCGAGAATATTGGAATGGAATCTTGACCCCACTAATTTCTTCCAGTACTATAGAACCATAGAATCCCCACACGGCAAACAGAGGCCATTCGACCCATTAAGTCTGCACCTACATCTGAAGGAGCACCCTGCTTACACCCACTCCCCTTCCCTATTCCTATAACCCACCTAACCTGCACATCGTTGGACTGTGGGAGGAAACCGGAGCACCCGGAAGAATCCCATGCCGCCACCCAAGGCCGGAATCGAACTCGAGCCCCTGACGCTCTGAGGCAGCAGTGCTAACCACTGTACCACCGTGCCGCCCGTAGTTTTCTATCTGAAAACATTTTCTTCAGCTCCACCCTTCACCTTTAGCCGACCATTCTCTGCAAATCATGTGATGTTTTGGTCAGCCGGTTCGGTTCAGCGAGACCATGCAGACGCTATGACAACGGATGAACAGACACCACGCAACAATCGCCAGGCAAGTGTTCCCTTCCACACTTCAACAGTCAAGGATATTCAGCCTCCGCTCTTCAGGTAAACATTCTCCAAGGTGGCCTTCAAGGACACACGACAGCACAGAATCACCGAGCAGAAACTGGTGGCGAAGTTCCGCATGCATGAGGACGGCCTCAACCGGGATCTCGGGTTTGTGTCACATTACATGTAATCCCCACCATAATGTCCGGGATTGCAGTATTGTATTAACTGCCCTGGCTTGAGACAATTCACACCTCGATTACCTGTGATTATCCCTCACTCCACACACTATTTGGGGGCGATTCTCCCAAATGGAGCCCAAGTGTTCGCACGTCGTGAAAGCCATCGCGTTTCACAACGGCGTGAACCGGGCCCGGGTACGACCTATTCTGTCCCCCACCGGGGGCCAGCACGGTGCTGGAGCGGTTCACGCCGCTCCAGCCTCCTTTGCCGGCACCAAATGGGCACCGCGCCAACCCACGCATGCGCGGGGGACTTCTTAAGCGCGCCGGCCACGACTCAACATGGCGTCGGTGTTCAGGGGCTGGCCACGCAGGGAAGTAGGCCTGGGGGGGGAGAGGCCGGCCCGCTGATCGGTGGGCCCCAATCGCAGGCCAGACCCCTAGGCCGCCCCCGGTGAAGGAGCCCCCCTCCTCCCCCCCCCCCCCCCCCCCCCCCCCCAGGCCGCCCTAGACCGTTCGCGCAGAGTTCCCGCCGGCAGCGACCAGGGGTGAACGGCGCCGGCGGGACTCCGTCGTATCCGGGCCGGAGAATTGGCGGCCCCACCAATTCCAGCGGCCGGTGCCGCGCCAAACGCACAGGTGCAAATGGCGCCGATTCTCCGCACCTCGGGACGTCGTGGCGCGGTTGCGGCGATTCTCAGGCCCGGCGCGAGGCTCGGCGAATCGCCCCCTTTGTACCTGTAAAGATTTGTTTACCTGTAAAGACTCACATTCCAAGCATTCTGTTCTGAAAGCTTCTGAATTCAAATAAACCTGTTGGACTTTAACCTGGTGTTGTGAGGTGACTGAGCTGAAACATTAACTCTCTCCACAGAAGCTGCCAGAGTGCTTCCTGCAGTTTCTATTTTTATTTCAGATTTACGGCATCCGCAGTATTTCGCTTTCAAGTGAGCAATCTTGCTCCATGGATAAAATAGCCGAATAACATAAAAGAACAAGTGAAGTGCCGATGTGTTGTTCTCTGCAGGCCTTAAATCTCCACACAGCAGGGGGCAGCCTGCTGCAACTTCACACAGTTATGTTCATTGATTCGACTCTCACTTCTCTCTTGAAAGGGACAGGTCCCTTTGTTGACTTCAGCCTAAATCTGCAGTGACTGGCACTCAAGCCCAGATCTTTATGAAACCACTTTGCCTTTCAAGCGACTTGATGCATTCTGTCGGAAATAACTTTTTTACTTGAGCCACAAACTTTCTGAAATACTGGACTGAGATGTTTGTAAGATCCGTTCCCTCTCACCAGCGTTCCCATCGTGCAAATGTTGTCCCTTAACGTAAGGAAACTGTTGTTACTTTGTGCAACCTGAGGGTTAACAACTGAACCAAACATGGATTAAATTGAATGGATTAAACGTAATCTCATGCAGCATTACACATTCACTTTGGATTGACAATTGCTACATTCAAACAGACTACAATGACTAATATGTTTCAACTGAATGGCGCCATGAAGTACAGCACCAAGACAGGTGCTAAACATGAATAAATAGATAGAGTAAAAAGCAAGAACATAATCGGTCAATCACCTTTTGTATGAGAGTTGTCCAGATATTCACAACGTCTCTGAGTGATGCCTTCTGCCTATTTTCATTATCTCATACGTTTCTGGAGCCACTATCTCCCATTGTAGCTTATCCCCAGCAGTATGGAATCCAACGCGGACATCCTCCCTTGGGTTCAGGAAGAACTGAAAGACTTCCGCGAAACTTTAATTAAAAACATTCCGTTTGTTTCAAAGTCGGGTTATTAGCCAAACGTAACAATGGAGCAGTTCATAATTACAAAAGACACATTCGGCATCATGAATAAATTCATGAAGGGATCAGCCAGGAAATGATAGACCAATTTGTCTTATCTCTGTTATGGGCAAACGAGTGTTTACAGGATAATATGAAACAGTCAGCCTGGATATATAAAGGACAGGACTTAATTGACTGATTTAATTACATTTTCCAAGGCAGAGTGTACAGATAAAAACGATGTGGTTGATATTGTATGTGTGGATTTTCAGAAAGCTTTTGATAAGATTCCACAGAAGAGGCTTCTTGTAAAAAAAATAAGTCAGGTGGATTTTAGGGCATGTAGTGAGATGGCAAAGGACAGAAAACAAAGAGTGGGGTTAAATGGATATTCTTCAGGCTGCTTGGAATGCTCCACCTCGAGGGTTGGTGCAAGATTTGGTTTTCCAAGGGTGGAAATAATTTGGACAAAGGAGCAAGGAAAAGGATATTTGTTGATCCCAAATGAGATGCAAAAGCAAACTGAGAAAGGATGCTTGGGGAGGACAGGGGTGGCACACAGGTTAGTAGAATGGGCGACTAAGTGGCAGATGCAGTTTGATTCAGATGATTGTGAAATCAGATATTTTGAAGAACAGACGTTGGCCAGGATTTTACCCGACATGATGTTACGATTCCGCTGAAGGACGTGACAATTTAAATAGCTCACTTCTGTAATATTATGTACATTGACTGGGATGTAAAGAGTTAACAAGTTAATGATAATGCATCTTACCACAAGAGGGAACCACAGAACAGATATATATATATCATGTGACCTCAGGGATTCTGGGAGTTAGAAGATGGTGAAACAAGGAGCAGTTGTACTTGAGAGTTCTGTAGTTAGAGATAGCATAGTTTAATACAGTAACCTTCTACTTTAGGAATGTGAATGAATCTTAGTTAGCAGTGTAAATAAATTAACATTTTTGTTCGTTAACAAAACTTTGTGTTCTTTATTCAACACTACGCATTCGAGCCATCTTGGTAAAGCAAAATAGAGAACACAACAACTGCATCCGCCTGGGGGAGGCACACTGTGGCAGGGATGTAATCCTGGCCATTTACAAGGGGAGGTTTATGCTAAATAATGAGATTCAGTATCTGGGCTTGTTTGAAAGGGAAATGAGACAGAATTATTCCAAAGAGAAGTGTGAAAGAATCCAAGGAAATGGGATGAGACTAAACAGGCCATATTGAGATAGGTCACAATCAGCCGAATGCGCTCATCATCCGATTCTATGATTTGTAAAATTCCATGGGCAGGATTCTTCATCTCCAGGACATCCAGAATGCGTTCCCCGATGGGATGGAGAATCGGGCATCGTGGCAAAATCGGCGTTGGCGCCCATGCTCCGAACACCTCGCTGGCGGTGTAAATGAGTTGCATGCCGCATGCTAGTGAGAGCATGGAAATAAATGGATCATAATGACCCATTTGCATCTATGTCGCCGGTCCAGCACCCTATGCTCCGCCCTCCCATCATTCTCCAGTCCCCGCGACTGGGAATCACGAAGGCGAGGTTCTCCTGTGGTCTCTACAGTTGTGAACCTGGCATGATGGACCTCACGGTGGATCAATGGGGTAACAGTTGCTCCCTGGCCCACGTGGGGTCCACCGCACGAGGGCCACAATTTTGTGGAGACCATCTGAGGCCAAGCCTCTCCCGCAACCCACCACAAATCAGCCCCGACATCCCCCCCGCACTGCACAAATCTTCCAATCCCCAGATTGCCTGGGTGCCCCCCACCACCAAGTATGGGGAGTGACTTGACATGCCTGACCTCCAAGTACCCCTGTGATAGGGGGACTCCCCAACAGGGACCTCTATATTAGGGGGTCAACCCCAGGGACCCCTGTAATAGGGGGACCCTCCCCAGGGACCATTGTAATAGGGGGACCACCCACAGGACCCTTGTAATAGGGGAACCCACAGGGACCCCTGTAATAGGGGACCCCCCCACAGGGACCCCTGTATTAGGGACACAACCCCAGGGACCCCTGTAATAGGGGAACCCCTGCCAAAAGGAACTCCTCCACAGACCACCCCCACACACGGACCCCTACACTCAGACCACCCACACACACACACACAGCCCCACACACACAGAGACCCGCCGCACAAACCCTCCTGCCCCATAAAAGGACCCCTGTCTGGAAGCTAGAGAGCAGTCCAGAGATGGGCTGCAGGATGCCTTATAGCTGTAATCCTTACCTTGCAGCTCTACGTGTCCATTTCCTGAAATTGAGCAGCTACGCATGTGTCTGGTTCCCACAGATCCACTATCTGCAATCAATTCATGGCTGAGTAGTAGTTTGTGACTGACAGCTCGTAAAAAACGTCTGCTGCTTTTATCCATTCACCTCACCATATGCTTCAGTGGTCTAAGTGGCAAAATCCCAATGTTTGTAAACATTGTCCACATCAAAGAGATATAAGTTGCACTAAGTGCATTCCAATCACTCAAGTGTGTGATTTCACTCCACTGATCTCTCTTCCCACAAGCCCTGTCTGGACTGCTCTCTGGCTTCCAGATAGGGGTCTTTTTTCTGGGGGCGGGGGGCGGGGGGGGGGGGGGAATCTGTATGGGTGGAGGGGGTGGTCTGTATGTGGGGGTGAGGGTGATGCCTGTGTGTGGAGGGGGTTATTTTAGGAAAGGGGTCCCTGTGGGGGTCCCTCTATTACAGCAGTCCCTATGTGGGTCCCACTCTTACATATGTCCCTCTAGGGCTTCCACCTACAACAGACACCCCTATGAGGGTCCCCCTATTAGAGGGGTCCTTGTGGGTGTGCCTCCCACCATAGGGGTCCCTGTGGGAAGGGGGATCCCCCTTTTACAGGGCTCCCTTTGGGGGCCCTCTATTACAGGGGTCTGTGGAGGGGGGGATTCGGTCAGGTCACCCCTACTTGGAAGTAAGGGGGGGCACCAAGGCAATCTGGGGATAAAAGGCTGCATTGCGGTGAGGGGAGGGGGTTGTGGACGATTTGCAGTGGGGTTTGTTGCGGCTGATCTGTGGTGCCTGGTGGTGGGTGCCAGCGCGGGACTCTGCTATTGGGACGCTGCCCAAGGTGGCAGCCAGGAAACCCCTCGTATTCCATGCCATGCATAAATTTGCAGGGCAAGGAATACGGAGTTGCACCCTGCTTTAAGACCACAAGGGTATGAAGCCAGGGCACGATGTAGGTGAGATGTTCCACATTGGTGGCTTCCACCTAGAATGTTGTAAGAAGACTGAAGTCCGGTCCCAGGGAAATTCTGGAGGAATACAAAAACAAAGAGAAAGAAGTTTTAAAGAAACTTGGTGAAAGTTTTTTTTTTCTTTTTTTGAAGGAAGCATTTTTGTTTTTCTATAAGAAAAAAGATTGAACAAGGAAAGAAGGGTGGAAAATAAAAGGAAAAATAATAGGTCGTTAAAGGATGTGAAAAGCAGCGTCGAAGAACGGAGGAAACGCAGGTTCGCCGTTGAATGAGTGGACGAGCAAAAGTGCTGACAAGATGGCGGAGGCCGCTCCGCATGGTGGGGCCGCATTACTTATGGTGGAGAAGATGACCGAGGTGATGGAGGTGGAGCTGGAAAAGCAGTTTGCGAGGCTCATGGAAGCTTTGAGGAAGGAGATGGCGATCCCATTGAAGTCATTGGTGGAGGAGGCAATTGCCCCGGTGAGGGTAACTGTGGCAAAGACATCGGCCGAGGTGAGAGAGCAGGGCAAGAAGATGAAGGAAGTGGAGGAGGTGGAGGAAGTGTCACAGCACAGCGACCAGTTCACCTCGATGGGGGACGAGCTGCGGAGGGTGGTGGAGGTCAACAGAGGACTCCGAGCAAAGCTCGAGGACTTGGAGAACCGCTCGAGGTGGCACAATCTGAGAATTGTGGGCTTGCCTGACGGGACAGAGGGCCCAAGGCCAACAGAGTACTTCGCTAAGAAGTTGGCAGAGTTGATGGGGGAGGGTGAGAAACCCTCCCGGTACGAGCTGGACCGAGCTCATCGGTCATTAAGGCTGAAGCCCAAAGTGAATGAGCTGCCAAGAGCAGTAATTATCTGCTTCCATAAGTACTGCATGAAGGAGAAGGTGTTAAGCTGGGTGAAGCAGAAGCGCGAGGCGCAGTGGGATAGTGCTGGACTTCGGATCTACCAGGACTTGACAGTGGAGTTGGCAAAAAGACGAGCAGCGTTCGGGCGAGTGAAGGCGGCACTGTACAAAAAGGAAGTGCGATTTGGTATGATATACCCGGCGAAGCTGAGGGTGACGTATGATGCCAAAGACTTTTATTTCGAGACAGCGGAGGCGGCTGAGGCGTTCGTGAGGGCAGAAGGCTTGGGACAGACGTGAGGAGCGGAGCTGGAAGAGAGACTGTGGACTGTGATTGGGAGCTGGAAAATGTATAAATGCTATAACTTTCTTTTTACTGACGTGTATTATAATTTACTTCTCTTCACATTGTTACAGAGTTCAAGTTATTGGTTGGGTTGATTGGCATTCTGTGTTGCGACGGTTATATCTTATTTTAGTGAATTATATGGGTTGGATTGTTGTTTTTGTTTTTTCTTTCTCCGGGACTGGGTGGGAGGGGAGCCACCCTTGCTAGCTAATTAAATTTGGCTAGTGAACGGAGGTGAGTTGAGAGGAGAGCTGCGGACATTGGAGCCTAGTCAGCAGGTTTCGATGGGCCTCGAGGCGAGTGAGGGGGCGGGAAGGGATTGATGCTGGGAGATATTTATTCGAGAGGAAAGGTAGGGGTGGCTTTTGGGAGGGGAGGGGGAAGGGGTTTGATGTTAATAATGGATAGGGGCGGGTCAGGCTCATGGGGCAGGACCCGGTGGTATGATGATGGTGGATAAGAAGGGTGGGGGGGGCAGACCCCCAGTTAGGATAGTCACATGGAACGTGAGGGGATTAGGAGGTCCGGTCAAGAGGTCAAGGCTGCTTGCGCATCTTAAAAGTTTGAAAGCCAATGTAGCAATGCTGCAGGAGACTCATTTGAAGGTGAAGGACCAGGTGAGACTTAAAAAGGGCTGGGTTTGTCAGGTGTTTCACTCTGGATTTGACGGAAGGGCTCGGGGGTAGCGGTAATGGTCAGCAAAAGAGTACGCTTCCGGATGGAGAAGGTGGTGGCAGATCAGGGGGGTAGATATGTGATTGTGACAGGGGCGCTGGAGGGGAGGTTAGTGACGCTGTTAAGTGTATACAGTCCCAATTGGGACGATGTGGAATTCGCAAAGAAGGTGTTTGGGGCCATCCCCGAATTGGACACACACAAACTGATTGTGGGGGGGGACTGGAACTTGGTGCAGGAGCCAAGGATGGACAGGTCACGGCCGCGCCCGCTGGTCCCATCAGGGGGGGCGAAGGCGTTGGCTGGGCTCATGGTGGAAATGGGAGGGGTGGACCCTTGGAGGTTCCTGCACCCGAGGGAACGGGAGTACTCGTTTTTCTCAGCAGTCCATAAAGTATACACGCGGATCAACTTTTTTGTGGTGGGGAAGGCTTTGCTGGCTGGGGTTAAGGGATCAGAATACTCAGCAATTGCAGTGTCAGATCAAGCTCCGCATTGAGTGGACATGATACTGGAGAAGGGGGTAGCGCAGACGCCGGGGTGGAAATTAGATGTGGGACTTTTGGGGGACCAAGGGTTCTGTGACAAGATTGAAAATGTAATTGAGGAATCTGTAGGTTTCAACTGTACGGGTGAGGTGTCGAAGGCACTTGTCTGGGAGACTCTCAAGGCGGTAGTGAGGGGTGAGGTGATTTTGTTTAAGGCCAGGGTGGACAAAGAGGAGAGGTTGGAGTGGTAGAGGGTAATAGATGTGATGTTGGAGGTAGATAGGAGGAATGCAGAAGATGGGGACCCAGCGAAGCTGGAAAAGAGGAAGGAACTACAGGCGAGCTTTGACCGAGTATCTACCAGGAACTGAGATGAGCAAGGGGTGCAGTTTACGAACATGGAGATAAGGCATGTTAGCAGCTCAGCTCCGGAGGAAGGCAGCGGTAAGGGAAATTGTTCAGGTGAGGTATAGGGCAGGGTAGTTGGTGGTAGCTCCGGATCTGATTAACAAGGATTTTGAGGAATTTTATGAGAGGTTGTACAGGTCAGAGCCACCTGGGGAAGACCGTGAGATGCAGGAATTTCTAGATGGGTTGGAGTACCTGAGGTTAGGAGAGGGGGACAGGGCTACAGTAGAAGGAGCGATAGTGGAGCAGGAGATAAAGGATGCGATTGGGAGGATGCAGTCGGGGAAGGTGGCAGGGCCGGATGGGTTTCCGGTGGAATATTATCAAAAATTCAAGGATAAGCTGGCGCCCCTGATGGTGGGGATGCTTGAAGAGGCGATAGGGAAGGGGATGTTGCCACAAACTTTGAGGCATGTATCGATTTCCCTGTTGCTAAAAAAAGATAAAGATCCGACGCAGTGTGGGTCGTGTAGGCCCATATCACTTCTGAATGTGGACGCAAAAGTATTGGCGAAGGTATTGGCGGATAGGCTGGAGGAGTGCCTCCCGAAGGTGATAGGTGAAGATCAGACGGGGTTCGTGAGGGGGAGGCAGCTCTTTTTGAACATTAGGGTTTTGAACGTCGTTATGGCACCGGCGGAGGGGAAGGAAACAGAGGTGGTTGTGGCATTGGACGCCGAGATGGCATTTAATCCCGCAAACCGACCCCTAAGTAACAGTCTTCCCCAGGTGGGAAACCTCTCATAAAATTCCTCAAAAACCTTGTTAATCAGATCCGGAGCCACCACCAACTACCCTTCCCTCTCCCTCACCTGACCAATTTCCCTTACCGCTGCCTCCCTCCGGAGCTGACCTGCTAACATACGCCTTATCTCCATGTTCATAAACTGCACCCCTTGCTCGTCTCAGTTGGCGCACCGCCTTCCTGGTAGATAGTCGGTCAAAGCTCGCCTGTAGTTCCTTCCTCTTTTCCAGCTTCTTTGGGTCCCCATCTTCTGCATAACTCCTATCTACCTCCAAAATCTTATTTATTACCCTCTGCCGCTCCAACCTCTCCTCTTTGTCCACCCTGGCCTTAAACAAAATCACCTCCCCCTCACCACAGGCTTTAGAGCCTCCCAAACAACTTCGACACCTCACCCGTACAGTTGAAACCTACATATTCCTCAATTACATTTTCAATTTTGTCACAGAACCCTTGGTTCCCCCAAAAGTCGCACATCCAGTTTCCACCCTGGCCTCTGCGCTACGTCCTTCTCCAGTACCATATCCACCCAATGCAGAGCATGATCTGACACTGCAATTGCCGAGTATTCCAACCCCTTAACTCCAGCCAGCAAGGCCTTCCCCACCACGAGAAAGTCGATCCGCGAGTATACCTTATGGACTGCTGAGAAAAACGAGTACACCCGTTCCCTCGGATGCAGAAACCTCCAAGGGTCTACCCCTCCCATTTCCACCATTAGCCCGGCCAGCGCCTTCGCCCCCCCCTGATGGGACCAGCGGACGCGGCCGTGACCTGTCCAATCTTGGCTCCTGCACCAAGTTCCAGTCTCCCCCACTATCAGTTCGCGCGTGTCCAAGTCGGGGATCACCCCAAACACCTTCTTTGCGAATCCCACATTGTCCCAATTGGCCACTAACCTCCCCTCCAGCACCCCTGTCACAATCACATATCTACCCCCCTGATCTGCCACCATCTTGAAGTGTAATCTTTTGCTGACCATTACCGCTACCCCTCGAGACCTTCCATCAAATCCAGAGTGAAACACCTGACTGAAACAGCCCTTTTTAAGTCTTACCTGGTCCTTCACCCTCAAGTGAGTCTCCTGCAGCCTTGCTACATCGGCTTTCAAACTTTTAAGATGCGCAACCATCCTTGGCCTCTTGACCGGACCTCCTAACCCCCTCACGTTCCACGTGACTATCCTAACTGGTGGTCTCTCACCACCTGGGCCCTTCTTATCCTCCATCATCATACCACCGGGCCCTGCCCCATGAGCCTGACCCGCCCCTGTCCATTATTAGAACTGAGTGGCATTTTAAGAGTCAACCACATTGTTGTGGATCTGGAGTCACATGTAGGTCAGACTAGGTAAGGATGGCAGGTTTCCTTCCCTAAAGGGCACTAGTGAACCAGGTGGGTTTTTGACGACAATGGTTTCATGGTCATCATTAGACTTTTAATTCCAGATTTTTTTTATTGAATTCAAATTTCACCTGCCATGGTGGGATTCGAACCAGGGTTCCCAGAACATTACCCTGAGACTCTGGATTACCAGTCCAGTGACAATTCCACTGTGCCACCGCCTCCTCTATTCTTGTAGGATCGCACGACCGGCTTAGGTGAGCAGCTTTAGCTCTGGGACTGCTGGGATTTGGCTCACTGTTACATGTTTGCCACTATTTGAAATATAATGCTAAAATTGTCTGCCGTTAGAACCGAGGGGCTGTGAGGAATATATAACTGGCATTGAGTAAAATTGAAGATCGCTATTTCAGCGGCAGGAGGTATTCTTTCCAGCCTTATCATTTTGCTCACGTTGGTGAATAAAGCGATAATAACATAAGCTTGCAGATGTTGTGTCTGAAATCTTGTCCCTGTGTTGTGAGGGATCCTAGCTGGCAGTGAAGAGAATCCTAGCTTGTGAATGTTGCTCTATTTCTGTGCCAGTTACATTTTCAGAGTGTGATGTGCGGAACCAACAGTCATCAACACCTTTTGCCTGGGAACCATCTGAGGGATGGGCACCTTGCAGTGTGAAATGTACTTTGCTGGCTGTCTTCCCATTGCCGCCAGAATGTCACTGTTATCTTCTCATTGCCTCCTGGTCCAAAAACAATTACTGACTCTTCCAATCAATTTCAGAGCATAATATCACCCATGCAAACTTTCCCCAAATCTTCAGGAATTGTGGGGCTGGTGGGATTTGGGGTGGCGCTGGGGCGGGGGGGGGGGGGGTTATAAAATTACAAACACTTCCAGGACTTGCAAATCACTTTCACCCCATCTATCCTCCCCCTCCCCTGCAAATCACTTAATAAACACCTTCTAAAGATTTGCATTGAAGCAGGAAGTCACAAATCTCTTCAAAGCCAATTAAGTATTTTTGAAACTTAACAATGTAGAGAAATGGGTCTAATTGACCTGCCACTGATGTGGACACTGTTGAGGATGTAGTTCTAACACTCAGATATTTCAGAGGTAATTGGGGCGGAAATTTAACCAAAAAAGTTTCTATAAGTCATTTTGGGCAGGTTTGGTTTGGAGTTTCTCGCCAGATGTTTGGGTGAGATGCACACTGCTAGTCAACCACACTTAGTCATTTTTTGGAGCCTTGCACAGTTTCTCCCGGTCAAGCCCACACAAAGGGCGCGATCTACTGGTGCGCCCTGGCGGAATCAGGACAAGTCACAGCTGGTAGATCACGGCAGAGGCCTCTTCCGGGATTTATCTGCTCGCCACGCCTCACGAGGTCTAACGGGATTTCACGAGACGTCGTGATCTGGATTCCGCCCACAATGGACGGGACCCCGATCCGACTAATCTTCACATTAAGGTGTTGCAGTCAGGTGCACTTTAACATGCACTCACTGGAGTTACTTAAGGTGTGGGATCTAACCTTGATGACCCTTAATGAGTGCCGGTTAGCACTGGTCTCTGTCATGATATTCAGATGAACATCACAGCACATACATAATGATGGACAGATCAACGGACCAATCAACACACAAAACACGACAGCCAATCACAGACAAGAGCATACACAGTACAAAGCAGGGAACACAACACTTCCTGGGCACTTGAGCAGGAGACGGCTCAGGGCACAGACCTCATTGCCAGCCACTCAGAGGTTCACCATGTGCTGAATACCAGAGTTTAATATGTTAATAGTTCATTGAAATAAAACTGCGTTGCACCATTCGCAACCGTGTTGGTCCGTCTGTGTATCAGAGTACCCAACACTTCAGTCTCTTCAAACTGGCAATGGGGGGGGGGGGCTTCCAGGAGATTGGGGGCCCTCTTGGTGGCTGGGCTATGGGCAGGGTGGTCCCTAGCAACCCTGATGCCACCCAGGCACATTGGCACTGCCTGGGCATGGTGACACTGCCAGCATGGTAGTGTTCTTGCCAGGCTGGCAGTGCCCGGGTGGCATTTTACCTGTACTGGGGATCGCAACTGGTGTGCCATGCCCATATTAAGTTGGTGTGGGGACTCGTGACCACCGTGTTGGGGGATCTGAGGGTCGCGTTACCGGGTCTCGTGATTGGAGCACCATTTCAAAATGGGGTCCTAATCTTTTCCTGTACTGGCGAGCAGAGCTCCTCAGTGCAGAAAATAAGACTAAGTGCAGCCTCGCTGGGGTGTTCCCTGCTGAGGCCCTGAAATAAAACACACTCCCATTCGATAGCAGGGTCCTTCACGGCACTGCAAGCACCAGGAAACACCCGCCAAACGCGCTCAACACGAAACTCTCTTTCATTTCCGTTAAACCATACGCAAATAAATTTCCTTCATTACTGGGGAACTGGGTCTGTTGGTCAGACCGGCTACACAGAGATCAGGCCGCCATTTTAAAAGGGTGCGCCGGTCTCCAAGTGAGCTTGAAGGTGTACGCCTGGCACACATTTGTGTGGACCAGTAGTAAATGGCGCTTGGTTCAGGCCTCACTGGGGAGGCCGTTAGTTCCTGCCGCAAGGAGAATCCAACGCAGACATAATTAAGTGAGCCATACGGCTCATTTAAATATGCTAATCTGGATCTCTCCCAGCACGGGTGAGATCCAGATCATGACGTCCCTCGAGGTTAGGTTGACTCTCGTGAGACGTCTCAAGCATCCAAATCTCGGGAGAGGCCTCTCGCAAGATTGAATGGCCTTGTCGTATCACCACATCAGGTGTGCTGAGGCCGGTAAATCACACCCTGGGTTTCAGGCTTTGCTTTTCACTATAACTTCTTCATGTTTGACTTGCGTTTTCAGTGAATTGAACCGCCAGACCTTAGTTCTTGCCTTCTCAGCATGAGGAAAAGAGCAGGATAAAGATCAAATGGATTGAGGCAGATCACAAACCCACTCAAATGTAAGATTCCCTTTTAAACTAAACTATGATCCTCACTCCAAATGGGTGTTGCTGGACAATCCCAGTTGGACATCCAATGTGCAATTGATCAAATAACTATAGAATCCCGATGGTGCAGAAGGAGGCCAGTCGGCACCAACCCTCCGAAATAGCACCCCACCCAAGCCCACTCCGCCATCCTATCCCTGTAACCTCACATAACCTTTGGACACTAAGAGGCAGTTTATCATGGCCAATCCACCTAACCTGCACATCTTTGGGCAGTGGGAGGAAACCGGAGCACCTGGAGGAAACCCACGCAGACCCGGGGAGAAAGTGCAAACCCCGCACAGTCACCCAAGGTCGGAATTGAATCCGGGTGCCTGGTGCTGTGAGGCAGCAGTGCTAACCACTGTGCCACTGTACCACCATCGATACCCTTTCTTGCTATGGCCCCCATTTAAGTGATGTTAAAAAAAAGGAAATACTTGCATTTTTATCGCACTTTTCACGACTACCAGCCAATTAAGTACTTTCAAAGTGTAGCCACTGTTTTTTTTTGTTCTTTCATAGGATGTGGGGATCACTGACAAGGCCAGCATTTGTTGCCCAAACCTAATTACCCTTGAAGTAAATGGCTTGCTCGACCATTCTGCTCTTCTTCAAATTTGTTTTTAAAAAAATTATTTCACAGGATATGGGCTGTCACTGGCTAGGCCGACATTATTTGCCAATCCCTAATTGTCCTTGAGAAGGTGGTGGTGAGCTGCCTTCTTGAGCCGTTGCAGTCCATGTGGTGTCAGTACACCCACGGTGCTGTTAGGCAGGGAGTCCCAGGATTGTGACCCAGTGACAGTGAAGGAACAGTGATATATTTCCAAGTCAGGAAGGTGAGTGGCTCGGAGGGGAACCTGCTGTTTGTGATGTTCCCTGTTCCCTGTTAGAGGTTGAGGTTGCAGGTTTGGAAGGTGCTGCTGAGGAATCCTTGACAGGTTGCCGCAGTGAGTCTTTTAGATGGTGCGATGGTACACACTGTGCGTCAGTGATGGAGGGAGTGGCTGTTTAAGGTAGTGGATGGGGTGCTAATCAAGTGGACTGCTTTGTTCCGGATAACGTCCAGCTCCTTGAGTGTTATTGAAGTACACCCACAGTGACATTCGGTAGCAAGGTCCAGGATTTTGACCCAATGACAGCGAAGGGGCCTTTCACATCTACCCAAGCTGGCAGAAGGAGCCTCAGTTTCTCAACTCATCTGAAAGATAGCACCTCCAACGGTGTAGCAGTCCCTCAACACGACACTGGATTACCGTCCTTGAAATTGGTGCTCATACCCTGGAGTGGGACTTGAACGTGGAACCTGACTGCCCAGAGGCAAGAGAGCTGCCAACAGAGAGTTGGCAGACAGAGTGGTGGAAAAATATTTGAGTGTTTGCATATCACTTTGAGTGACAGGACAGCAAAATCAGTATTGTATTTTTCAGACTCTATTTTAAATATCTAATTTGCCCCCACCTACCTGAAGGCTCCCCGCTGGGGTTAAGTTTCCCAGTCTTCCCATAGCTATCCAGGTATGTTAGATATTAGATATATTAAATATGGGGCTGGTTTAGCACAGGGCTAAATCGCTGGCTTTGAAAGCAGACCAAGGTAGGCCAGCAGCACGGTTCAATTCCTGTACCAGCCTCTCCGCACAGGCGCCGGAATGTGGCGACTAGGGGCTTTTCACAGTAACATAATTTGAAGCCTACTTGTGACAATAGGTGATTTTCATTTCATTCATTTCATTTCATTTCATGTGCACTGCCAGGACTAACGAGGAAATGCCTAGCCAGAGAGCCCATGGATGTCCTCTATTAACCCAGCTGAGGCTAGGAATCCTGAAATCGATTTAAATTGTACTCTTGCCACTCTTTCTGAGCTCAATCCATACCAGAAATCCAACTCCGACCTTCCTGATTGACATGACTTAGCGGCGAATGGAGCAGCACTTTTAGCTATTGATCCATTGCAGAATCGTTGAAACACGGTACCCTAACTACGTCTTTGGAGAAGATTAGATAAATTCAGAAGTAGCAAGGCGTTAGTTCTAAGACACTGCAGGGGAAGGAAAAGCTGAGAGTAATAAAGAATTCTCTGGTTTTGAACTGCGTTCTATCATGTGGTCAGCTGGTGGCCATTCATTCAATTCAAATAGCTCGTCAGTCGGATCCCGGGATCGTTACCATGGAAACAAATGCTGCCTGATGGAGAGTGTATAATGTAGGTGTGTTCTGTACTTTGAGAATGTCTGGGAAGAGTAAAGAATTGGATATAAGTGTGGTGATGGCACTTTGATTGAGCTATAGTGGTAGGGAATGCGTCAAGAGAAATCCCACTGGTTCCCGTACTTATATCACGGGAAATTAAATGCACTTTTGCTGGTAAATACATTTTGACAGTCCATTCATCAAAAAAAAAGGTTTTCCGATCAAATATGCTTCGTTTAACTAACCAATCGCTCTCCCTTGTCTCCTTGTTGGAAGAGTCAGAAATGGCTGTCCATAATTGGATTAAAATACACAGGACGTGATTCACCGGAAAGATTTCTAAGTATGGTAGCGAGCGGGAATTGCCGCGAGCTTCCCAGCAAGGTCTGCACGGCAATGCAATGTTAACTGGTCCACTAAAGGAGGCTCCATGAAATTCACGCCGCAAATCATAGCTCGCCAACCAATTCACCAGGAACGTACTCGCCAGCCTCCACTTACAAGGTTGAGCAGCTCTTGCACAGCCAACCCCACTCAGCTCGTAACCATGGCCCCCGAGACGACCAGCCCCACGGTTTGGAGGCGCTGACCTGGGGAGGCTCTTAGAGGCGGTCGAGGCCAGGAGGGATGTCCTGTTCCCCCGAGGGTTCTGGAGGGTATGCGACAGGGTAGCCATTGCCGCCTGGGATGAAGTGGCAGCGGCCGTCAGCTCGGGCAGCGTGATAAGGAGAACTGGCCTCCAGTGCCGCAAGAAGGTCAACGGCCGACACCGGGCCACATGTGAGAGTTGGCAATGGACCCTCCCTTGCCCCCTCCTCCCCCTTCTGAAACATTCCCACTCCCATGTGAACAACCCCCCTCAATCCTTCCTCCCCCCACCCCAACGGTGAACCTCGCATGCGACTAACGATGCCCTCTCTGTGTCCCCGCAGGAGATGTTGTCCCACAACCATCGAGAGAGGGTGTGCCGCACATCAGAACCCTCACAATATTCGAGCAATGAGCCCAGGAGGTTACGGGGGTTGGCTGTGGACAGAGCAGTCACCAACGTGGAGGTTGGCACATGCCACAGAGGTGAGGATCCACCGGCCTAGGTGCTGCGGAGCTTGTCCCAGTTGCAGGTGGGCATTGCCGAGGCAAAACACGGCCCAGTCACCCAGGAGCATCACTGATGGCATCGACATTGGGGAGCCGCCAGGCCTCATAGAGCCAGATGACGCAGGGGCTCAATCCAGCTGCCCCTCCATTCAGAGGTGACCCCAAGGGCCCTATGGGCACCGACCGGGAGGAGGAGGCGCTGGGTGCCAACCCGGACCCATCCTATGGAGTGGCGACGCCGGCCACCAGCTCCCTCGCGTTCCACCCCTCTGGCGATGCCATGTCTTGCAGTCAGTACCCGGAACAGGGCAGCATGGCAGTGCATGTGACACTGCCAGGTGCACCGGGGCCCTCCGGCTCCATAGCCCCCAGAATATGCCCGCCAGGAGCATCGAAGGCCATAGGACGTGATAAGTAGCAGGCTGCTTCCACCTCTGATGTGCATCCTGGGGCTACACCTAGATGCAGCGGTAGAGCAAGGAAGGCTCTGCCGTGGGGGAGGTGCGTAGGTAGGGGGTAAGGAGGGGACTGTGCGTTGGGGGGAGGGGATGGGGGAGGGGGTGGGAGGGAGGGAGGGAGGGAGGATGGGGAGAGTGGAGCGGAACCATCGAGAGAGTGGGGCAGTGGTGTACACTTGTCCGCGGCAAATTTATAAACACTCACCACAACCAGTATGGCGCCTCTGGCTCTTTGTCCCGTGATGTGACTACCAATTCCATACCCCAGACATCCAGATATGTGGTCCTGCAGCCCCCCACACGTCCCACCCCCCCCCCCACAACCTGGCTCACCCTGTCCCCGCTAGCCTGGCCACCTCATACCCTGGCCGGGGACATGTGCCCTGGCTGGGGGCCATCCTCCGTGTGTTCGGAGGTTGGCTGCTGCATCTGTGGTGCTGCCTCTCACAGTGTTCAAGCACAGTGTCCATGCATCAAGGCATGAGTGGGATGCTAGGCAATAAGCCCTACATGCTACATGGCCCACCCACCCACGGGGATCCACTTGGGATGTGTGAAGTTCTCACTTAACTAATAATTCCTTATTAGCAATCGCCTTCAGCCACCGTCATCAGTGTGAGTTATGGATGGTCAATGGGACAGACAGGCAGGATTAGAGTTGTCCCAGAATGGGTACATACAATCCAGGGGTTGGCATGGAGTGCCCCCTCAGCAGAACCATCCTCCCCTCCAGCTCCGATAACACCCCCCCAGGCCCGATAGCCCCAACCATTCATGGCGGCCCACCGCAACTGGGGCTGCACCCATTCCCCCGCTTGCCTCCTCCGGGCTCAGGGACAGCCAGCCCAGTGCCCAGGGCACATTGCCTGTGAGCGAAGATGGCTACCCACCTCCCAGGGTCCCTGCAGTAGCCCTTCCGCCAAGGTTCACGTTTTTCAAAAGGAGACCGAATGGGTGCCAACGTGGCCACTTGCTGGGAAGACCGCTGGATCACAGAGGCCATTAGGTGGCTCCCATTAATTTTATGGAAATTGGGCTTAAGTGGTGATTATTGGTTTCTCGCCACGCTGCAACGGGATCCCGATTTCGCGTACATGAGCGGGTCAGTTGCATTGCAAACTCTTTGGCGCCCGGCGCGGTTCTCGTTTTTGGCCTCTCCTGCTATTCACTGGCCTCATCGCGCTCTCACTAAACGTAAAGAGGCCATTGTATCTCGCCCACTGTTCTGAGCCAGTTTTGGGCTGGATTTTATATTGTACTAGGTGCTCACATCCGCCCGCACTCACTTGCCTCCTACCCACCCGCTCTATTTAAATGCTGGTTATGAGTCTGCCCCTGCTACAGCGAGTTGCCCTGCAGCCATTTAACACTTGGTGGCTCGTTGGCGGTGGTGGGGTGGTGATTATGTCCTCATGCCAACGTGAATGGACTTTCTTACAGGGTGGGGGTTGGGGGGATAAGGCGGAGTGGCAATGATTCAGGCATAAAGGCCCGATAATGAGATTCAAATGTATTGTGATATTCTCGATGTCGAAAATCAGGATTCCCATTATTTCACTGGTGGGGGGGTGGCGAAGACAGTCATGGCGAGACTTCCTGCCGATGTAAAAAGCTGTTTGGGCCTCCTGCAAGATTTCTGGTGCCATCTCCAAACCCACCCAAAATGTGCAGGAGCAGAAAGTCCCGGTCACATTTATTTTTCAATTAAACAATAATTTTATGTTTTAGTGGAGGTAGGTTCGCTCATTTGGTTAGATGGCTAATGCAGAATGATGCCGCTGCAGATTTGATCCTGAACCCATAATGGTAGTTAATGGTGAGTTGCCTCACACTAGATGCAGAGTGGCTGCCCTTCAAGCTTACTAACTACTTGTCTTGTCATGATAGGGAGATATTAGGAACTTGGTTCCATGAATGCAGTCCAAGATGTAGCAGGCAATTTAGGGGTTAAACAGACTGAGG
Source organism: Scyliorhinus torazame (assembly GCF_047496885.1). Taxonomy (NCBI): domain Eukaryota; kingdom Metazoa; phylum Chordata; class Chondrichthyes; order Carcharhiniformes; family Scyliorhinidae; genus Scyliorhinus; species Scyliorhinus torazame. The sequence continues at coordinate 108,428,863 of NC_092716.1, forward strand.
GAAAAGACTGCTAGCAGCAGAGTTAGCTTGTCCCATTTAGAATTAACCTCAGTAGTGGGAATACACAGGATGCCCCAGTTCAGCCAGGATGATGCACTCATAGTCCATTGTCTTTCAGGACAACCTTGTTTGACCAGCCATTAACCCATCACAGAATCTGATAACCCCTATTTGTCTGTCAATGGAAGGTTAGATGCATCTCAATAGCATGACTCTGTTCTTTTATATAAGCTCAGCTTAAAAGTTGCGCATGATGCTGATTTTACAAACAAAACGGTACAACCTGAGAGAATGGGAGTGTAGTCAGTGGCATGAGTATGTAATCAGGTCAAAGACCATGGGCTGGATTTTCAAAACTCCATGGGCGGCATTCTCCAGTCCCCCAGCCATGTGTTTCTCAGCGGCGTGCCATTCCCTGGCGGCGGGATTCTCTCTTCCCACTGCTTATCAAAGGGATTTCCCATTGAAGCCGCCTCACGCAGCTGGGAAACCCAAGGGGGGGAAGCGGGGTGGGCTGCACTGCCAGCAGGGAAAGAGAATCCCAACGCCGGAGAACTCCGGCCCTTGAGTGCAGGTATGGGTATGATGTGCAATCCAAATCATGTTCTAGAACATTCCAGCTGGATCCTGACATTTCCAGAACGCAGTGAAATTTTCAAATAGAGGGGGGGATGTGCCAACAACTTGGATGCCTTCAATTGCTGGAAAATGGGATTAGAATATATAAGGTGCCTGATGACCAACAGTGACACGATGGGCCGAAGAGCCTCGTGCTGTGCTGTAAAACTCTCTGAATCTAATTAACAGATTGCTGAACACCACACACCTTAGAAGCGTTTGCAGCAGCAGTTTGAGGTTTTCAGTCGGCATCCATGAAGGTTTAGAGGGGATGTGAGGAAAAGCGTTTTCACCCAGGGGCAGGTGGGAGTTTGGAATTCGTTGCCTGAAAGGATGCTGGAAGCAGAGACCTGCATAACATTTAAGAAGTATTTAGATATGCCCTTGTGATGCGAAGGCATACAAGGCTATGGGCCATGTGCTGGAAAATGGGGTTAGAATACTTGGCTGCTTTTGACTGGTGCAGACGCAATGGGCCGAAGGGTCTTTTCTGTGCCGTAGACCTCTGCGACTGGGGCATGTCAAGAGTGCAGCTTTCATGAACAGAGGGGGATAACCCTGAGTTCTAGTGGGTTCATTCGCCAAAATATGTGAGAAACGGGAGTTCTGTACTCAGCTGCTGAACCAGGCCTCGTGGGAGGTACACTTGGCTGCTGCCGTCACTTAGGCCACAGAGGCGAGCAAAGGAAACGCTGGTGAACGAATGGCTGGGGGAGTGGAGATGGGAGCAGGGTAGTCTGCCATTGGTCAGACCCGTGAGGGAGAGGTTCAGCAGGTGGATCCTCCAGGTCGGCAGGCGACCAGAGGAACACAGCGGGAGGACTGTAAGGCGAAGAACGTGCCACCTAAAACATTGGGTCCACCACCAGCTGCATATGAAAGAAGTGCCAGGAGGCTGCCCCTATCCAGCCAGTTGGCCTCAGACATTTGCGTTCCAGTCCACAAAGACCTGATGCACCTCAACCCCCATGGTACCCACTGCCTGCAACTGTCAAGCTGACCTGAATTATTATGTTGCAGAAATCAGCTGTGTAGCTGGGTGGCATCACTCAGTTGGCAGCTCATATGCCATCAGGCAGGTCATGGATGCCCTATTCTGAAGGGCAGGAGACAACATCCATTTTGGCACAGAGGGCATCAGGCTTTGTTGCCACTCCCCCAAATCCGGGGGGGGGGGCATTGATTGTACCCATACAGCCATCAGGGCACCGGGAGACCAGCCAGCCAGATTTCTAAACACAAAAGATTCCCAAACAGTGAATAAGCAGTTGGTTTGTGACCACAGGAAATACACCTTTCACATCTGAGCTCAGTTCCTGGGCAACTGCCATGATTCCTTCATCCTGCGAGGGTGCTGCATCCCTTTGGGCCAACATGCAGACTCTATAGGAGGTGGCTGGGGAATCAGGGTTAGGTGAGGTTCCTGATCCCGAGTGGTATCCAGCCACAGTTGGAGTTGCTTTTGCTCCCTGCTCCCTTGTCTCTGCTCATCTTATAGGTAACAATAATAATCTTTTATTGTCACAAGTAGGCTTACATTAACACTGCAATGAAGTTACTGTGAAAAGCCCCCAGTCGCCACACTCCGGCGCCTGTTCAGGTACACAGATGGAGAATTCAGAATGTCCAATTCACCTGACAGCACATCTTTCGGGACTTGGGGAAGGAAACCGGAGCACCCGGAGAAAACCCGCCCAGACACTGGTGGAACGTGCAGACTCCACACAGACAGTGACCCAAGCCAGGAATCAAACCTGGGACCTTGGCACTGTGAAGCAACAGTGCTGACCACTGTGCTACCGTATCGCCCTCAGATTAAGGCCCATCATGCCAAACTGTCCAATACATGAGCGCACATAACAGGTGTTGTGCCAGCCAAGTGCATGCGACCAGTACCAGGATCGAACCAGCAACCTTAGCGTTATTAACACCACGCACTAACCACCTGAGCTAACCAGCTACGGTGCCGGTGAGAGGGCTCCAACACAGGTTGGTGAGTCTGACCTTTGCAGGGGCAGCCTCCGCCACGGGGCCTTGTGGCAAGAAACGTTCTGGAGGCAGAGCAGCCAATTAAGGAGACGAGGGATGATGCCTGCTGCCCTCTAAGGGCTGGCCGCTTCATCAACCTCTTCAACTGGCTCAGCCCTTTCATGGTTGCTTTTGCTGGATGAGGTCTACTGGCTGTGACACAGCTGATGTTCATTCCACACATCGTTGCACCAGAAGCAGCACTCTCAGTGTAGGACCTTATGCACTGGAGGAGATGGTAGCATTGTAGTAATGCCACTGGAACTCAGTATTCCTGGTTAATGCTCTGGGAAACATGGGTTCAAATCCCACCCTAGCAGGTGGTGGGATTTAAATTTGATCAATAAAACATTTCAATTAAAAGTTAGCCTTGGTAATAGTGAAACTACCATGGGTTGTCGTAAAAATCCATCTAGCACACTGATGTCCTTTAGAGAAGGAAATCTTTTTCCCCCAATACCTCAGGGGGTCTCCAATGTTTGGGAACTCATGTGGCTTTGATGCTTCAGTGAAATTCTCCTTACTCGGAACACACAAGGTGCAGTATTTGTTCCCACAGTTAACTTTTGCCTTGCTCTCCTCTAAGATGAATGTAGGATTTTCAGATATATATTGTATTATATGTATTTGCTGCAATAATATTTTTTTAAATCCTGCTTTAAAATACAGGCAGAGACTTTGGCTACTGAAGGCGCAATTAAGATGTCATAAAAGTGAGATCTTCGTTATTTCAAACCATGTTTATGCTTAAAAGGAGAGGCCAATGGTGTTTTGTTATGATTTCTGGGGAGTAGATAATTAGAGACATTGCGCTTAAAACTTAACTAATCAGGTCATGGGATTTGAATGGGATGAAGATGATGTAGTAAGAGGAGGGACCAGGTCTGTGGCAGTGAGTTTTGAGGTCAGTTCTGCCAGAAGCTGGAAGCTGAAAAGCAGCTTTCTGCCAAATGTTGTGAAGTTAAACAATAGTCTGACACAGTGTAGCCATCTGGGATGGCCACTTCCCGATTACAAAATGGACACTTTGCAAAGATTGCAGGGAAAATGGACAATACTGAGAAGACAAGTAGGTTCAGGGTTTGTCTGCATATTGGAGCCGCAGCTCCCAAACAAGACCAAAACTGCAAACCCATTAGCATACTAATGGGCCATCTCGGGAACAAAAGAGTAACATTTGAGTAACCAATACTAAGACAGACACCCCGGTGCCAGAGAAGACCAGAACAAAGAAGGCCAACGGCCACCTAGGACACGCCCAGCCATCAGGGCACCCACCCCTTTATGGATGAAATCGATAGGAACGATCGAGAAACGGCCCAATTGATTGGGTCAAGTTCAAGGCCCGCCCAAAAGCGCGCGAAGCCCCTTTGGGTATAAGAAGGATGCCCCAAGAGAGAACTGTGTGTGTAAATAAATAAGCATTTGACTTTGAACTAACTAACTGGTGTATCGAGTCTTTGATCAGTATTCGGTTTGAACCTTGTGGCGGTATCGAAAAATACCTGCCGACTCTAGAGCAAAACGTAATTAGAATTAAGGAAGACGACCATATTGACCGCCACATTCAGAGCCAAATAAAGAGAACACAATTAGCAACAACAGACAAAAGGATCTCTCTCTTCATGCAGTCTTTCCAAGACATCGCTATACAGCCAAGTATCTCTTTGTTCGCTAACTTTATTTTAAAGTGGCTTTTGACCTGTGATGAGCTTGTCTCAGTAACTAAGTTAACAGTAAAGAGAGTTTCCTTTTATTGCTAAGAATTGTTTAACTGTTAAGTTAAAGCTATTTCCTTTATGATGTTAAGATAGTTTAATACTGTGGTATTAATAAAATTTGTCTTAATACACCATATCCCTATTTGTGTGTGGAATCACTTCTGGAGCGAAGTATTCCTCACAGTTTTACAAAGTAAAGAACATTGTTGGTGTCTCGTCTGGTTTCCTAATATAAATTGAGGTCTGGTCTGGGATCCTAATATATCCTGCTTCCTTGTGATGAGAAGTTCACCCAGAGCTCCCTGGCTCAAGGTAGAAGTGTGCCCAATGGTGAGGGCGTCTGCGCTGGTAGATGGTGTGGCGGAGTGAAATCCGGCAAGCTTTAGACATTATGCTCAACTGTCTAAAGCCCACAAGTTGTGTTTTCAGCTTGCAACTATTGCAAGTTACATCTGTTTGAGGCATTTACAGGTGCCTCTGTGAACGGCAGTTGTGCAAACTGCGACCGATCCCTGCTCTTACCCTCGTGAAAATTACGGGTTCCGCGTCCAAGGGCGGGACGTGCAGATTTAGGGTTCTTTAGCGCCATTTTGGCAGGTGCAGAAACCAACCAACCCCATGAAAATTCAGCCATAATAGATAATGATAATCATATATTTTCGACTTCCGAGTGATATTGGGAGGATGGGCAAATGGACAGAACAATGGCAAATGTGTTCAATGCGGAGAGATGTTAAGTGATACATTTTTGGAGGGCTAGTATGGAAAGACGTCTGGCTATTCTGACGGCAGGATCTTCCGGTCTCGCCGACGGTGCACCCCTGCCAAGGATATCCCTGGGGCGAGGGATGATTCAATGGGAAATCCCAAGGACTTTGGCGGGACCGAACATCCTGCCGTCAACCAATGGCAGACCGCCTCCGCCACCACAAAATACCTGGTGGGCTGCACGGAAAACCCTGCCCCTGGTATACTATAAGTGAAGTAAGTTTCAAAAATGTAGATGGGTAGAGTGAACTTGGTATTCATATACACAAACCCTTAAAGGTGGCAGAGAGGGCAGTACGGTGGCACAGTGGATAGCACTGCTGCCTCATGGCGCCGAGGTCCCAGGTTTGCTCACGGCTCTGGGTCACTGTCCGTGTGGAGTTTTCACATTCTCCCCGTGTTTGCGTGGGTTTCACCCCCACAACCCAAAGATTACAAAAATAAATTTAGAGTACCAAATTCATTTTTTCCAATTAAGGGGCAATTTAGCGTGGCCAATCCACCTACACTGCCCATCTTTGGGTACACGGGGAGAATGTGGAAACTCCACACGGACAGTGACCCAGAGCCGGGTGCGAACTTGGGACCTCAGCGCCGTGAGGCAGCAAGGCTAACCCACTGCGCCACCGTGCTGCCCTCTACAACCCAAAGATGTGCAGAGTAGGTGGATTGGCCACACTAAATTGCCCCTTAATTGGAAAAATGAATTGGGCGCTATAAATTTTGTTTTAAAAGGTGGCAGAATAAATTGATAAAGTCTTTGGGTTACTTGGGTTTACAAGTAGAGATATTATGGTATAAAAGCAGAGATCAAGCTGGAATGTGCTAATTTCTCTGAAAATTAAGGATGGAATAAAAAGGAGAGGGAAATGATCTTAGCTCAGAAAATCATTTTGCAGATTCTGTCAGAGATGGAGAATGTTATATTACGTGATTGTAATACGTCATTACTCTCTTGCTTACTTCCAGAGTGGTCTGATGGTCGTAGTTCAATGAAACTATCAGTCTTCAGTTTAAGCAAATAACATGTAATGAATAAGAAATATAAATAATAATGAGTTTGTTCACTCTTCTACAACTATAATTGATGATAAAGTAAATCACAAGAAGTATTAACTAAGGTATAACTCTCTAACACTCGGTTGTCTAGTCATTCCTGATACGAAGAGGCGGGAAGATCCTCTGAGTTCAGTTTATATACATGGATCCGGTGCTGCCATCTAGTGGTTGTCTAGCACTATGATACAGTTGTGAACCCTTTACATACCAGCAGATATACAGATCACTACAGAGAAGGGGTAGGAAAACCAGTGGAAGTCATTCACAGGCCTGCTAGGAGTACTTACAGGTAGGGTGTAAATCAGGAAATTAGAGGTACATGTTACATGTACATGTAACTATAATCAGGGTGTACTAGAAACGCCATGTAGAAACGAGCAAATTACATTTTCAATAATATTGCGCAGGACGAGTTTATGAAATGTATTCAAGATAGTTTTCTATATCAGTACATAAAGGAATCAACTGTGAACAGTTTTGGTCCCCTTATAAGCACGGTGGCACAGTGGTTAGCACTGCTGCCTCTCAGCTCCAGTGTCCCAGGTTCAATTCCGGCCTCGGGTGACTGTATGGAGTTTGCACTTTCTTCCCGTGTCTGCGTGTTTCCTCTGGGTGCTCCGGTTTCCTCCCACAGTCCAAGGATGTGCAGGTTAGGTGGATTGGGTACTCTAAATTGCCACTTTCTGTCCAAAAGGTTGTGTCGGGTTACTGGGTTACAGGGATAGGGTGGAAGCCTGGGTACTCTTTCCAGGGACTGGTGCAGACTCGATGGGCTGAATGGCCTCCTCCTGCACTGTAAATTCTATGATTCTATGATCTCAAGAAAGATGTACTGGACGAGGTTCACTAAGTTGATCTGGGTATGGAGGGATTTTCTTAAGAGGAGAGGCTGATTAATAGAGTAGGCCTAAACTCACTGGAGTTCAAAGGAATGAGAGGCAGTTTTATTGACTCATATAGGGTTTTCAGGGGCTTCACAGGGTAGATGCTGACAGGTTGTTTCCCCTTGGGGGGACTCTCTGGCCAGAGGGCATAATCTCAGAGGAAGGAGTCTCCCATTTAAGACAGAGATGAAAAGGAATTTCTTCTCTCAGAAGGTAGTGAATCTGGTGTATTCTTTACTGCAGAGGGCTGTAGAGGCTGGGTCATTAAGTATGTTCAAGGCTGAGATATACAGATTTATAATCAGGAAGGGAATCAAGGGTTCCAGGGATAAGGCGGGAAAGTGGAGTTGAGGATTATCAGATCAGTCATGATCTCACTGAGTGGCGGAGCATACTCAATGGGCCGAATGGCCTTCCCCTGCTCCTATGTCTTATGATCAATTTGGGGCATGCTATTAGCTGGCGGTGCTGCTGTCAACAGGTTTCCCACTGTTCGCACCCTTCACCACTGGAGAACCCGCTGTAGCGGTGGGGAGGGTCACTGTCGGTGGGAACAGAAGATGTCACCAGCGAGAATGGCCAGAATATTTCAGCCAGTGAATGCAATGGTGTTGATCTTCCAGAATTATATGAGGGGTGGATGCAGAGGGATACGGTCAGATTTATTAGGTGAGCAAAAATGTGTCAGATGGAATGCAACTTGGTCTGAAGTTTCTCAACTTGTTCTGGGTAGAAATGCTAAAATATATTTTCATCTGCTGAGAGAAATGTTGGTATTCAGGGGGGTCTGGTGTCGTTGCACATAAGTCACAGAAAGGTCACATTCAGGTACAGCAAACAATTGGGAAAGTAAATAGCATGTTAGCCTTTCTTACAAAAGGATTGGAGTATGAGAGCAAAGAAGTCTCACTGCAGTTGACTAAAATCTTGGTGACTTCACATCGTGAGAGTGTGTATAGTTTTGAACTCCTTGCCGAGGGAATGATATATTTGCCTTGGAGAGAGTGCAACAAAGGTCCATCAGACTGATCCCTGTGACGAGGGGATTGTCCGATGAGGTTGATTGAGTAGACTGGGTTTATATCCCCCCGGGCTTTGAAGAACAAGAGATTATATTATTGAAAAACATAATATATTCTTAATGTGCATTACAGGGTAGATGCCAAGAAGATGTTGCAGAGGCAAGAGCACAAGGTCAATCTCAGAAGAAGTGCTCAGCCATTTGAAACAGAGATAAAGTGGAAGTTCTTCACTCAAAACGTAATCAATCATTAGAATTATGTACCGCCAGAGAGAGCCATGAATGCTTGAGTGTATTAGTGACAAAAGATTAATAGACCTTCAGAGGCCAAGTGGACTGATGGATTTGGGAACATTGTGGTAAGGTGTAGCTCAGGTAGAAAATGAACCATAACCTATCGAATGGCAGGTCAGTCTTGAAGGTCTCCTTTCCTATTTCTTATGCTCTTATAGTGACTTTAGAAATCACTGGTTAGGTCTCAGTTGGAATATTGCGGATATTCTGGGCTGCACATTTTAGAAAATAAGTCTTAAGATGGAGCACAGTGGAGGTTTATCACAATGCATTCAGGGATAAGGAACTTCAGTTATGGGGAAAGGTAGGAAAAGTTAGGACAGTTTTCCTTGGAACTAAGAAGGTCAGGACCGGATAGAGGTTTTCAAGCTGAAGAGAGGCGATGATCGCGTGGACATGGGAGAAAAACTATTCCCTCGAGCGAATGGGTCAATGTGTATAGGTTGTGGACTTGAAAGGAATTGGCAAAAAAGATCCAGGGGGGAGACAAAGAGTATTTTTTTCTGCTCCGAGGTTGTTGGAGTCTGGAAAACTCTACTTGAAAAATTGGTGGAAGTCAGTTTTGTAAATAATTATCAAGGCAGGAGTTGAAGAGATACTTGAGGAGGATGAACTTACAGGCTGATAGACAAAATGTGGGACAAAGCACACCTATTCTTTCAAAGGGACATGACAGGCTTGACAGGCTGAATGGCCTCCTTTGATTCCAATGAATGGTAGAATAAAATTCCCGAGGAAAGTAGAAATATACATGTAATCAAAGAGGATTACTATGCAACTGGGTTTTGGGATTAAATTGAGAAGCAGTTTAAAAGGACTGACACAGACACAAAAGGATGAATGACTCCCCTCTTTTGGGTTGTAAGATCCATGTTTTCCATTGCCTCTAGTGGTTGCAGTGTTGTACGCACAGAAACCCTTGTATCTTCATAATGTGCCCAGTTGGAGGGCTGCCACGAGAATATCAAGGTATAAAATGCCATATGGCCTTACTTCTCGGCAAAGAAACATTGGCTGTGGAGGAACAAACACATTGAAGCACAATTCAATTGAAGGAATATCTGATGCCAAAGCGAATTAACAGCAATTAAGGCGCATTTCAGCCAAATGCTGTTGCCTATAATCTCAGATCACATACCATAGACTCCAGCCAGCTTGCTTTTGTGTGGGAGGAACAGCCACGTTGGATTTGAATCATATCTTCTGGAGTGCAGTGGAGGATTAATGGTCGTAAATTGGGACAGATATCTGGGGAGCACGTTGGCTCAGTGGTTAGCACTGCTGTCTTACAGGGCCAGGACCTGAGTTCAATTCCCGTCTAGGGTGTCATGAGAATGTCGTTTTAAGAAATGTTTGGCTGCTCATATTACTGCAGTGATGTCAGAGTGTGGGTGGAGCTGGGCTGTCTGGCAACTTTTTACTTTCGTTTTAGGCTGTTTGCTGCAGGGTGTGTTTGTTTTGTTTTCAGTGTTGGGCCTGAAGCCAGACCAAGCAGGTGTACTGCTGTTCTCTCTGCCATCAAAAGACTATCTCTTGATCATTTGGTGAATTCAAAATTATAAATGTTTTCAGTAGTGACTTTAACCTGATGTGGTTCTGTTGAAGGATTTGCTTTTAAATCATATGGATATCAAAAGGAAATCTTAAAGGATTACTTAGTGTTGTAGTCTTTGGGGGTTGTACTTGATTGATGGTTGCTAAGATGTTCACTGTATGTTTTAAAAAGGCTAACTTGAGTTCATAGAATAAACATTGTTTTGCTTTTAAAAATATTTTCCATTTCCACTGTCCCACACCTGTAGAGTGGGCTGTGTGCTCCCCATACCACAATCTATTAAAAGTTGTAGGTCAGGTGAACTCCATGGTGAACTTTGGGGTTCTCTAAACCCTGGTCCATAACAAATTGGGGGCTCGTCCGGGATAAAAGTCTATCTATTGGACTGGCTTAGTGAATTAAAGACAGTGAGGGGTGAGCATATTGTGGTTGCTTATCAGGTGTGATATTCTAGTTTAAGTGTGTTGTGGACAATGGCTCTTTCAGAGGCTCTGAAGTTTTTGGGGGTGGAGACGGTCACACGCAGTACCTTATGGACAGAGACTAAAAGCAGACTATTAGATTTGGCAAAAACATTGCAATTAAAATTACCTGACAAAATGTGAAAAGATCAGGTAATTATAGCGATGGCTAAGCATTTAAAGTTGCCTGAGATACAGTTTGACTCATTGGAAATGGCAAAAGTTCAGTTACAAATTAAACAAATGGAACATGAGAAAGAATTAAAGCAGCTTGAATACGAAAGAGAGGAAAAAGAAAGAGAGAGAGCGGCAAAAGAAAGAGAAAGAGATAGAGAGGAAAAGGAAAGAGAGAGAGCGGAAAAAGAAAAGGAGAGAGAAGAAAGTAGACAAGAAAGAATAGCCCTAGAAGAACAAAAAGAAAGAGAAAGGGAGATACAGATCAGGGAAAAAGATAAAGAGAGAATTTGAACTTCAGAAAATGGCCATGAAACATGACAGTCAGTTAAAATTGGCAGACGTAAAGGGAAACGTACAGTTTGAGGATTGTGAGAAAGAGCGTCAAAGTCGAAGGCTTGGTGGGAATCTATTTAAATATGTCCAAGCTTTGTGAAGGTTTGACGAGAAGGAGGTAGAAACCTTTTGCATTTCATTTGAGAAGGTGGCTAAACAAATGAAATGGCCACAGGACAAGTGGGTATTACTGATTCAAACAAAGCTGGTAGGTAGAGCTAGTGAAGTGTTTGCATCACTACCGGAGGAGGTATCTGAGACGTATGAGGAGGTGAAAAAATCCATCTTAGGTGCATGTGAACTAGTGCCTGAAGCCTACAGCAAAGGTTTAGAAATTTAGGGAAAGAACTTGGTCAATGGAGTTTGAAAGACTCAAACTGAGTAATTTTGATAGGTGGATAAGGGCTTTGAAAATAGACCAAACCTATGAAGCTCTCAGAGAAATTATACTTTTGGAGGAGTTTAAAAATTAAATTCCTGATGTAGTGAGAACTCATGTGGAAGAACAGAGGGTTAAAACTTTGAGATTGGCAGCAGAAATGACAGATGATAATGAATTAGTTCATAAATCAAAGCTTGGTTTCCAACATCAGTTTCAGCCTGGGAGGGATAGGAACTTGGGACATGAGAAATACTCAAGTGGTAAAGGTAAAGGTGATCTGATGGGAGATAATGAGGAGAGTGTACCTCAGATTAAAAAAGAAATCCAGGAGGGTGGAAAAGAATTGAAAAGTTTCAAATGTTTTCACTGTAATAAACTAGGTCATGTAAAGTCACAGTGTTGGTGGTTCAAGAAAAGCACTGGGAAGGCTGATGTGGTAAAACAGGATAAGACAGTGGGGTTTGTTAAAGTGGTAAAGGAAAGCCCAAGTGAAACGAAGGAGGTACAAAAGATTGTACAGACTGTTCAAGAGGTGACTGATAAGAAGTTGCCAGATCTCTTTAAAAAATTTACTTGTGTGGGTAAAGTTTACTCATGTGTATCAGGAGGAGCAGGTAAAGAAGTCACAATTTTAAGAGATACGGGAGCTAGTCAATCTTTAATGGTAAGAGATGAGGAGTTATATAGTTTGGGAAGATTGCCAGAAAAGGTGGTAATATGTGGAATTCAAGGTGAGAGGAGCAGTGTTCAATTATATAAGGTAAGGTTGGAAAGTCCAGTGAAGAGTGGTGAAGTGGCAGTAGGAGTAATAGAGAAACTATCTTGTCCAGGAATACAGTTGATCTTGGGTAATGATATAGCTGGATCGCAGGTGGGAGTGATGCCTACTGTGGTTGATAAGCCAGTGGAAAATCAGACAACTGAAGTGTTGAAGGATGAATATCCTGGGATTATTCCGGATTGTGTAGTAACAAGGTCGCAAAGTCACAGGTTAAGACAAGAGGAGAAATCAAAGAGTGAAGATGAAGTTCAATTGTCAGAAACAATTTTTGATGGACTTCCGGGTGCGGCGATGACCAGTTAAGTCGCAAGTTTCGGCAGCTCCCGGTGGAACGGACTTTTGGGCTCTTGATAGGAGCCCCAACGGCAATTTTACCGGCTAAAAACACTGTGCGGTAAACCAGAAGGGAATCCCCCCTGGACACGGATGGAAAAAGGAGAGGAAAGTGGCCGGATTGCGGTGGATCCTTTAGAGCAGCGGCAAGGAAGGCAAGCAAAAACCAAGATGGCGTCGGAAGGTGGCAGTTTAATATGGGGCCCTGAACAACACGAGTTTTTGAAACACTGCGTGGAAGAGCTTAAAAAGGAGATGAAGAAGGAGCTGTTGGCCCCGATATTACAGGCAATTGAAGGGCTAAAAGATGAGCAACAGACCCAGGAGCGGGAGCTTCGGGTCGTGAAGGCAAAGGCTGCCGAGAACGAGGACGATATACAGGGCCTGGTGGTGAAGACGGAGATGCACGAGGCACACCATAAATGATGTGTGGGAAGGCTGGAGGTGCTGGAGAATAATGCGAGGAGGAAGAATTTAAGGATTCTTGGTCTTCCTGAAGGTGCAGAAGGGGCAGTCGTCGGGGCATATGTGAGCACGATGCTGCACTCGTTGATGGGATCGGAGGCCCCGACGGGTCCGCTGGAGGTGGAGGGAGCCTATCGAGTTATGGCGCGAAGACCGAGGGCTGGAGAAATTCCTCGAGCCATAGTGGTGAGATTCCTCCGTTTTAAGGACAGAGAGATGGTCCTAAGATGGGCAAAGAAAACTCGGAGCAGCAGATGGGAGAACGCGGTGATCCGCGTATATCAAGACTGGAGTGCGGAGGTGGCGAGAAGGAGGGCGAGCTTTAATCGGGCCGAGGCGGTGCTTCATAAAAAGAAGATCAAATTTGGAATGCTGCAGCCGGCAAGACTGTGGGTCACATATCAAGGGAAGCACCACTACTTTGAAACGGCAGATGAGGCGTGGACATTTATTGTTGAAGAGAAATTGGAATGAGTGGGTTATTAAAAAAGAACGTTTGAGACAAAGTGGTGGGGCGAATATGGGGGGCGAAGAGGGGGGAAAAAGGGGGGAGAGATGATTTTTATGTTGTTAATCCTGCGACCCGGTAACTTTTCTCTCTTCCACAGGTTGTGGGGGAGGGAGGAAGGGAGGTGGAGGAGTTGGGGGCGTTGGCCATTGGGGGCGGGGCCAAAAGGGAAGCACGGGCTTTGTTCCCGCACTATGATAATTATGGCAGGAATAGGGAAGCAGGAAGGAGGGGGCGTCGCACGGTGCGAGCCGAGGTCACGGGGGGAAGCCGAGGTCGGCCAGAGTTTGCTGACTTCTGGGAGCAACATGGGGGGTGTAACTACGCTAGTGGGGGATCTAGCGGGGGGGGGGTGGGAGGGGGGGATTAGACTACGCAAAGGATGGGTGGGGCAGGTGTTTCATTCGGGGCTAGATGCGAAAAACAGGGGGGTGGCTATATTAGTGGGGAAGTGCGTAATGTTTGAGGCAAAGACCATAGTGGCGGATAGTGGGGGCAGATACGTGATGGTGAGTGGCAAATTACAGGGGGAGGCGGTGGTCTTAGTGAACGTATATGCCCCGAACTGGGATGATGCCAACTTTATGAGGCGCATGTTAGGACGTATCCCGGACCTAGAGGTGGGGAAGTTGGTAATGGGTGGAGATTTTAACACGGTGCTGGAACCAGGACTGGACAGATCGAGGTCCAGGACTGGAAGGAGGCCGGCAGCAGCCAAGGTGCTTAAAGACTTTATGGAGCAGATGGGAGGAGTAGACCCATGGAGATTTAGTAGACCTAGGAGTAAGGAGTTTTCGTTTTTCTCCTATGTCCACAAAGTTTATTCGCGAATAGACTTTTTTGTTTTGGGAAGGGCGTTGATCCCGAAGGTGAGGGGGACGGAGTATATGGCTATAGCTATCTCGGATCACGCTCCACATTGGGTGGACTTGGAGATAGGGGAGGAAAAAGAACGGCGTCCATCCTGGAGAATGGACATGGGACTAATGTCGGATGAGGGGGTGTGTCTAAGGGTGAGGGGGTGTATTGAAAAGTACTTGGAACTCAATGATAATGGGGAGGTCCAGGTGGGAGTGGTCTGGGAGGCGCTGAAGGCAGTGGTTAGAGGGGAGCTGATATCAATCAGGGCACATAAAGGAAAGCAGGAGAGTAGGGAACGGGAGCGGTTGCTGCAAGAACTTCTGAGGGTGGACAGGCAATATGCGGAGGCACCGGAGGAGGGACTGTACAGGGAAAGGCAAAGGCTACACGTAGAATTTGATTTGCTGACTACGGGTACTGCAGAGGCACAGTGGAGGAAGGCACAGGGTGTACAATACGAATATGGGGAGAAGGCGAGCAGGTTGCTGGCCCACCAATTGAGGAAAAGGGGAGCAGCGAGGGAAATAGGGGGAGCGAGGGATGAGGAGGGGAGATGGAGCGGGGAGCGGAGAGAGTGAATGGAGTGTTCAAGGCATTCTATGAAAGATTATATGAAGCTCAGCCCCCGGATGGGAAGGAGAGAATGATGTGTTTTCTGGACCAGCTGGAATTTCCTAAGGTGGAGGAGCAGGAGAGGGTGGGACTGGGAGCACAGATCGAAATGGAGGAAGTAGTGAAAGGAATTAGGAGCATGCAGGCGGGGAAGGCTCCGGGACCGGATGGATTCCCAGTTGAATTTTACAGGAAATATGTGGACTTGCTCGCCCCGCTACTGATGAGAACCTTTAATGAGGCTAGGGAAAGGGGACAGCTGCCCCCGACTATGTCAGAGGCAACAATATCGCTTCTCCTAAAGAAAGAAAAAGACCCGCTGCAATGCGGGTCCTATAGGCCTTTTTCCCTCCTGAATGTAGATGCTAAGATTCTGGCCAAGGTAATGGCAATGAGGATAGAGGATTGTGTCCCGGGGGTGGTCCATGAGGACCAAACTGGGTTTGTGAAGGGGAGACAGCTGAATACGAATATACGGAGGCTGCTCGGGGTAATGATGATGCCCCCACCAGAGGGGGAAGCGGAGATAGTGGTGGTGATGGATGCCGAGAAAGCATTTGATAGAGTGGAGTGGGATTATTTGTGGGAGGTGTTGAGGAGATTTGGCTTTGGAGATGAGTATATTAGATGGGTACAGCTGCTGTATAGGGCCCCGATGGCGAGCGTGGTCACGAATGGACGGGGGTCTGCATATTTTCGGCTCCATAGAGGGACGAGGCAGGGATGTCCTCTGTCCCCATTATTGTTTGCACTGGCGATTGAGCCCCTGGCAATAGCATTGAGGGGTTCCAGGAAGTGGTGGGGAGTACTCAGGGGAGCAGAAGAACACCGGGTATCTCTGTATGCGGACGATTTGTTGTTGTATGTGGCGGACCCGGCGGAGGTGATGCCAGAGATAATGTGGATACTTGGGGAGTTTGGAGAATTTTCAGGATATAAACTGAACATGGGGAAAAGTGAGTTGTTTGTGGTGCATCCAGGGGGGCAGAGCAGAGAAATAGAGGACTTACCGCTGAGGAAGGTAACAAGGGACTTTCGCGACTTGGGGATCCAGATAGCCAAGAATTGGGGTACATTGCATCGGTTAAATTTAACGCGGTTGGTGGAACAGATGGAGGAGGACTTCAAGAGATGGGACATGGTATCCCTGTCACTGGCAGGGAGGGTGCAGGCGGTTAAAATGGTGGTCCTCCCGAGATTCCTTTTTGTGTTTCAGTGCCTCCCGGTGGTGATCACGAAGGCTTTTTTCAAAAGGATTGAGAAGAATATCATGAGTTTTGTGTGGGCCGGGAAGACCCCGGGAGTGAGGAGGGGATTTTTGCAGCGTAGTAGGGATAGGGGGGGACTGGCACTACCGAGCCTAAGTGAGTACTACTGGGCCGCCAATATCTCAATGGTATGCAAGTGGATGGGAGAAGAGGGGGAGCGGCATGGAAGAGATTGGAGAGGGCGTCCTGCAGGGGGACTAGCCTACAAGCTATGATGACGGCGCCGTTGCCGTTCTCACCGAAGAAATACACAACAAGCCCGGTGGTGGTGGCTACTCTGAAAATCTGGGGGCAGTGGAGACGGCATAGGGGTAAGACGGGAGCCTCGGGGTGGTTCCCGATAAGAAATAACCAAAGGTTTGCTCCGGGGAGAATGGATGGGGGATTTGGAACATGGCAAAGAGCAGGAGTAACACAATTGAGAGATCTGTTTGTAGATGGGACGTTTGCAATTCTGGGAGCGCTGACCGAAACATATGGGTTGCCCCAAGGGAATGCATTCCGGTATATGCAACTCAGGGCTTTTGCGAGGCAACAGGTGAGGGAATTCCCGCAGCTCCCGAAGCAGGAGGTGCAGGACAGAGTGATCTCAAAGACATGGGTGGGGGACGGTAAGGTATCAGATATATATAGGGAAATGAGGGACGAGGGGGAGATTATGGTAGATGAGCTGAAAGGGAAATGGGAAGAGGAGCTGGGGGAGGAGATTGAGGAGGGGCTGTGGGCTGATGCCCTAAGTAGGGTAAACTCATCGTCCTCATGTGCCAGGCTAAGCCTGATACAATTTAAGGTGTTACACAGGGCGCATATGACTGGAGCACGGCTCAGTAAATTTTTTGGAGTAGAGGATAGGTGTGCGAGATGCTCGAGAAGCCCAGCGAATCACACCCACATGTTCTGGTCATGTCCGGCACTACAGGGGTTTTGGGTGGGGGTGACAAAGGTGCTTTCGAAGGTGGTGGGGGTCCAGGTCGAACCAAGCTGGGGGTTGGCTATATTCAGGGTTGCAGAGGAGCCGGGAGTGCAGGAGGCGAAAGAGGCTGATGTTTTGGCCTTTGCGTCCCTAGTAGCCCGGCGCAGGATACCGTTGATGTGGAAGGAAGCCAAGCCCCCGGGTGTGGAGACCTGGATAAATGACATGGCAGGGTTTATAAAGTTGGAACGGATTAAGTTCGCCCTAAGGGGATCGGCTCAAGGGTTCACCAGGCGGTGGCAACCGTTCGTCGAATACCTCACAGAAAGATAGAGGGAATGGAAAAGAAGAAGACAGCAGCAGCAACCCGGGGGGGGGGGGGGGGGGGGGGATGAACCAGAAGGACTCTCAGGGATGTTAGTGTACATGTATAATATGTATAGGTTGTTGTTATAGGTAATTGTATATTGGACTGTTGAATTGTATTTTTGGAGAGTATTTATTTGGAACAAGGCAGTCGCCATTTAGTTTTGTTTTTTAATTTTGATGTTGTTTATATATTATTTATTTCTTGCTTAAAACTGGCCACTGTTATTTATATTGTTATATTACTGTGTAAAGGATACACAATGTACTGTCATGGTTGGCCAAAAATTTTGAATAAAATATATATTTTTTAAAAAAGAACGATTTTTGATCAGATGGTTGAAAACGAACAAGAACAGGTGGAGGATGAGGCGGACATTTTTAGTTCAGGAGTATTGGCGGAGTTACAACAGAAAGATGTATAAATAAAACGGATGTATCAGAAAGCAAACACGCAAGAGGAATCTGAGTGTATACCAGAGTGTTATTACCGTAAAAGTGATGTCTTGATGAGAAAATGGAGATCTTTACATATGCAGGCGGATGAAAAGTGCGCAGGTGTTCATTAAGTAGTATTGAAAATGAAAATCGCATATTGTCACAAGTAGGCTTCAAATGACGTTACTGTGAAAAGCCCCGAGTCGACACATTCCGGCGCCTGTTCGGGGAGGCTGTCATGGGAATCGAACCGTGCTGCTGGCCTGCCTTGGTCTGCTTTCAAAGCCAGCGATTTAGCCCCGATAGGGGATAGAAAGGAGGTGTTGCGAGTTGCACATGAGATACCAATGGGAGGTCATTTGGGAATAAGGAAAACTCAAGCTAAAATCCAGAAACATTTTTATTGGCCTGGACTACATAAAGATGTAGTTAAATTTTGTCAATCATGTCACACATATCAAGTGATAGGGAAACCTCAAGCAGTGATAAAACCAGCGCCCTTAATACCCATTCCAGCATTTGAGGAACCTTTTACAAGAGTCCTAATTGATTGTGTAGGACCGCTTTCTAAAATGAAAAGTGGGAATCAATATCTTTTGACTATAATGGATGTGTCTACTAGGTTTCCAGAGGCCATACCAGTGTGTAATATTACAGCTAAAAAGATTGTGGAGGAATTACTTCAATTCTTTACTAGATATGGACGACCCACAGAAATGCAATCGGATCAAGGATCAAATTTTACCTCAAGTTTATTCAAGGAAGTTATGGATAGCTTAGGAATAAAACAATTTAAATCAACTGCGTACCATACAGAATCGCAGGGAGCGTTAGAAAGGTGGCATCAGACATTAAAGACAATGTTGAGGGCTTATTGTCACGATTATCCAGAGGATTGGGATAAAGGAATTCCATTCGTACTGTTTGCAATTGGGGATGCACCTAATGAGTCAACAAAATTCAGTCCTTTTGAACTAATTTTTGGTCATGAGGTAAGAGGACCACTTAAATTGATTAAGGAAAAATTGGTGAGTGAGAAATCAGAACTTACACTATTGGATTACATGTCAAAATTTAGGGAACAATTAAATAGAGCAGGTGAATTGGCTAGACAACATTTAAAAGTTGCACAAAATGTAATGAAACGGGTAGCGGACAAGAAATCCAAAGTTCGTAGTTTTGCCAGTGGAGATAAAGTTTTAGTGTTGTTACCAGTGGTAGGTGAACCTTTAAAAGCTAGGTTTTGTGGATCTTATCAGATTGAAGGAAATTAAGTGAGGTGAATTATGTGGTAAAAACACCAGATAGAAGGAAGACTCACCGAGTGTGTCATGTGAATATGCTTAAAAGGGACTTTGAAAGGGAAGGTGGCAAAAGGAGGTTTTAATGATTCTAACTCAAAGTGACGAACCAAATCCAGATGACTGTGAATTTGACATACCTCAAATTAAATTGGAAAGCGAGGATGTTCTTAAAAATTGGGATAAATTGTTGAGTTACCTTCCAGAGGAAAAACGGACTGATCTGAAAGAGTTATTGATATCACGTGGGCATGTTTGTAGAGATATATTGGGAAGTACTAAAATGGCTATACATGATGTAGATGTGGGAAATGCTGTTCCAATCAAACAACATCCATACAGACTTAACCCTTTAAAATTGGCACAGGTCAGCAAAGAGATTGAGAGTATGCTTAAAAATGGCATAATTGAAGTGGGTTGCAGCCAATGGAGCTCACCTATAGTGATGGTCCCTAAACCAGACTGTACCCAATGGTTGTGTGTGGACTATAGAAAGGTTACTTCAGTTACAAGAACGGACTCTTACCCTATCCCACGTTTGGAGGATTGCATTGAGAAAGTGGGACAATCAGCTTTTATTTCCAAACTGGATTTACTTAAAGGTTACTGGCAGGTACCTTTATCTGAAAGAGCGAAAGAGATTTCAGCTTTTGTGACTCCAGATGGTATATGCCAATTCAAAGTTATGCCATTTGGTATGAAAAACACCCCGGCCACATTTCAACGGTTAACTAACAAAGTTGTTTCAGGATTACCCAATTGTGCGGTATACATCGACGATCTGGTAATTTTCAGCCAGACATGGAAAGAACATTTAAAACATCTGATGGAGTTATTCGATCAACTTCAGGAGGCGGGGTTCGTGATAAACCTAGCCAAAAGTGAATGTGGAAAAGCCCAAGTCACTTTCCTTGGCCATATAATCGGACAGGGTCAAATGGTCACACGGGATGTGAAACCAACTGTTATTGAGGAGTTTTCAATGCCCTCAAGACAAAGGGAAATAATGCGATTTTGTGGCATGAGTTGATTTGATCGAACATTTGTACAAAGGTTTTGTAGTGTGATTGCTCCACTGGTGGACTTGCTGAAGAAATGTTGAAAATGTCAATGGACAGACGACTTTCAACAGGCATTTGACTGCCTGAAAGCTGTGATAACCAATGCTCCTGTGTTGGAGAATTGCAAGGGACTCTTTGATCAGATTGAACTAAAGTATCTGACTTTAAAGAGAAATGCCGAGGCGTAGCGAAATGGATGGATCGTGCAGAGACCACCTTGTTCAAAGAGACTGTCAATCGAGACGGATTTCAGTTGGAGGAAGAAGAACAAAAAAAAATGGACTATATTATTATACCTGTTTGCGTGTGTTGTTTTTTGAAACGAAAACGTATATTTACTGTGTGCATTTCTTAAAGGATAGTGAAAAGGTGAAAAATGAAACCATCTTGAAGTGGATGGGTTTTTTTTTTTCTTGGGGGGAGGTGTCATGAGAATGTCGCTTTCAGAAATGTTTGGCTGCTCATATTACTGCAGTGATGTCAGAGTGTGGGTGGAGCTGTGCTGTCTGTCAGCTTTTTACTTTTGTTTTAGGCTGTTTGCTGCAGGGTGTGTTTTACTTTCGTTTTCAATGTTGGAGCTGAAGCCAGATCAAGCAGGTGCCCTGCTGTTCTCTCTGTCATCAAAAGTCTATCTCTTGATCATTTGGTGAATTCAGAATTATAAATGTTTTCAGTAGTGACTTCAACCTGATGTGCTTCTGTTAAAGGTTTTGTTTTTAAGTTGTATGGATGTGAAAAGGAAAGCTTAAAGGATTACTTAGTGTTGTAGTCTTTGGGGGTTGTATTTGAATTGATGGTTGCTAAGATGTTCACTATGTTTTAAAAAGGTTCACCTGAGTTCATAGAATAAACATTGTTTTGCTTTAAAAAATACTTTTCCATTTCTGCTGTACCACACCTGTAGAGTGGGCCGTGTGCTCTCCATACCACAATCTATTAAAAGTTGTGGGTCAGGTGAACTCCATGATACACTTTGGGGTTCTCTAAACCCTGGCCCTTACAAATGTGACTGTGTGCGTGGAGTCTGCACGTTCTCCTCTTCGCTGTGCCAGATTCCCTGAGTGCCTGTGAACAAGGGACCCCACTTGGAAGTGAATGCTTTTTGGGCTCCTTGCATAGCAACATTCATGCCTGCTGCTCAGGGGGCTGAGGCCCTTAAGTGGACATTAATTGCCAACTTAAGGGCAATTAATTATGGCCGACATGGTGGCACAGTGGTTAGCACTGTTGCCTCATAGCGCCAGAGACCCGAGTTCAATTCCGGCCTCAGGTGACTGTGCAGAAACTGCACGTTCTCCCCGTGTCAGCGAGGGTTTCCTCTGGGTACTCCGGTTTCCTCCCACAGTCCAAAGATGTGCAGGTTAAATGGATTGGCCATGATAAATTTCCCTTTAATTAAAGGGTTTACAGGAATAGGGTGGGGGGATTGGGCCTAGGTAAGGTGGTGTTTCAAAGGGTCAGCACATACTTGATGGACTAAATTGCCTCCTTCTGCAATGTAGGGAGTCTATAAAAATCTATGAAATTAGCATCTGGGTGGGAAGGCTGACCGTAATTAGTTGGAAGCGGGAAGGCAGCTGGATCTCCACCCTATTTTCTCCTGCATGATTAATGAGCCTTCTGTTTCCAAACTTGCTGCCCTTAAGTAGGCATTAATTGGCCAAATTTGGGTGCGGGGTCTCAATTGGCCGAATTTGGACAGGAGGGGTGGGGGGGGGGTGGCAGCTGCTGCTGCTGCTGCCTGATACCCACACTGCCGCTGGTAAAATACCAGCAGAGTTGGGCATGACATCTCCCTCACCATCTCTCTTGATGCTATGCACCAGCCCACTCTCCAGAATCTGCCTATATACACATCACTTCAGTCTCCAGTGTAGCTGTGAAATGTGGCCCCTGGAATACTTAACACATTAGTCCTTGGCAAGTAGTTCCTATAGCCATTTAATACATATTTACAGGGAATATAACACAAAGCGTTGTACCGAATTAGGTGTCAGATGTGGTTCTGTTGGCAGCAATCTTGTCTCAGTCAGAAGGTTGTGTGTTCAAGTGCCACTCCAGGAATTGAACATCAAAATCAAGGCTGACACTTCAGTGCAATATTGAGGAAGTGCTGCACTGTCGGAGTTGGCATTCTTGAAATGAGACATTAAACTGATGCCCTAACTACTCTCTGGTCGATCCTAAGCTATGATTTGGAAGGCCAGCAGGACAATTATACCCATTGTCCCAGCCAATATTTATCCCTCAATCAACATCACAAAAACAGATTACCTGGACATATCTGGATGATTACATTGTTAATTGAGTTTTCGGACCAGATATTTTTTGCTGTGTATTATACATAACAAAAGGGGCAACACTTCCAAATTACTTTACTGACTCTGAGCACTTTGAGACATCGACTGATCATGTGTATACATGCAAGTCTTTGCCTTTTGACATAGAATTCTACAGCCCAGACATAAGCCATTCTTCCCGAAGATCTTGGGCTAGATTCTCCCAACATGGGACTATGTCCCCAAGCCGACGTAAAAACTCTGGAGTTTTACACTAGAGGTTCCTGGAAAAAAAGTACAGCTAATTCAATGCCCTGCAGGGGACTAGCAGGGACCCAGAGTAATCCACGCACCTTTAGCTGCGGAAACAGGCCTGCGCACTTCCAGTTTTGAGTCCGCACACGTGCACGGTGGCGGCCTCCAGCGGCCGCGCCAAACTCCATAGCGGACTCGGACTCCGGAGGCAGACAGAAAAATGAGACCTCCCAATCAGCCGCGCGCCCGAGCATCGAACCGCGTACAAGCACTCCCGGCCACCTATACGCCTATAAGCCCCCCCCCCCCCCGCCCCGGTGTCCGATCCCCCCGCCCCCCACCACGGCGGATGCGGACTGAGTCCGCAGCCACCACGCCAGCACCCGACCGGCAATACCAGGTTAGTTCTACGCTGTCGGGAACTCGGCCAGTCGGGAGCGGAGGATCGCTGGGCTGGCCTCTGTCAATGGGCCCCCAGCCACACGGCGGACTGTACAATCACGCCGATTCTCGGGTCCCGGAGAATCGCTGGACAGGCGTGCGGCCCGATTTCGCTGTGAAATTGGGACTGCGGAGAATCCAACCTCTTGTGCTGGTGCTTGTCACATGAGCCTTACTTCACTTCACCTTGAATATATCATTCTATTGTTTTCTCCCTCATCTAGCTTCCTCCTTTAATATCAATACTATTCACTGCAATCTCTCCATATGTTAGTGAGATTTACATTCGCATCACTCCTTGCATAAAAATCATAATTTTCTATTCAATTTATTAGTAACTATCTTCTATCTATGGCCTAGCTTTCCAGGCGGAATTCTCTGGATTCTCAGCCATGTGTTTCTCAATGACGGGAGGCAGCATGCTGTTTGCTGTCGGCGAGATTCTCTGTTCCTGCTCCTGTTGATGGGAATTTCCATTGAAGCCATCCCACCCCGCTGGGAAACCCACTGGTGGGAGTGTGCTGCCGTCGGGACCACAGCATCCCCATGGCCGGAGAATTGCGGCTGGAGTTTCCAACACAAGGAGAAACATCGAGTGGGACTATCCAGTCCTTCCCGCCAGCGGGATCTCTGCCAGCGGGATCTCCGCCAGCAGGATCTCCTGGGCATGTTGATGGCGATACCCCTATGGCAGGTTCTCTGGCGGAGGAATGGGCAAGCCATGCAAAATGCAATGGGCATTGGTGGATTGGGCACGGGTAGGAAATCCTGCCCATCTTCTCTATCTGCCTTACCCCATGATTTTTAAGACCTCTATCCTGTCAGCTTTCAGTCTTCTCTTTTCTGGAAAGAAGAATTCCAACCTGTTCTCATTTAAAAAAAATAAATTTAGAGTACCCAATTATTTTTTTCCAATTAAGGGGCAATTTAGCGTGGCCAATCCACCTCTTTGGGTTGTGGGGGTGAAACCCACGTAGACACGGGGAGAATGTGCAAACTCCACACGGACAGTGACCCAGAGCCAGGATCGAACTCGGGTCCTCAGCGCCGTGAGGCAGAAGTGCTGACCACTGCACCACGGTGTCACCCACCTGTTCACCTTTTACTGATAGGTGAGGAATGGGTTGTGATGTTGGCGCTCATCAACTGGGATCAGATATGAATAACAGCAAATGACTGCCACAAAATGGAACTATACTGAGGAAAGAAGTCAATTATGGGCGAGAGGCGTCGAGTGAAAAAGATAGGTCACCTATGGGTGGATGGTAAAGGACCATAGATTTCCTACAGGGCAAAAGGAAGCCATTTGGCCCATCAAGTCTGCACCGATCCTCTGAAAGAGCACCCTAATGCAGCCCATCCCCTCCACCCTATCCCACCTAACCTGCCACACAAAGCCAACCCCTTCCCCTTTCTTATGAGCCCCCCCCTTCCCCACAACCCCCATCCCACCCACCTGTGACTGGGTCCTTTTTTCAATCTTCAGCCCTTGATTGGTGTATTCCCAGAAGCAGCCACCATTAAAGTTGGCACTGAAGAGCTGCCAGCCTCTTACTGGCTCTAAAGAGAACAACCCCAGGTCACTTAACCAAAGTTGCTCATCCCTGGACCCCATCTTTTAAATCTTCTCTGCATCCTCTCAAAATCCTTCACAGCCTTCCTAAAGTATAGTTCCCAGAATAGGATCCAATACTCCAGGTGAGGTTATGTAGTGTTTTACACACGAGATTCCAGTTGAAGCAATGCAGTATGCAATGTAATAAGGGGACAGGCAACAGTACAGGCAGTGTTACAGACACAAAAATGACAACCGTAAGCCCTTAACCAATTGATAGACAATTTATTGATTACTACAAATAAGGACACACAGCCAAGTTCATAGTCATCTACACAAAACAGATTCCAAGTTTCCAATACAGGCTTTCACCCAATCCACAACCAAGCTTCAAATCAGGTTCACCATCAAATCCATCCCTGGTTATGCCCTCCACCCAAGGCTCTCTCTTCCTATGGCATGGGGTTCCACTTTTATAATCTATTTTGCAGCTGACCCTTACCACCAAGATTGATGTGGCCTCAATTCCGGGTTGATGGTCACCCATGTCTTCTGGGATAGCACATTTTGTGTGAGGCTGGCCATACTCGGCAGCCATGTTGAATGAGGGATCGCACCCGGCCCTTTGTGACATCACAAGTATTTATACAGGTTCCAGTTTAAGTAGCGCTCATGTTTTATACAGGCTCATCATAACTTTGCCACTTTTTAAAGCTCCGTATGCTATACTTTGTCCCAGTTGTTACCACAAAGGAATGAGCAGTATAATTGGTCTATCACAGCAAAGTTTCTTCGATAGATTTCTGCTTTACTGTGCATTTGATGCATTGAACGCAATTAAAAGATCGATGGCTCCTCAATTCCGTTTAAATTTCTCTTCACAAATGTGTTCCAAGTTATGGGAGGTATCAACATTTTGAGTCGTTCCTTATTCTTCAAATGGCCTTCAGATAATTGCAAGAAATGAACTATAATCCTGCTAAATTTGCTGTGTTTTGTGCTTCTTGCTTCCGTTTAATTCTACACCATAATAAACTCGATTCATAATTTATGGTTTGAGAGATAAAAATAAAATGCTTTGGCTCCTGGCTGCTTTAATTCTGTTGCAGCATGAAAGGAGTTAAAAACAGCTTCACTGACAGAAAATAATTCTGGAGTTTGTCTTGGGTAAATGATATTAATGCTAATCATTTAGTCCCAAACAGGTGCCTGAAGGGCGACCCAGGGGCATTCAGTTCAAACATAAAAACTTATTGAGATTCGCTCAAATATTCTTTTGATGAAATTGAGCAGATAGTTATTTAAATTTTTTTAGTCATGCGTTTGTCAAAAGTGTTTTATAGGCTTAATTGCAGAGTTTGCCTGAAGCGTTCAGAGTGTTATTGTCCGGGCAGATAACAGCACACCATGGTGGGAGAACAAAAAGAACAGCCATGTAGAATCTAATACACTTGTCAAGAGATTTGCTGTTTTCTAATTACTCAGAGTGCCTGTAAAATCTTGGTTGTGCATTTGTTCCCGATCATTTGTTCATAAAGCCTCAGTCACATTCTTGTGCTATCTGATACCCTTCAGAGTCAAGGAAGGTCATGTGAGGGTGCATGATCAAACTAGAAAGGCAAATTAAGGTGAAGAGAATTCTCTGTTTGATCCCGAGTCATGGTAATTGATTTATGTGGTGACAGCTGAGGGCGCGCTGAAATCTAGAGTAAGAGAAACTGTCGAATCCACCAAATAGGTCTTTCAGAGTATTTGTCCATCAGTCCGAGGGACCAACAGAGTATGGGACATGTGAACACCAATTACCAATTCTCTTCCTGCACCAAGTGGTGCACTAAGGCAGACTTTCATCTGTTTCCATAGCTAGTAATTCCCAGAACAGGTCGCTAGTCTGTCACCAGAGGCTTCTCATAGCTTGAGGGGGTGCCACTCCACATCAAGCGTGGCTAACCAAGAGTCTCTCCAACTCTGACCGCAAGCCATTGCCGTGTTTGGAAGGATGTGCAGGTTGACACACTCAACCTGTTTGGCCGCATTATGAACGTGCCTTCATTGGCCATCAAGTTACACCTGGGCAGGACTGGAACTGATGGCCATGGGGGGCTATTTGCTAGAGCGGTTGGGGAGGATTAAAACTAAAATGCCAGGGGGGTGGGAACCTACGCCAGGAGTCAGAGAAAGAGGGAGCAAGGAGAAAAGCAAAAGGTACAAAAGTGAATAAGAAAAGTGATAGGTGGAGAAACCAAGGACAAAATTCAAACAGGGCAGTGGAGAAAAATATTGGGAGCAAGGCAAGCATTGTGAAAAAGACAAACTTAAAGGCTCTATGCCTTAATGCACAGAGCATTTGCAATAAAGTGGATGAACTAATCGCGCAGATAGATATAAATGGATATGATATAATTGCAGCACGGTAGCATTGTGGATAGCACAATTGCTTCACAGCTCCAAGGTCCCAGGTTCGATTCCGGCTTGGGTCACTGTCTGTGCGGAGTCTGCACATCCTCCCCGTGTGTGCGTGGGTTTCCTGCGGGTGCTCCGGTTTCCTCCCACAGTCCAAAGACGTGCAGGTTAGGTGGATTGGCCATGATAAATTGCCCTTAGTGTTGGGTGGGGTTACTGGGTTATGGGGATAGGGTGGAGGTGTTGACCTTGGGTAGGGTGCTCTTTCCAAGAGCCGGTGCAGACTCAATGGGCCGAATGGCCTCCTTCTGCACTGTAAATTCTATGAATTCTATGAATTGTGATTACAGGGATAGGAACTGAATGTCCCAGGGTTCTCAGTATTTAGGAAGGACAGGCATAAAAGCAAAGGTGGTGGCGTGGCACTGCTGGTTAAAGAGGAAATTAACACAATAGTGTGAAAGGAAATTAGCTCTGACAATGTGGAATCTGTATGGGTAGAGTTGAGAAATACCAAGGGACAAAAAACATTAGTGGGTGTTATTTATAGACCCCCAAACTGCATTGGTGAGGTTGGGAATGGCATTAAACAAGAAATTAGTGATGCATGCAATAAGGGAATATCGGTGATCATGGGTGATTTTAATCTTCACATAGATTGGGCAAATCAAATTAGCCACAATGCATAGAACATAGAACATAGAACAGTACAGCACAGAACAGGCCCTTCGGCCCTTGATGTTGTGCCGAGCTTTGTCCGAAACCAAGAGAAACCTTGAAGACCAGAGAAGGCAGCCGAAGGGTTGTGACTCAGTGTTGTAGTTCAATTCTGTTGATGCAGTAGAGGAGGAATTCCTGGAGTGTATACTGGATGGTTTTCTTGAACAACATATGGAGGAACCAACTAGGCAGCAGGCCATCTTAGACTGGGTACTGTGTAATGAGAAGGGAATTAATACCAATCTGGCTGTGTGAGACCCCTTGGGGATGAGTGACCATAACATGTAGAATTTTTTATATAGATGGAGAGTGAAGTAGTTGATTCGAAGACTAGGGTGTTGAATCTTAATAAAGGGAACTATGAGGATATGAGGCGTGAGTTGGCCTTGATAGATTGGGGAGAGTTACTTAAAGGGATGACAGTGGACAGGCAATGGCAAACATTCGATTAAGAAGGGGAAAGTGCAGTACGAAAGGAAGCTTGCAGGGAACATAAAGACTGACACTAAGAGTTTCTACAGATATGTGAAGAGAAAGAGATTGGTAAAGAGAAATGCAGGCCCACTGCAGACAGAAACAGGGGAATGCATAATAAGGGACAAAGAAATGGCTGAGCAATTAAATACATACTTTGGTTCTGTCTTCATAAATGAGGACACAAATCAGATCCCAGAAATGTTGGAGAATGAAAGGTTTAGTGAGAGGGAAGAACTGAGAGGGATCAACATTAGTAGAGAAATGGTGCTGGGAAAACTGATGGGATTGGAGACGGATAAATCCCCAGGGCCTGAGAATCTGCATCCCAGAGTGCTTAAGGAGATGGCTCTGGAAATAGTGGATGCATTGGTGGTCATCTTCCGGGATTCTATAGACTCTGGAACTGTCCCTGCAGATTGAAGGGTAGCTCGCGTCACTCCGATATTCAAAAAGGGAGGTAGAGAGAAAGCAGGGAATTATAGACCAGTAATCCGAACATCGGTGGTGGGGAAAATGCTTGAATCCATTATCAAGGACTTTATAGCGGAACATTTAGAAAGCAGTGGCAGGATCAGTCAGAGAGAGCATGGATTTATGAAGGGAAAATCATGCTTGACAAATCTGTTGGAATTATTTGAAGAGGTAACCAGTACAGTCGACAAGGGGGAGCCAGTGAATGTGGTATATTTGGACTTTCACAAGGCGTTTGACAAAGTCCCGCATAAGAGATTATTGTGCAAAATTAAAGCGCTAGGGATTGGGGGAAATGTATTGAGGTGGATAGAAAACTGGTTGGCAGAGAGAAAACAAAGAGTAGGGATTGGCAGGCAGTAACCAGTGGGGTACCACGGGGATCGGTGCTGGGACCCCAGCTATTCACAATATATATAAATAATTTGGATGAGGGAACAAAATGTAACATCTCAAAGTTTGCAGATGATACCAAATTAGGTGGGAGCATAAATTGTGACGAGGATGCAGGAATCCTACAGCAAATCTGGACAGGTTGGGCGAGTGGGCAAACCAATGGCAGATGCAGTATAATTTGGATAAGTATGAGGTTATTCATTTTGGAAGCAAAAACAGGAAGGCAGATTACTACCTGAATGGTTGTAAAGTGGGAGAGGGGAGTGTGCAGCAGGACCTGGGTATCCTTGTGCACCATTCTCTGAAGGTAAGCATGCAGATGCAGCAGGCGGTAAAGAAGGCTGATGGTATGTTGGCCTTCATTGCATGTGGTTTCGAGTCCAGAAGCAGGGATGTGTTGCTGCAATTGTACAGTGCCTTGGTGAGGCCACACTTGGAGTATTACGTGCAGTTTTGGTCTTCTTCTCTGAGGAAGGATGTTCTTGCTCTCGAGGGAGTGCAGCAAAGGTTTACCAGACTGATTCCAGGGATGGCGGGACTGTCATATGAGGAGAGATTGACTAGGTTAGGATTGTTCTCACTGGAGTTCAGAAGAATGAGGGGGGAATCTCATAGAGACACAAACTTCTAACAGGAGTAGAGAGGGTAGATGCAGGGAAGATGTTATCAATGATGGGTGTGTCCAAAACCAGGGGTCACAGCCCGAGGATTCAGGGTAAACCATTTCGGACAGAGATAAGGAGACACTTCTTCACACAAAGAGTGGTGAGCCTGTGGAATTCATTACCACAGGAAGTAGTTGTTGCTAAAACTTTGAATATATTCAAGAGGCGGCTGGATATAGCACTTGGGGAGAATGGAATCAAAGGCTATGGGGAGAAAGCAGGATTAGGCTATTGAGTTGGATGATCAGCCATGATTGTGATGAATGGCGGAGCAGACTCGAAGGGCCGAAAGGCCTCCTCCTGCTCCTATCTTCTATGTATCTATGTAAGTCCTGGGGTGGGACTTGTACCTGGAGTTTCTGGCTCAGAGGCAGGGAAGCTACTCACCGAACCACAATACCTCCTAACACCCAGGTTATTAAGTGTGTAGTCAAATGTTTCTATTCATAGGTGACGTGGACTTTCATATGGAAGAAGTCCTGTGCACAGAGTGTATCTAGAGAGAACTTCCCAACCTAAGTTGAAATAGAGAGAAGTCTTACAACACCAGGTTAAAGTCCAACAGGTTTGTTTCGATGTCATTAGCTTTCGGAGCGCTGCTCCTTCCTCAGGTGAATGAAGAGGTATGTTCCAGGAACATATATATATAGATAGATTCAAAGATGCCAGACAATGCTTGGAATGCGAGCATTAGCAGGTGATTAAATCTTTACAGATCCAGAGATGGGGTAACCCCAGGTTAAAGAGATGTGAATTGTGTCAAGCCAGGACAGTTGGCAGGCCAGATGGTGGGGGATGAATGTAATGCAACATGAATCCCAGGTCCCGGTTGAGGCCGCACTCATGTGTGCGGAGCTTGGCTATAAGCTTCTGCTCGGCGATTCTGCGTTGTCGCGCGTCCTGAAGGCCGCCTTGGAGAACGCTTACCCGGAGATCAGAGGCTGAATGCCCTTGACTGCTGAAGTGTTCCCCGACTGGAAGGGAACATTCCTGACTGGTGATTGTCGCGCGATGTCCGTTCATTCGTTGTCGCAGCGTTTGCATGGTCTCGCCAATGTACCACGCTTCGGGACATCCTTTCCTGCAGCGTATGAGGTAGACAACGTTGGCCGAGTCGCACGAGTATGTACCGCGTACCTGGTGGGTGGTGTTCTCACGTGGAATGGTGGTATCCATGTCGATGATCTGGCACGTCTTGCAGAGATTGCCATGGCAGAGTCGTGGTCACTGTTCTGAAGGCTGGGTAGTTTGCTGCAAACAATGGTTTGTTTGAGGTAGCGCGGTTGTTTGAAGGCAAGTAGTGGGGGTGTGGGGATGACCTTAGCAAGATGTTCATCTTCATCGATGACGTGTTGAAGGCTGTGAAGAAGATGTCGTAGTTTCTCCGCTCCGGGAAAGTACTGGACGACAAAGGGTATTCTGTCGGTTGTGTCCCATGTTTGTCATCTGAGGAGGTCGGTGCGGTTTTTTGCTGTGGCGCGTTGGAACTTTCGATCGATGAGTCGAGCGCCATATCCCATTCGTACGAGGGCATCTTTCAACGTCTGTAGATGTCTGTTACGCTCCTCCTCATCTGAGCAGATCCTGCGCATACGGAGAGCTTGTCCATAGGGGATGGCTTCTTTAATGTGTTTAGGGTGGAAGCTGGGGAAGTGAAGCATCGTGAGGTTATCCGTGGGTTTGCGGTAAAGTGAAGTGCTGAGGTGACCGTCCTTGGTGGAGACGAGTGTGTCCAAGAATGCAACTGATTTTGGTGAGTAGTCCATGGTGAGGCATCAGACATGGTTGAAAAAGAACAAGAACAGGTGGAGGATGAGGTGGATATTTTTAGTTCAGGAAAATTGGCAGAGTTACAACAAAAAGATATAGAAACAACACGGATGTATCAGAAAGCATACACGGAAGAGGAATCTGAGTGTATACCGGAGTGTTATTACCATAAAAGTGATGTCTTGATGAGAAAATGGAAACCTTTACATATGCAGGCGGACGAAAAATGGGCAGAAGTTCATCAAGTAGTATTGCCGGTAGAGTATAGAAAGGGGGTGTTGCGAGTTGTACATGAGGTATCAGTGGGAGGTCATTTGGGAATAAGGAAAGCTCAAGATAAAATCCAGAAATATTTCTATTGGCCTGGACTATATAAAGATGTAGTTAAATTTTGTCAATCATGTCACACATGTCAAGTGACATGGAAACCTCAAGCAGTGATAAAGGCAGCGCCCTTAATACCCATTCCAGCATTTGAGGAACCTTTTACAAGGGTTTGAATTGATTGCGTAGGACCGCTTCCTAAAACAAAAAGTGGGAATCAATATCTTTTGACTATAATGGATGTGTCTACTAGGTTTCCAGAGGCCATTCCAGTACGTAATATTACAGCTAAAAGGATTGTGGAGGAGTTACTTAAATTCTTGACTAGATATGGACTACCCACAGAAATACAATCAGATCAAGGATCAAATTTTACCTCAAGGTTATTTAACGAAGTTATGGATAGCTTAGGAATAAAACAATTTAAATCAACTCCGTACCTTCCAGAATCGCAGGGAGCATTCGAAAGTTGGCATCAGACATTAAAGACAATGTTGAGGGCTTATTGTCACAATTATCCAGAGGATTGGGATAAAGGAATTCCATTCGTACTGTTTGCAATTAGGGACGCACCGAATGAATCAACCAAATTCAGTATTACATTATTGGATTACGTGTCTAATTTCTGGGAACGATTAAATAAAGCAGGTGAATTGGCGAGACAACATTTAAAAGTTGCACAAAATGTGATGAAACAGGCAGTGGACAAGAAATCCAATGTTCGTAGTTTTGCCAGTGGAGATAAAGTTTTAGTGTTGTTACCAGTGGTAGGTGAACCTTTAAAAGCAAGGTTTTGTGGACCTTATCAGATTGAAAGGAAATTAAGTGAGGTGAATTATGTGGTAAAAACACCAGATAGAAGGAAAACTCTCCGAGTGTGTCATGTGAATATGCTTAAAAGGTACTTTGAAAGGGAAGGAGAGAAAAAGGAGGAGGTTTTAATGATTCTAACTCAAAGTGATGAACCAAATCCAAATGACTGTGAATTTGACAAACCTCAAATTAAATTGGAAAATGAGGATTTTCTTAAAAATTGGGATAAATTATTGAGTTACCTTCCACAGGAAAAACGAACTGACCTGAAAGAGTTATTGATATCACATGGGCAAATTTGTGGAGATAGATTAGGAAGTACTAAAATGGCTGTACATGATGTAGATGTGGGAAATGCTGTTCCAATCAAACAACATCCATACAGACTTAACCCTTTAACATTGGCGCAGGTTAACAACGAGATTGAGAATTTCCATAAAAATGGCATAATTGAAGTGGGTTGCAGCCAATGGAGCTCACCCATAGTGATGGTACCAAAACCAGACGGTACCCAACGGTTGTGTGTGCACTATAGAAAGGTTAATGCAGTTACAAGAACAGACTCTTATCCTATCCCACGTTTGGAGGATTGCATTGAGTAAGTGGGACAATCACCTTTTATTTCCAAACTGGATTTACTTAAAGGTTGCCTTTATCCGAAAGGGCGAAGGAGATTTCAGCTTTTGTGACTCCAGATGGTATATACCAATTCAAAGTTATGCCATTTGGCATGAAAAACACCCCAGCCACATTTCAACGGTTAACTAACAAAGTTGTTTCAGGATTATGGTATGGAGGGAAGATCTTATGAGGAAAGGCTGAGGGACTTGAGGCTGTTTTCGTTAGAGAGAAGACGGTTAAGAGGTGACTTAATTGAGGCATACAAGATGATCAGAGGATTGGATAGAGTGGACAGTGAGAGCCCTTTTCCTTGGATGGTGATGTCTAGCATGAGGGGACATAGCTTTAAATTGAGGGGAGATAGATATAGGACAGATGTCAGAGGTAGGTTCTTTACTCAGAGAGCAGTAAGGGTGTGGAATGCCCTGCCTGCAACAGTAGTGGACTCGCCAACACTAAGGGCATTCAAATGGTCATTGGATAGACATATGGACGATAAGGGAATAGTGTAGATGGGCTTTAGAGTGGTTTCACAGGTCAGCGCAACATCGAGGGCCAAAGGGCCTGTACTGCGCTGTAATGTTCTATGTTCTATGTTCTATTACCCAATTGTGCAGTATACATCGACGATCTGGTAATTTTCAGCCATTTAAAACATCTGATGGAGTTATTCGATTGACTTCAGGAGGCGGGTTTGGTGATAAACCTAGCCAAAAGTGAATTTGGTAAAGCCCAAGTCACTTTCCTTGGCCATACAATCGGACAGGGTCGAATGGTCACACGGGATGTGAAACCAACAGTTATTGAGGAGTTTTCAATACCCTCAAGACAAAGGGAAATAATGCGATTTCTTGGCACGAATGGATTTGATCGAACATTTATGCAAACGTTTTGCAGCGTGATTGCTCCATTGATGGACTTGCTGAAGAAACGTCAAAAATTTCAGTGGACAGTGGACTTTCAACAGGCATTTGATGGCCTGAAAGCTGTGACAACCAATGCTCATGTGTTGGAGAATTACAAGGGACTCTGCGATCAGATTGAATTAAAGTATCTGACTTAAAGAGAAATGCCAAGCATAGAGAAATGGGCGGATCGTGCCGAGACCTTCTTGTTCAAAGAGACTGTCAATTGAGAAGGATTTCAGTTGGAGGAAGAAGAACAAAAATGGACTATGTTATTGTACCTGTTTGTGTGTGTTGTTTTTTTTGAAAGAGAAAAGTATATTTACTGTGTGCATTTCTTAAAGGGTAGTGAAAAGGTGAAAAATGAAACAATCGATGGTTTGTTTTTTTTCTTGGGGGGAGGTGTCATGTGAGAGTACTTTAAGAAATGGGTGTTTATAAATGGGTTTGTATATAAATATCTGTAGTGATAGTACCTTTAAGAAACGGGTGTTTATTACTGCAGTGATGTCAGAGAGTGGGTGATGCTGGGCTGTCTGTCAGCTTTTTACTTTTGTTTTAGGCTGTTTGCTGCAGGGTGTGTTTTAGTTTCATTTTCAGAGCTGGATAGCTACAGTCACAGCCAGAAGGTGTATGAATCTCTCTCTGTAATCTAAAGACTGTAAATCGATCCTGGTGAGTTAAAACTAATAACAGTAGTGACTTTAATCTGATGTGCTTCTGGTAAAAGGTGTTTTGAGTCTTATGGATGTTAAAAGGAAAGCTTAAAGGATTATTTAGTGTTGTATTCTTTGGGGAGCTGTATTTGAATTAATGGTTGCTAAGATGTTCACTGTATGTTTTAAAAAGGTTAACTTGAGTTCATAGAATAAACATTGTTTTGCTTTAAAAAATACTTTTCCATTCCTGCTGTACCACACCTGTGGAGTGGGCCATGTGCTCCCCATACCACAATCTATTAAAAGTTGTGGGTCAGGTGAACTCCATGATACACTTTGGGGTTCTCTAAACCCTGGCCAATAACAATAGAGCAGAGCACAAAGTTAATAGCTAGTCTATAATCACATCAGCGAAGTCAATTTTTAAAATATGCTACTCAATTAAAAGTAATGCGATGAAGCATTATAAAAATGTTCTGTTTTTGAACATTTGGATTTGAGGCACTGTACCTTTCCACCTGACCTCTTGAAGTGAACAAAATAAATCACTATTGTCATGGAGGAAATGCAGCAGCTAGCTTGGCCACAGCAATATCCCACAAGCAGCAATATGTAAATGACCAGATGACCTGTTTTGGTGATATTTATTGAACAGGACCACTGGGGTGAACTTGCTTGCTGTTTTTCAAAATATAAACATAGAACATAGAAGAGTACAGCACAAAATAGGCCCTTCGGTCCTCGATATTGTGCCGAGCTTTGTCCGAAACCAAGATCAAGCTATCCCACTCTATACCAATATAATAGTGTAGATGGGCTTTAAGAGTGGTTTCACAGGTCGGCGCAATATCGAGGGGCGAAGGGCCTGTACTGCGCTGTAATGTTCTATGTTCACTCCCTGTCATTCTGGTGTGCTCCATGTGCCTGTCCAATAACCGCTTGAAAGTTCCAAAAGTGTCCGACTCCACTATCACAGCAGGCAGTCCATTCCACACCCGAACCACTCTCTGAGTAAAGAACCTACCTCGGACATCCCTCCTATATCTTCCACCCTGAATCTTATAGTTATGCCCCCTTGTAACAGCTACATCCACCCTAGGAAATTGTCTCTGAACGTCCACTCTATCTGTCCTCCTCCTCATCTTATAAACCTCTATTAAGTCGCCTCTCATCCTCCTCCGCTCCAAAGAGAAAAGCCCTAGCTCCCTCAACCTTTCTTCATAAGACCTACCCTCCTATGTTTCCATCCACCTGAGGAGGCAGACTGGATTTTCCTCATCTGAAAGACAGACACCTCCGACAGTTCAGTCTTCCCCGCAGTGCTGCCCTGGGTCCTCAGCTTGACTGATGTTCTCAAGTCCTGGAACCTGGAACCTTGTGATTCAGAGCCAAGAGTTCTGCACATTGAGCTATAGTTGAATAAGGACAGCAATCCCTTGTTCTTGATCTGTGTGGCAGGAGATTTAAGGCGTGATTTAATGGCCATGCTGCGCTTGAGCGAGAGCGCGACGCGGCTGTTAGATCACGGGAGAGGCCAAAATCGAGAAAGGTGCCGGGTGCTAAACGGTTTGCGATCTAACCGGGCAGCTCCCATTGGCAAAATCAGGATTCCGCTGTAGCATGGCAAGAAACCAATAATCACCACTTAAGGTCAATCTCCATGCAATTAATAGGAGCAACACCATATCTAACACCCTCCTGTGATCTAACTGCCTCCCCGGCAAGTGATCACACGGGAGCCAATTAGTTAACCTTTTTAAACATGAGAAGCTGGTAGAATGGCTGCTGCAGAAACCCGAGGAGGTGAATAGCCATCTTCACTTCCATACTCGGCGGGGGGGGCGGGGGGAGTGGGGTGGTCTCAATGGGCAATGGAGGGTCCCAAGGTGGAAGATACCGCTGGTTGCCAGTCTCACACCCTCTCCAATTCCTTACAGATGTTAAACGAGATGGATGATATCTGAGACTCCAAGAACGCTGTCCTCACGGTGCCGCTGGCAGGTCAGGCGGGCAGAGGCTCGAGGTGGTGGCCCATGTGCAGGGCCCCGCCGCACAACCTGAGGACCCGGCCGCCCATCAGGCCAGAGAGGGACCCAGAGTGGGAGGCTGGCGATGGCACAAAGTGTACAGGCGTTGCTGGTCTTTCGGACAGCATGTGTCGCAGGAGGCTCTGCCTCAACAAGTGGATGGTGCTGCACCTGTGCCATGTCCTCGCGGACTTAGCACCACGTGGAGGAGGAGGATACCCGCTCCCGGTGGCTGTCAAGATCACCGTAGCCCTGAAACTCCACTCCTCAGGGTCATTCCAGGGCTCGAGCGGGGACTTGTGTGGCATCTCACAAGCTACAATCCAGCAGTACATCTGTCAAGTAACGGATGCCCTGTTTGCCCGGCAGGGCAGTGAACTATATAAACTTTGACCTGGACCATGCCCATCAAGATGCCCGGCATCAGGATTCTTTGCAATCTACGGGATGCCCCAGGTCCAGGGGGTAATAGATGGCACGCATGTTGCCTTCCGCTCACCAGACCATCAGGGAGTGCCCTACATCAACAAGATGGGGTTCCTTTCCCTGAACATCCAGCTCGTGTGCGCCCACCACATGATGATCATGCACCTGTGTGCACACTTCCCAGGGAGTGTGCATGATAGCTACATCCCAGGGCAGTTGGACATCCCCGGCCTCTTCGAGTGCAACCCCAGGATGGCCAGTTGGCTCTTGGAGGATAAGGGGTACCCACTGAAAGCCTGGATAATGAATGACCCCTGTACGGAGGCTGGTGAATGATGCGGAGACCCGATACAACAAGCCCCATGCGGCCACCCGGGCTGTCATTAAGCGGTGCATCAGACTCCTCCAAAATGCAGTTCTGATGCCTCGACCGCTCTTGTGAAGCACTTCAGTACATCTCCCAGAGGGTCGCTTGCTTTGTAGTGGTCTGCTGTTCCCTCCACAACCTGACACAGCAGCGGGGTGACGTGCTGGAGGGGTAGGGGGAGGGAGAGGAATATTTGGTCACCTCCAAGGAGAAGGATGAGGAGGCATGGATCAGGAGGGGCTGGAGGACAGGCCCAGGGCGGACCCGCAGGACCAGCAAGAAAATGGAGGGCAGACAGCAGCGGCCAGGGTCTGGTAAATCCAGAGGGCCAGGGAGTACCTCATCCTTACCCACTTCACATAGGACATGGCTTTGTCAGTCATCCCAACCCCTCATCTCCTCCCTACCATCCCGCTTCACCCCCTCCGCAACCCTGTTCCCTTTCCACACCCCTCCCCCCTTCCCCCCATTCCCCCACCCACCTTCTTCCATTCCATAGGGTGACTTTGGGGGGACACTCAGCACCCACCCCCCTCCCAGTCATTGCCCTTAGGGCCCTGGCGTTCACCTCGAGATGGAGGGGCAACTGGATCGAGCCCCAGTTTCCCCTGCGTCATCTGGCTCTACCAACCATGGGCATGCCAGGATGCTGGTGCCAACCCACCCATGCAGCCTGGTGGAGGTCGTTGTTCTTCTTATGGCACGGGGTGCCCGTCCTCCTGGTGACACCCTTCCTCCCAGGCGACACTGGCTGCCCTGTGGCGGACGCTCCTTAGCGGAGTGGCTTTACTCGGCGAGACTCACGGGGAGATTGCTTGCTCCAACTCTGAAGGTCTCGAACATGTTATAACAAAAACGATGAACTAATTTTATTCAGTCCAGTTGGCTGGATTATTTGAATTGGATAGAAATATGCGGAGAGTTAAGAAGGGATGCTTGGAATCATTTCTTCTCACCTAGGATCATCACCCATTGGAGCGGGTGGTAGAAAATGGATTTGAAGTCACAACGGTCCTGTGGAAAGGAATTAGTCCAGTTCTGAGTGAAGGAATTTCCGATTCTGAGGGTGTCGGACACTCGTCAGCTGCCCTTATGTACAAGTGCGGCGCCCTGGAGCTTCAGAGAATCAGAGAGGAATTTCCCAGAGATTGTCCTTCATTCTTACTCCCAGTTGAATGATTGGCTGCTCAGGTGGTGCGCAAGGTCGCAAGGTTAATTGGATGAGGTGCACCTGATCTTTTCTTGTCTTCTTTGTGCCTTCACATGTGAGATGTGTCCTTGTGCAAACAAAATCCATCTGTAAGAGAAATCCGATCAGTGGGAACGTCCTCATTCAAAAGGAAGTTTTGGTGTTAACAGTTTCCTTCTATTGAACTCCAGTGA
This sequence comes from Scyliorhinus torazame, assembly GCF_047496885.1. Lineage (NCBI taxonomy): Eukaryota > Metazoa > Chordata > Chondrichthyes > Carcharhiniformes > Scyliorhinidae > Scyliorhinus > Scyliorhinus torazame. The sequence goes on from NC_092716.1 coordinate 108,468,028, forward strand.
TCATCCTGAAACCTTCAAGGAGCTCCTGGCATATTGAGAATTCGCTGTTGGCTCTTTGTAGAGAGATTTTCAATTCTTACTTTCATCAGTTCAAGACCTTTAATAATTTGATGCAATTTATTTACCACTTGTCTTCCTTTTACAGCGAGATGACTTGAATTCACAGTGCAGTTGAAATAAGAGAAAATTGTCTCGATTCATCTGAACATCCTCATGTTTCAGTTCTAGATTTATTGGCACCAGCATTTGATTTTTTTATCCAGGCACCCCACTGTGACTCATCAGAAAACAAATAACATTATGGCACCTTCTTTCACGATCAACCTTGTTATTTAAAGCTAGACTGGAAACGGGCATTGTTACCATGATAAAAAAGACATTACCACACTTGTAAGATTGTGTTTCCTAGCAGAGTTATATCATTGCAGCCTCACTTCATCTGCCAATGCAAATTCATCATTTAAAAAAAATGTTCAGTTCCAACTTTAATAAGGAGACGGGGAGTCCACATGGAGTAAAATAAAGAACATAGATTTATTTACAATACAACATAAACACTGCCCGGTAGAACTCTCTGCAGGTCGGTGCATTACTGGCTGACCTTTTATACAATGGTTAATAGAGTTCCCCCAACCCTAGCGGGGGAACTCGTACTTCGCGAGGAGCACATAGAATTAATCATTCCAACCCCATAAGTCCCATGCGGGATATTACACCGGCCTTGGATGACTGTCTGTGTGAAGTTTGCACTTGCTCCCTGTGTCTGCGTGGCTTTCCTCTGGATGCTCCATATTCCTATCACAGTTCAAAGATGTGCAGGTTAGATGGATTGGAAAATGTTAAATTGCCCCTTCGTGTCCATAGATGGTTACGATACGGGGTTGCAGCGGCAGGGAGGGGCAGTGGGCCTAGGTAGAGTGCTCTTTCAGAGGGATGGTGCAGACCCAATAGGCCGAATGGCCTCCTTCTGCACTGTAGGGATACTATGATTCAATGATTCTATGATTCAAGCAAGGCCAAAGGGCTTTGGATGCTCAATTGTTCAACATATTCAACACACGAGATCTACAGATATTTGGATTTGAAGGGAACATATATACCGGGTCCAGGGAGGAAAGTGGAGATCGTCCATGATCCTGTTGAATGGCAGAGCGGGCGGAATGACTGTATGCACCACTCCAACTCCTATTCCTCACATGCTTCTAAATACTAAATTTCATCCATTTTACCAAGGCCAAGGTGGAGAGCTCCAGCAGAGATTTGTAAGCAGTTGACTTTACAAGAACAAGCGTAGATCCATCAGTTCTTCGAAGGAAAGATACACTTCCACAAACAACCCTTTCTCATCCTTTGAGACATATGTGACACTTGGGTTTCTGATCCTGGACAGAGTGCTATGTGATACTTTTCACTGGGAGAGCAGCACAGTTAAGGGGGCAGATTTCTTACCTACAAACAAGAAACAGGAGGAGGCCATTCAGCCCCTCGAGCTTGCTCCACCATTTAATCGGATCATGGCTGATCTGATGGTAACCTCAAATCTCCATACCGACTCCCATAACTTATCACCGTCTTGCTTATCAAGAATCTAGCCACCTCTGTCTTAAAAATATTCAAGGAACATAAGAATATACGAACCAGGAGCAGGATTAGGCAATTCAGCCGCTCGAATCTGCTCTGCTATTCAATGTGATCATGGCTGTTCTCATCTCGGCCTCATCTTCACCTCCTTGCCCACTCTCTATACCCGTTCATCCCTCTACTAATTAAAAGCCAATCTATCTCCTCCTTAAATTTGTTTCATGCCAATGTGTCCACTGTGCTCTGGGGTAGAGAATTCCACAGATTCACAACCCTTTGAGTGAAATAATTCCTCCTCAGCTCTGTTTTAGACTTGCCACCCCTTAGCCTAAATCTGTAACCTCTCATTCTAGAACATCCAACAGGGGAAACACACACTCTACATCTATCCTGTCAATCCCCTTTAGCGTCTTATACACCTCAATTACATCTCCTTTCATTCTTCTAAACTCCAGCAAGTATAGGCCGAAACTGCTCAACCTCTCTTAAGTCCTTCATCCCTGGAATCAATCCAGTGAACCTTCTTTGAACCGCCTGGAATACATTTATGTTCTTCCTCAAGGGGACCAAAACTGTGCACATTATTCAAGATGCTGCCTTGCCAATTACTTATACTCTGCTTCCATCGTCTTTTCAGGAGGAGAGTTCCAAAGACTCACAACACTCAGAGAGAAAAAAAATTCTCCTCACCTCCATTTTAAATGGGTGATCCCCTTATTTTTTTAACAGGACCCCTGGTTCTATACTGAACCTTAGCCAGAGTTTACATTCCCTTTGTCTTTCTGTCCGCGACATCTTTGATGCGGACATACCGTGATGCGGCGCAGCACGGTAGCATGGTGGTTAGCACAATTAGTGTCCAAAATTGCCCTTAGTGTTGGGTGGGGTTACTGGGTTATGGGGATAGGGTGGAGGTGTTGACCTTGGGTAGGGTGCTCTTTCCAAGAGCCGGTGCAGACTCGATGGGCCGAATGGCCTCCTTCTGCACTGTAAATTCTATGATAATCTATGATAATCTTTGTCAATCTCCACCTATCGCTCGCCCTCTATCCAGCCCCACTGCTCCACGCACCCCCTAGGACAGTATAAGTCTCATCTTATTTCATAGAATCATAGAATTTACAGTGCAGAAGGAGGCCATTCGGCCCATCGAGTCTGCACCGGCTCTTGGAAAGAGTGCCCTACGCAAACCCACACCCCACCCAACACTAAGGGCAATTTTGGACATTAAGGGCAATTTAAAATGACCAATCCACCTAACCCGCACATCTTTGGACTGTGGGAGGAAATGGGAGCACCCAGAGGAAACCCACGCAGACAAGGGGAGGACGTGCAGACAAAGCCTGTGTATATTATCGGGAAATGACAGACCCTGTGTGTAATATAGAGAAATAGCAGATCCCGTGTATATTATAGGGAGATGACAGAGCCTGTGTGTATTATAGAGAAATAGCAGAGCCCGTGTATATTATAGAGAAATAACCGAGCCTGTGTATGTTATAGGGAAATAGCAGAGCCTGTGTGTATTATAGAGAAATAGCAGAGCCCGTGTATATTATAGAGAAATAACCGAGCCTGTGTATATTATAGGGAAATAGCAGAGCCTGTGTATATTATAGGGAAATAGCAGAACCTGTGTGTATTATACAGCAGTGTTTTTCAAACTTTCTTCCCCGGGATCCACTTTTACCAACCGGCCGAATTTCGGGACTCACGCTGGCTGAACTTCATGACCCACACTGGCTGAAGTTTGCAACCCACACCGACCGACCTTTATGACACACAATTATTGCTTACCTTTGATATAACAGGTGAGCTTGCTTGGTCCTCACAATCTTACTTGCTTTGTCATTCAATGTTACATTTCTGCTAAGGACTTCAGCTGATGATTATAGTTCTCGCTGAATCCATTGAAAAGAAAATCAAGAAGTTTGTCCTTGAACTCCCGATGCTTAGTCTTCAGATGCCTTTGAAGTTTTGAGGGATTTAAACATTCATTTTCCAGTATTTCCCTGTATCTAACACACATGGGCTTTGCATCCCGATTTCCATTGGCACAATTAAAGCCATACCTCAAGAAAACATCTTTATATTGCTTTGTTCCTGATTTCAGTTTCTTTGGAATGGGTTGTTCACCAGAGGCCCTGGAGCTCTGTATACAGCTCACACCAGCACTGCTTTGTTCTGCCGTGGACACTCCTGAGCAGCTCTCGCCAGCAAGTTCAGTTGTGAGATCCTGGCCTGTTTGTGTCTCTGGCTCTCTCTGCCTTATTACAAAACAATCCATCTTCAGTTCATCGCACAGTCCTGTTGCTGCCAGCTACAAAATGGAGGAATCTGTCCTCCGTGATTTTGCACCCAAAGCATGGACGTTCAGGGCACGTAAATGTCAGTGTACGTGCTGGGTGCATGACCTTCTCTCTGCTGCTGCGTCTGGCAGAAAGACTCAATCGTTCGCATTTAAAGGCCAGTCGCGACTGGCATTCTTTTTTTTTATTTTGAAACTTTATTTCCGATACCTGGGGCGGGATTCTCCGGCCCCCCGCCGGGTCGGAGAATCGCCCGGGGCTGGTGTGAATCCCGCCCCCGCCGGTTGCCGAATTCTCCGGCACCGGATATTCGGCGGGGGTGGGAATCGCGCCGCGCCGGTTGCCCCCCCCCCCACCCCCCGGGCGATTCTCCGGCCGCAATGGGCCGAAGTCCCGCTGCTGGAATGCCTGTCCCGCCGGCGTGGATTAAACCACCTCTCTTACCAGCGGGACAAGGCGGCGTGGGCGGGCTCCGAGGTCCTGGGGGGGCGTGGGGCGATCTGGCCCCGGGGGGTGTCCCAACGGTGGCCTGGCCCGCGATCGGGGCCCATCGATCCGCGGGCGGGCCTGTGCCGTGGGGGCACTCTTATCCTTTCGCCTTCGCCATGGTCTCCACCATGGCGGAGGCGGAAGAGGCCCCCTCCACTGCGCATGCGCGGGGATGCCGTGAGCGGCCGCTGATGCTCCCGCGCATGCTTCACACGGCAAAGTCAGTTTCGCGCCAGCTGGCGGGGCACCAAAGGCCTTTCCCACCAGCTGGCGGGGCGGAAATCAGTCCGGCGCGGGCCTAGCCCCTCAAGGTTAGGGCACGGCCCCTCAAGATGCAGAGGATTCCGCACCTTTGGAGCGGCGTGATGCCGGACTGACTTGCGCCGTTTTTGGCGCCGGTCGGCGGACATCGCGCCGATTGCGGAGAATCACACCCCTGATTTTCCCATGTTTATGACTGTACACTGCTGAAAATTAAAACAATTTCAGTTGAACATGCACACTCTTTTATTTACACTCAGACTTAGTTTTAAATATATTCCCATTTCTTTAGAAATTTAAACAAGTATCGAAAAAAGTGCAATCTTGGGCGGGATTCTCTGATCCTGCGCCGGGTCGGAGAATCGCCATGGGGGGGGCGTGAATCCTGCAATGCCGCTCCAACGCCGGGCCGCCGATTCTCCGCCGACCGGAGAATCGGTGCCAATGGTGCCGGTGCGGTCGCCTTAGCGCCAGTCAGGGGCCACTCAACGCGGTGAATCTCTGCGCTCGACGGGCTGAATTTGGTCGATTCCCGCCGGCGTCGTTCGCGTGTGGTCCTATCCGGCGAGATCACAGCGTTCTGGCTGCGGGGCCGTCCTGGTGGGGGGGAGGGGGAATCCAACTCCGGGGGGGCCTCCACGATGGCCAGGCCCGCGATCGGGGGCTACCGATCGGCGGGCGGGCTAATTCCGGGGGGGCCCTATGTTCCTCCATGCCAGGCTCCTGTAGGGCTCAGCCATGTTGCCCGGGGGCCGGCGCGGAGACAGCAACCCACATGCATGCGCTGCCCCGCGCCGGCCGTGCTGGGGCACGTATCGACAGCTGGAGCTCCAGTGCCGTGCTGGCCCCCTGTGCGGCGCAGGAGCGCTGCTCCAAGCGGCCAGATGACGCCGTCGTAAAACGCTCCGGCATTTACGATGACGTCAACACTTAGCCCCATTATCGGAGAATCCCGCCCCTTGTTTTTAATTTACAAACTATGAGCGGGATTCTCCGACCCCCCGCAGGGTCGGAGAATCCCCGGGGTGCGGCGTGAATCCTGCCCCGCCATTCCGACGCCAGATGCCGTATTCTCCGGCGCCGGTTTCTGGGCGGGTGTGGGGTTTACGCCACGCCGGTCGGGGTCCGTTGGCAGCGGCCCCCCCCGGCAATTCTCCAGGCCCCGATGGGCCGAACGGCCGTCGGTTTCTGGCCAGTCCCGCCAGCGTGAAATGGACATGGTCCATCACGGCGGGACCTGGCTTGTAGGCGGGCTAGGTGAGTCCTCACGGGGGAGCGGGGGGATCCAGCCCTGTTGGGGGCCCCCACGGTGGCCTGGCCCGCGATTGGGGACCACCGATCTGTGGGCAGATCTGTGCCATGGGGGCACTCCTTCCTTCCGCACCGGCCTCTGTAGGGCTCCGCCATGGCCGGTGCAGAGAAGAACCCCCCTGCGCATGCACAGGAAATACGCCGGTTGGTCTGCGCATGTGCCAACTCGCGCCAGCCCTTCCGCGCCAGTTGCCACGGCACCAACCCCTCCGGCGCCAACCCCTCCGGTGCCGGCCTAGCCCCCGGAAGTGCAGAGGATTCCGCAACTTCCGGTTGGCCCGATGCCAGAGTGGTCGGCGCCGCTCTTGGCGCCAGCGTCGGGCCATCCCGCCAATTGCGGGACAATCCCGCCCTATGTCTTTAGACGTGATGAAGTAACTTGTCAAACACATAGATTGTCACAATATTTCTTACTGGTTGCACTGCATTGCACTATCCAAACATCCAAGTCATCTCCCGCTCCATTCTCACCAATAAGCAATGAACAAAAGCAAAGTGGGAAGCATTATTTTAGACTTCTGTGTTTATGTTCCATATGAGATCCTCTACCCCCCTACTTCATCTCACCCTATCAGTATGTCCTTGCATTTCTCTCTCTCTCATGGACTTAATTAATCTTACTTAATCTTTTTTTTAGAGGTTTAGAGTTTAGAGTTTCATTGAGGCATTTATAATTTTAAAAATTTTCAACATCAAATTCCAACAAAAACAAAAACATAATATAAACAACAACCCCCCACCCCCCCGAGCACAAACGCCAGCCAACATGGCTAACATACACAGTGCCACCTTCCCCAGCCACCCCACTTCCATAGGTTCTCCTGCCCTTACTCCTCTCTCCCATGCTTCCACTTTCCCCCTCTCTCCCCTCCGCCTGCTAGCAGCTTAATTTTTCTCGAAGAAGCCAATGAACGGCTGCCACCTCCGAGCAAACCCTGCAACAAACTCCTCAAAGCGAATTTGATTTTCTCAAGTCTGAGAAACCCCGCCATGTTGCTAACCGTCCCTCCATCCTAGTAAGATCCGTCTCCGGGCTACCAGGGAGGCAAAGGCCAGGACGTCGGCCTCTCTCACTCCCTGGGCTCCCAGGTCTTCAGACACGCCAAAGATCGCCACCTCTGGATTCGGAACCACCCTCACTTGTAGGACCTCTGACATGATGTCAGCAATCACTGCCAGAAACCCCTCAGCTTCGGACATGACCAAAGCATATGGACATGGTTTGCAGGTCCCTGCCGTGCCCGCCCCCCTGCGCACACACCTATCCTCCACCTCCTCAAAGAACCTGCTCGTCCAGGCCACAGTCATGTGCGCCCTGTGGACCACCTTAAATTGTATCAGGCTGAGCCTGGCACATGACAAGGATGCATTGGCTCGCCTCAGGGCCTCCTCCCATAATCCAGCCTCCAACTTCCCACCCAGCTCTTCTTCCCACTTTTTCTTCACCTACCCTATTGGGGCTCCCTCCCACTCCATCAGCTCCTGATAGATCTCTGAGATGTTCCCCTCTCCTCCTCCTGTTTTTGGCACCATCTTATCGTCCATGGTGTGGCAGGTACGGGAAGGTCAAAACCTGCCTCCGCACAAAATCCCTCACCTGCAGATACCAGAACCCATTTCCACCTGGCAACTCAAAATCCTCCTCCGGCGCCTCCAAGCTCGGGAAACATTCAGCAAGAATGAGATCCCCAAATCTCTCAATCCCTGCCTGCTGCCACCTCCGAAACCCCCCGTCCAAACCCCCCCCCCCCCGGAGCGAAACGGTGGTTACCACATATCGGAGCCCACACCGACGCCCCCTCTAACCCCATGCCTCCACTGTCCCCACAACCCCAGGGCTGCCACTACTACCGGGCTTGTGGCGTATCGAGCCGGCAAGAGCGGCGAAGGTGCCGCTAATAATGCCCTCAAACTCGTGTCCTTACATGATGCTGCCTCCACCCGCTCCCACACCGACCCCTCCCCCACTACCCACTTCCTGACAATCGCAATATTCGTCACCCAGTAGTAATTAATGAAATTTGGAAGAGCCAGCCCCATGCCCCCGCTCCAGCAGCAGATTATGCCAGATTATGGCGGCAAGGGTCCGGCATGTGATATGATTTGATTTGTTTGGATTTGATTTATTGTCACATGTACCGAAGTACAGTGAAAAGTATTTTTCTGCGGCCGAGGGAACGTACACAGTACGTACATAGTAGACAAAAGAATAATCGACCGAGTACATTGTCAAATGGTACATCGACAAACAGTGATTGGTTACAGTGCGGAACAAGGGCCAAACAAAGCAAATACATGAGCAAGAGCAGCATAGGGCGTCGTGAATAGTATTCTTACAGGGAACAGAGCAGTCTGAGGGAGGCTTGTTGAGGAGTCTAGTAGCTGTGGGGAAGAAGCTGTTCCTATGCCTGAATGTGCGGGTCTTCAGACTTCTGTATCTTCTGCCTGATGGAAGGGTCTGGAAGAGGGCAAAGCCTGGGTGGGAGGGGTCTCTGATAATGCTGTCTGCCTTCCTGAGGCAGCGGGAGGTGTAGACAGAATCAATGGGAGGGTGGCAAGCTTGTGTGATGCGCTGGGCTGAGTTCACCACATTCTGCAGTTTCTTACGGTCTTGGACTGAGCAGTTGCAATACCAGGCTGTGGCCGAGGAAGGCCAGGGAGGCCCTCAACATCTCCAGATTCTTCTAGGGCGAGGCTGTGTCCATCACCTCTGCCATCACACTGCTCCCTCCCCAACTAACCACTCTATTCCCCTCCTCCAAGGGTCTGTGTCACATTACCCAGGGTGGTGGGCCTGTCAGCTAGTCAATATACAAGGCTGGAGAGTGATGATAACTCACTGTGAGGAAAGCTGTGGTGCTCCTCAGTTTCTGCTATAGTCTGACTCCTGTCATTCTGCTGACAGTGCGCTCACACCCATCCTACATCGGGGGCTTTTGATCTTGGACCACTGTGCCCGGGGATGGCTAGAAGCAGAGGGCAACAAGGAGTAGGAGTGCAGGCAGGCCTGCTGTGATGATTAACATGACAGATGCACAACATGTATCAGGTATTACGTGTTTTAAGAGTGAACATTTTACTGTGACAGTGTAAGTGCCAAGGTGAAGGGTGCCAGGAGGAGACGGCCACCCTGCCCTGCCCCAGACTACCTAGCGGCCTCCATGGCCTGGAAGGCCTTCCGGGTTCTGTTCCGCCTGGACCACATTTGTGTGGACCAGTACTAAATGGCGCCCGGCTGCGGTCTCCCTTGGGAGACCGGTAGATGCCTGGAGCTGGTTAGGTCCAGCATCAGCGCTTAAGTGGGTTTCAAACCCATTTAAGTGTGTGTGACAGAGTCCTGCCCATTGTAGACGGGATCCTGATCATGACGCCTCACGCGTTCTGGTTAGATCTCGTGAGGCGTGCCGGCCGTTTGGAAGCCCGAGGAGGCCTCTCCCGGCATCTACCAGCCGCATTGCTCCCCGTTCGGACAGGACCCGGCCGGCAGATCACGCCCTTGATCTTTAGTGGTCCAGTGCTACATTTAGGTGTGTTCCCAGGATGCACATCAGATGTGGAGGCAGCCTGCTGCTTTCCGGGCCCTGTGCCCTTTGATGCCTTTGGTGGACATCCTCTGGAGGGTCTGGAGCTGGAGGACCCTGGTCGTCTTACCGGTGTCACAGCCTTCGCCATGCCACCCTGTTCTGCCCGCTAACCTTATGATAAGCTGGTGTCAGGAGGGGGAGATTTGGAAGAACTGGAGACCGCCATAGTCTCCGTGGTGGCAGGCACTAGGTTGGCCTCTAGCCCTTCCTCCTTCTTAATTGTGCCCTTAGAGCCCTGAGGGACTCCATCGAATGGAGAGACAGCTGGAATGAGCTACAGAGACCTCTGAATCAGCTGGCGCTACCAGCCCTGGAGATTCCCCGTTGTCTGCACCATGGTGTCAATGCCCTCAGTGATGGTCCTCAGTGATTGGGCCATGCTCTGCAGTGCCAATGTCCACCTGCATCCGGGACATGTCCCTCAGTGATTGGGCCATGCTCTACAGTGCCTCAACAATGTCCACCTGCATCTGGGACATGTCCCTCAGCGACTGGGCCATGCCCTGCAGTGCCAAAGTCCACCTGCAACTGGGACTTGTCCCTCAGTGACTGGGACATGCTCTGCAGTGCCAATGTCCACCTGCATCTGGGACATGTCCCTCAGCGACTGGGACATGATCCAAAGCCCTTAGCCATGGTCATCACAGACTGAGCCATGCCTCAGACACGGCCACTCAAGATGCAGATTTTCAAGGTTTTCCAGGTTATCGACTGTGGTCACGCCCATGTGTTGGCCTTGGTGTCACACATTATTGGCACCATATCCTGCACCTGCAGCCTTTGGGACTCCTCCAATTAGACTTGCAATCACTGAAATGTTGCTGACACCCCCTCTGAATCTCATGGCTGTGTCTTATCAACTGCATCAGCTCTGGGAGAACCTTGTCCACAGACTCGGTATCTGACTGGGACTCAGCTGAATCCTTTGATCCAGCAGACCTCTGACTGCTGACTCCCTTTGATTTTCCTGCCTCCACTTGATGTGCAATAGCAACTGTGTGGTGCTCACCAGACTGTGCCCTGGAAGACTGTCCACTTATGTCACCCACCGAGGTGTGTGTCTCTGCTTTGATGGGAGATGTGGGTTATAGCTGTGGCGCCTCAATGGTGGTCTCCTCAGAGCTCTCGTCCGAGGTGGCCTCTTGGGTGACAGGGTGGGGGGGGGGGGGGGTGGAGAACGACTCAGGGTGGCCCGGCCTCATCAGACAGAGATCTTGCGAGACAATGGACATGTGGTCAATGAGACGGAAGGGTCATTTTGTTTGACATGAACTATTGACTAGAGACAGGTCATCTGGGTGAAGAGGCAATGGATCCTCACCTCCCTGGTGCTGGCCAACGTTACTGTCGGTGACATGCTACCCACATTCACTGTAGGGGGATTTGAAGATGAAGCAGCCCCTCCGACTGAACATGCTGGTCATGGGGGAAGATAGGAGATGAGGCCTGGAAGTACCATTAGAACTGAGAGACGTCATGGAGAGCATTAACTCCATGCTGGCGAGGAAGGCGCTGGGGTTGAAGGGATTTTCGGTGAACTTCTATAAAACATTTGTGCTAGCACTGGCCCCGCACTTGTGGGAGATGTTCACAGACTTGCTAGTAAGGGACACCCTGCCACCAATGTTGCTCAAGCCTCAATATCGCTGATCCAAAAAAAAGACAAATACCCGATGGAGTGCGGGTCCATCTCACTCCTTAACACTGATGCTAAGATCCTGGCGAAGGGTCTGACGAGGCGGCTGGAGAGCTGCATGCCAGAGGTAATCGCGAAAGATCAGACAGTCTTTGTTAAGGGCAGGCAGCTAATAGTGAACAACAGGTCCCTACTGAATATGATCATGATCCCATCCGGAGGGAGAACACCAGAAGTGATCATTTCCCTGGATGCAGGAAAAGCCTTCAACAGGGTCGAATGGAAGTAGCTTATAGAGGTACTGGAATGGTTTGGGATTGGGCTAGGGTTCACCTCCTGGGTGAAACTACTGTACAGCGCCCCCATGACGAGCATATGGACAAACACCACCAGCTCTGGGTACTTCTGACTGCACAGTGAACGAGGCAGGGATGCCCACTGTCCCCGCTGCTGTTTGCCCTGGCGATCGAGCCACTGGCGATCACCCTTAGAGTGGGGAATAGGTGGAGAGGTATCCAAAGGGGAGACAGAGAGCACAGAGTCTCACTCTACGTGGATGATCTACTCCTCTACATCTCGAACCCCCTGGCCAGCATGGAAGATTTCAGAACCTTCTCAGGCGACAAACCTAACCTGAGTAAGAGCAAAATCTTCCCTGTAAACCCTCAGTGGGGAGGAGCAGAGCTGGAGGGACTGTTGTTCAAACTTACCCAGACCAAATTCCGCTACCTAGGGATCCAAATAGGCCATGACTGCACACAGATCCACAAGTGGAACCTGACGAGACTTCTGGAGGAAGTTAAAAAGGACCTGCAGAGGTGGGGCTCACTCCCAGTGCTGCCCTGGTTCTTCTTTCTGTTCAGGTCCCTCCTGATCTACATCACCAAGGCCTTTCTCAACACAGTTGATAAGTTAATCATGGCGTTTGTGTGGGGTGGGGGTGGGGGTGGGGGTGAGGGGGGGGAGGGTGGGGGGGGGGTACGGGGTGGGGGGAGGTGGGGGGAACCTGAGGATTAGTAAGAAGGTCCTGTAAAGGAGGAGAAATGTGGGAGGCCTGGCCCTCCCAAACCTCCAGTTCCACCACTGGGCGGCCACTGCAGAAAGAATGTGGAGATGGGTCATGGAACCGGGGGTGGAGTGGGTGAGGATGGAGGAATGTTGCTGTGCAGGGACATCTCTCCAAGCGCTAGCCTCAACCGCACTCCCATCCCCCCGGCCAGATAGTCAAAGATAGTGGTAGTGACGACACTGTGGAAAGTGCAGCAAAGGCTCACCAGGCTGATCGCTGGCATAGCAGGATTGTCCTATGAGGAGAAATTGAAGAGATTGGACCTGTATTCTCTCGAGTTTAGAAGAGTACAAAATTCTTAAGGAGCTCGAAAGGGTAGACACTGGAAGGATGTTTCCCCTGACGGGGGTGTCTGGAACCAGAGGACATAGTCTCACAATAAGGAGTTTAGGACCGAGATTAGGAAGAATTTCTTCATTAAGAGGTTGCTGAACCTTTGGAGTTCTTTACCCCAGAGGGCTGTGGAAGCTCAGTCACTGAGTATGTTCTAGACTGATCGATAGATTTCTGAATACTAAGGACATCAACGACTCTTGCTCCTATGTTCCCGGTCAAACAGGTGCAGATACCAAAAAATAAATTTGGGTATGGTACTGCCGAGGAGGGAAGGTCCCTTTCTTTTAGGATGGGTATAGAGGGATACGACACAAGGTAGTGCTGAGGGTTTTGGCAAAGATTGGTATCATGGCCGGTACAGGCTTGGGGGGCTGAAGGGCCTGTTCCTGTGCTGTATTTGTTCTTTGTCCCCTTTCTTTCTTTACATTGCACATATTCTTTAGGTAGTACTCAGGAGGTAGGGAGCAGCAATATTTACTGTTTTATCTGCACACTGGAGAGGAAAGATAGATTGGAAAAATCAGTTTTGGTCCTTTTTCATCCTTTTTGAAACCATATCACAAGAGCTTCACACAGCACAACATGAGACACATCTCTCCCCATGCAGCTGTCATTTACCCTGGACCCGATCCCAGTCCTGTAAATCGGGGATATTTACAACACTTACATAAGATTGTCCATTTAAAGTGACAGCCTGCAGGTTGAGTGGTCTGATTATGTGCTGCTATCCAGTCCTTTCAAATTGATTGAGAGAGTGTTTGAACACTGACTGGTTGAGGGAGAATTTCCAGGCAATGTGGAGGTTGGCCAGCTACCAAATGATAATGAGTTTGAATCAATCTGCAGCCTTGAGAAAGTGGGGAAAGGAACAGTCCTGGTTGCCAGGACATCAAAGCAGCATGAAGGAAGAGAAGGTGCTGTGCAACAAACTGAAATATTTCGGAGATTAAAATGAAAAGAGATTTTTTTCTTTCTTTCCAAGTGAGATTATTGACAAATCAATAGTTTTTTGATGTGCTTGCTTGTCAACATTGACATTTTTATTGCAGTATTTGTGTCCCAGTTAGACAACAACTTTACCACTGCGATTTACTCCTCACAATCTGAAGGGATCTGACTTTTGCTGAGAATGGTTCTCTGGGTTTTCAGTGTCCTCGGAGCAATCTCCCAATGGGAAAAGTTTAAGGATGCTGGGTGCCCATGGAACTGTCTCTTTGTGGGAATGAACCTGTGGGCACGTGGAGAGGTTTGAGTTCATGAATAAGCACCAGCACAGATGTGTAAAAGACAGATTGAGTAATCTAATTGAATTTTTGATTGAAGTAACAGAAAATGCTGATGAAGAGAATGCAATTTTTGTTGTCTCCATGGATGTTAAGAAAGTAACAAATTACTGCACAAAAGGAATAAGGAATAGAATTTTAAAGTCTGCACATTTGGATGTGTGGCAAACAGCGGAGGTGATGCCATCTTTTGCAACATGATGTAAATGGTGAACAGAATTAGCAGATAAGCGGCAGATGGAATTTAATACTGAGAAGTGCGAGGTGACGCATTTTGGCAGAAGGAATCAGGAGAGGCAATATAGGCTTATTGGAACAGAGAGATCTGGAGGTTAATTTCCATTGATCTTTGAAGGTGGCGGGACACATGGAGAGAGTGCTTACCACATCAAATGGGATCATGGGCTTCATAGTTAGCAGTATTGAGTACATAGAAACATAGGAGCAGGAGGAGGCCATTCGGCCCTTTGAACCTGATCTCATTAGCCCCCAGAGCTATATCTAATTCCTTCTTGAAATCACACAACATTTTGGCCTCAGCTACTTGCTGTGGTAGTGAATTCCACAGATTCCCCACTCTCTGGGTGAAGAAATTTCTGCTCACCTCAGTCCCAAAGTACAAAAGCAAGACAGTTGTGCAGAACCTTCATCAAGCTCCGGTTAGACCACAACTAAAACATTGTGTCCAGGTCTGGCCACCACACTTTGGGGAGCGTGTGAGGAGTCTTGAGAAGGAACAGAGAATATTGCCAGAATGGTTCCAAGGTTGAGGAGTTTTCACTACAAGGTTCGGGTTGGAGATGTTGGGGATGTTCTCCTTGGAGCGAAGGGGTTTGAGGGAAGATTTGATAGAGGTGTTCAAGGTTATGACAAGGAAAAAACTGTTCCCATGGAATTGAGGAAACACAGATTTACAGGTCAGTGCAAGAGGTACAGGGAGGAATGTGAGGAAGAACGGTTTACACAGTAGTAGCAATAATCTAGAACTCACTGACTACAAGGATGGTCGAAGCAGGATTTTAAAATAAATTTGGATAGTATAATGACGCAGAGGAGGTTGATGGTAAACGTAACATAGATTTATTTGAAAGTATTTACAAGGGTCTGCATAACACAGCATCTCACTCTCAGTGCAATGTAATCATAGAATCATAGAAAAGTTACAGCACAGAAGGAGGCCATTCAGCACAACCTGTCCATGCCAGCCCGAGGACACCCAGGTACCCTTTCTAATCCCACCTTCCTGCACCCAGTCCATAGCTCTGTAGCTTACAGCAATTAAGGTGCAGATCCAGTTGCCTTTTAAAAGAGTTTAGGGTCTCTGGCTCCATCACCAACTCGGGCAGCGAATTCCAGACTCCCACAACCCTCTGCGTAAAAAAGTTCTTCCTCTACACCTTCTGCCACTTATCTTGAATCCATGTCGCCTGGTTCCAAAATTCTCCACCAAGGGAAGCAATTTTATCCTGTCCACCCTATCTCTTCCCCTCATAATTTTGTACAACTCGATTAAGCCACCCCTCAGCCTCCTTTGTTCCAAGGAAAATAACCCCAACCTATCCAATCTCTCCTCGTAGCCACAATTTTCGAGCCCTGGCAACATTCTTGTAAACCTCCCCTGCACTCTCTCCAGAGCAATAACATCCTTCCTGTAATGTGGCGACCAGAACTGCACACAATATTCCAGTTGTGGCCTCATCAGTGTTTTATACAATTCTAACATTATATCCTTAATTTTATATTCTATACCTCTGCCAATGCAGGAGAGCATTCCATATGCTTCCTTAACAACCTTGTCTACTTGAATTTCTGCCTTTAGGGACCTGTGTATCTGTACGCCAAGATCTGTTACTTCATCTACCTGTCTTAGTATATTCCCATTTATTGTGTACTCCCTACAACTATTCAACCTCCCGAAATGCATAATCTTCAACCACTCTAAATGCATAATCTTCAAGCTCCCTAAATGCATGACCTAGCTTGGAGGACTTATCTCACCAAGTCCTGATCTGGGCCTGCGTTTAACCTGTGCTCATGACGAACCCCTAGTGCTTGGCCTCTGCCCCCTATCTGGGCAGCTCGTACTCCGCGGGTCCGACGGGGAGGTAATGAAGACTTCCCCGTGGTCCTCATGGAGGTTATGACAGATAGGTACATGCATGAAATAAACTTGCTCAGCTGCTGAGCTAAGCAGAGTGCGACTGACTTGACTGCTTCCCAGAGAACCAGCATGGACTAGATTGGCTGGATAGTTTTCCTCTGTGCCAGATGAAGTGTTGGGTGCTCTGAGATACAGACGAACCAACACGGTTGCAATTGGTACAACGCAGTTTTATTCCTTTAAAATATTTATATAACAAACTTGGTACTCAGCACATGGTGACTGTGTGAGTGTCTGGCTTTGAGGTCCTTGCCCTGTGCCGTTTCCTGATGGACTGCCCAGGAAGTGTTGTGTTTCTTGTTTTGTACTGTGTATGCCCTTGTCTGTGATTGGCTGTCGTGTTATGTGTGCTATTTGGTCCGTTGCTCTGTCTATCATTATGTATGTGTTTATGTGCTGTGATGTTCACTTGAATATCATGACACCAGAATCACTCTGATTGTATGGGAGCTGGGAACCCTGGGAGCTGACACCTGCTGGGAATGGTTTTACAGGTGCTGGCTACCCTCGGAATCGTCAGAGTGTGGTAACCTCGGTTACGGTCTCCCTTTTCAGCCGGCCCCCAAACGCTGCATCATGCAGTAAATCTCATTGTCAAATCACTCATTTCTGAAACCTCAAGAGTTGTTAACAGAAAAAAAGGTATGCTGAGGAAGAGCCACGGTTTTCAATTTAATAAGTGCTCTTGCTAATATTTCAATTGGAGTCATAACTAGTTTCAATGTGGCATGTAAAAATGTTTGAAACCTATCCATCACTGCTTCTATTCTTTAGTTCCAGTTGTTAACTGATGGGTAGCACAGTAGCACAGTGGGTAGCACTGTTGCTTCACAGTCCCAGGGTCCCAGGTTTGATTCCCGGCTTGGGTCACTGTCTGTGTGGAGTCTGCACGTAGCCCCTGTGTCTGCATGGGTTTTCTCCGGGTGCTCCGGTTTCCTCCCACAAGTCCCGAAAGACGTGCTGCAACTCCCTCCCTAACAGCACAGTGGGTGTACCTATGCCACATGGACTGCAGCATTTCAAGAAGGCAGCTCATCACTACCTTCTCATGGGCAACTAGAAATGGGCAATAAATACTTGCCTAGGCAGGAAACCCACATCCCATGATTTTTTAAAAAAATTACAGTGGATTAGAGTTGTATATAGACCAGATATGTTGGGGATCGGAGGTTCCTATTGATGAACCTATCAGCGTATTACAATAATCTTTTTTTTCTTTATACATTTAGAGTACCCAATTCTTTATTTCCAATTTAAGGGGCAATTTAGCTAGGTCAATCCACCTACCCTGCGCATCCTTTTGGGGTGAGTCCCATGCAGATATGGGGAGAATGTGCAATCTTCACACGGACAGTGACCGGAGCCAATATCGGACCCGGGGCCTATATTGCACCCGGGTCCTCAGGGCTGTGAGGCAGCAGTGCTAACCACTTAACCACCATGCCGCCCTAGCGTATTACAATAACCTGGTAGCTTTTATGCTGCTATTTCATTTTCTGACCTAATTCGCTTGGGCCTAGGTAGGGTTTGTGCTCACACTTTCTAGGTTCCGGATCCACTTCTATAACCACTGTGCTACCATACTGCACACCGTCTATCCCTGGAGAATGCTGTATTGCAGGAGATGCTGTGTTTGGTGTGCAATTTTAAACTGCCTGCCTAGTGAGGTGGGCACAGAAAGATCCAATATTACCATTTGAAGAAGAGAAAGAAGTTCTCCTGGATGGCCCAGCCAGAAAACCCCACCATACAACACATAGATCAACCTGCCGTTCATCATATGCATGGGTTGATACCTGCATGCAGACATCTGCTGCTATCACTAATGCAGTAACACCACACTGTAGAGTACTTTGGGGCATATCTGATGAATGTGTTAGAGTGTTGCATATGTACTTATTCTTAAAGTGGGAAACATTGCAGAAAGAATAAAGGAATAAGGGGCATTTTCAGTACTAATTAAGTATAAATTTACATGATGCAGGAAAAGTTGTGCCATTTAATTTCAGGAATCACCCTCACTCCATCCCACAAACCCTGCTTCTTGGGTCCCAAAAAGTTATTTTTCATATATAATAGAAATTGCGTGGTGAGATATTTACAAAGTTCATGTCAAGGGCAGTCACTCTCACCTCATCGGTGTGGCTGGACGAGTTGAGCGCCTGGTAAATTGCAGCCCCTGGATGAATGGGCCTCTGGATTGCTAGTTCAGTAACATTACCATGCCACTGTCTTCCCCGAAACTTCCATTTGTATGCGCCTTGAAGCTATTGAAATGCCCGAAGCTACTGCCTCACAGTTTTCCTTTCACAAGTTCCCTTCAAACCTGCCCCTTTGACCAAGCTTGTGGTCATTTGGCTTGCTGGCCAGCTTCTTATATCAGTGTCGACCTTTGTTCCAATTCACACCAGTAAAGCAGCTTGGGGCATTTTATTACCTTGAAGGTGCTATATAAATGCAACTTTAGGAGGAGACAGTGGCATGATAATGTTACTGGACTAGTAATCCCGAGGCCCATTCATTCAGGGGTTGCAGTTCACCAGGAGCTCAATTGGACCTATTACGATCCCAAACTTGATCCCAACAGTGGCTAGGATACAGGACCAAAACCCCAATATTTTAGTTTATTTTGTAAGACTGTGCAGAAAGAATGATTCACTCCAGGAATGATTGCTGAAGAAATAGGGCTTTGATATTTTTAAAACAAAACTTTATTGTGAATACAATATTACAGTCTATAATTTCACTCTTTAACTTTAACCAAGATGAACAGTTTACAATTACCACTTAACATTATGATTCAGTATCCTATTAAACAACAAGAAAAGAAACATACAGATCCCAATCTCTCTTAAAATCAGCATGGAAAGAGTAATACATGCTTTATAAAACAGATTTGGCTCCTGTGAAAGCCCCTTTAGAATTTGGCTGAATATTTTCAAACGTTGATTCACCTGGCATGTTTCAGCATCTTCCTTGTCCCCAGACGAGACAACTCTGCTTTGAATATTATTACTGTTTTATAACTATCCTACTGTGAGAGAATTGTGGACTCAGCATCAGATGGATCCAGAGCCTTCTTCACAAACTGACTCTCTGTATCCCTTGGAAACACACAGCAATGACATCATCTCCCCAAGCTGAAAAACAAATTAACTCTGCAGATTGAAGGCACACTAACTCCCCAGGGACTTTCCCCAGCAAAACCACAGTGCATTAGCCCAGACTGAAAAACAAAATTCCTTTGGTCAATTTCACCTTCTGGATCCTAAAAGCTCTCCGCCCTTTACAAAACAAAATCTTTTTTAAAAACATGACCATTGCAGCCAAACACATTATAATCCAAGGCTTTTAACCCTTATATTGTCCCAATATTTAGAAGCCAGTATTCCTAAAATCCTCCATTCACCACAGACCAGCCCACCACTGAGCTGAGAGTGACTGCCCTTAACATCAAGGCAGCATCTGGCTGAATGTGGTATCAAAGAGCTCGCGTAAAATTCAGTCAATGGGAATAGGTGCAAAACTCTTCACTGGCTAGAGAAGTATCTCGCGCAAAAAACAAAGCTTGTGGTTGTTGGAGGCCAATCATCTCAACCCCAGGACATCACTGTAGGAATTCCTCAGTGGTGTACTGGCCTCAACCCTCTTCCCTTCCTCATGAGGTCAGAGTGGGGATGTTTGCTGATGTTTGCACAATTTTCAACACCATTCGCAACTTCTCAGGTACAAAAGCAGGCCACGTCCAAATGTAACCAGAGATGGACAACATTTAGATTTGGGCTGATAAATGACAAGTAACATTTGTGCCACACAAGTACCAGGCAATTACCATCTCCAATAATCTAACCATCTCCCATCGACATTCAATGGCATTACCATCGCTGAATCCCCTACTATCAACATCCTGGGGGTTACCATTGACCAGAAACTGAACTGGGCGAACCATATTAAGACTGTGGCTACAAGAGCAGTTAGAGGCTGGGAATCTTGTGGCAAAAAACTCAACTCTTGACTCCCCTAAGTCTGTCCACAATCTACAAGGCACAAATCAGGAATGTGATAGAATATTCTCCACTTGCCTGGATGAGTTCAGCTCCAACAACACTCAAGAAGCTCAACACCACCCGGGACAAAGCATCCACAAACATTCAATCCCTCCACCACCAAGGCACCGTGGTAGCAGTGTGTACCATCTACAAGGTGCACTGCAGCAACTCACCAAGGCTCCTTCGGCAGCACCTTTGTCCATGACCTCTGCCACCTAGATGGACAAGGGCTGCAGCCACATGGGAACACCATCACCTGCAAGTTCCCCTCAAGTCACACATGATCCTGAATTGTAACTATATCGCTATTATTTCACAGTCGCTGGAACTCCCTCCCTAACAGCACGATGGCTGTACCTACACCACATGGACTGCAGCGGTTCAAGAAGGCAGCTCACCACCACCTTCTCAAGAACAATTAAGGTTGGACAATAAAAGTGCTGGCCAAGCTATCGACACCCATGTCCCATGAAAGAATTGTTCAAATGAAAATTTGCCCTTCACCCCATGAATCCCCCCTCCCTCCTTCCCTTTCCTGGCACTAACTGTTAGTGAGAGACGGTGCACGCCAGCAGGAAGATTTTGGCGCTTGACTGATATCCCCAATCTGTGCGTACAACTGGAAGTGAGTTGCAAAGCACGTTCTCCAAACCTACAGTGCCACTCCAAATATTCAGTGTTTGCACACTCTCTGTGCAGCCATTTATAATGCACTCGCTGCCAAGCCCCTGAGAAACTGCCATGAATTTAAAAGACTTTTCTGCCTCAGTACAAACGTGCTATTAATATTTAATATATCAGTTAGTTGGTGTTTACAAAATGTTGCACAATCTCGGTTTTCAAAAAATATACGTGACAAAGTGTACCTCGAAACACGAGATCCATTGGGCCGTCACCAAAGAGGCTTGGATTTGATGGTGGAGGTGAGATTTCCGAACACAAAGTAATATTTTCCATTCTTACCACAAGCCCCACCATCCTGAAGATGTCTCAAAATGCTTGACTAAATTCGGAATTGGTATATTATATCAATATGTATTA
Source organism: Scyliorhinus torazame (assembly GCF_047496885.1). NCBI lineage: Eukaryota > Metazoa > Chordata > Chondrichthyes > Carcharhiniformes > Scyliorhinidae > Scyliorhinus > Scyliorhinus torazame. Next base: position 108,489,138 of record NC_092716.1, read on the forward strand.
GTAATGTGACGTGGGGCTGCTTTGTGTTTGCCAAGGTTTTGGGAATGGAATGAGGGCAGCAGGAGAGAAAGGAATTCGATAGTGAATTCCAGATCACAGGTAGGTAGTAATCCAGCACTGTCCTTACCTAGACTGTTACCACAAAACTGATCCTGGCCCAGATTGTTACCCCACCACTAATCCTGTTGTGTTATGCTTCTTCATGTAGCATAAGCTGCTTCCTTGATGTATGCTCCGACAAAGGAAGGTTCAGACTTGGATATAGGTTTAACACATTTATTGAACAGTTAACAATTCTTTCTACTTGAGATCGACTCTCCTGCTAACTCAATCTAACTAACCATTCTGCTCTAATCCATGCGGTGGGTGTGATGCTTCCTGATCTGCCCCTGTCTCTCTGAATGTCGCCGATGGAAAGAGAAAGAGCATGTGTGCCCTGTCCTTTTATATGGGTAGCCCCCTTGTGGTAGTGTCACCTTTGGGTGTGTCTTGACTGCCCATTGGTGGTGTCCTATCTTACTGATCTATTGGTTGAATGACTGTGTATCATGATGTATCTGGTGCTCCCTCTAGTGTTTACTCAGTCCTAGTGTATCTACATTAACCCCTTGTGTATCTACAGTGATGCATATCATCACGGATCCTAGCCTAGGCTGTTACCCCAGCATTGATCCTGGCCCAGACTGTTAGCCCAACACTGACACTTACCCCAGACTGTTACCCCAGCAATGACCTTTACCCAGAGTTGCTAGATGTTGCCAAGGCTGTCTGCAGAAAGCCTGCAATCACTCAGAGGAGCTACATTTGCAGACTCTCTTGGACAGGAACCTGGAGTGCTGACAGCAGTCTGGACTGGCTGACAGGTAACGATGTGACTGCTCGTGGAGTTTTTATTCCTTCATGGGATTTGGACCAGCTCCTGGGCCACCATTTATTGCCCATCCCTTGAACTGAGTGGCTTGCTAGGCATTTAAGAGTCAACCATATTGCTGGGGGTCTGGAGTGACATGTAGGCCAGACCAGGTAAGGGTGGAATATTTCCTTCCCTAAAGGGCATTAGTGAACCAGATGAGTTTTCACAACAGTTGGCCATGGTTTCATGGTCACCATTAGAGTTTTTTAAATTCCAGATTTCTATTGAATTTTATCACATGACATGGTGGGATCACATTACCCTGCGTCTCTGGGTTGCTAGTCCAGTGACAATACCACCACACCATTGCCTCAATGGTGGGAGAAAGCATGATGTCAACCTATGACCTCAAGGATGCACAGGTCACCCGTGAAGCCCTGGTATGACCCCCATGGCATAAATACTGAGGGCTGCCATGACCTTCATGGTCACAGGGAGCAGGTGTCCTCCATCACCACCTGCCGCCAAGACTGAAAAGATGTGGCTCAGATGCCGCACAGTCTCCCTGGTGAGGCGGAGTCTCCTACGACACATGCTGTCCGACAGCTCCATGAAGGACACACAGGTCCTGCAGATCCTTGGACTCCTTTGGTGCCTTCATGCCCCCTGCATGGCTGGTGTGGCCTCTGACCCCTGACCCTGACCTGAGGCCCCCTGATCTCATTTTGCCTGGTCTCCTCGGGTGCTACCGCATGTTGCTGAGAGAGAGACAGACAGAGAGAGAGAGGGAAGGAGAGAGACAGAGAGATTACCTCCCCAGATTCATTGGCCTCCGGAACCTGGAAATAGCCAGTCTCAGACATTACCCGGATATGACTGCTCACTCACAGATCAGGTGGCAGGGTTCAAGGTTAAGTGCTTGAGTGCACGGGATCAAGAGGCACTGGGATTGCTTCCATGCTGGGACCACAACGTCTGCCAGTCAGGATCCTATAGGCCCAACGCGGACATCGCCGTCCAGTTGACCCTGCCCATAAAGGATGTGCGCGTGTATAACCTGATGTGTTGGGTATGCCGGGTTTGCGAGGACTGCGTTTACTGCAGCAGTGAGAGAGACAGGCTTCCAACACTTGAAGAAATGCAACTCGATTTTATTGAACTCTTAACTATCATACATACTTGAACTGTGGGTTGACACTATGCTGACTTGACTGGAGACCTGAGGCTAACCTGACCAGACTATCTTACTACCACATGGTGTATGTTCTAGTTGCTGCTCACGGGCTCTGACTGTCTCAGAGGTGGATCCCAAGAGAGCGGGAAAACTAGCGCCCTCTGGCTTTATAGTGGTCGTGTCCTGTCTGGTGATTGGCTGCTGTGTTCTGTGTGTTCACTGGTCATCCTGTGTGTCAACCACTGCCTGTCTGTGCACCATCATATACCTGTGTGTATATTATGACATAACCCTCCTGTCAGAACCCTCAGTATTATAAGGAAGGGGAGAAACAGACAAGAGACCAAAGTCAACTCTGAGTGGGCGAGTGCATAGGCCAGGACAAGTTTTGTAATGCAGATGGGACGGCAACTGAGCTGTGTGACATCCTTGGTCAACTGCAGATCCCTGGCATCCTAGCTGATGACACCAGTGCGGAGACCAGAGACCGCAGCAGTGGCGTGGTGCAACAAGGCTCACAGTGCCACCCAAGCTTCCACTGCCTCAACAGGTCTGGTGGGGCCCACCATAGAGCCACTGGTGGTCTCCCTCATCGTGGTAGTCTGCTGTATCCTATATGACCTGGCTCTGCAGCAGGACACAACCTTCATGAGGAAGACCTGGAGGAGCAGCACGTTCCTTGGACGAGGACATTCAGGGGAGAGTTGAGGAAGAGGCCGCTGAGGATCCGGAAGATGGAACCAGTTGAGGGTGATGGTGTGCAAGGGCTGGAGGGCTCGTAATGCCCTCATCATCTCCTGCTTCCCACTTCTGACCTGTGAGTGAGTAGGTCCAGCTTGCTGTCTGGCAGCGCGGCAACAACCCCGCTCCGTAGAACGCCATGAACCCTCTGCGACCAGGGAATTAAGGTTGCAGAGATCTTAATCATCAAGGTGCTGGGTCTGGGGAGCCCTTGTGTGCCTGCTGCCCAGTCAATACATGAGGGTGTTGACGACTCGCAATGAGGAATGGTATCTGATGCTCCTCAGCTAATGCTTATGTCTGACTCCTGTCTGTCTGCTGCCAGTACGCTGACTCCCCGGCTCATGTGTGAGTGAGGTTCGGCCCTACATTCCTTTGTGCCTTTGCGCTAGAGGGGGATTAGGGGTGAGGGTCTAGGGTTCACTGAATCATTTTTGGGTCCCATTGCTGTGAATGAAATATTCGCAATGAGTGGACCGAGCCAGCTATCCAACGACATTAAGGGCCAGTGAGAACTGTGTCCGTATGGGGAGAAGCACTATGCCACTGAGAAGAAGGTTAAAGAATGTGAGGAGTGAAGGTGGTGATCAACAACAATAATATTTAATTTAGTGTGATGTGCAAATGTCACAAGGAATAACGGCCCCAACTACCTGTGCCTAACTGCGCCCTTGCCCACGCTGTTCCCCTACCATTCCCTACACATCTGTAACCTCCCAATACGTCAGGGTGTGTTTCCAAGGTGCACAACAGAGGTGGAGGTGGCCTGCTGCCTTCTATGCCATGTTGCCTGAGATGCCCTTGGCGGATGTCCACTGGAGGACCGGGACCGAGAGGGCCCGTTCTATTTTCGGGTGGCACTGGTGTTGTCAGGTTACCCTGTTCTGCATGCTGCCCCTGAGTTGTGCCGGTCTCAGGGAGGGGGGGGATTCAGATTGACTGGTCACTCACAGAGACTCCCGGGTGGAAGACCCTGGGATGTACTCCAGCTTATTCTCCTCCCTCCAGTGCTTGTGGGCCCCTGGGTTACTCCATGGGATGAAGGGGCAGATTCAGTGACCTCTAGAAGCCTCAACATCATCTGGTGCTGCCAGTCCTGTAGGCCTGTCATTGTCTACACCTCGCAGTTGAACCCTTCAGCCATGATCCTCAGACACTCAGCCATGTGCTTCCAAGTGTTTCCGTCATGGATCTGACCTCTTGTCCCAGGCTTTCCACTGCAGACATCATCGTTACAGTATTGGCCTGGGTGCCACACATTTCCGGAACCTTCTCCTGCGACAGAAGATCCAACAGGCCCTGACTCTCCGATCCCTGGTACGTTCTTGCCTCCACCTGATGTGCATCAGAATCTGTGTGGTGCTCACAAGGTAGTGACCCAGAAGCCCGCCTGTCAAGTTTCCCCACTGCATCTCTGCGATGGTGGATTTTGTGGGTGATAGCTGTGACACTTCATCAGTGTCCTCCTCAGAGATTTTCTTTGAGATGGTGTCGAGGGTGGGCAGTAGGGCACTGCTGGTGGATAAGCCAGGTTCTTTGAGTGATGTTCCTGCAGGCCAACTGAATTGGTACATGCCCTGGTCAAAGGTTTGGACTACACAGAACTCACTTGAGACTGGTCATTTGGATGAAGGTGCAGTGGCTCCTCACTTTTCTCTCACAGGCCCACTTCGCTCTCAGCACAGGCCCGCTCCTGCTCCTCCCCTATGAGCTCCATGGCTCTGTCCTCGTATGGGGTCAGGATCCACGGCTCAGACATCTCACCACCCATTTTCTCTCACTCACGGCAGTCGTGTCAAACTTCTCCTGCAGGAACACAATTGGGGGTAATGTGAGCTGAACGTCTCGTGGGTCAGAGGTCGATGACACATGGCATGTGTGGGCGCTGCTGGTAAGCAGGGAGGTGTTCTGATGAGTCGAGCTAGGGAGAGTTGATGTTGCTGGTGGGAGGTTGGGTGCTGGGGCCCTGTGAGGTGGCGGAATATGGGATTGAGGTGAAAGTCCGGTGGGTGACGGAAGGATGGAGTGCAGAGAGGGGACAAGAAGCACTTACCCTGACTGATCGTAGTCATTTATCCTTTTTCTGCATTGCTCACCCATCCTCTTGGTCAGGCTGCTGGCACTGACTAGTGCTGGTATCATCACCCAGGCGGGATTCGTCACCTTGCTGGAGTGCCTCCTGCCAACCAGAGCGTACATTGTAGTTTACGTTTCCACAGCATCCAGCAAATGGCTGAGGGGCCCTTCCTTAACAGTTTTCCTCACTGGCATCCTCCTGGCCTGAATGAGAACAAGTGCTGTGGAGCCGTTTAAATGCAGCGCTCCTTCGTTGGCGAGCTCAGATTACCCCGGGATGGGCGAATCAGACGCTCTGCAGCTCAGGTGCGTCTTTTTCTCGTGGGGGAAAAAATTCTTCCAAGTGCTTGAAAATTGCAGACCAGATTGCACATTCTCCCCGTGGTCTGCGTGGTCTCACCCCCACAACCCAAAGATGTGCAGGGTAGGTTGGATTGGCCACTCTAAATTGACCCTTAGTGTCCAACTATTAGGTGGGGTTATGGGGTTACGGGAATAAGGCGGGGAGTGGGCCGAGGTAGGATGGTCCTTTGGAGGGTCGGTGTAGACTAAATGGGCTGAATGGATGCACTACAGGCCTCCCAACAGCCAGCGGGAGATAGAGGAGCAGATAGGTAGACAGATTTTGGAAAAGAGTAAAAACAACAGGGTTGTGGTGATGGGAGACTTCAACTTCCCCAATATTGACTGGGACTCACTTAGTGCCAGGGGCTTAGTCGGGGCGGAGTTTGTAAGGAGCATCCAGGAGGGCTTCTTAAAACAATATGTGAACAGTCCAACTAGGGAAGGGGCGGTACTGGACCTGGTATTGGGGAATGAGCCCGGCCAGGTGGTAGATGTTTCAGTAGGGGAGCATTTCGGTAACAGTGACCACAATTCAGTAAGTTTTAAAGTACTGGTGGACAAGGATAAGAGTGGTCCGAGGATGAATGTGCTAAATTGGGGGAAGGCTAATTATGACAATATTAGGCGGGAACTGAAGAACATAGATTGGGGGCGGATGTTTGAGGGCAAATCAACATCTGACATGTGGGAGGCTTTCAAGTGTCAGTTGAAGGGAATACAGGACAGGCATGTTCCTGTGAGGAAGAAAGATAAATACGGCAATTTTCGGGAACCTTGGATGACGAGTGATATTGTAGGCCTCGTCAAAAAGAAAAAGGAGGCATTTGTCAGGGCTAAAAGGCTGGGAACAGACGAAGCCTGTGTGGCATATAAGGAAAGTAGGAAGGAACTTAAGCAAGGAGTCAGGAGGGCTAGAAGGGGTCATGAAAAGTCATTGGCAAATAGGGTTAAGGAAAATCCCAAGGCTTTTTACACGTACATAAAAAGCAAGAGGGTAGCCAGGGAAAGGGTTGGCCCACTGAAGGATAGGCAAGGGAATCTATGTGTGGAGCCAGAGGAAATGGGCGAGGTACTAAATGAATACTTTGCATCAGTATTCACCAAAGAGAAGGAATTGGTAGATGTTGAGTCTGGAGAAGGGGGTGTAGATAGCCTGGGTCACATTGTGATCCAAAAAGACGAGGTGTTGGGTGTCTTAAAAAATATTAAGGTAGATAAGTCCCCAGGGCCTGATGGGATCTACCCCAGAATACTGAAGGAGGCTGGAGAGGAAATTGCTGAGGCCTTGACAGAAATCTTTGGATCCTCGCTGTCTTCAGGGGATGTCCCGGAGGACTGGAGAATAGCCAATGTTGTTCCTCTGTTTAAGAAGGGTAGCAAGGATAATCCCGGGAACTACAGGCCGGTGAGCCTTACTTCAGTGGTAGGGAAATTACTGGAGAGAATTCTTCGAGACAGGATCTACTCCCATTTGGAAGCAAATGGACGTATTAGTGAGAGGCAGCACGGTTTTGTGAAGGGGAGGTCGTGTCTCACTAACTTGATAGAGTTTTTCGAGGAGGTCACTAAGATGATTGATGCAGGTAGGGCAGTGGATGTTGTCTACATGGACTTCAGTAAGGCCTTTGACAAGGTCCCTCATGGTAGGCTAGTACAAAAGGTGAAGTCACACGGGATCAGGGGTGAGCTGGCAAGGTGGATTCAGAACTGGCTAGGCCATAGAAGGCAAAGGGTAGCAATGGAGGGATGCTTTTCTAATTGGAGGGCTGTGACCAGTGGTGTTCCACAGGGATCAGTGCTGGGACCTTTGCTGTTTGTAGTATATATAAATGATTTGGAGGAAAATGTAACTGGTCTGATTAGTAAGTTTGCAGACGACACAAAGGTTGGTGGAATTGCGGATAGCGATGAGGACTGTCTGAGGATACAGCAGGATTTAGATTGTCTGGAGACTTGGGCGGAGAGATGGCAGATGGAGTTTAATCCGGACAAATGTGAGGTAATGCATTTTGGAAGGGCTAATGCAGGTAGGGAATATACAGTGAATGGTAGAACCCTCAAGAGTATTGAAAGTCAAAGAGATCTAGGAGTACAGGTCCACAGGTCATTGAAAGGGGCAACACAGGTGGCGAAGGTAGTCAAGAAGGCATACGGCATGCTTGCCTTCATTGGACGGGGCATTGAGTATAAGAATTGGCAAGTCATGTTGCAGCTGTATAGAACCTTAGTTAGGCCACACTTGGAGTATAGTGTTCAATTCTGGTCGCCACACTACCAGAAGGATGTGGAGGCTTTAGAGAGGGTGCAGAAGAGATTTACCAGAATGTTGCCTGGTATGGAGGGCATAAGCTATGAGGAGCGATTGAATAAACTCGGTTTGTTCTCTCTGGAACGAAGGAGGTTGAGGGGCGACCTGATAGAGGTCTACAAAATTATGAGGGGCATAGACAGAGTGGATAGTCAGAGGCTTTTCCCCAGGGTAGAGGGGTCAATTACTAGGGGGCATAGGTTTAAGGTGAGAGGGGCAAGGTTTAGAGTAGATGTACGAGGCAAGTTTTTTACGCAGAGGGTAGTGGGTGCCTGGAACTCGCTACCGGAGGAGGTAGTGGAAGCAGGGACGATAGGGACATTTAAGGGGCATCTTGACAAATACATGAATAGGATGGGAATAGAAGGATACGGACCCAGGAAGTGTAGAAGATTGTAGTTTAGTCGGGCAGTATGGTCGGCACGGGCTTGGAGGGCCGAAGGGCCTGTTCCTGTGCTGTACATTTCTTTGTTCTTTGTTCTTTGTATTCCAAGATTCTATGGCAATGCAATGGTGTTGTCACGGGACGAGTAACTAGCTGTTGGAATTCAATTCAATGAATTAACCTGGAATATAAAGCTTGTCTCCATAATAATGACCATGACAATCATTGTCGATTGTTGTAAATACCCACCTGGTTCATAAATATCTTTTTGAGAAGGAAATCTGCCGTACATATCTGGCCTACATGTGACTCCAGACCCACAGCCATGTGGTTTGCTCTTAACTGCCCTGAAATGGCCAGCCCGGCTAATTCACTGCTGCGTGAGGTGCAGCCTCGTTAAAGAATAACAGCCCAACTCCAGGAGCTGCTTGCCAATCAGAGAACTAGCAGCTCTTCCATCTCAGTAGCACCATCAGTAGGCGCAGTCGTTAGTGAGGGCGTGGTGGGGGTGTTGCCAAGGGGAGAGGCCGCACCCTCCATGGGCCACTGGCTGCCCAGTGAGGAAGGCACCCGACCCTTCAGGGAGCAAGAGTTCAGCAAATGGTCTCCATTTTTAGCGATGGGCCCACCTGCCATTGGTACAATGCTAGCGGTGCTGGTAAGAGAGTCTTAAATTGCCTCTGGGTGGGTCGAGAGCCAATTCTAGCACAGTGTAATGACAGTGGTTAGTGACAGTCACTCTGACCTGCAACCTCTCCCTCGTCCCGCCTCCTATCCCTTCTTCCCTTACACAACTCAGTGGGCACAAAACTTGTGCTGAACGTACAATCATAGAAAATGGAAGCATGAGGAGGCCATTCGGCCCTTCGAGCCTTCTCCTCCATTCGTTGTGATCATGGCTGATCAAGTGCAGCGATGCCTCTTTTAACATTCTGGATGGGTATTTTACGGAAGGGGGAAAGGCGTCTGTTGTCTCTTGTTTTTAATTTCTGATCAAACCATTCCTCTCGAAAACCTTTTTGGAGCACATGGGAATATTTGCTCTGTCTGCAAGCTCCATCGGCTCGGCAGGTTAAAATGCGATGACAAACAATAGATTTTGGACCCAATCCAAAGGGATAATGAGGTAGTCTGAGAGGCAGTTGATGAATTCCTGGCCTGAATGGAATCAGTGTGGAAAGAGTAGTTACAGCTCCCAGTTCAGTGTGGGTCTGACAGCATTATTTAAAATTATACTCTGCTCTATTACCGTAGCACTTGAAAGCATTCTATAAATACTGGAATGAGGGAGGACATTTCAAAGCGGGTCCAAGTCCTTTCTTTGTTGATTTATCATTTGTTTTTCTTTTATTCTCTCTATTATCCCTTGACAGCAAGAGAATGTGTGTGTGCGAGGCAATTCCAGGCTTCACTTGGCTTTTCTCCTGATAGACTGATCAAATTGATCTTTTTGCTTCACAGCTCTTCAAAGCTCTCCTCTCCGCAACGGGGTACCTATTCATATTAAAGTGCTTCTAAAATAAATATTTCCCTCCTGATGTCGCACCCTCCCCTGACACACACGGCCGACTCCCACATCAACCCCTCCAGTACAGCGCCTGCTTTAAGTTTCATCTGGTCAGGGAATCTTAACTGTCCTGACTTGGCTCTGTCCTCAGCTGATGTCCTTTGTGTCAGGACATTATCTCTGTTTGGATGTGTTCTTCCTACTGCCCCAGACATCCACTCTTTGTAAATGTCGCCACAGTTCCAGAGGACCATAGGCTTCTCCTCCCCATTGAAAGAGAGCTGACTGGTGGTGACGTATCCTGAGGGTCACCTCACCTCAGGCGAGGGGCAAGACTGAGACGGCAAGGCCTTCATGACTAACCTCAGCCGGTACGGGAATTGAAACCGTCGCTGTTGGCATCACTCCACATCACGAATCAGTCGTCCAGTCAACTAAGCTAATCGACGCCCCCCCCCCAACGCATCTCCACTATTGGCCAACTATCATGTCCATCCTGACAATGCCAACCATAAAGCAAATGGACTCTTTGTGACTGATTTGGTGATTGCCCCATAGCCTCTTTCTCCCACGTCCCATATTATTATAACTATGAAACGTTTCCAATTTCTTTTTTTAACAAAATACCACCGTTGAATGCTCCCTCTGGGGATTTTTCTCCCTCAGCTGCTCACGTCAGCGTCTGGGAAATTAATCCTTAATTCCTCCAGTGATCCTGGAAAGTTACCAACGCTATTGCACCTTTCCATTCCAACTCAGTTGCAATGGACTTTTATCAGGAGCTGGATGCTTGTCTGATTTTGCCCATGCTCCCAGATCACACACACAGATGCAGCAGTTAATTGTGGCTCTTTACTGCATCCCCAGCAGGGAGCAGCCAACTGGGCATATTTTATCTGGCTTAATTCTAATCCATATCTGGGTTCAGTTCAAAGATTGCTTCATGGATCACTTAACATTATTCGCAGGAGACCAGTGTGGGGGAATTTGAGATGGCTTCTATTTAACTCACTAGCTTTCTCGCCAGTGACAAATTGCTTTCTGGAATGTAACAGAAAAGGTACAAATATCTGTGTTCCAAAAAACGGTCAGCAGCCTTTTGATTCGATTTGCCTCCATCAGTGGCAGAATCGCTTATGCACCAAAGGTCTGGAGACTTGAGCATGAAATCTGGGCTGATGCTCAAGTGCTGCCTTGGGGGAGTGCTGCACAGTTGGATGTGCCGTATTTTGTATGAGACACTAAAGCAAGACATTAGTTGCCTGTTTGGGGGCTGTGAAAATCCCTTCGCAGTTTTTTATAGAATTTATCAACATAAAACATGATATGGTGGCGTAGCAGTTATGTTACTGCACTGGTACTCCAAAGGTGCCCAGGTGTCACTGAGACAGTTCAAATTCCATTAGGCAGATAGAAATTAAAATTTGGTTAATGAAATAAAATAAGAATTAAGAAGCGCACCTCAGTAATGTTGACCACAAGCCTACTGGACTAACAAAACCAAATGGGCCATCTGATGTCAACTTGGGAACCTTAAAGGCATACTCACCCCAATTGGCCTTTAAGTCCTCCTCACTCGGGGCGGTGGCACAGTGGTTAGCACTGCTGTCCCATAGTGTCGAAGACCCATATTTGATCCCCGCCCTGGGTCACTGTCCGTGTAGAGGTTGCACATTCTCCCCGTGTCTGCATGGGTCTCACCCCCACAACCCAAAAGGATAGGTGAATTGATCACGCTAAATTGCCCCTTAATTGGACAAAAATAGTTGGGTACTCTAAATTTATTTTTTAATAAGTCCTCCTCACTAACATTGGTGGTGACTAGTCACACAATGGCCTGAAATAGTCATATTCTTCAGTCCGTGTCCCGGACATCGCAATCACCATCCTCCAACCAACAGGACAGATCCACCAGAAGTGTTGGCAGATGAGAAGGAATTGCCCGAGAGTACAAAACATTGACTCCGGACTCCATGAGGTCCCATGACATCGGGTCATACATGGGCAAGGAAACCTCCTGCTGATTACCACCTACCACCCTCCCTCAGCTGGGAAATCTGTACTGCTCCATGTTGGTCACCACTTGGAAGATGCATAGAGGGTACCAAGGGCACAGAACGTACTCTGGGTGGACAACTTCATTTTCTATCACAAGTTGCTCAGTCGCACCAATATTGACTAACATAGCTGTGTTCTGACAGACATAGTTGCATCAGGTGGTGGGACAAGCAACATAAGGGTGAAACCTTCTTGACCTTGTCCTCACCAACCTACCTTTACATAAACCTTGTTGATACAAAGTTCCACCTTGACACTGAGTACACTCTCCATTGTGGTGTCTGACACTAGCTCAGCGCTAGGCATCCACCGTGTGCTGTGGGCCATCAGCAGCAGCAGATTTGGGTCACACCACATTCTGAATCTCATAGCCCGGCGTATTCCTCACACTCATCTCTTTACCATTAGTTTCCATCCTGTTCCAAGAGAATTATACAAGGAAAGGCAAGATCAACACAGTGAGAAGTGAGATGCCATCCTGGTGAAGTGGTAACGCAGGATTACCTGAATGCTAAATAAGACCATAGGACATAGGAGCAGAAGACGGCCATTCTGCCATCGAGTCTGCGCCACCATTCAATGAGACCATAGCTGATCTGATATAATCCTCAACTCCACTTTCCTGCCTTATCCCCAGAACCCTTGATTTCCATACTGATTAAAAATTTGTCTATTTCCACCTTGAACATACTTAATGACCCAACCGTCTACAGCTCTCTGCGGTAAAGAATTCCACAGATTCACTACCCTCTGAGAGAAGAAATTCCTCCTCATCTCTGTCTTAAATGGCTGACTCCTTTCTCGGTGATTCTGCCCTCTGGTCCCAGACTCTCCCACCAGGGGAAACAACCTCCCAGCACCTACCCTGTCAATTCATCTGAGAATCCTATATGTCTCAATAAAGTCATTTCTCATTCTTCTGAACTCTAAACCCAACCTACTCAGCCTCTCCCTCATAAGAAAATCCCTCCATACCCTGGATCAACCGAGTGACCCTTCTCTGGACTGCCTCCAATTCCAGTATATATTTCCTTAGATAAAAGAACCAAAACTGTTGACAGTATTCCAGGTGTGATCTAACTTGTATAGGCTTTAGCAAGACTTCCCTATTTATATTTCATTCCCTTTGAAATAAAGGCCAGTATTCCATTTGCCTTCCCTATTACCTGCTGAACTTGCATATTAGCTTGTTGTGATTTAGACACAAGGACCCCCAAATTCCACTGAACTATAGCTTTCTGCAGTCTTTCTCCATTTAAATAGTATTCATCTCCTTTGTTCTCCCGACCAAAGTGCCTAGCTTCACATTTTCCTCCATTATATTACCTCTACCAAGTTTTTTGCCCACTCACCTAACCTGTTTCTATCCCTCTGTAGACTTTTAGTGTTATCCTCACCACCTGCCATTCCACCTATCTTTGTGTCATCCGCACATTTGGCAATATTTACTTCTCGCGTCTAAGTCATTAATATGTATTGTGAATAATTGTGGCCCAGGCACTGAACTGTGGCAATCCACGAGTTGCCATCCTGAAAATGCCCCCCTTATCTCAACTCTGTCCATTCGATGAGATAGCCTCTATCCATGCTAATATACTACCCTCAGCATCATGGGCTCTTATTTTCTTAAGCAGCTTTTTGTGTGGTATGTTATTAAGCGCTTTTCGGAAATCCAAGTATATTACATCTACTGGTTCCCCTTTATCTATCCTGCTTGTTACATCCTCAAAACATTTTAATAAATTTGTCAGGCATGATTTTCCCTTCATGATGCCATGGTGACTCTGTCTGATTATATTGTACATTTCTAAATGCTCTGCTGTTACATCCTTTAGAATGAACTTTAATATTAGAAGCAGCATGTGATGGACAGAATGTGATGGACAGAACTAAGGGCTCAAAGGTCTATGCATCTACCACATACAGTTGTGAATGCTGTTGGATACTTAAACGGCAATCAGGAGGACGAGGAATTAGCTCTGAGGCAACATGGTTTTGTGATTGAAAGGCTGTTTCCAGTGGGATTTCATAGAATTTACAGTGCAGAAGGAGGCCATTCGGCCCATCGAGTCTGCACCGGCTCTTTGAAAGAGCACCCTACCCAAGCCCACATCTCCACCCTCTCCCCATAACCCAGTAACCCCACCCAACACTAAGGGCAATTTTGAACACTAAGGGAAATTTGTCATGGCCAATCCACCTAACCTGCACATCTTTGGACTGTGGGAGGAAACCGGAGCACCCCGAGGAAACCCACGCACACACAGGGAGAACGTGCAGACTCTGCACAGACAGTGAACCAAGCCTGGAATCGAACCTGGGACCCTGGAGCTGTGAAGCAATTGTGCTAACCACCATGCTACCGTGCTGCCCTAGGGATCTAGGACTTGATACTGGATCCCTTGTTTTTTTTAATATAAATCAATGATTTGGACTAGAATGAAGGTGTAAGATTAAGAAGTTTTCAGATGATACAAATATTGGTCGACAATGAAGATTTCAATGAACTGGCCAGTTGATAGGACAGTGACAAATGAGGAGTTCAATCTGCTGTAATGAGTTTGGGGAAGGCTAACAAAGCAAGGGATTACACAATAAATTCGAGAATGTTAGGAAGTGTAGAGGAACAGAGGGATCTTGGAGTGCATTTTAAAAATTCTTTCATGGGGTCGAGGACCCGGATTCGATCCCGCCCCCGGGTCACTGCCCGTGTGAAGTTTGCACATTCTTCCCGTGTCTGCGTGGGGCTCACCCCCACAGCCCAAAGATTAGGTGAATTGGCCATGCTAAATTGCCCCTTAATTGGAAAAAACAATTGGCTACTCTAAATTTATAATACAAAAAAATATTTCATGGGATATGGGTATCACTGGAAAGGCCAGCATTTGTTGTCCAGCATTAATTGCCCTTGAACTGAACGGCTTGCTCGACCATTTCAGAGGGTAGTTAAGAGCCAACCACATTGCTGTGGATCTGGAGTCACATGCAGACCAGGCCAGGCAAGAATGGCAGATTTCCTTCCCTAAAGGACATTAGTGACCCAGATGAGTTTTTACGACAATGGTTTCATGGTCACCATTAGACTTTTAATTCCAGATTTTTATTGCATTCAAATTCTGCTATGCTGGGATTTGAAACTGATTGCCTGGGTCTCTGGATTATTAGTCCAGTGACAATACCGCACCTTTCTGATCCGTTACGTTTCTATGATTCTACAGCTAAACAGGTAAACAAGGTGGTCTAGAAGCATAGGGGAAACTTGGTTTTATTTGTCTAGAATATAAGAGCAGGGAGGATACGCTGCAACTACATAAAACACTGGTTAGGAGACAACAGGAGTACTATACCCGTGTGTTTGTAGTGGAGAGGGCATAGAGGAGATTTATGAGGATGTTGCCTGGATTGGAGAATTTTAGCAGAGAGAGAGAGATAGAACTTAATGTTTCTGGTCGACAATCTTTCAAAAGTGATGGAAGGTGTTGTCGACAGGGCTATCAAGTAGCACTTACTCAGCAATAACCAGCTCAGTTTAGATACCGCCAGATCAACTCAGCTTCTGACCTCATTACAGCCTTGGTGCAAACATGGGAAAAAAAGAGCCGAACTCCAAAGGTGAGGTGGGAATGACTGCCCTTGATATCAAGGCAGCATCAAGCAGCCCTAGCAAAACTGGAGTCAATGCGAATCGGGGGGACACTTTCCACTGATTGGAGTCATACCTAGCAAAAAGGAGGATGGTTATGAATTTTGGAGGCTGGAGTCCTAGAGCGAACCATCTCAAGCTGTTTAATCAATGGCCTTCCCTCCAGCATAAGATCAGAAGTGGGGGTGTTTGTTGATAATTGCACATCGTTCAATTGCATTCACAGCTCCTCAGATTCTAATGCCGTCCATACTTTTGCACTTGAAGCCTTTATTATTTAAACCACACGGCCCCATCTGTATTTCAACACCTTCCAACATCTATCTCTGGACCAACACCGTCACAACACAGATATAATTGGTCATCCATCTCAATTCACTCTGTGAGTTCTTGCTGTGCACACATTGCCTGTCATAATTTGGTGATGGTTCCACTTTAGAAATAATGAATTGGCTGTGAGTTGCTTCAGGATGTTTGAACAGTGTGACAAGGCTCTATATAAGCTCTTTCTTATAGATTGTGTCAGATGGACTGGGAACCATTACTGAAAGGAAGGACAGCGGACAGGCAATTGCAGCATCCAACGAATGAATAGGTGAACTCCAAAAGTTGTTTATTCCTATTTGGCGCAAGAATAGAAGCAGAACCGTGGCCAAACCATGACTCACACGGGAAATTAGAGATATATTCAAAGAAGAGGCATACAAATTAGCAAGAAAAAGCAATTGATCTGAGGATTGGTAACAGCTTAAAATTCAGCAAAGGTGAACCAAGGGATTGATTAAGAAGGGGAAAATACAATATGAAAGTAAGCTAGCGGGGAACATAAAAACTGACGGTAATAGGTATTTAAAGACAAAAAGATTGATAAAAACAAATGTAGGCTTCATACAGCCTTAAACGGGAGAATTCGTAATGGGGAACAAAGAAATGGCTGAGGAACTAAATTTGCCTTTGCTTCTGTCTTCACAAAAGAAGACATGAATAATATACCAGAAGTACTGAGAAACACAAGTTTCAGTGAGGATCTGAAGGAAATCAGTATTAGTAAAGAAATGGTTTTGGGGAAATTAACAGGATTGAAGGCGAATAAATCTGCAGAGCCTGATAATCTCCATCCCAGAGTATTTACGGAAGTGGCCCGAAAAACTGTAGATCCAATAGGGGTCATTTTCCGAAATTCTTTGGACTCTGGAATGGTTCCTACAGATTGGAGAGTAACTAATATAACCCTGCTATTCAAAAAGGGGGGTAGAGAAAACAGGGAATTATAGACCAGTGAACCTAAAGTCGGTAGTAGGGAAGTTGCAAGAGTCCATTATCAAGGATTTCATAGCACAGCATTTGGAAAGCAGTGGTATAATCAGACAAAGTCAGCATAGATTTACGAAATGGAAATCATGCTTGACAAATCTACTGGAATTCTTTGAAGATGTAACTAGCAGAGTTGACCAGGGAGAACCGATGAATGTGGTTTATTTAGACTTTCAGAAGGCTTTCGACAAGGTCCCACGTAGCAGATTATTATGTAAAGTTAAAGCGCACGGGATTATGGGAAGTGCCTTAAGATGGATAGAAAGCTGGTTAGCAGACAGGAAGCAAAGAGACGGAATAAATGGGTATTTTTCCGATTGACTGACAGTGATTAGTGGAGTACCGTAGGGATCTGTGCAAGGACCCCAACTATTCACATTATATATTAATAATTTTACAATGGAACTAAATGTTTTATCTCCAAATTTGCAGATGATACAAAGTTGGATGAGAGGCTGAGCTGTGAGGAGGAATCATAGATGCTTCAACATGATTTGGACAGGCTGTGTGTGTGGGCATATGCATGGTAGATGCAGTATAATGTGGATAAATGTGAGGTTATCCACTTCGGTAGCAAAAATGGGAAGCCTGATTATTACTTGAATCGGTGGAAATTAAGAGAAGTGGATATTCAGTAAGACCTTGGTGTCCTCGTGCATCAGTCGCTGAAAGTAAGTGCGCAGGTACAGCAGGCAGTAAAGAGGTAAATGGTATGTTGGCCTTCATGGGTGAGGATTTGAGTATAGGAATAGAGATGTTTTACTGTAATTCTATAGGACATTGGTGAGGCCACACTTGGAGTACTGTGTGCAGTTCTGGTGCCCTTATCTGAGGAAGGATGTTCTTGCTATGGAGGGAGTGCAGCAAAGGATAACAGGCTGATTCCTGGGATGGCTGGACTCTCATATGAGGAGAGACTAAATCGGTTAGGATTATATTCATTGGAGTTTAGAACAGTGAGAGGGGATGTCATGGACACTTTAAAAATTCTAACAGGATTAGACAGGGCAGATTCAGAAAAAATGTTCCCGATGGTGGTGGTGTCCAGAACAAGGGTTCATAGTTTGAGGATACGGGTGTAAATTAAGAGAGGTTTTAGGGCTGAGGTGAGGAGAAAACACTTCATCCAGAGAGTGGTGAATCTGTGGAATTCACTACCACAGAAAGTAGTTGGGTAATTCATGAAGGAATTAGATATAGCTCTTGTGGCTGAAGGGACCTAGGAATATGGGAAGAAGGCGGGATCAGGGTATTGATCTTAATGATCAACCTTGATCATAATGAATGGTCAGGCAGGCTCAAAGTGGCGAATGGCCTCTTCCTGCTTCTATTTTCTATGCATGTTTCTATGTATTGCTGGGAGGAATGACTCCTAATTTCCCATAATAGTCAGTTTATTTCCTTTGCCTCATTAATGTGCAATATTGTTTTTCTATTCATTCTTGGGATGTGGGCATCCCGCCTGGACCAGTGTTTATTGCTCACCCTTAATTGCTCTTGAACTCAGTAGCTTGCTAGGCCATTTCAGGGGGAACTTAAGAGTGAATCGCCTTGCTGAGTGTCTGGAGTCATATGTAGGCCAGACTGGGTAAGGACGGCAGATTTCCTTCCCTAAAGGACATTAATGAACCCGATATGCTTTTATGACAATCGACAATGGCTTCATGGTCATCATTAGACTTTTAAGTCCAGATTGTTATGGAATTCAAATTTCACCATCTGCTGTGGTGAGATACGAGGTTGGGTACCCAGAACATTAGCATGGGTCTCTGGATTACTAGTCCAGTGACAATACCACTATGTCACTGCCTCCCCTCCATTGTTCAATTATTTACATGTTTCCATGGCCCCTTTAAATCTTTGTCATTGTGGGGAAGGAAGGAAATCAGACCCCAGTTTAAGTGCTGGGATGTGCATGATGGGGCCTCTTTCCCAACTCTACTGGTTTGGGAGAGCTGGGGTTGGGGTGTGAAAGGAGGATTTCCTCACCTATGTGTTTCTGGTGGACGCTTACAGGAGTGCACGAGATGTGGGGAATGTGGTGGAGTGAAAAGTTATAAATAATAAACTTGTCTCCCCCCCCCCAACCTCAAAACATCATGCAGACATCCCCTTTGCACTCTGTATATACAGGCTGAAGAAAACCACCTTGAAATAAATTTTCTTGGAGGATCGTGGCCAAGATCCAGGATTTGAACCCCAGAAGGCCCATTGTGCCCTTGCTCATCTGCCTCTTTTCACTGAATATGCCTACCACTGCTGTACCCAATGACTGGGCATGAGGAACCTCCCATACTAGTTATACACTCCCCCATCAGGTCAACATCCCCCTCCCCTCCCTCAAACTCGGGTAACCTTGTTGGCAGCACAGATGGAAGTACCGCCCTGCCTAATTCCACGCAAAAAACTTGCCAGGGACCCTGTGCTCAAAGGAGATGTAATAATTTTTTAAAAATCTTTCTTAGTGTCACAAGTAGGCTTACATTAACACTGCAATGAAGTTACTGTGAAAATCCCCTGGTCGCCACACTCCAGCGCCTGTTCCGGCACACAGTCCAATTCACCTAGCAAGCACATCTTTCGGGAGTTGTGGGAGAAAACCGGAGAACCCGGAGGAAACCCATGCAGACACGGGGAGAACGTGCAGACTCCGCACAGACAGCGGATTCCCCAAGTGGGGAATCAAACCGGGTCCCTGGCGCTGTGCAGCAACAGTGCTAACCAATGTGCTATTGTGCCACCGATAAAGATTTGCATTCCCCAATCCCTCGCCTGCACTCTTTTTAAACTCACAATAAAAGAGCCATAAAGAGATTCCTGTAGTTCTTCAAAGGTTGGGTAAGCTTCACATTCCATAAACTCATTACCGTTCTGCTGTATGGTTGAGGAAGGGTGAAATAAGACTGGTAAGGCCATTGTACTAGGAAAGGACCATACAGGACGATGTCTAGGGTTGGCATGAGTCCAGCTTTGGACTTGGCCGTGTGGCAACTTCCAAAAGATAAGATAGATGAAAATTTCCAAAAGATAAGTTAGACAGAAAAAAGGAAACTCACATTTACATAGCGGTGTAGGTTCAGAGATAAATATTGGCCAGGGGAGCAAGTGGAACTTTCCCACTCTTCTTCACATCATGCGATGGGATCTTGTAGTTCCACCTGAGAGGGAAGACAGGGCGTCAATTTAATGCCTTACCTAAAAGATGGCAACCTCAACAGTACAGCCCCACCCGCCCCCTCCCCTGCCCCCTCAGTACAGCACTACAAAGTGTCCACCTAGGTTACGTGCTTGTGCCTCTGGAGTGGGATTTGAACGCACAACCTTTGGACTTGGAAGCAAGATCGCTGCTGACTTAACCAATGCTGATAATGAAGCATGATCTGTCCATTCAAAAGACTGTGAGAGAGAGCTGAGGCCACACTAATCTCTGTCCTGGGTTGAGTTAGCATCATTGAGAATGTTAGGGGTGGATGTTCCACATAAATCCTCCCAGGCGCAAGATGAAGCACACCTGCCCTCTCAAAATCCTGTGCCTTTTGGCGGGAGTGTTGGATTTATTGTGAAAC
The DNA here is from genome assembly GCF_047496885.1 of Scyliorhinus torazame. Lineage (NCBI taxonomy): Eukaryota > Metazoa > Chordata > Chondrichthyes > Carcharhiniformes > Scyliorhinidae > Scyliorhinus > Scyliorhinus torazame. The sequence continues at coordinate 108,509,108 of NC_092716.1, forward strand.
ATCCTTTTACTCACAACCATGTGAAAGAAAACAGCCCTTGGGGCTTATTCCAACATCATAGGCTGGTGCATGTGAGTTTTTCTCCAGCAGTATTTGAGGTCAGTTGAATGTGTCGTTCCAGTTTCCTTGTTTTTTTGTTAGATTTACGTTTTCTCTCCATCTTTCTCTTCCCGCAGACTGCTTCCCACCACGCATCCGCCTCCAGCCGGGAGGGCGAGAAGCTTTGGACTGGCGACACCTCTATCGTCTTCAGTGCCATTCTGCAATCAGCTGGCGGGACTTGAGACTTGAGCAGGGTGAGTCGAACTTGGTCCATCTTTATCTTTTTTTTCTCATCCCTGCTTTCCACCACCAAGATGTATGAAACCTTCCACCTCTATGTCAGACCAGCCCCATTCGGTTTGGGTTTGTTAGTTTGTCGGTGCCAGCTGAAGATTTATCCAAGTTGTCCAATCATGGTGGCTATCTTCAATGGATCGACCTTTCTCCCTCCCTTCCCTTTCCCCCTCCCTTCCTCCTCAACTGCACTCCTGAAGCTGGTGGTTCACTCAGTAACAATCAGAGCAGGAGCTCAAGCTAATTTTGCTCTTCCTGACATTTCAAACTAATTGTCAGAGGCGTCATTTACCTTACTGACGTCAACTGAGTCACCGCATCGTGGCATAAAAGCATGGCAGCTGCCAACTCTGCATGGTATGGTGTCACATTGTGTGATGCATTTGTTCATTGAATCATCAAGGAAGACTTCCCCTCTATACCACACAGCCCTGACCTAGGAAGACTTGATGCTTTGACATTGGTAGGTCGAGGACCCCTACCCACTCACTGAACAGATTAGGTTTGTGACAAAGGTTGACAACTCAGGTCACCTCACGTCACTTCACACAAGCAAGTGCCTCGAATATGTGACATGTTAAATTTGGCTCCTGTGGCTTTATTTTGACAATCTCCCATCTTTGTGGGGAGCAGCTTCTGAAGCCAGGCTTGAGGTAGCAGCTGTGTGTCAGGACAGCCGAGGCTTCTAGCCTGAGCTGATTTCCTCATTGAAACCTAATGTTACCACAGCTTACTTCAAAGATTCAATCATCAATATTTCACAGAACATTCTTGGATATAATTGGCTGAGCAATTTAACTACTTGAAGGTGAGACTTTCGCCCCCTAACTCGGGAGGAAGTCCCACCTTGGATTGGCTTCCAGCTCTATAGTCCAAGTAGTGCTAGCCAGGAGCAGGTAAGTCTAAAGTTGGATGTCTCAGTGAGGGAGTGAGTGGCTGGATTCAAGAGGTGGGTTTAAGAAGGTGTTGGAGGGGGGGGGGGGGGGGGGGATGGCTTTGGTAGGGTGCCTCTGATTAGCTCAGGGGAGCCACAAATGTGATACCCCCATCCCACCGTTTACCCATCAACTTCCTGCAGGCTGTGGGCCTCTCCACTCCGCCATGGGTAAAATACTGGTGGCAACAGGATGAGGCCATTAATTGACCACTCAGGAGCCTCACTAGGCTGAAGGCAGGCTGGCCACCTGACACATCCCCTGTCCTCCATAGAATTTAAGGCAGGTCAGGGGCGGGAGTGGAAGTGACGGTAATACCACCCATTGGATGTTACTTGCCACCCCAGCACCCCTCCTTCAAACCCACCAGCAGGGGAGTGTAAAATCTAGCCCAATGTTTAAGCCAAAACTACCATGTTCAAAAACTACTTTTATCTTGTTTATTCTCACACAGCCAACTTTTAGATTTGTATTTCTTCCCAGCCCACGAACCTTTTCTTTGACTGTCTGTGTATCTCTGTACCTCTGATGCCTCTCTCATCCTCTCGCCTCCTCATTCCCTGCCTCTCCCTTTCTGTCTCTCACTAATTGCCTGGAAAAATTATGGCGATGAAATGAAGAATGACACATGGTGTGTGGGCAGAAAGAAGTCAGGATTGAACAGTTGACGTGTGAGGACAGATAAATAATCTTGGATCTTTGCTTTGTTCTATTTGGGAATGGAGGCGGGTTGGGGGGTGTTTAGAACTATCCATCAGCTGCCTCAATGGCTTGAATAGAAGCTATTAGTAGATCTGGGGAATGAGTGTGCTTAACGGGTTGAGTGGTCCTTTCTGCTTCTTTGCTTGGTGACTCCAAATAGGACAACAGTGCATAAATGACTGGTGTAAATTGGGTTAGGGAATGGGCAAAGCTGTGCTTGTTCTCCAAATAATAGCAGCACATCCAAAGATATCTTGCAACACATTTGTGCATCCCAAGATGGTAGCTATCAAGCAATAACCCAACAACGTTTCAGCTGTAACATCACTCTTCTGAGAATAGAGTTGTTGCACTGCCAATCTTGAATAGCTGAGCATATTATTAAATTTGGTGTTGCTAAAAGCCAGAATCTGACAACAGCAAATTCATAGCATGCATTGTGGTCCTACAGATTGGAGGTTTAGCTAGCATTGCTGCAACAACATAAGAAAATAAGAACTAGGAGTAGGGGTAGGCCATTCGGCCCTTCGAGCCTGCTCCACCATTCAGTGAGATCATGGCTGATCTTTTGTGGACTCAGCTCCACTTTCCCGCCCGAACACCATAACCCTTAATCCCTTTATTCTTCAAAAAACTATCTATCTTTATCTTTAAAACATTTAATGAAGGAGCCTCAACTGCTTCACTGGGCAGGGAATTCCAAAGATTCACAACCCTTTGGGTGAAGAAGTTCCTCCTAAACTCAGTCCGAAATCTACTTCTCCTTATTTTGTGGCTATGCCCCCTACTTCTGCTTTCACCCGCCAGTGGAAACAACCTGCCCGCATCTATCCTATCTATTCCCTTCATAATTTTATATGTTTCTATAAAATCCCCCCGCATCTTTCTAAATTCCAACGAGTACAGTCCCAGTCTACTCAACCTCTCCTTGTAATCCAACCCCCTCAACTCTGGGATTAACCTAGTGAATCTCCTCTGCACACCCTCCAGCGCCAGTACGTCCTTTCTCAGGTAAGGAGACCAAAACTGAACACAATACTCAGGTGTGGCCTCACTAACACCTTATACAGTTGCAGCAGAACCTCCCTAGACTTAAATTCTATCCCTCTGGCAATGAAGGACAAAACTCCATTTGCCTTCTTAATCACCTGTTGTACTTGTAAACCAACATTTTGCGACTCATGCACTAGGACATCCAGGTCCCTCTGCACAGCAGTATGTTTTAATATTTTATCATTTAAATAATAATCCCTTTTACTGTTATTCCTACCAAAATGTATAACCACCCAGCTGTCCTTATTTCCAACTGGTGTTATGACAGGCCCCAGGTGAGGATCCCCAAAAGTTGCTGATCCGGGTGAGACCCCTAAATTTGTCACCATCTGGTTGAGATACCTCACCAATTGTAACAAACTCGGGTGAGGAAGGATGACTGACTCCATGGTCGGGGTTTAGCGGCCGTATTAGCCACGAGAGCACGGGATTTATGCTGGTGGGATTTCCAAATAGGATTTTCCCAGGCCATCCCCGATGATGCAATCAAGTTAAATCCCAGGGAGAGTGCTATTATAACGTGTGGAAAGGAGTCCACACCGAGCCGAAGAGGTTGAGTCACAGGAAAAAGGTTTAATGCAACAGAACAAGAGTACAGAGCAGTTACTCCACTATAGGAGCCTGTGCAACGTTCATGGCCTTCCGGTTTAATACAGGATGTACAAGGGAGGGAGTGTGTATTCCCCATTTGGGAATATCAATCCCTCAGTCTCATAAGTGTCCCATGACCTGCTTAAGGTTTCATTAGTGTCCCATGACCTGCTTAACCCCAGGTTATGACTGGCGCAAAACTGATTTGCATGAATTTGAATAGTTTATAATACACGTAGCGGGGTTACCATCACATCTTCTGTCCTCATTGAATTTTCCCACCCACCAGGCATGACGTCACACTGGTACAAATTACTATTGCCTTTTAAAAGCAGGAACCGGGCTACATGACCTCCAAGAGGGAGGAAGGAGGTGAGCACCACTGTCTCCACTGAGCACCTGGAAGTCCAAGTGGACAGAGGCCACTGACCAGCTCCGGAGAGGAGGTGAGGGGTTTAGGGTGTCCAGGGGGGTTGAGAGAAGCTAGACAGACGTTTCTGGGATGGGGGACATGGTTGGTGTGGGCAATCCTGACGTCTGCTGCCTGTGTTGTTTATAAGTGCTTCAAGGGCTGTGTTAGCGTGCTGTATATGGAATGGGTGTCGGGGGCGGCTGCAGCCGCAGACCACATGGGGTGGGGGGTATGATGTGATGAGAGTCACAGAGTTGGGCATAATGTGCTGGGTGGATGAGACCCCGAAAGAGAAGGCAACAGAGCGCACAGCCTGGGGAGTTGGGGGGCACAAATTCTAGAGTACCTGTCCAGGAGTCTTAAATGTCGAGCCATGACAACAATGAGATCTCAGAATGATGGAGCCTGAGTAGTAGGGTGCCTATTAGCTTTGCCTATCCCGGTGCTCTCAAACATTCCTGAGACTCATGCTCGTCAAACTAATTGGCTACCAAGAGCTGACCCTTAACAATGTCAGCTGCCCACATTTTCAAAGTCAAGGAAGAACTTCAAAAGATGTTGAAAGTCAAGGAATGAGTTGAATATCAGGCTTCAGGGCTCAACACTTGGTTGAATGGGATCAAGAGGCACTGGAATCACTTCTGTGCCAGACCCAATGCCTGCCAGTCAGGATCCATGAGCCCCGAAGGTGGACGTTACTGTCCAGTTGACCCTGCCCATTAAGGATGTGAGATGATATAACCCTCCTGTCAGAACCCCTAGTGTTACAGAGAATAAAGGAGGGGAGAGGCAGTCAGGAGGCCCAAGATAACTGTGACTGGATGCAGGGATAGGCAGCGGCCAGTCATGGCGGTGGGAGGGCACCTGAGTTGTGAGTGAGCAGTGACCGCCGGATAAGGTGTGGGACTGGCAGCTTCCAGGTCTGGGAGGCCAATGGTTCAGGGGAGGTACTAATGTTATCCGGCTGCGACACCAACCTGACTGTATCTAAGACCCAGTAACAGGAGACCAGAGGCCGCAGGGCAGGCTCAGGGGCCGGAGGCCTCACCAGCCGTACAGGGGGCACAAAGGCACATGAGGAGACTGAGGCTGCACAAGGCCCAATGTCCTTAATGGAGCTGTCAGACAACATGTGCTGTCGAAAACTCCACCTCACCAGGGAGACTGTGTGGTACCTGTGCCACATTCTTGCTTTCTTGGCGCCATGTAGAGAATACCCACTCCCTGTGGTCGTAAAAGTCACGGCAGCTCTCAGTTTTTAAGAGATGGGTTCCAGGATTCCACGGTTCTCCTGTGTAGCATATCCGCAGGCATCCGCCCATAAGTGCATGCTTGAGGTCTGTGCTCGGGTTTTGGACTTTACCCCAAACAGGCGCCGGAATGTGGCAACTAGGGGCTTTTCACAGCAACTTCATTTGACTGTGACTGGATGCAGGGATAGGCAGTGACAATAAGCGATTTTCATTTCATTTCATTGTGACCTGAACCAGGCCCGGAAAGACAAGAGGGCTTACGGGATTCAGCAACATAGTTGGGTTGCCACAGGTACAGGGGTGATCAACTGCACCCACATCGCTCTATGCACCCTGTGGCATCAGGCAATCCCCTTCATAAACAGGAAGGGGTTCCACTTCCTCAATATGCAGCTGGTGTAGGACCATCAGGTGCAATTCTTTCAGGGAGTGGCATAATAGTTACATCCTCGGGCAATCGCAGATCCCTGAGGTTTCCAAGGGTCACCCCAGGCTGCAGGGATGGCTTGTGTGGTAAAAGGTGAAATTCACTTCTGCCGGTCCAGAGGCCACGTTCCTCAGAGACTGAGCTATGCTTTGGAATTCCGCTGTCATGGATCTGACCTCTTTCCCCAGGCTTTCCATTTTGGATGCCGCCCTTGCAGTGTTGGCCTGGGTGTCACACATTTCCTGCACCAAATCCTGTGACCAAAGGCTTTGCGATCATCCATTCGGCCTTGCAGTCACAGGAGTGCCGCTGACAACCCCGCCTGGTATTCCCAGCTCTGCCTTTGCACCTCAAGCAGCTGATGGATGAAGGTTTCCAGAGGCACGGAACCTGGTTGGGGCACAGCTGAGTCCTGGGATCCAGCAGGCCTTCGACTGTCAGATCCCTGGGACGTTCTTGCCCCCACCTGATGTGTATCAGAAATAGTGCGATGCTCACCAGAAACCTGCCTGCTAAGGTTGCCCACCGAGGTGTGTAACTCTGCAATGGTGGGGTTGATAGACGTGACACCTTATTTGTGTCCTCCTCCGAGATCTCCTCTGAGGTGGTGTTGAAGGTGGGTGTTAGGATACAGCCAGGGGATAGGTCAGGCTCTTCAGGTACAGTGGCACAGTGGTTAGCACTACTGCCTCACAGCTTCAGGGACCCGGGTTCAATTCCGGCTTGGGTTTCTGTGTAGAGTTTGCACTTTCTCCCTATGTCTGCATGGGTTTCCTCTGTGTGTTCCGGTTACCTTTCACAGTCCCAAGATGTGCCGGTTAGGTGGATTGGCCATGCTAAAATTGCCCAATAGTGTCCAAAACTGTGCAGATTACTTGGGGTTGAGGGAATAGGGCAGGGGGGTGGGGGAAGGTAGGGTGCTCTTTCAGAGGGTTATAGAGTCATAGAGTCACAGAGGTTTACAACATAGAAACAGCATTTAAGGGGCATCTTGACAAATGCATGAATAGGTTGGGAATAGAGGGATACGGACCCAGAAAGTGTAGAAGATTTTAGTTTAGACGGGCAGCATGGTCGGCGCAGGCTTGGAGGGACGAAGGGCCTGTTCCTGTGCTGTACATTTCTTTGTTCTCTTTGTTCTTTGTCGAAACAGGCTCTTCGGCCCAACTTGCCCATGCCACCCAGTATTTCCACTAAGCTAGTCCCAATTTCCCACATTTGGCCCATATCCCAGAATACCCATTTTACCCATACAACTGTCCAATTGCTTTTTAAAAGTCAAAATTGTTCACACCTCTACTTCTGCCCCTGGCAGTTCATTCCAGACACTCACCACCCTCTGTGTGAAAAGATTTCCCTGGACCCTTTTCTATCTTTCCACTCTCTATGCCATAAAACATTTGCCCTCTAGTTTTAGCTTTGGGAAAAGATGTTGACTATCTACCTTACTATGCCCTCATTATTTTATAGACCTCTATAAGTTCACCCCTAAGTTCTCTACGCTCCTGGGAAAAAAGTCCCAGTCTTTCCAGTTATAACTCAAACTATCAAGTCCCGGTAGCATCCTAGTAAATCTTTTCTGCACTCTTTCTAGACACCCCTGTCATCTGGAACATCCTCCTTGTACCTGCCCTGTTAGAATTATATAGGTTTCTATGAGATCCCCCTTCATTCTTCTAAACTCCAGTGAATATAATCCTAACCGACTCCATCTCTCCTCGTACGTCAGTCCCACCATCCCAGGAATCAGTCTGGTAAACCTTTGCTGAACTCCCTCTAGAGCAAGAATATCCTTCCTCAGATAAGGAGACCAAAACTGCACACACGATTCCAGGTGTGGCCTCTCCAGGCCCTGTATAATTGCAGCAAGACATCTCTGCTCCTATACTCGAATCCTCTCGCTATGAAGGCCCACATACCATTTGCCTTCCTTACCGCCTGCTCCGTCTGCACGCTATACGAGGACACCCAGGCCTCGTTGCACATTTCTCTCTCTCAGTCTATATCCATTCAGTCAATAATCTGCCCTCCAGTTTTTGCTTTCAAAGTGGATAGCCTCATATTTATCCACATTATACTGCATCTTCCATGCATTTGCCCACTCATTCAGCTTTTACAAATCACACTGCAGCATCTCTGCATCCTCCTCACAGCTCACCCTCACACCCTGCTTTGTGCCATCCACAAATTGAGTTCAAGTCGCACCACGGCAAATAATACAATCTGGAATTGAACGTTAATTTCAATAATGATCACAGAACCAACATCAATTGTGATGAAAACTCATCTGCTTCACGAATGCCCTTTAGGGAAAGTAATCTGCCACCCTAGTCAGGCCTACATGTGACACCAGATCCACAGTATTGCAGTTGACTCCTAACTGCCCTCTGAATAGGCCCAGTAAGCAGTTCAAGACCAGGGCTGCCCACATCCCAGGGAAGAATACATTCAAAAATAAACTCCAAAGTGCTTATGAATCTTTTCAGAGTTTAGTTTTGCTCGCCTGTTAGGTGAACACATTAGCTGGGACAGACGCATCCTTAGCTATTGCCAGTCTCTAGACAATGGTCATCCACCGCGCGCACACTTGTCAAGATAACTCATTGGCTCACTCATGTGCGCCCTTTTGACCTCTCTTCCTCCGACGTGGGTCGATGGCTGTGACCACACTAGCAGCTCCGTACCTGTGAAGCCACAGGCATCAAGCCATGTTTTAACCACTTTACAGCACAGAGTATTGCGCCAGTGATACAAATAAATCATTTTAGTTCCATTACAGCAGTTTTTATCGTGCTGAAAAATACGAATATTTCAGCAAGTCCTCGCAGCTCCACACTTATTCATTTCATAAGATACTCAAGTCTGACAATTTCATTTTGGTGACAAAACGTAGAAGATCAATCATTTTATTTGACAGTTGCCATTTACCATTGAACATAGCTCGCATTTAAAGGAAAATTACATTTTGCTGAATCGCCCTACAGATCTGAATCCTATCAAGGGAGATACCCCCACCATACAAATATTTCTCTTATTTTTCTGGCCTGTTTTTGATGCACTGTTTTATGTGAATTTGTGGCCTGAGGGTGGGGGTGGTCATGAAATTCATAATGTGTGCTTCCAGCTTGCTTCCAACTCACAACACAAAACTACAGAATAGAGAACAAAAGGGAGTCTGGGAGAGGTTGATAAATGTGCACTATCTCCTTTATTACTATTAAAATGATGGAAACATTCAGTCGAATGGACTCTTTAACGTAATTATTCAATTTTCTGTGTAGTTTTCTGTATAATTCTGTTTTAGCAAAGGTGCTGGTGCAATGCAACATGAAATGAGCCTCCAATAGACAAGTGTCTAAACCTCAAGTGTTATAGTAAGGGGAAAGCCCCTTCTCTAAAGGTTCTGCCGCCACTCTTCGAGTGTTTCCACCAGTAATTCTCAGCCTTAGCAACCTCTAGATTGCTGCCTCTGGTAAATGAATAGCCAGTGACACAGGGTGAAATTTCCCGATCTCGGCAGCGCCGGGATTCGTGGAGGGCAGGGATATGAAATATTGCATGATGGAAAAAGACGAATTCCTGCCGGCAGAAAATTAGTTTGGAATTTTGTTGCCCCAACTTTGCTCGTGTGTTATAGGTGAAGAATTTTAATGGGTAATGGTCAATGGGTAATGGTTGAATGGGTACTTTTGTGACTGGAAGGCTGTTTCTAGTGGGATTCAATTGGGCTCAGTACTAGATCCCTTGCTGTGCATGGTATATGCCAATAAATTAGACTTCACTGTAAGACACAAGACTATGTTGTTTACAAATGCTACGAAAATCACCAATATGCTTGATAGTGGGGATAAATGCTGGAGACGGCAGCACGGTAGCCTTGTGGATAGCACAATTGCTTCACAGCTCCAGGGTCCCAGGTTCGATTCCAGCTTGGGTCACTGTCTGTGTGGAGTCTGCACATCCTCCCCGTGTGTGCGTGGGTTTCCTCCGGGTGCTCCGGTTTCCTCCCACAGTCCAAAGATGTGCGGGTTAGGTGGATTGGCCATGATAAATTGCCCTTAGTGTCCAAAATTGCCCTTAGTGTTGGGTGGGGTTACTGGGTTATGGGGATAGGGTGGCGGTGTTGACCTTGGGTAGGGTGCTCTTTCCAAGAGCCGGTGCAGACTCGATGGGCCGAATGGTCTCCTTCTGCACTGTAAATTCTATGATAATCTATGATGACTGCAGGGCCATCATATGGAATTCCAATTCCATATCATTGGAATAGTCAAGTGGGCAGAAAAGTGGCAAATATAGTTTGATCTTGAGAAGAGTGAGGTAATGCATTTGGGGAGGACAAAAAGGAAAATGGATGACACAATAAATTGTAGGAAACTGAGTGTACACTGGCCAAAGGACCTTGGAGCACAATCCATGAAGGTAGCAGGACAGGTAGATAAGGTGATTGAAAAAACCCTTTCTTCCATTAATATAAGAACAAGGAGAATTTTTTGGTAGATCACAGCCAAATTACTGCGTACATTTCTGGTCAGTGCATTTAGCATGAGGATGTTGCTTTAAGAAATGTTTGGCTGCTCATATTACTGCAGTGATGTCAGAGTGTGGGTGGAGCTGGGCTGTCTGTCAGCTTTTTACTTTTGTTTTAGGCAGTTTGCTGCAGGGTGTGTTTAGTTTTGTTTTCAGTGTTGGAGCTGAAGCCAGACAGAGCAGGTGTACTGTTGATCTCTCTGCCATGAAAAGACTATCTCTTGATCAATTCAGAATTATAAATGTTCTCAGTAGTGAATGTAAACCTAATGTGCTTCTGTTAAAAGGTGTTTCTTTTGTCTTCTGCGTGTTGTTTGGGAAGTTATTAAGGATTACTTAGTGTTGTATTCTTTGAGGATTGTATTTGAATTAATGGTTGCTAAGATGTTCACTGTATGTTTTAAAAAGGTTAAGTTGAGTTCATAGAATAAACATTGTTTTGCTTTAAAAAATACTTTTCCATTTCTGCGGTACCATACCTGTAGAGTGGGCCGTGTGCTCCCCATACCACAATCTATTAAAAGTTGTGGGTCAGGTGAACTCCATGATACACTTTGGGGTTCTCTAAACCCTGGCCCATAACACATTATATCCCACTCACCACATGTCTGAACCCATTTCCAATTAATTATTGCCCAGCGATCTGGAATGAGAACTCTGGCTGATTTTCCACTGCATAGCTCAGGGATCCAATGCCATTCACATCCTCTCTACACCTGTCTTGGCAGATACGCGAGCTCAAGGGGTGGTGGACTTACCTCCACTGCCTTTACTGGTTACCAGGTAATATAGCAAGAAATTGGTTGGTGAAGCAGCTATCACCTCACCATTTGCATTTACATTTCAGCAAGGTGGGGGGACAGTTTTTGGCCACCCAGCACCCACAGCTCATTTCCGTTTTTCAGATGAGACACTAAACTGAGGCCCCATTTACCCTGCAGGTGTGTGTCTGCATGCCGTTCCTCCGGATCCTCCGGATTCCTCCCAAGATGGACTGGCCATGCTAAATTGCCCCTCAGTGTCCAAAGGTGTGCAGGTTAGGTGGGGTTACGGAGATAGGGTGGGAGTGTGGGCCTGGGTAGGGTGCTCTAAAGAAGGGACGGCATGGTACCACCATGGTTAGCAATACTGTCTCACAGTGCTGGGGACCTGGGTTCAATTCCAGCTTTGGGCGACTGTCTGTGTGCAGTTTGCATGTTCTCCCCATGTCTGTGTGGGTTTCCTCCGGGTGGTCTGGTTTCCTTCCACAGTCCAAAGATTTGCAGGTTAGCTGGATTGGCCATGCTAAAATTTCCCTTAGTGTCCAAAGATTTGCTGGTTAGCCAAAAGAGAAAATTCTGGAAAATCTCAGCAGGTCTGGCAGCATCTGGAGGGAGAGAAAAGAGCTAATGTTTCGAGTCCGATGACTCTTTGTCAAAGCTGGTTAGGTTGGGTTATGGGATAGAGTATGGGAAGTGGGCTTAGGTAGGGTGCTCTTTCAGAGGGCCGGTGCAGACTCGATGGGCACTGTAGGGATCCTGGGGAATAGATCCACTGGTTACTGTTTCAAAGGAGAGCAGCGATGTTCTCCTCAGTGCCCTAGCCAACATTTACCTCATAAAGCAGGATTGCGCCGGTTGCGGCTATGCCTAGGTAGGTCGCACGTTCGGCAGCTCCCGCCGGGAACGGACTTTTGGGCTCTCTAGAGGGGCCCCAACGGCAATTGTTCAACGGCTTCCAGTGTGGGAAGGTGACAGCAAGGTCCCCCCGACATTATATGGATTGGACCAGGAGTGGAGCGGTGAAAAAAGTGATCTTGGAGCAGCGAAAAGTGAGAGGGAGAAAAAAACAAGATGGCGGCAGGTGGAGACCAAGCAGCATGGGCGCAGTGGTCGCAGGAGCAGCAGGGGTTCCTTAGACTCTGCTTTGAGGAGCTGAAAACCAAAATGCTGGCGCCAATGAAGGTGGCGATTGAGAAGCTAGTGGAGACCCAGAAGGCCCAAGGGGCGGTGATCCGGGAGGTGAGGCAAAAAGCCTCGGAGAACGAGGACGAGATCTTGGGCCTGGCGGTGAAGGTGGAGGCGCACGAGGCGCTGCACAAGAGGTGGGCGGAAAGATTTGAGGACCTGGAAAATAGGTCGAGGAGGAAGAATCTTCGGATTCTGGGTCTCCCCGAAGGAGTGGAGGGGCCCGATGCTGGGGCATATGTGAGCACGATGCTCAATTCACTGATGGGCACGGGAGCCTTCCCGAGACCTCTGGAGCTAGATGGGGCTCACCGGGTCTTAGCAAGGAGACCCAAAGGCTGTAGTGGTGAGGTTTCACCGCTTTATGGACAGAGAGTGTGTCCTGAGATGGGCCAAGAAAGAACGGAGCAGCAGGTGGGAGAACACGGAGATCCGAATCTACCAGGACTGGAGTGCAGAGGTGGCTAAGAAGAGAGCGGGTTTTAATCGGTCTAAGGCGGTGCTCCATCGAAAGGGGGTGAAGTTCGGTATGCTGCAGCCAGCGCGATTGTGGGTCACGTTCCAGGATCAGCACCACTATTTTGAAATGCCTGATGAGGCATGGTGTTTTATACGGACTGAAAAGTTGGACTCAAATTGAGGGTTTGTTGTGGGGGGATGTTTACTGTGTATACAGTGTTTATTACATTTAGGGAATGTTCCTCTGGTTTGGGTGCTGGATGGGGATGGGTGAAGGGATTGGATGGGGAGACTGTGGGAGAGTGTGGGCGTCGGTGTTGGAGGGGCAGACCCCCATGAAAGAAGAGGGGGAGTGGAGGCCCGGGGATGGGGAATTGGGGTAAGGCCGCAAAAGGAGCTGCGCCAGAGGGGGCGCGGGCTTTTTCCCGCGCTATGGAAGGACGGGGGTGGGGGCCGGGGGGGGGATGGGCGGTGCTGGAGAGGAGCGCACACTGACTGCCAGGGAGGGGGAGGGGGGATTCTCACACTGGAGGGGGTCGATGTAATGGCGGGAGAGGCCGGGGTCAGCAGGAGTCAGCTGACGTACGGGAGTGTTATGGGGGGAGCGAAAGGGCTAGATGCTGATCTAGCGGGGTGGGGGAAAGAGGGGGGTATAGGGTTGCTGCTGCATTGGCCAAAGGGGAGCTGGATGTAGGAGAGGTGGTCGGGGCGGGGGTCCTCCGTCTGGGGGACTGGGGGGTGCGGGAGGCGCGGGCACGTGGCTGGCCTAGAAAAAAAGGAGATGGCTAGTCGGCGGGGCGGGGGGGGGGGGTGAGCTGCCCCCCAATCTGGCTGATAACTTGGAATGTGAGGGGCCTGAACGGGCCGGCCAAGAGGGCCCGGGTGTTCGCGCACTTAAAGGGACTGAAGGCAGACGTGGTTATGCTACAGGAGACACATTTGAAGGTGGCAGACCATGCTAGGCTGAGAAAGGGATGGGTAGGACGGGTATTCCATTCAGGGTTGGATGCGAAGAACAGAGGGGTTGCAATACTGGTGGGGAAGCGGGTGTCGTTTGAGGCAATGAATATTGTAGTAGCTAATGGAGGTCGATGTGTGATGGTGAGCGGTAGGTTGCAGGGGGTGGGGGTGGTACTGGTAAACGTATATGCCCCGAACTGAGAAGATGCCAGATTTATGAAATGCATGCTGGGTCGGATTCCGGACCTGGAGGTAGGAAGCTTGATAATGGGGGGGGTCTTCAACACGGTGCTGGACCCAGCACTGGATCGCTCTAGGTCCAGGATGGGCAAGAGGCCGGCTGCGGCCAAGAGGCTTAGGGGGTTTATGGACCAGATGAGGGGAGTGGATCCATGGAGGCTTGTCAGGCCCCTGGCCAGGGAATTTTCATTCTTTTCCCACGTCCATAGAGCCTACTCCCGGATAGATTTTTTTATTTTGAGTAGGGCGCTAATCCCAAAAGTGGAGGGAACGGAGTATTCGGCCATAGCCATCTCAGACCACGCCCCGCTCTGGGTGGAGCTGGAATTAGGAGAGGAGAGGGACCAGCGCCCGCTGTGGCGTCTAGATGTGGGATTATTGGCGGATGAGGAGCTGTGCGGGAGGGTGCGGGGGTGCATTGAAAGATATTTGGAGGCCAATGACAATGGGGAGGTGCAGGTGGGGGTAGTCTGGGAGGTGCTGAAGGCGGTGGTCAGGGGAGAGTTAATCTCCATCAGGGCCCACAGGGAGAAGAGAGAGAGCAGGGAGAGGGAGAGGTTGGTGGGGGAGATCTTAAGGGTGGACAGGAGATATGTAGAGGCCCCCGAGGAGGGACTACTTAGGGAGCGGCGGAACCTCCAGATGGAGTTCGACCTGTTGACCACAGGGAAGGCAGAGGCACAGTGGAAGAAAGTGCAGGGGGTGACGTATGAGTATGGGGAGAAGGCGAGTCGGATGCTGGCACACCAGCTTTGTAAGAGGGAGGCAGCGAGGGAGAAAGGTGGAGTTAAGGATAGTGAGGGGAATACGGTGCGGAGTGCGGTGAGAATAAATGAGATATTTAGGGACTTCTATGGGGATCTGTACAGATCTGAGCCCCTAGCGGGGGAAGAGAGTATGCGACGATTTTTGGATCAGCTGAGGTTCCCGAGGGTGGAGGAGCAGGAGGTGGCTGGTTTAGGGGTGCCAATTGGGCTGGAGGAGCTGGTTAAAGGATTGGGGAGCATGCAGGCGGGGAAGGCCCGGGGGCCAGATGGGTTCCCGGTCGTGTTTTGCAGGAATAATGTGGATGCTAAGTTGCTGGCAAAGGTGCTGGCTACGAGAATTGAGGACTGTGTCCCGGGGGTGATTCATGAGGACCAGACGGGATTTGTAAAGGGCAGGCAGCTAAACACTAATGTGTGGAGGCTCCTCAATGTGATTATGATGCCCTCGGAGGAGGGAGAAGCGGAGGTAGTGGCAGCTATGGACGCGGAGAAGGTCTTCGACCGGGTGGAGTGGGAGTATCTTTGGGAAGTGTTGCGGAGGTTTGGGTTCGGGGAGGGGTTCATCGGCTGGGTCAGATTGCTATATAGAGCCCCGGTGGCGAGTGTGGCGACGAATCGGCAGAGGTCGGAGTACTTTCGGCTCTACCGAGGGACGAGGCAGGGGTGCCCCCTGTCCCCCTTGCTGTTTGCATTGGCAATTGAGCCTCTGGCCATGGCACTAAGGGAGTCCAGGAAATGGAGGGGACTGGTCAGAGGGGGAGAGGACCATCGGGTGTCGCTGTATGCGGACGACCTGTTGCTGTATGTGACAGATCCAGTGGACGGGATGGCGGAGGTCATGAGGATCCTAAGGGAGTTTGGAGACGTCTCGGGGTATAAGCTTAATGTCGGGAAAAGTGAGCTCTTTGTGGTGCATCCAAGGGACCAGAGAAGGGGGATAGACGACCTGCCGCTGAAAAGGGCGGAAAGGAGCTTTCGGTACTTAGGGATCCAGGTGGCTGGGAGTTGGGGGGCCCTACACAAACTCAATTTGTCGCGGTTGGTGGAGCAGATGGAGGAGGATTTCAAAAGATGGGATGTGTTGCCACTCTCGCTAGCGGGCAGGGTGCAGTCAGTTAAAATGATGGTCCTCCCGAGGTTTCTCTTTGTGTTCCAGTGCCTTCCCATTATGATTCCCAAGGCCTTTTTCAAATGGATAGGTAGGAGTATCATGGGTTTCGTGTGGGCAAATAAGACCCCGAGGGTAAAGAGGGTGTTTCTGGAGCGTAGTAGGGACAGGGAGGGCTGGCTCTGCCAAATTTGTGCGACTATTATTGGGCAGCCAATGTGGCGATGATCCGTAAATGGGTAATGGAGGGAGAGGAGGCGGCGTGGAAGAGGTTAGAGATGACGTCCTGTGTGGGCACGAGCCTGAGAGCGCAGGTGACGGCACCGCTGCCGCACTCGCCGACAAGGTACACCACGAGTCCGGTGGTGGCGGCGACGTTGAAGATCTGGGGGCAGTGGAGACGACACAAGGGCGAGGTGGGGGCCTCGGTTTGGTCCCCGATTTGGGAGAACCATCAGTTCATCCCGGGAAGGATGGTGGGGGATTTCGGAGCTGGCATCGGGCAGGGATTAGAAGAATGGGGGACCTGTTTATAGATGGGACGTTTGCCAGCCTGGGGGCGCTGGAGGCGAAGTTTGGGTTACCCCGGGAAATGCTTTCAGGTATATGCAAGTGAGGGCGTTTGTGAGGCGGCAGGTGAGGGAATTCCCACTGCTCCCGGCACAGGGGACTCAGGACAGGGTGATTTCGGGTGTATGGGTTGGAGAAGATAGGGTTTCGGCGATCTACCAGGAGCTGAAAGAAGAGGAGAAGGCCTCGGTAGAGGAGTTAAAGGGCAAGTGGGAGAAGGAGTTTGGGGAGGAGATAGATGAGGGTCTGTGGGCTGATGTCCTGAGTAGGGTTAATTCTTCCTCCTCTTGCGCCAGGCTCAGCCTAATACAATTCAAGGTTACTCACAGAGCGCATATGACAGGGGCGAGGTTGAGTAGGTTCTTTGGGGTGGAGGATAGATGTGGGAGGTGCTCGGGAAGCCCGGCGAATCACGTCCACATGTTCTGATCGTGCCCGACATTGGATGGGTTTTGGAGAGGTTTCGCGAGGACTATGTCCAAGGTGGTGAATGCCCGGGTCAAGCCGAGTTGGGGGTTGGCACTATTTGGGGTAACGGATGAGCTGGGAGTGCAGGAGGCGAAAGAGGCCGGTATCCTGGCCTTTGCGTCCCTGGTAGCCCGGCGGAGGATCTTGCTATTATGGAAGGACGCGAAGCCCCCCCCAGTGTGGAAGCCTGGATAAATGACATGGCAGAGTTCATTTAGCTGGAGAGGATAAAGTTTGCCTTACGGGGGTCTGTGCAGGGGTTCTTCAGGCGGTGGCAACCGTTCCTAGACTATCTCGCGGAGCGCTAGGAGGAGGTCAGCAGCAGCAGCAACCCAAGGGTGGGGGGGAGGGGCGTCTCTTTCGGGGGGGGGGAACTCGGGTGGGTGGGGGGGGGGCTTCCCTATGGGTATCTTTGAATGTCATATGGGGGGGTTACTGTATATGGGGAAACCCAATGTAAAAGTTTTGTATAATTTTTGAATGTTGTGTTTGCATTTCTTTCCTTTTGTTATGGGGGGGGGGGTTTGTTAAAAATTTTGTTGGAAAATTTGAATAAACACATTTTTAAAAATAAAATAAAATAAAATAAAATAAAGCAGGATTGCTACAAAAATAAATGACCTATTCATTAATTCATCATTGTTTATGGAATCTTGCTTTGCACAAATATGCTGCCACATGTTTTTGATTGTTTCATGGGATTTGTTCATCAGGACGGAAGAAATAGGACCAGGAGTAAGCCATTCACCCCATTGAGCCTGCTGCGCCACCAATATGATCATGGCTGATCACGGGCTTCAACTCCATTGGCCTGCCCATTCCCCATATGCCATGATTCACTGAGAGACCAAACATCTGACCACCAATAGAACACCCACAATCCTCTGGGGCAGAGAATTCCAAGGATTCAAAGCCCTTTAAGTGCAGAAAATTTTCCCCATCTAAGTCTAAATGATCGGCCCCTTATCCTGAGAATGGGCCCTCGTGTTTTAGATTCTGTGACCAGAGGAAAACAATTTGTCAGCATCCACCCGATCAAACCCCTTCAGAGTTTTGTATGTTTGAATGAGGTTGCTTCTCGTTCTTCTAAACTCTAGAGAACACAAACCCAATTTACTCAGTCTTTCACCATCGGACAACACCCTGATATCAGGGCCCAATCTAATGACCCTTCGCTATAACGTCTCCAATGCAAGTATCAGCTTTCTAAAATATGGACACCAACTCTCCACACAGTATTCCAGATGCGATCTCACCAAACCGTGTACAACTGCAGCAAGACTTCTTTATTCATGGATTCCAATCCCCTTACAATAAAGGCCAACATGCCTTCCTAATTACTTCTTCACCTGCACGCTAACATACTGTTTTTCTTGTAACAGTACACTCCTTTTGAACATCCACACTTATTAGCTTTTTCTTCTGCTTTTTTATTCTTATGATCAAACTGAATTACTTCACATTTCTCCACATTGTACTCCATCTGCCATATTGTTGCCCATTTAGTTAGCCTGTCTATGGGTGCGGTTGAACGGCCTCGTTGCACCCGACTCGGTGAAGGCTCATTTATATATGTCGGCGCCCGATTATCCCCAGGACCGGGAACGAATGCCCATGCCTCGGAGACCTCGCCATGGCGCCATTTAACACTGGTCCACATGAACATAGAACAGGCGTAATGGCACCTGGGGGTTGGGGGGGTGTCACCCAGGCCATCAGAAAACTCAAATGGTCAGACTGTGGGAAGGGTGGTGCCCTGGTACTCCCGCTGAAACTTGGGTATCTTGGCACTGCCAGTCTGGCACCATGGCAATGCCATCCGGGCACCATGTCAGTGCCACCCTGGTTCAACTCATCAGTGCAGTAAGTGAGGTAAGTGCGGCCTTGGAGAGGCATCCCTCAACAAAGCCAAAAAAAACCAACAAGGTCCCGTTTGATAGCGGGGTCATTCACAGTGCTGCAGGCAGCAAGAAGCACCCCACTATTCGTTCCCAAAACTGGACTCTGTTTTCCTTTAAATCACACCCTATATCACTTTTGTAGCTTCACTCTGTCCTCCCCAAAGGTAACTTTTCCAATTAGTTTGGATTCATCAGCAAACTGTGCAATTGGCTAATTCAGCACCTGTTGCCCATCCCTAATTGCCCTTGGGAAGGTGGTGGTGAGCTACCTTCTTGAACCACTGCGACCAATGAGGTCAGGGTGCACCCTCTGTGCTGTTACGAAAAGAATTGAAGGAACAGCGACATATTTCCAAGTTGAGATAGTGGGTGGCTTGGAGAGGAATTTGCAGGAGGTATCTGCTGCCCTTGTCTATATAGATGGTAGTGGTCATGGGCTTGGAAGGTGCTGTCTAAGGAGCCTTGGTGAGTTTCTGCAGTGCACCTTGTAGATGGCACACACGGCTGCTACTGTGTGTCGGTGTTGGAGGGAGTGAATGTTTGTGGAAGGAGTGCCAATCAAGCAAGCAGTTTTGTCCTGGATGGTGTTGAGCTTCTTTCGTCTTGTTGGAGCTGCACGCACTTAAGCAAATGAAGAGTATTCCATCACACTCCTTACTTATGTCCTGTAGATGGAGAGTCAGGAGGTTAGTTACTCTCCATAGAATCCACAGCCTGTAGCCACAATATTTATATGGCTGGTCTAGTTCAGTTTCTGATCCACGGTAATCCCCAGGATGTTGATAGTGAGGCATTCAGTGGATGGTCGTGCCTTTTAATGTCAAGAGATGATGGTTTGATCCTCTCTTGTTGGAGATAATCATGCCTGGCACTTTTGTTTCCCAAATATTGCCTGCCACTTAACAGCCCAAGTCTGAATATTGTCCAGGTCTTGCTGCATTTGGACATGGACTGCTTCTGTGTCTGAGGAGTCGCAAATGGTGCTGACTTTGCAATCATCAGCAAACATCCCCACTTTTGACCTTATGACGGAGAGAAGTTCATTGAAGCAGCTGAGGATGGTTGGGCCCAGGGCATGACCCTCAGGAACCTCTGTAGCAATGCCCTGGAACTGAGATGATTGACCTCCAACAACCACAACCATCTTCCTTTGTGACAGGTAAGACTCCAACCAGTGGGAAGTTTTCCCCTGATGCCCATTGACTAAAGTTTTGCTCGGGCTCCTTAAAGCTATACTTAGTCAAATGCCGCCTTGCTGTCAAAGGACAGTTACTTTTGAGTTCAGCTCTCTTTTCCATGTTTGGATCAAGGCTGTAATGAGGTCAGGAGCTGTGTGGTGCTGGGTGTAGTGTCAGTTAGCAGGTTATTCCTGACTAGGTGCCGCATGACAGCACTGTTCACGCCACCTTTCATCGCTTTGCTGATGATCAAGAGTACTGATGGGATGGTAATTGGCCGGGTTGGATTTGTCCTGCTTTTTGTGCACAGGACATACCTGGGACATTTTCCACATTGCCAGGTAGATGATAGTGTTCTACTGGAACCGCCTGCCTAGGGGTGCGGCAGGTTCTGGAACACAGGTGTTCAGCACCACATGACATGAAATGAAATGAAAATCGCTTATTGTCACAAGTAGGCTTCAAATGAAGTTACTGTGACAAGCCCCTAGTCGCCACATTCTGGCGCCTGTTCGGGGAGGCTGGTACGGGAATTGAACCGTGCTGCTGGCCTGCCTTGGTCTGCTTTAAAAGCCAGCGATTTAGCCCTATGCTAGACCAGCATCTGCAATATTGTCAGGGCCCATAGCCTTCGCAGTATCCAGTACCTTCAGTCATTTCCTGATATCATATGGAGTGAGTCGAATTGGTTGAAGACTGGCATCTGTGATGCTGGGGACTTCTGGGGGAGGCAGAGATGGAACATCCACCCAACCATGTCTCTTAAATTGCAGCAGTGAACACACTTCAAAAGTATTTCATTGGACATGAAGAGCTTTGGAATACCCTGAGGTTGTGAAAGGCAGGTCTTCCTTTATCACTGTTCCCTGAGGCTGCCTGGTGGATTGTAGGCCGAGGATGACAGTTTGAATAGGCCGATTACCAGTAATGGAGGGAATTAACCTGCCCTCCTCCAATTTGGTCCTCTTGGAAGGCTCCCTTGTGAATGCAGGAAACTCACCAGGAACCTGACTGCATGGATAGCAAGCCACCAAGGCTCACCCCCACCTAGGGGAGCAACTCAGTCCCATTGCCCTGCACCAGTCAAGTCCCGATGTCAGAACTTCATTACATGACTCAGCTACTGACTGAATTTGTGTTGAAAGCTCTATTATCTAGAGCGATGCACAATGCTACAAAGCAGTGAGTTACTGGTAATGGCATATTCCATGTTGCGTATAACTGGGGAAAAAATGTTGAATAATCAGCTGCTTTAATTATAAGGAATCCAATGAGAATTAATCTTATTTGGCAAGAACCCAAAGCATTTCACTACAATCAACGTGACAAAACATTTTCTTCACAAGTTGCTACACTTTGATGATAAAACATCGATGTTACAGCAAAATGTGGCATTTTGTACCACACTGCTGATATTTTTTCCAGCTGTGTGGAATTAGTTACTGAACTCACTCAAACTCCTTCATTCATGAAACATACAAAGCAACGGAAGTTGATGACAGGAAAGGGGCAAGTTCAAAGGACCAAATGGCCTACTCCTGCTCTAGTTTCTATGTCAATGCATTGAGCCTGCACCACGCTACCATGATAGTCTAAGCACCAGCATTTATAATACCCATCACAACACCAGCAGGCATGTCATCTCCTGGGTGTGGCAAACTAAATCAGGGCGAAATTCTCCAGTATCGGCGCGATGACCGCCGACCGGTGTCAAAAACGGCGCAAATCTGGCGAAATTCTCCGGTATCAGCGCGATGGAGACCGTGGCGAAGGCTGAAGGAAAAGAGTGCCCCCACGGCACAGGCCCGCCCGCGGATCGGTGGGCCCGATTCGCGCCGTTTTGGGCGCCGGTCAGCGGACATCCCGCCGATTGCGGAGAATTCTGCCCCTTGTTCAGGATTCTCTCCAGGTTAAAGTGCAGGTGCAATTGACAGTTAGGAAGGCAAATGCAATGTTAGCATTCATTTCAAGAGGGCTAGAATACAAGAGCAGGGATGTACTTCTGAGGCTGCATAAGGCCTAGTCAGACCCCATTTGGAATATTGTGAGCAGATTTGGGCCCCGTATCAAAGGAAGGATGTGCTGGCCTTGGAGGTAGCCCAGAGGAGGTTCATAAGAATGACCTGGGAATGACGGTCTTTTCATATGAGGAGCGGTTGAGAACTTTGGGTCTGTCCTCGATGGAGTTTAGAAGGATGAGGGGGGTCTCATTGAAACTTACAGAATACTGAGAAGCCTTGATGGAGTAGACATGGAGACTGGCACTGGAGCGGGTCCAGCGGAGATTCACATGGATGATCCCAGGAATGGTAGGCCTAACATATGATGAACGTCTGAGGATCCTGGGATTATATTCATTGGAGTTTAGGAGGTTGAGGGGAGATCTAATAGAAACTTACAAGATAATGAATGGCTTAGATAGGGTGGATGTAGGGAAGTTGTTTCCATTAGCAGGGGAGACTAGGACCCGGGGGCACAGCCTTAGAATAAAAGGGAGTCACTTTAGAACAGAGATGAGGAGAAATTTCTTCAGCCAGAGAGTGGTGGGTCTGTGGAATTCATTGCCACAGGGGGCGGTGGAGGCCGGGACGTTGAGTGTCTTTAAGACAGAAGTTGATAAATTCTTGATTTCTCGAGGAATTAAGGGCTATGGAGAGAGAGCGGGTAAATGGAGTTGAAATCAGCCATGATTGAATGGTGGAGTGGACTCGATGGGCCGAATGGCCTTACTTCCGCTCCTATGTCTTATGGTCTTATGGTCTTATGATGTAGTAGGAGAGACTAGAACCTGAGGCACAGCCTCAGGCTGAAGGGTCGATCCTTTAAAACAGAGATGAGGAGGAATTTCTTCAGCCAGAGGCTGAATCACTGAATGCCTTTAAGGCAGAGATGGATAAGTTATTTATTAATAAGGGGATCGCGTGTTCAGGGGTGTAAGGCATGAGAATGGGGATGAGAAACATATCAACCATGAACGAATGGCGGAGCAGACCTAATGGGCTGAATGGCCTAATTTAGCTCCTATATCTTATGGTCTTATGGCTCGGGGGTAACCAATAAGGGCCCAGGGTGAAGGATCACCTTCGCAAGTGTGGGTTTCTGTATCAGTTCGGGTCTGGAAGCTGATTCACAGCCAAAAGGCTGTAAGCCTTTGCACTGTAGTGATCTGTAAATAAACGTTGCAGTTATTATTTACCTTACTAGTGAATGGGAAATATTACAAGTTTGTTTCCTTATTATTCGACCTATCTTTGCTATGTTGTGATTTCCACCCGTCAGCTGTGAGTGTTCAATTCTTTTCTAGATGTACACAATGGCCCATAACCTCCGTGTTCCTGAGTGTCGCATTCAGGAGGTACCTCAATGATCCGCTGCGGAATCCTTCTTGGATGTTCCCACGTAAGGGTTTACCCGGAAATTACCCAGAAGCGCTAACTTCCTCTGGACAATTGCGCTGGACAGGGAACCATTCAACAGAAGCCATTTAAATCGCTAACTTCAGATAGTTCTGCCAGTTTTACCCTGACAGCTACTCTGAAAGAATATTTTTGCTATGCTTCCTTTGTAACATAAGCGGCTTCCTTGTGTTGCATTTGTCAAGGAAGGTCGAGACGTGTAAATAACTTCAACTCATTTATTTACACTATGTACACTTTTATAACTTGAGTTTGACACTACTGCTAATCCTATTATAGCTACCTAACTGATTAACCATCTGCTGTCTTCCACGTGATGGGTGTAATATTGAATCAACCCTGTGCCTCACCTCACTGACTGTCTCCACTGGCCAAAGGGCTGATCATGTGTGTGGTGTCCTTTATGTATGGGTTGGTGTAATGCCCCCCTGTGGTCGTGTCACCTCCTTGTGTATCGTGAATGCCCATTGGTCGCCTCCCATCTAACTTATCTATTGGCTGAGTGTGTGTGTGTGATGTTTCTGGTGCTCACTCTAGTGTCTGTCTAGCTTACATGTATTTACAGTGATGCACATCACTACAGAGTAGATGGAATAAAAAACGTCTAACTCCAGAGTAAATATTTATACAACCAGGCACAGCCTCACTCGGGACACCTCGACACTCACAACCCCCCAAGAATCCACCATAGTACCTCCACACCTGACCTCCCATCCCCTCCCTCCCGGACTGAGCCCCTCCCGGACTGAGCCCCTCCCGGACTGACCCCCCGCCACCCCCCCCCAACCCCCCATGTGGGGATGACACCACGCCCCCTCCCTTGCCCCCTGCAATCTGCACCCCTGCCCCCTCTCCTTGCGGGTCCGACCCCATCCCGCCACGCAGGTCCCTCCCCACCAGTGGGTACGACCCCGCCTTCCATCGGTCCGACCCTCCCTGCCCCCCTGTGGACCTGACCCCACCTTTCCGCAGGTCCAACCCCCCACCCCCACCGAGGGTCTGACCTCCCACAACATTCCCTAAACCTTAAAATTTACCTGTTTCCTGTAAATTGTCCCTTTACATCTCTCCTCAACGGCAGCTACTCCCGTAAAAAGAGAGAGGGTGACATACCTCTCTACACCCCAGTTACTCCATGCCGATCCTGCTGGGGGCATGCTTCGCTGCTCCTCTCTCCCCCAGCTTGTGTATGGAAGGTTGGGTGAGACAGGGGCTCAGGAATCCCAGAACAGGTAAGTCTGCTGGGAATGCCACCCTGTGGAAGTTACAGGCCATAGAGTTTGAACTTCCTGGATGAGCCAGCAGCTTGTTTCACAGGCTGTGGACTCTTCCAGCTTTGGCCTTTTGGGTTTTCCCGATTCCCAGTGCTCCACCATTGGAAGACATGCCTTCAGCTGCTTAAACACTTAGATCGGGATTTTCCAGTCCTTCCCATGGCCGGAATCAGCGTGGGTTGGCTGGCATAGTTGACATACCAGCAAGTGGGTTGACTTTGGCCAGCGGTGAGCGGGACCAGAGATTCCCTGCCTAAGCTCAGGAACTCCCGCCCCGAACCTCTCCAACTCTCATTCTTCTGCTTCAAGCTTCTACTTAGAACCTACCTCTCTGGCCAGGTTTTTGGGCACCCGTTCTAATATCTTCTTCTGGGTTTGACATCATATTTTGTTTTTATTATGCTCCCATTGTGCAGCCTGGAATGTTTATTATTTTAAAACCATTATAATAATAACAGCTTATTGTCACAAGTAGGCTTCAGTAAAGTTACTGTGAAAAGCCCAAGCCACTAGTCACCACATTCCAGCACCTGTTCGGGGAGGCCGGTACAGGAATTGAACCCGTGCTGCTGGCATTGTTCTGTATTGTTCTGCATTTAGCACACTGTACTAAACCAGCCCCATAAAAATGCAATATGTAATTAAAAGAAAGAAAAACTTGGAAGGAAGTGAATGCACTGGAGGGGGTGCAGAATAGATTCACTGGGATGTTCCCCGGGATGGAACATTTAAGTTATGAAGAGAGGTTGGATAGGCTTGGTTTTTTTTCGCTGGAGCAGAGGGGGACCTGATCAAGGTGTACAGGATTATGAGGGACATGGACAAGGTGGATAGGGAGCAGCTGTTCCCCTTATTTGAGGGGTCAGGCACGAGGGGTCACAAGTTCAAAGTCAGGGACAGAAGATTTTGGGGGAATTTGAAGAAAAACCTTTTTACCCAGAGGGTGGTGATGGTCTGGAATGCACTGCCTGGGAGGGTGGTAGAGGCGGGTTGCCTCACATCCTTTAAAACGTACCTGGATTAGTACTTGGCACATCATAACATTCAAGGCTATGGCGCAAATGCTGGCAAATGGGATTAGGTAGACAGGTCATGTGTTTTACATGTGTCAGTGAAGACGTGATGGGCCGAAGAGCCTCTCCTGCACTGTGTATTTCTGTGATTCTCTACTTACATAGCAGACATCTTGAAGCATTTCACAGCCAATCAATTACTTTTCTTTGAAACTTTAGTCACTGTTGCAATGTGGGAATTGAAGACGGCTATTTGTACACAGACAATACTGTGATAACAACCAGGTAATCTGTATTTTTTACTGTTGATCGAGGGACAAATATTAGCTACGGCACCAGGGGACCCTGCACTTGTTAAGAATGGTGCAATGGAATATTTTACATCTACCCGATCAGGCAGATGAGACCTTTAACATCTCCTTCAAAAGACAGTGTCCTCAACAGTGCAGCTTTCCCTCAGTACTGTTAGCCTCGATTCTTGTGCTTAAGGCCTGGAGTTAGATTGGAACCCAGAACCTATGACTGTGAGGTTAGTGAGTTACAGTTTACAGATTGGCGATCATCCCCTGTGAACTGTCTGCATAAATAGAATCCAGTCCCTTCATTATCTCAGATGTCTCTATCAGATCCCTGTGGAGCATGCTTTTCCAACTTTCTAAGTTTAACAGTGTTGTAAGGGCGCAAGAGTCTCTTGCGGAGGCTTGTTTAGGCTCAGACCCGAATTCTGGATGTAACTGGAATGAGTAACTCAATACCTAATAATATGTGAAAACCACAATGTTTATTAACATTTATTAGTGATGAAAATAAAATTTAAAAATGATAACTATATTAAAAAGGAAGGGAAAAGAACACTTGATATATTTATATATATATAAATCTCGAGGAAGAAAGACAACTTTACAGAGGAACTATATGATAAATGGAAGTTGCCATAGTCCCAGATGACCAACAGTCTGCTTTCCCCTTTGTTCAGAAGGAGGGACCTTCATAGATAACCTCAGCCGGTACGGGAATTGAACCCGAGTTGTTTCTGTTACTCCGCATCACGAACCAGCCAACCGAGCTAAAGCATTGATCGCAGCGGGAGCGGAGAATCCCACCACCAGCGAATGGCGAGCCGCCTCCTGCCTCCAAGAAACACAAGCCTGAGAGGCCAGGGAATCCTGCCTTAGTTTTAAATCAAGGTGTACAATAAATATTTAATACAGGGGCCGGGATTCTCCCCTACATGGCGGGGCGGGAGGGTCCCGGCGGGATGGAGTGGCGGGAACCATTCCGGCGTCGGGCCGCCCCAAAGGTTGGAGAATCACTCCCAGGATCTCTTAAAATCAAGAGCAAAGCAGAAATAAAATGCAAAAATATATAATTGAAAAACCTGGTGTCCTCAAGCCACCATTGTTTCATATACCTAAAGCCAACTTGCGAGTCTCCCCTCCAGAAACCTTCATCTCTTTTATCGCTTTATCCTCCCATCCTTGCATCCATTCTCTTTGCCTCAAACCCATGATTTCCTCTTATCAGCATCACCCTTGACACTGCCCTCAACTTGAAGTGCTGTTGAAATTGCCCCCAAATCGTCAGCGTGGCTATCTCCAACAGATTCCCGGAATACTTCCCCATGGCCAGCTGCAGCAGCACCATTGCTCACTCGCGCAGCCCCGACCCCTTCCAGGACCCCGCCTCCATCAGCATCGACAAAGCTTCCGACTCCTTTCTCCAGCCCCGCACCTTCTCCGCATTCGCCGCCCAGTAATAGTGTATAGCAAATTCAGAAGAGCCAAGCCCCCCATCTGCTGCCCCTTTTGGAGAACCGTCTTCCTTATCCTCGCAACCGTCCCTACCCACACAAATAACGAGACCAGCCTATCCACTCCTCGGAAAAATGCCTTTGGCAAAAAAGACCGGTAGAGGAACAAAACCAGAAACCGCGGCAAAATATTAATTTTTACTGACCTGCACCCGTCCAGCAAATGACAAAGGGAGACTATCCCACTTTCCCAAATCCTCCTTCACCTTCCCACAAGCTCATGAAATTTAACTTACGGAGTTGAGCCCAATGCAGCGCCACCTGCACCCCCAAATATCTAAAGTGAGTTGTTGTCACCCGAAATGGCAACACTTCCACTCCCACCCTTCCACCTGAAGACGACACAACAAAATACTCACTCTTCCCTAAATTCAATTTGTACCCTGAGAACACCCCAAGTTTATCTAACACCCCCATTGTGGCCCTCACTGATGTGCCCGGGTCCGTAATGTACAACCGCAAATCATCCGTGTAGAAAGACCCTGTGCTCTACTCTACCCCTTACTGTCCCCCTCCATAAGTCCGACCCCTCAGTGCAGTGCCAAAGGCTTGATCACCAGTGCAACAAGAGGGGGGACATGGGGCACCCCTGCCTCGTTCCCTGGAATAGTGGGAAGTACTCCGACTGAGTCTCATTCATCCACACACAAGCTGTTGGATCCTTGTATAGCAATTTTACCCAAGCCTCAAACCTCTCCACTACCGCAAACAGATACCTCCACTCCATTCTGTCAAATCCTTTCCCCGCATCCAACACCACCAGCACTTCTAACTCCCTCCCCTCTGCCGGAGAAAGCACCACATTCAGCAACCGCAGCACATTCGATGACAGCTGCCTACCCTTTATGAATCCCGCCTGATCCTCCACTACCACTCTCAGGCGACAATTCTCCAGCCTCACCGCCAACACCTTCGCCAATATCTTGGCATCCACATGCAGTAAAGAAATGGGCCTATATGACTCACACTCCACTGGATCCTTCTCGTTTTTCAGTAACAATGATATAGATGTCTGCCTCATTGTCTATGGCAGCACCCACCCCCCCGCTTTATCATCGCATCCTCAAACATTTCCACCATCAACGACACCAACTTGTCCTGAAACTTCTTATAGAACTCCACCAGGAAGTCATCCAGACCCCATGCCTTACCCAACTGCATCTTCCCTATCTCTATCTTCACTTCCTCAAATGTCTCCTCTAACCCAGCCCCCTCCTTCTCTCCCACATTTGGCCACACCAGTCACTCTATAAACTCCCTCATCTCCGAATCATCCCCTGGGGGCTCTGACTTACATAAACGCCTATAAAAGTCCTCACAAACCTGGGGCGGGATTCTCCGCAACCCCTCTACCACTTCCTCTTGAAAACACCTCATGCAGCATTAACCCCATTCTCCCACCATTCGCACCTCCCAAACCCATCGAAACCTGTTCATACAGGTTCCAACGGCTGCGGCCCTTCCCCCCCACCTTGCTCCTGTTCACTAGCCAATAATACGCTTGCGAGCGTGATAGCCCATGCCAGAGCCTCCTTCCCCCACATCGAAACAAAACCACACCACCTCCAACACCCCCCTCACCCCTCCATCTCACCGTACCCTACATCTCAACAAAGCCCCCAACAACCCTGAGGCCCAAACCACCCTGTCCCAAACCTTCATTACAGCAAACAGAGTTATCCATAACACCCATACAAGAAAAAGAACCCAACAAAAGAGAAACAAAGAAAAACTCAGCCAAAAACTATCAAACTCCAAATTCAGTCCAGTCCCAGGCCTTCTGTCTTCACAAACACCTCCGCTGCTGTTTTGAAGTAATAGCCTCTGCCGTTGTGCGTAGCCCGCAGCTTAGCTGGGTAGACCACACCAAACTGCACGTTGCAGTTGTACAGCACCGCCTTAGCCAATCCGAAGGCCACCCGCCTCCTTGACAGCTCCATCGTCAAGTCCTGGTATATGCGTACATATTTGCCTTCCCACTCAAGGGGCGAAATTCTCCGGAAACGGCGCGATGTCCGCCGACTGGCGCCCAAAACGGCACAAATCAGACGGGCATCGCGCCGCCCCAAAGGGGCGGAATGCTCCGCATCTTTGGGGGCCGAGCCCCAACCTTAAAGGGCTAGGCCGGCGCCGGACGAATTTCCGCCCCGCCAGCTGGCGGAAAAGGCCTTTGGTGCCCCGCCAGCTGGCGCGGAAATTACATCTCCGGGCGGCGCATGCGCAGGAGCGTCAGCGGCCGCTAACGGCATTCCCGCGCATGCACAGTGGAGGGAGTCTCTTCTGCCTCCGCCATGGTGGAGACCGTGGCGAAGGCGGAAGGGAAAGAGTGCCCTCACGGCACCGGCCCGCCCGCGGATCGGTGGGCCCCGATTGCAGGCCAGGCCACCGTGGGGGCACCCCCTGGGGCCAGATCGCCGGGCCCCCCCCCCCCCCCAGACCCCGGAGACCGCCCGCGCCGCCTTGTCCCGCTGGTAAGGTAGGTGGTTTAATTTACGCCGGCGGGACAGGCATTTTAGCGGCGGGACTTCGGCCCATCCGGGCCGGAGAATCGAGCGGGGGGGCCCGCCAACCGGCGCGGCCGATACCCGCCCCCGCCGAATATCCGGTGGCGGAGACTTCGGCAACCGGCGGGGGCGGGATTCACGCCAGCCCCCGGCGATTCTCCGACCCGGCGGGGGGTCGGAGAATCTCGCCCACGGTGCCTTAAAGAACAAAACAATACACACAGGAACAGGCCCTTCAGCCCTCCAAGCCTGTACCAGTCATGATACCGCACTCAGTGGCTCATTCACTTTCAGTTTCAGCCGGAGCGACCGGTGGGCCCTGTCCAACCCGTACTGGGATGGTCCGGGGGCGGGGGGGGGGGGGGCGGGGGGGGGGGGGGGGTCGGGGGGGGGGTCGGGGATCGTCTCCTCCTCCCCCACAATCAACTTCACCTTCATACCGGCAAAATATTCTATAGGCCTCTGGCCCTCCACCCCTTCAGGCACACCCATGATCCTGAAGTTATGTCTTTGCGACCTGTTCTTCTACCTTGGCTCTCAGCTCTCTGTCAATCTCTGCCACCCTCCACAGCTTTTCATCCATCAAGGTGAATGAAAAAAATGAAATGAAATGAAATGAAAATCGCTTATTGTCACAAGAAGGCTTCAAATGAAGTTACTGTGAAAAGCCCCTAGTCGCCACATTCTGGTGCCCTGTGCTAAACCAACCCCGAGGTGAATTGGTCACTGCGTTGTGACAAGGCCTCCTCCATCCCTTTAATTTTCTCACCTGTTCCCGCGCTGTCATCGAAGTTCTCACCAACTCCTCTCTGGGACAAAGGTCTCACCCATCCACACCTTTCGTGAGGCCATCATCACCATCTGATGCTTTTTGAAATGCTTTGAAAACAGCCGTTCAAACTCTCTGGCCATCACATCCATCATCTTCTCCACCGTGACTCCATCCAGTGGGCCCTCTCCCGCCATCTTTCCTCCTGCTGCACCCCTCACCACGCTTAGCAGTGGACTTTCGCTCACTGCCTTCTTCCTTGGATATTTCTTTCCGGTTTTGACATTCTATAAATGACTCAAGCCTTCTCACAGCATCTTATGTACAAATCTTCACCAAATACTGCGCTAAAAGGGCCAAAAAAGACTGCTCTAGCAAGTGCCACCAAATATGCGACCTCCACCTACATGCCGCAACCGGAAGTCCTCAGCATTCAAATTAATATTGTTAGGAGCAATGTATAACTTTAATATAAAAGCTAATTACTGCGGATGCTGGAATCTGAAACAATAACAGAAAATACTGGACAAACTCAGCCGGTCTGACAGCATCTGTGGAGAGAGAAGGGAGCTAATGTTTCGAGTCTGGATGATTCTTTGCCAAAGCTTTGACAAAGAGTCATCCAGACTCAAAACGTTAGCTCCTTTCTCTCTCCATAAATGTATAACTTTAAGTTTAATTTATATGCGTATACCAAGAAAGGTGGAACATGGTTTCAGTTTCATTTTGGTTTTTTTGTGAACTTGGTGACGGGAAATCTGAAGGGCCTCCTTGCTAAAATGTCATAATTTGGGGGATTTGTTTATATATATATATTTATATACATTTTAATGAGGTTTTACAACCCTTAAAGTGCAGAGATGAGTTGGTAGTTTGGCAATTTAGGGGGAAAACACAAAGTAGAAAATCGCTGTGCTGTTGCCTAGTGACAGGAGTCCAGTGACAATAAAGGACAGAAAAGAAGTTCAGAGTGTGTATGTCAGAGAAGGAAGGCAGGAGTTTTAAGCTTTCTGCCAAGTCATACTGCAAGGCTGCTGGGAACTGAGTTGGAGGAACCCATATGTTTGTTCTGGAGTTGATGTTAAACTGATTTTAGAGTGTGGCTTTGTGTGTCTCAGGGAGAGATATCAGCTGGGGAACTAGCACCATACTCATTTGCAACTGGGCCAGCCCAAGCAAGAAGCCTTGGTTTTAATATAGTGATAAATCTTCATTGGAGTTTATGTCTGTACAGTACTGCTGAGAAGAAGGAATGGTGCGAGATTGAATCATAGAATCATACAGTACAGAAGGGACCATTCGGCCTATCAAGCCAGCACTGACAAAAAAAACTACTCTAATCAACACTACTCTAATTTATATTTTGTGATTATATTGCAATCTATCAAACCTCTTTGGTGGAAAGTAGTTCATTTTTCCTTGTTTACTAAATGTTTCATTCTTTATGGTAAAGGTTCAGCAGCAGATTCCTTTGAATTTGTTCAGTTACTTTCCTCCACGGTTTCTAAGACAATTCGAAATTAGGATCTATCAAGTCAGGTTTTACTTAGAGATCTGGGGCGAAATTCTCCGATATCGGCGCAATGTCCGTCGACCGGCGCCAAAAACGGCGCAAATCAGTCGGGCATCGCGCCGCCCCAAAGGTGCGGAATCCTCCGCATCTTGGGGGGCCCAGCCCTAACCTTGAGGGGCTAGGCCCACGCCGGACTGATTTCCGCCCCGCCAGCTGGCGGAAAAGGCCTTTGCTGCCTCGCCAGCTGGCGCGGAAATGACATCTCCAGGCGACGCATGCGCGGGAGCGTTAGCGGCCGCTCACAGCATCCCCGCGCATGCGCAGTGGAGGGAGTCTCTTCCACCTCCTCCATGGTGGAAACCGTGGCGAAGGCGAAAGGAAAAGAGTGCCCCCACGGCACAGGCCCGCCCGCGGATCGGTGGGCCTCGATCGCGGGCCAGGCCACCGTGGGGGCACCCCCCGGGCCAGATCGCCCCGTGCCTCCCCCAGGACCCCGGAGCCCGCCTGCGCCGCCTTGGCCCGCCGGTAAGAGAGGTGGTTTAATCCACGCCGGCGGGACAGGCATTCTAGCAGCGGGACTTTGGCCCATCCGGGCCGGAGAATCGCGGGGGGGGGGGGGGCCGCCAACCGGCGCGGCGGGATTCCCGCCCCCGCCAAATATCCGGTGCCGGAGAATTCGGCAATCAGCGGGGGCGGGATTCACGCCAGCCCCCGGCGATTCTCCGACCCGGCGGGGGGATCGGAGAATCTCGCCCCAGGTTTGTCCGGTATTAATATCAGCTGGGATTGTAACAATATTATTGCTGCTTTGGCTGTTACTTCTTGGCCCCTGAAGGAGTTATGCACAAAAATAACAAGATCCTCTTCCTTCTGGACAGCTGCAAAGTATATTTGCTGTTCGACCTGCCCACATGCAAAACGCTGCATATATTTGCATAAGATGTAATTTGCCTCACACGAGATGACTACCCATCAAATCAAGATCTGTTCAGAGTACTTTATTTTCATTTGTTGTCCTACTTACACAGATCTTCCTGCAAATCCTCTGAGATATTTGCCCCCTGTAAGTCTGGCCTCCACTGCATTCGCAATTATAATCGCTCCACCATTGGTGGCTGCACCTTCAGTTGCATAGGCCCCAAGCTCTGGAATTTACTCCCTAAGGGCAGCACGGTAGCACAGTGGTTAGCACAATTGCTTCACAGCTCCAGGGTCCCAGGTTCAATTCCGGCTTGGGTCTCTGTCTGTGCGGAGTCTGCACATCCTCCCCGTGTGTGCGTGGGTTTCCTCCGGGTGCTCCGGTTTCCTCCCACAGTCCAAAGATATGCAGGTTAGGTGGATTGGCCATGATAAATTGCCCTTAGTGTCCAAAATTGCCCTTAGTGTTGGGTGGGGTTACTGGGTTATGGGGATAGGGTGGAGGTGTGGACCTTGGGTAGGGTGCTCTTTCCAAGAGCCGGTGCAGACTCGATGGGCTGAATGGCCTCCTTCTGTACTATAAATTCTATGTAAACCTGTCTACCCCTCTGTGTCCCTTTCTCCATTGGAGAAAGTGCAGACTCCAGAAAACCTTCCTCTGACCAAACTTTTAGTCATCTGATCTGATATCTCCTTATGTGGTTCAGTGTCATACTTTATAATGCTCCCGTGAAGCATCTTCCGGATGTTAAAACGCTATATAAATGTAAGTTGTTTTTAGTGTCATCTGCAAATATTCGGACTGTTTCACTCCAAATTAAATTAATATATTGCCACAGTTTTAAATTCAATTACATGTTGCTTTAGACCTTTAGGAGAAAGAGGCAGGTTCTGTGGAATTTTTCAATCAAAGATCCCAGGTACTACCTGCAGCATCTCATTTGCTCCTTTGACTGTTTTAGGCGCAACAGGGCTGTCAATGGGTCAGAGGCAGAGAGCCTCTCAGACTCATCTCAGAGGGAGTGCAAAACGGGTTGCAGCTGATGTTCAACTTTAGCAGTAAATTGTGGTTAAACTTTGAATGCAAACTATAGGAGATTATAGAAAGAGACTAACCCTTAAGATTCCATAGAACCCCGACAGATCAGAGGGAGGCCATTTGGCCCATCGGGTCTGCACTGACCCTCTGAAAGAGCATCCCACCTAGACCCACTTTGCCATAACCCCACCTAACCTGCACATCGTTGGGCACTAAGGGGCAATTTAACATGGCCAATCCACCTAACCTGCACATCTTTGGATTGTGGGAGGAAACCAATGCCAACACAGGAAGGACATGCAAACTCCACACAGACAGTGACCTGAGGCCAGAATTGAACCCGAATCCCTGGCTCTGCGAGTGCTAACTACTGTGCCACCTTCCTGCCCTCACACATAAAATCCCTAAGCTCACGCTCTGTGCCTCACTACCCTCAGTGTCGAGCTGCTGTCTTTGTGTTTGCTCGCTCCCAAGTGGTCTCTGTCGCTACACTCAAGAAGCACAGGTCCAGACACATAACAAGACCCTTCTTGGTTTGAATGGCTCAGCTAGTCACAGGATAAGATCAAAAAAGGTAACAAGAAACAAGGCATCAGTGTAAGATGGTTAGTTTTTCTAATAGGCAGTATTTTAACATGATTGAAAACCTACTTGTCTTACATGGCTTAATGCTGGTGTTAAAGTAATGCCAATCTGAAAATCTATTCAATTATAGGCATTGAGATTAAATATCAGACAGTGTGTACATTGGGTATCCAATTCAATACTGCTTGATTTACCCGAGACAAATTCCTTTCCCAGTTTCTCTCTATCCCACTCAGTTGGTTGATTTTTGGCTTGTAACAAAAGGCAAATTGGTGCCAAGTCTGTGTAATCTATGAAATCTAATACACCGCTGGAACCACAAAGTCAAATCGTTTGTAAGCAAAATCTGCACTAATACACTACCTATAATTTGCAAGTCTTAAATCCCATTAATCAGAGTTGTATTAGATAACACAACAATGGTGACACAAGTGACCTCACACCCAGCCAAAATTGATGGTAAAATGTATTTCTGATCACAGCTATACCTAGAGGCATAAAGGACAAGTCTTATCGTCACAATATGACCATACGGTCTAGATTTTCTGATTAACATTATTTTTGTGCCTGGCACTGCGGGGGCCCTCAACCCCGGGCCTCCAGGCACCACTGTACCCCCGGCATGGTCACCATGACTGGTTTTCAATTTTGAAAACCAGTGGTGAATACTGCCAGTGTTGCGTCACACTACGAGGTGGGGAGCATGCCACATGGCCTAACACTACAGCATAAATCCATTTAATTATATTTTATTGCATGTAAATTTATGGAAATCAGGTCCACGCTCTTTCTGGAATAAATAGAAACTCAACTCAGCCAGTTGGAGAATCTGGGTATTATCAGGCCTGTTCATTTTGTGGACTGGGCAGCACCGGTGGTGCCAGTGTTAAAACCAGACAAGACAGTCTGGTTATGCCGACAACAATACATAGGGGACTGGGCGTGCCCAGGTTTAGCTCCTGAGTCAACCTAAATGTGAACTACGGCATCTTTTGTCTTCCCCAGTCAGTTTGAAACACTTTGGGGTACTTGCCCAACACTTCATTTAAGCTCTTAGACTCCATCTGGAGGATACGCTGTCAATTTGGCTGTAATTGGCTCAACCAATTACTGCCCAACAAACTGGAGCCTTGTCCACAGACCATAATAAGCGGGAGCGCGCTGACTGGTGACCATAAACCACCAGAGTCATGTTGGCACCTGCAATGTCCAATGACTCATCAGTGTAGATGGCCAACCTAGCCTTGCTATTGGTCAGGTCCAAATTCCATCCTTGTTTAATGTGGTTGAATGTACTCTGCTTTGCAATGGAAACCATGTGCCCAGTGCCAATGCCATGAACAGTAAATGCCCATTCACCTGCACCGCAATCTTTATGGGGGCCACCCGATGTGCCACTTCGCAATGTAACTGCATGCAGTCATCCTCCTCAGATTCATCCAGGTGTAAGTTACAGGCACGAGGCTGATGCCTACTTCTACCGGGCCACGTGGATCACTGGTTGGGGCTGCGGTCTGCGCTCTCACCTGGGCCGGCGACCACACACCCTGAAATGACCCAGCTTGCCCTCAGTGGATCCAGGGAAGTTACCCATCGGGACAAATCAAACTTTGACCAACGGGTCGGGCCTTTATGGCACTCGGTCCAGGGAAGGGTAGCGGTCTGGGGAGGGGTCCCATGCCAGGAGGGGGTGCACCCCAAGGCATTTACTTCCATGCTTTGTGTTCCCTTCATCCCTCGCTCTGTGCATTCCCGGGACAGCTAAATTTGTATAGCTAGTTGTAGATTCAGGGACGATTCGGCCAATTGTTTCTTTTGTGTGGCTGCATTGTTAATGCCACAAACTAGACGGTCTCACAGCATTTTCTGCAAGGCAGTGCCATATTTGCAAAACATGGCAATCTTGCTCAACCTGGACAAATATTCGGTGATGGACTCACCCAGGGTCTTCTCCACAGTATTAAAACGATAACTCTGTACGATAACTGATGGAATTGGGGTAAAGTGCTGCTCCACTAGAGTGACTAGTTGGTTGAAGGTTTGCGCTTCAGGTGCCACTGGGTAGGTAAGGCTTCATATCGCTCTGAACTTGTGTGTGCCACAGGCAATCAGCAAGATGATGGTCTGGCCATCATTCTCCATGACATTGTTTGCCTTGAAAAAGTAGCGCATTCGCTCCACATACTGATTCCTCACTTCCAAGCTGGCATCAAAGACATTTAACCACCCAAACAGAGACATAATGAAGAGAAAATTCTAATCTTTATCCAACAGGGACCAGGAGGTGGCCTATCCGATGGTGTAGCAGTGGAGATAGCTATCCAGTTTGACCCTCGTCACAGGTTTTATAAGGCAACGAAGACATCCACACCGAGTAATTCAATGAAACTTAGTTTATTTACAATAACTTTTATATACTTCACACGGTAGATCCTAACTGGGTCTGCCTTGCCCTGCCTAACTGGCCAGCTTTATATATCATACAGTTAAACATTGTTTAGAGTTTTCCCACCCCCTTAACGGTGGAGCTCGTATTCTGCAAAGTTCACGGGGAGGTTAATTTTTCCAACCCCATAAGATACTTGTTGGTTTTTACAATGTCCAAAGAGACCTGGATGTCTTTGTTCATGAATCATTAAAATCTAGCATGCAGGCACAGCAAACACTATGTTGCCCTGTATTGCAAGAGGACTTGAGTACAGGAGTAAGGATGTCTTACTGTAGCTGTATATGGCCTTGGTGAGACCTCAACTGGAGTATTGTGTCTAGTTTTGATCTCTTTATCTAAGGAAGGATATACTTGCCATGGAGGGTGAGCAATGAAGGTTCACCGGACTGATTCCTGGGATGGCGGGATTATACAATGAGGAGAGATTGAGGAGACTTGGCCTGTATTTTCTAAAATTTAGAATTTAGAAGAGTGAGAAGCAATCTCATTGTAACACACAAAATTCTTACAGGGCTCAGCAAGGTAGATGCAGTAAGGATGTTTCCCCAGTTGATGGGTGTAGAACCAGGGGACACAGTCACAGAATAAGAGGTAGGCCATTTTGGATTGAGGGGGTGGTCAATCTTTGGAATTCTCTATCCCAGAGGGTGCAGAGGTTCCGCCATTGAATAATTTCAACACAGAGATCAATATATTATTCAATAATAAAGACATCAAGAGATATGTGGATCCCTCAGGGGCTGGTTTAGCACAGGGCTAAATCGCTGGCTTTTAAAGCAGACCAAGGCATGCCAGCAGCACGGTTCAATTCCCGTACCAGCCTCCCTGACCAGGCACCGGAATGTGGCGACTAGGAGCTTTTCACAGTAACTTCATTTGAAGCCTAGTTGTGACAATAAGCGATTTTCATTTTCATTTCATTTTTCATTTCATAGAAATTCGGTAGCATTGTGGATAGCACAATTGCTTCACAGCTCCAGGGTCCCAGGTTCAATTCCGGCTTGGGCCACTGTCTGTGCGGAGTCTGCACATCCTCCTCGTGTGTGCGTGGGTTTCCTCCGGGTGCTCCGGTTTCCTCCCACAGTCCAAAGATGTGCAGGTTAGGTGGATTGGCCATGATAAATTGCCCTTAGTGTCCCAAATTGCCCTTAGTGTTGGATGGGGTTACTGGGTTATGGGGATAGGGTGGAGGTGTTGGGTAGGGTGCTCTTTCCAAGAGCCGGTACAGACTCGATGGGCCGAATGGCCTCCTTCTGCACTGTAAATTCTATGATAATCTATGTAGTCAGGATGATGTGAGTCCTAGAGGGGAACTCGCAGGTGGAAGTTGTCATGATATCCAGATCAGCATATCATGGTGCAATCACACACACACTGATGGACAGGCGTTGGACCAACCAGCACACACATAACATTGCAGCCAATCACCAGTGAGAGCACACGCACTATAAAACAGGGAACACCGCAGTTCCCGCTCATTCTACCAGGAGATAGCTCAGAGCACAGAGCTCACAGCGTGCCACTCAGACATACACCATGTGCTGAGTGCCTCACTAAGATAGTGATAGGGCTGGGTCCACAGGTTAGCTGGTGAAGCACGTACCAGTAGTTAGTTGTTACCGCTGATTAGACAATAAAACAGAGTTGTACCATCTACAGCCGTGTTGGACCATTTGTGCATCAGAACACCCAACACGACATGATACCAGTAGTCGACGCAAACCAGCAACTGTGAGACCTACCTGCACCCTTTCAGAAATCCGCCATCCTGCTCCATGGAAAACATCAGCCCGCCGCAGCCGCTCGGAATCGCAGGTAATCTCGGCGCAAACTGGAAGCTGTTTAAACAGCGTTTCCAGCTCTTCCTCGAAGCCACAGACAGGGAGAATGCATCGGACACCAGGAAGATCGCCCTCCTCCTCTCCACGGCGGGGCAACAGGTCATCCACATCTATAACTCCCTAGCATTCGCGGAAGGCGCGGACAAAACAAAATATAAGACGGTGCTTCTGAAGTTCGATGAACACTTCACCGTGGAAGTTAATGAGAGCTTCAAGAGGTACCTCTTCCAGCAGCGCCTGCAGGGTAAGGATGAGCCTTTCCAATCCTACTTAGCACACCTCCGAATCCTTGCGCAGTCCTGCAGCTATGGGGCCACCTCCGACTCCATGATACGAGATCAGATAGTTTTTGGGGTCATCTCGGACCCCCTACGCCAGCAGCTCCTTAAAATAAAGCGACTCACCCTAGCGACTGCCATCGAAACTTGCGTCCTCCATGAGAACGCGACCAGCCGGTACTCCCAAATCCAGGCGGCCGAAACGGCACGGCACGGGCCCCATGAAGCGGAGCGGGTCCAGTCGATCGAGTTCTTCCCGGCCTGCGGCCCAGACGAAGGCGGCCATTTCACGCGCTTTCCGAGGCCTCCCGTGCTTGTACGCGCCAAAAGAGGGGACGTTGACGCAGAGGAACGTGATGCGCAGGCGCGCTCTACACAGGACCGCACCGCGCATGCGCGGTGGTGCAACGAACGCCATGACATCACGACGTTGCGCAACTGTGGCTCCGCCCACTTAAAGCAGCAATGTCCGGCCAAAGCGCGACAATGCCTACGATGTGGCAGGATGGGCCACTATGCTGCCTGCTGTCGAGCAGCTCAACCTGCCAACTCCCAACAATTCCGCCAGCCTCGCAGGGACGTGCGGGCGATTCAGCCCACCTTCACTGAGTCATATCCAGATAGTATGCAGACCAGCGATACCGAAGACAGGGAGCCCTTCCGCGTTTCGGTAATCCACAAGAACCGGAAGTCCCCAAGTCGGAACCACCAGCCGCTTCCAGTGCACAGCATTGATCCAGGCGATGAGTGGTGTGCCACCCTAACGGTCAACCCGAATTCGTCGCCCACCTGAGAGACTTGACCTATGAGCATGTTAGCACTTTGGCCTCACTGAATTGTTTTACCATACTGTTAACAAGTTTTTTTTTCTTGTCGTTCATTTTTCCAGAGTTTTCTCTCGTCGTTTGTTGATTGCATTTGTTCTGTTATTGGTACAACCTCGTTGTTCTGTTGCACCTGACACCTTCCTCTGTATATAGTTTAGCTTTATGTACATGATGTACATATTGCACACACTTACTCAGATACACTCAGTACACATTTCTATTTATTAGCATGTAGGCATATATCCTTTGTGAAAGGGAGGGATGTCATGATATCCAGATCAGCATATCATGGTGCAATCACACACACACTGATGGACAGGCAGTTGGACCAACCAGCACACGCACAACATCGCAGCCAATCACCAGTGAGAGCACACGCACTATAAAACAGGGAACACCACAGTTCCCGCTTTATCTACCAGGAGATAGTTCAGAGCACAGAGCTCAGAGCTCACAGCGTGCCACTCAGACATACACCATGTGCTGAGTGCCTCACTAAGTTAGTGATAGGGCTGGGTCCACAGGTTAGCTGGTGAAGCACGTACCAGTAGTTAGTTGTTACCGCTGATTAGACAATAAAACAGAGTTGTACCATCTACAGCCGTGTTGGACCATTTGTGCATCAGAACACCCAACACGACATGATACCAGTAGTCGACGCAAACCAGCAACTGTGAGACCTACCTGCACCCTTTCAGAAATCCGCCATCCTGCTCCATGGAAAACATCAGCCCGCCGCAGCCGCTCGGAATCGCAGGTAATCTCGGCGCAAACTGGAAGCTGTTTAAACAGCGTTTCCAGCTCTTCCTCGAAGCCACAGACAGGGAGAATGCATCGGACACCAGGAAGATCGCCCTCCTCCTCTCCACGGCGGGGCAACAGGTCATCCACATCTATAACTCCCTAGCATTCGCGGAAGGCGCGGACAAAACAAAATATAAGACGGTGCTTCTGAAGTTCGATGAACACTTCACCGTGGAAGTTAATGAGAGCTTCAAGAGGT
Source organism: Scyliorhinus torazame (assembly GCF_047496885.1). Taxonomy (NCBI): domain Eukaryota; kingdom Metazoa; phylum Chordata; class Chondrichthyes; order Carcharhiniformes; family Scyliorhinidae; genus Scyliorhinus; species Scyliorhinus torazame. Next base: position 108,550,180 of record NC_092716.1, read on the forward strand.
ACCTCTTCCAGCAGCGCCTGCAGGGTAAGGATGAGCCTTTCCAATCTTACTTAGCACACCTCCGAATCCTTGCGCAGTCCTGCAGCTATGGGGCCACCTCCGACTCCATGATACGAGATCAGATAGTTTTTGGGGTCATCTCGGACCCCCTACGCCAGCAGCTCCTTAAAATAAAGCGACTCACCCTAGCGACTGCCATCGAAACTTGCGTCCTCCATGAGAACGCGACCAGCCGGTACTCCCAAATCCAGGCGGCCGAAACGGCACGGCACGGGCCCCATGAAGCGGAGCGGGTCCAGTCGATCGAGTTCTTCCCGGCCTGCGGCCCAGACGAAGGCGGCCATTTCACGCGCTTTCCGAGGCCTCCCGTGCTTGTACGCGCCAAAAGAGGGGACGTTGACGCAGAGGAACGTGATGCGCAGGCGCGCTCTACACAGGACCGCACCGCGCATGCGCGGTGGTGCAACGAACGCCATGACATCATGACGTTGCGCAACTGTGGCTCCGCCCACTTAAAGCAGCAATGTCCGGCCAAAGCGCGACAATGCCTACGATGTGGCAGGATGGGCCACTATGCTGCCTGCTGTCGAGCAGCTCAACCTGCCAACTCCCAACAATTCCGCCAGCCTCGCAGGGACGTGCGGGCGATTCAGCCCACCTTCACTGAGTCATATCCAGATAGTATGCAGACCAGCGATACCGAAGACAGGGAGCCCTTCCGCGTTTCGGTAATCCACAAGAACCGGAAGTCCCCAAGTCGGAACCACCAGCCGCTTCCAGTGCACAGCATTGATCCAGGCGATGAGTGGTGTGCCACCCTAACGGTCAACCCGAATTCGTCGCCCACCTGAGAGACTTGACCTATGAGCATGTTAGCACTTTGGCCTCACTGAATTGTTTTACCATACTGTTAACAAGTTTTTTTTTCTTGTCGTTCATTTTTCCAGAGTTTTCTCTCGTCGTTTGTTGATTGCATTTGTTCTGTTATTGGTACAACCTCGTTGTTCTGTTGCACCTGACACCTTCCTCTGTATATAGTTTAGCTTTATGTACATGATGTACATATTGCACACACTTACTCAGATACACTCAGTACACATTTCTATTTATTAGCATGTAGGCATATATCCTTTGTGAAAGGGAGGGATGTCATGATATCCAGATCAGCATATCATGGTGCAATCACACACACACTGATGGACAGGCAGTTGGACCAACCAGCACACGCACAACATCGCAGCCAATCACCAGTGAGAGCACACGCACTATAAAACAGGGAACACCACAGTTCCCGCTTTATCTACCAGGAGATAGTTCAGAGCACAGAGCTCAGAGCTCACAGCGTGCCACTCAGACATACACCATGTGCTGAGTGCCTCACTAAGTTAGTGATAGGGCTGGGTCCACAGGTTAGCTGGTGAAGCACGTACCCAAGCCAGTAGTTAGTTGTTACCGTTGATTAGACAATAAAACAGAGTTGTACCATCTACAGCCGTGTTGGATCATTTGTGCATCAAATTGTTCCCATGCAACTGTTGCCCTTGTCCTTCTAGGTGATAGAAGTCACAGGTCATCAGTAAGCAGGTTATTGGTGAGTAAGTGCCACATGACAGCACTGTCGAAGAGACCCTCAATCGCATCGCTGCTAATTGAGATTAGGCTATTTGGCCGGTCATTTGCTAGGTTGGATTTGCCCTGCTTTTTGTAGAGAAGACATGTCTGGACAACGTCTCACTCTGCCAGGTAAATGCTGATTTGTGGTTGGGCAGAAAAAATTTGACTAAAGGCACTGCAAGTTCAGAGGCTCGAGTGATCAATGCTATGGCTGGGGTGTTTTTGGAGTCCACAGCCTTTTCTGTATCCAGTGCACTCAGCTACTTCTTCATATATAATGTCGAGTGAGATGAATTGACTGAACACTGGTGTCTCTCAGAGTCGAGGCCTGAGGAGGAGGCTGAGATGGATTGTCCACTCTACACTGAAGCTGATTGCAAATGGTTCAGACTTGTCCTATGCACTGAGGTGCAGGGCTCCACCATCACTGAGAATTGGGATGTTTGTGGAGCCTCCTCTTTGAGTTAGTTATTTAATAGTCCACTACCATGCACAACTGGATGTGACAGGACTGCAGAGTATTGATCTGATCTGTTCATTGTGGGATCGCTTAGCTCTGTCTATCGCACGCTGCTTTCATGGTTAAGCATTTATTCAATTCAATTCACTTTCTTTTCCATACGCAAATCCATTTTGGGTACATTGAAACTAAAGTAATCCTATGCTGTAACTTCACCAAGTGTGCTGGGTGCTGCTCGATGTTTGCGCTCCTGCTCTCTTCATTGAACCAGGGTTGATCCCCTGCCTTTGTGGTAATGGGGAATATTCTGGGTCCTGCGGTTACAGGTTGTGGTTGAGTACAATTCTGCTGCTGCTGATGGCCCACAGCACATCATGGATTCCCATTTCTGAGCTGCGAGATCTGTTCTGAATCTATTCCATTTCGCATGGTGATATCGAGTAACACCACATGATGGAGGTTGGTCTCAGTGTGAAAATGAGGCCTTGTCTCCACAAGGACTGTATGCAATCATTCCTGTCAATATTATCACTGACATTTGCAACTGTGACAGGTAGATTAGTGAGGACAAAGTCATGTCGGTCTTCACTCTTGGTGTTTCTCTCACCAGCCGCCATAGGCCCCAAGACAGATATGTTTTTTAGGACCCGGCCAGCTTGGTCAATATTGGTGCAACTGAGCCACACTGGGTGCTGGATGTTGAGGGCCCAATCCAGGGTACATTCTGTGCCCTTACTGTACCTGGTGCTTCTTCCAGATGGTATTCATCATTGAGGGGGGAGTAGGGGAGGGGGGGTTGGTAATCAACAAATGGTTTCCTTGCCCTTATTTGTACTGATGCCACAAAATTTAATGCGGCCAAGAGTCAATGTGGAGGACCCGCAGGGGAACCCCCTTCTGACTGTTCTGCCACCTGTGGTGCATCTGTCCTTCCCTTGGGACATTCAAAAAGCGCGGGAGGAGAGAGCCGGGACAGCGAAATGAGCGCAAGAGGAGAGAGAGCCGGGACAGCGAAAACAGCGCGGGAGGAGAGAGCTGGGAGATTTAAAAAGCGCGGGAGGAGAGAGCCGGGACAGCGAAAACAGCGCGAGAGGAGAGAGAGCCGGGACAGCGAAAACAGCGCGGGAGGAGAGAGAGCTGGGACAGCGAAAACAGCGCGGGAGGAGAGAGCTGGGAGATTTAAAAAGCGCAGGAGGAGAGAGCCGGGACAGCGAAAACAGCGCGAGAGGAGAGAGAGCCGGGACAGCGAAAACAGCGCGGGAGGAGAGAGAGCTGGGACAGCGAAAACAGCGCGGGAGGAGAGAGAGCCGGGACAGCGAAAACAGCGCGGGAGGAGAGAGAGGCGGGACAGCGAAAACAGCGCGGAGGGAGAGAGCCGGGACAGCGAAAACAGCGCGAGAGGAGAGAGCCGGGAGATTTAAAAAGCGCGGGAGAGAGCTGGGACAGCGAAAACAGCGCGAGAGGAGAGAGAGCCGGGACAGCGAAAACAGCACGGGAGGAGAGAGCCGGGAGATTTTAAAAGCGCGGGAGGGGAGAGCCGGGACAGCGCAAACAACGCGAGAGGAGAGAGAGCCGGGACAGCGAAAACAGCGCGGAGGGAGAGAGCCGGGAGATTTAAAAAGCGCGGGAGGAGAGAGCCGGACAGCGAAAACAGCGCGAGAGGAGAGAGAGCCGGGGCAGCAAAAACAGCGCGGGAGGAGAGAGCTGAGAGATTTAAAAAGCGCGGGAGGAGAGAGCCGGGACAGTGAAAACAGCGCGAGAGGAGAGAGAGCCGGGACAGTGAAAACAGCGCGGTAGGAGAGAGCCGGGAGATTTTAAAAGCGCGGTATGAGAGAGCTGGGACAGCGAAAACAGCGCGAGAGGAGAGAGAGCCGGGACAGCGAAAACAGCACGGGAGGAGAGAGCCGGGAGATTTTAAAAGCGCTGGAGGAGAGAGCCGGGACAGCGAAAACAACGCGAGAGGAGAGAGAGCCGGGACAGCGAAAACAGCGTGGAGGGAGAGAGCCGGGAGATTTAAAAAGCGCGGGAGGAGAGAGCCGGGACAGCGAAAACAGCGCGGGAGGAGAGAGCTGGGAGATTTAAAAAGCGCGGGAGGAGAGAGCCGGGACAGCGAAAACAGAGCGAGAGGAGAGAGAGCCGGGACAGCGAAAACAGCGCGGGAGGAGAGAGAGCCTGGACAGCGAAAACAGCGCGGGAGGAGAGAGAGCCGGGACAGCGAAAACAGCGCGGAGGGAGAGAGCCGGGAGATTTAAAAAGCGCAGGAGGAGAGAGCCGGGACAGCGAAAACAGCACGAGAGGAGAGAGAGCCGGGACAGCGAAAACAGCGCGGGAGGAGAGAGCCGGGAGATTTAAAAAGCGCGGGAGGAGAGAGAGCCGGGGCAGCAAAAACAGCGTGGGAGGAGAGAGAGCCGGGACAGCGAAAACAGCGCGGGAGGAGAGAGCTGAGAGATTTAAAAAGCGCGGGAGGAGAGAGCCGGGACAGTGAAAACAGCGCGAGAGGAGAGAGAGCCAGGACAGCGAAAACAGCGCGGGAGGAGAGAGCAGGGCGATTTTAAAAGCGCGGGAGGAGAGAGCCGGGACAGCGAAAACAGCGCGAGAGGAGAGAGCCGGGAGATTTAAAAAGCGCGGGAGGAGAGAGCCGGGACAGCAAAAACAGCGCGAGAGGAGAGAGAGCCGGGACAGTGAAAACAGCGCGGTAGGAGAGAGCCGGGAGATTTAAAAAGCGCGGGAGGAGAGAGCCGGGACAACGAAAACAGCGCGAGAGGAGAGAGCCGGGAGATTTAAGAAGCGCGGGATGAGAGAGCCGCGACAGCGAAAACAACGCGAGAGGAGAGAGAGCCGGGGCAGCGAAAACAGCGCGAGAGGAGAGAGAGCCGGGACCGCGAAAACAGCACGGGAGGAGAGAGCCGGGAGATTTTAAAAGCGCGGGAGGAGAGAGCCGCGACAGCGAAAACAGCGCGAGAGGAGAGAGAGCCGGGACAGCGAAAACAGCGCGGGAGGAGAGAGAGCCGGGACAGCGAAAACAGCGTGGAGGGAGAGAGCCGGGAGATTTAAAAAGCGCGGGAGGAGAGAGCCGGGACAGCGAAAACAGCGCGGGAGGAGAGAGCTGGGAGATTTTAAAAGCGCTGGAGGAGAGAGCCGGGACAGCGAAAACAACGCGAGAGGAGAGAGAGCCGGGACAGCGAAAACAGCGTGGAGGGAGAGAGCCGGGAGATTTAAAAAGCGCGGGAGGAGAGAGCCGGGACAGCGAAAACAGCGCGGGAGGAGAGAGCTGGGAGATTTAAAAAGCGCGGGAGGAGAGAGCCGGGACAGCGAAAACAGCGCGAGAGGAGAGAGAGCCGGGACAGCGAAAACAGCGCGGGAGGAGAGAGAGCCTGGACAGCGAAAACAGCGCGGGAGGAGAGAGAGCCGGGACAGCGAAAACAGCGCGGAGGGAGAGAGCCGGGAGATTTAAAAAGCGCAGGAGGAGAGAGCCGGGACAGCGAAAACAGCACGAGAGGAGAGAGAGCCGGGACAGCGAAAACAGCGCGGGAGGAGAGAGCCGGGAGATTTAAAAAGCGCGGGAGGAGAGAGAGCCGGGGCAGCAAAAACAGCGTGGGAGGAGAGAGAGCCGGGACAGCGAAAACAGCGCGGGAGGAGAGAGCTGAGAGATTTAAAAAGCGCGGGAGGAGAGAGCCGGGACAGTGAAAACAGCGCGAGAGGAGAGAGAGCCGGGACAGCGAAAACAGCGCGGGAGGAGAGAGCAGGGCGATTTTAAAAGCGCGGGAGGAGAGAGCCGGGACAGCGAAAACAGCGCGTGAGGAGAGAGCCGGGAGATTTAAAAAGCGCGGGAGGAGAGAGCCGGGACAGCAAAAACAGCGCGAGAGGAGAGAGAGCCGGGACAGTGAAAACAGCGCGGTAGGAGAGAGCCGGGAGATTTAAAAAGCGCGGGAGGAGAGAGCCGGGACAACGAAAACAGCGCGAGAGGAGAGAGCCGGGAGATTTAAGAAGCGCGGGATGAGAGAGCCGCGACAGCGAAAACAACGCGAGAGGAGAGAGAGCCGGGGCAGCGAAAACAGCGCGAGAGGAGAGAGAGCCGGGACCGCGAAAACAGCACGGGAGGAGAGAGCCGGGAGATTTTAAAAGCGCGGGAGGAGAGAGCCGCGACAGCGAAAACAACGCGAGAGGAGAGAGAGCCGGGACAGCGAAAACAGCGCGGGAGGAGAGAGCCGGGAGATTTAAAAAGCGCGGGAGGAGATAGCCGGGACAGCGAAAACAGCGCGAGAGGAGAGAGAGCCGGGGCAGCAAAAGCAGCGCGGGAGGAGAGAGCTGAGAGATTTAAAAAGCGCGGGAGTAGAGAGCCGGGACAGCGAAAACAGCGCGAGAGGAGAGAGAGCCGGGACAGCGAAAACAGCGCGGGAGGAGAGAGCTGGGAGATTTAAAAAGCGCGGGAGGAGAGAGCCGGGACAGCGAAAACAGCGCGAGAGGAGAGAGAGCCGGGACAGCGAAAACAGCGCGGGAGGAGAGAGAGCCGGGACAGCGAAAACAGCGCGGGAGGAGAGAGAGCCGGGACAGCGAAAACAGCGCGGGAGGAGAGAGAGCCGGGACAGCGAAAACAGCGCGGAGGGAGAGAGCCGGGAGATTTAAAAAGCGCAGGAGGAGAGAGCCGGGACAGCGAAAACAGCGCGAGAGGAGAGAGAGCCGGGGCAGCAAAAACAGCGCGGGAGGAGAGAGCTGAGAGATTTAAAAAGCGCGGGAGGAGAGAGCCGGGACAGTGAAAACAGCGCGAGAGGAGAGAGAGCCGGGACAGTGAAAACAGCGCGGTAGGAGAGAGCCGGGAGATTTTAAAAGCGCGGTATGAGAGAGCTGGGACAGCGAAAACAGCGCGAGAGGAGAGAGAGCCGGGACAGCGAAAACAGCACGGGAGGAGAGAGCCGGGAGATTTTAAAAGCGCTGGAGGAGAGAGCCGGGACAGCGAAAACAACGCGAGAGGAGAGAGAGCCGGGACAGCGAAAACAGCGTGGAGGGAGAGAGCCGGGAGATTTAAAAAGCGCGGGAGGAGAGAGCCAGGACAGCGAAAACAGCGCGAGAGGAGAGAGAGCCGGGACAGCGAAAACAGCGCGGGAGGAGAGAGCTGGGAGATTTAAAAAGCGCGGGAGGAGAGAGCCGGGACAGCGAAAACAGCGCGAGAGGAGAGAGAGCCGGGACAGCGAAAACAGCGCGGGAGGAGAGAGAGCCTGGACAGCGAAAACAGCGCGGGAGGAGAGAGAGCCGGGACAGCGAAAACAGCGCGGAGGGAGAGAGCCGGGAGATTTAAAAAGCGCAGGAGGAGAGAGCCGGGACAGCGAAAACAGCACGAGAGGAGAGAGAGCCGGGACAGCGAAAACAGCGCGGGAGGAGAGAGCCGGGAGATTTAAAAAGCGCGGGAGGAGAGAGAGCCGGGGCAGCAAAAACAGCGTGGGAGGAGAGAGAGCCGGGACAGCGAAAACAGCGCGGGAGGAGAGAGCTGAGAGATTTAAAAAGCGCGGGAGGAGAGAGCCGGGACAGTGAAAACAGCGCGAGAGGAGAGAGAGCCGGGACAGCGAAAACAGCGCGGGAGGAGAGAGCAGGGCGATTTTAAAAGCGCGGGAGGAGAGAGCCGGGACAGCGAAAACAGCGCGAGAGGAGAGAGCCGGGAGATTTAAAAAGCGCGGGAGGAGAGAGCCGGGACAGCAAAAACAGCGCGAGAGGAGAGAGAGCCGGGACAGTGAAAACAGCGCGGTAGGAGAGAGCCGGGAGATTTAAAAAGCGCGGGAGGAGAGAGCCGGGACAACGAAAACAGCGCGAGAGGAGAGAGCCGGGAGATTTAAGAAGCGCGGGATGAGAGAGCCGCGACAGCGAAAACAACGCGAGAGGAGAGAGAGCCGGGGCAGCGAAAACAGCGCGAGAGGAGAGAGAGCCGGGACCGCGAAAACAGCACGGGAGGAGAGAGCCGGGAGATTTTAAAAGCGCGGGAGGAGAGAGCCGCGACAGCGAAAACAACGCGAGAGGAGAGAGAGCCGGGCCAGCGAAAACAGCGCGGGAGGAGAGAGCCGGGAGGTTTAAAAGGTGCGGGAGGAGAGAGCCGGGACAGTGCTGGGAGAGGTGAGTGCACAAAAGGTGTGGCAGGAGTGCCTTTAGACATGGCGTGCTGATTGGAACAGAGTGCATCTGAGTTTAGGTGAGTGACTGAGTTCAGGTGAGTGGCGAGAGAGGGCTGTGTTTTTGCTGGTGTTCGGGTTTATCCTTGAGGTTCTATAAAAACATTTTTTTTAAATTATTTAAATTAATTAACTAGTTGAATATGGCTGGACAGGTGATGTGCTGTTGCTGTATGATGATGGAACTGGTGGATCCCATTGAGACCGTCAGTGACCATATCTGCAGCAAGTGTTGGCTGCTCGAGGAACATCGGCTCAGAATTGATGAGCTGGAGACCGAGCTGCACACACTGCGGCACATCAGGGAGGGGGAAAATTACCTGGACGCTTTGTTTTAGGAGGCAGTCACACCCGGTAGAATAAGTACTGTTAATTCAGACAGTGGTCAGGGACAGAGTGTTGTGAGTGCAAGGGAGGCAGGTAGGGGGATCCTGAGTTTAGGAGTTGAGGAGCCTCAGCCCTTGACCTTGTCCAACAGGTATGAGGTACTTGCTCCCTGTGTGGATGAGGAAGAGGGCTGTAGGGAGGATGCGTTGACTGACCACTGCACCGTGGTACAGGAAGCCATTCAAGAGGGGGGAGCGAAAAGACAAGTGGTAGTTGTAGGGGATTCTATAATTAGGGGGATTGATGGCATCCTTTGTAAGCCAGATCGAGAGTCCCGCATGGTATGTTGCCTGCCCGGTGCCAGGGTGAGGGACATCTCTGATCGGCTTGAAAGGATTTTGGAGAGGGAGGGGGAGGATCCAGTTGTTGTGGTCCACGTTGGGACTAACAACATAGGTAAGACTAGGAAAGAGGACCTGTTTGGGGATTATCAAACACTAGGGACTAAATTAAAGAACAGGTCCTCCAGGGTTATAATCTCTGGATTACTACCCGAGCCACGTGCCAATGGGCATAGGGTTGAGAAAATTAGGGAAATTAACACGTGGCTAAAGGAGTGGTGCGGCAAAGAGGGATTCCATTTCATGGGGCATTGGCATCAGTACTGGGGCAGGAGGGACCTGTACCATTGGGACGGTCTTCACCTGAACCATTCTGGGACCAGTGTTCTAGAGAATAGGATAAATAGGTTGGTCACAAGGACTTTAAACTAGCAAGTTGGGGGGAAGGGAAGTGTAAAGCTATGGACAGTATAATGGTTAATGGAGATCAAGGCAGCAGGTTACGTGACAGGTTATTATGTAGAGATATGGGTTCATAGACAAGGAAAATTAGGAGAAAGGGTAAGAGGGAAAATAAATTGCGAAAAGTTACTGATCAAGGTGTTAGGATTCATAACAAAGACATAAAAAACAGCATAAGTGTACTTTACCTGAATGCTCATAGTTTTCGAAATAAGGTAAATGAGTTGATGGCGCAAATCATCGTGAATGACTATGATTTAGTGGCCATTACTGAAACATGGTTAAAAGATGGTCACGACTGGGAGTTAAATATCCAAGGGTATCAGACTATATGAAAAGATAGAATGGACGGTAAGGGCGGTGGTGTAGCTTTGTTGTTTCAGGATGGGCAATAGTAAGGGATGATATTGGTGCTATGGAGGACAAAGTTGAATCAATTTGGGTGGAAATCAGGAATAGTACGGCGAAAAGGTCACTGATAGGAGTAGTCTATAGGCCACCAAATAGTATCAGGATGGTAGGGCAGGCAATAAGCAAAGAAATAACGGATGCATGTAGAAATGGTACAGCGGTTATCATGGGAGATTTTAATCTGCATATCGATTGGTTTAACCAGGTTGGTAAAGGCAGCCTTGAGGAGGAGTTTATAGAATGTGCCCGGGATAATTTCCTGGAACAGTATGTAATGGAACCTACAAGGGATCAAGCGGTCCTAGATCTGGTCCTGTGTAATGAGGCAGGATTGATTAATGATCTCATAGTTCGGGATCCTCTTGGAAGGAGTGACCATAATATGGTGGAATTTAAAATACAGTTTGAGGGTAAAGTGGTAGCATGGGTAGAGGATTGATTAACTAACAGAAAGCAGAGAGTGGGGATAAATGGGTGTTTCTCTGGTTGGCAACCTGTAACTAGTGGGGTCCCTCAAGGAACAGTGTTGGGCCCGCAGTTGTTCACAATTTACATAGACGATTTGGAGTTGGGGACCAAGTGCAATGTGTCAAAGTTTGCAGACGACACTAAGATGAGTGGTAAAGCAAAAAGTGCAGAGGATACCGGAAGTCTGCAGAAGGATTTGGATAGGTTAGGTGAATGGGCTAGGGTCTGGCAGATGGAATTCAATGTTGCCAAGTGTGAGGCTATCCATTTTGGGAGGAATAACAGCAAAATGGATTATTATTTAAATGGTAAGATGTTAAAACAGGCTGCTGTGCAGAGGGACCTGGTGTGCTGGTGCACGAGTCGCAAAAAGTTGGTGTTCAGGTGCAACAGGTGATTAAGAAGGCTAATTAAGTTTTGTCTTTCATTGCTAGAGGGATGGAGTTCAAAACTAGGGATGTTATGCTGCAATTGTATAGGGTGTTGGTGAGGCCGCATCTGGAGTATTGTGTTCAGTTTTGGTCTCCTTACCTGAGAAAGGACATATTGGCACTGGAGGGAGTGCAGAGGAGATTCACTAGGTTGATCCCAGAGTTGAGGGGATTAGATTATGATGAGAGGTTGAGTAGACTGGGACTGTACTCATTGGAGTTTAGAAGGATGCGGGGGGATCTTATTGAGACATATAAAATTATGAAGGGAATAGATAGGATAGATGTGGGCAGGTTGTTTCCACTGGTCGGGGAAAGCAGAACTAGGGGGCATAGCCTCAAAATAAGGGGAAGTAGATTTAGGACGGAGTGTAGGAGGAACTTCTTCACCCAAAGGGTTGCGAATCTCTGGAATTCCTTGCCCAGTGAAGCAGTTGAGGCTCCTTCTTTAGACGTTTTTAAGAAAAAGATAGATACCTTTCTAAAGAATAAAGGGATTCGGGGATATGCTGTACGGGCCAGAGAGTGGAGCTGAGTCCACAAAGATCAGCCATGGTCTCATTAAATGGCTCGAGGGGCCAGATGGCCTACTCCTGTTCCTTGTTCTTATGTTCTTATGACAGGATATGCCCAGAGACAGTGAATGTGGTGTCTGGGGCATTGCCTGCAAGCTATTATTATGTGAGTTAGATTAAGTCAAGATGTTGACTGGACTAGTCTGCGGGGACCCTCTCCCAATTTTGGCACAAGCCCCCAGATGGCCTAAGGGGGACTTTGCATTGTCGAGGGCGCTGGTTGTGCCTTTATCGAGTCCGGTGCCCGGATCCATGTCAGGAGTTCCATCTGGGTTTATTCTTCTTCGACTTTTCTGTAGCACTTTCACACAACTAAGCAGTCATTCCAGAGAGCAGCTTGATGGTCAGCCACATTTCTGTGGTTCTGGAAACGCATGTGGGCCAGACTGGGTAAGGATGGTCGATTTCCTTCCCTATCTGGCTGAACCAGATGGGTGGTGCAACATGGAAGGCCTGTCCCTCCTCTGGGACGTGTGGCTCTCCACTATGTTGACAATGACCCAGTGGGTCCATAAAAATCAGATTGATGTTTCACAAAATGCCATTGCTGAAGCAAAAATATAGTCTAATTTCACGAAGGCATGTGTGATGCAGATTACTACTGTCAAGTAATGCACCTGCCAGAAATCTTTGTGTTGATTCATTTGAAATGCAGAGCAATTGTAAAACATAGAGGAATAAGCCAGCATGGACAATTAATTAGAGTGCATAATACACAGGGGTAAGGTTATGTGCTCCTTCCACGAGAAACTGAAGTGAGCAGAAAATGACAGGATGTAAATTCCCTTTTTGTGTCCTGGTGCTTTTTAATCTTACTTGCTTCGTGGATTCCAGTACATGGCTTTCTGCAAATGCGTAATGGATGGGTACTTATGCAATAGTTGCTGTGTCCTTGGAGTCAGTCTGATCTCACTCGTACGACACCACTGACTCAGAGCTCTACCTTTATCCAGCAAGTCTCGCTTACTGCTCTAACTCGTTTCTAAATAAGGCTGAAAAGGTGTTGAACTTGTGGAGGTAAGGTTGGAGAAAAGCTCCTCAAAAATAATGCAGATCAATCAAAAATGCCCCCTCCCCCCCCCACACACATACCTAAGACACTTTTCAACAGAGCAGCGTTCATTTAACAATTTGCAGGAAAACCAGGTTCCCCAGATTCCTGTGCAGTGACTAGTCCACACTCATAAGAACAAAATAACATAAGAGCATAAGGAGTGAGATTTGCAACAATGTTGCCAAGGCTTGAAAATTATAGATTGGAAAGGACAGGGTTGTTTTCCTTCGAACAGTGGAGGCCAAGGGCTGTACAAAATTATGTGAGGCCTAGATAGAGTAGACAGCAAAGGCATGTTTCCCTGAGCAGCGGGGTCAATTATAAGGTGGGGGGGGGGGTAAGATTTAAAGTGATGGGTAGAAGGATTGGAGGGGGATTGACGAAACAGGTTTGCGATGTTTCTGTGATTATATGGCAGCAGGAGGAGGCCATCTGGGCCCCCGAGGCTGCTCCACCATTCAGTGAGATTGTTGGCTGATCTGATTGTGGCCTTAACTTCACTTTCCTGCCTGCCTCGCATTATCGGTCACTCTCCTGTCGATCAGAAATCTGTCTAACTCCATCTCGACCATATTCAGTAGCCCAGTCACCACTGCTCTCTGGGGAAAAGAATTCCAAACACTAATGACCCTTTGAGAAAATAAATTCCTCCTCATCTCCATCTTAAGCGGGAGACTCTGGACGGGATTCTCTGTCAGCTGACGCCGGAATTGGGAAACGTGATTGGGCGGGGAATCGGTTTTGAAATCGTGGCGGGTGCCAATTTCACACCAAGTCGCGATTCTCCGTCGCCTTGACAGCGGCGTTAATGTATTCCAGAACGCACAGACAGTAAATGCCATTGGCATATCATTAGCATGCCTGGCCTGGTATTCTCTGGGGTTTCCGCGATCCTCCGCCTCCACCGGGCCGAGTTCCCGACGGCGCGGCTCACTTGTTTTTAAAAATCGTGAAATAAGCGGCGTGGCTGCTGAGGGAGAGAGATGGGGTATGGAGAGTATCTAATATCACCATAGTTTGCTGACAATCGTGCCGCTGACCAGGCGGCTTCTGCCAGGGCCATGGGGGGGGGGGGTTGGGGAGTAGCTGGGGTGGCCAGGAGGTGGGCTGTGGGGTCAGGTAGATGGGCACGGAGCACCATTGCCGCAGACTGCAAGGCAACCATGCAGCTACGAACACCGCTGACTGCCCACTGTGAACTTAGGGCCACTGGGTGTCCCCCCAGGGCAGCCCCCTAGGTGCCCTCTGGCCCCAGCCGACCCATCAGTGGAATGGGCCTGCTCCAGCGCAACCAGTGCCATCTTGTTGGATGGGATGAATATGGGTGGGAAGTGCAATGTGTATATGCAGCTGCAGCTTGTCAGCCTTCCGAGTTTCAATCATGGACCCTGCGAATCTCGCACCGTTTCTCTTTGGAATCGATTGTGTTCCACATGGTGCCAGTGCTAGCCCCTCCACGTGAACACCAGTTTTGCTGTTGTATAAGTCCATGAATCCTGCGCCGGCATCAACACTTAGGAACGGAGAATCCAGCCGGCCTTTGTTTTGTAACTGTGGCCCCTCGTTCTAGATTCCCTCATGAGGGGGGAAACATCCTCCCAGCATCTATCCTCTCAAACCGCCTGAGAAGCTTATATGTCTCAAGAAGATCACCTTCATTCTTCGAAACTCCAGTGGGCATAGGCCCAACCTGCTCAACCTTTCCTCACATGATATTCCCTCCATCGCAGGAATCAGCCCAGTGAACCTTGTCTGAACTGCTTCTCGTGTAAGTACAGGCAGTCCTCGACTTTATAACGTTCTAGTTATGACAAACGGCACTTACAACGTTTATAGATTAACACCCAATTTTGACCTTACAGATTGGTTTTGACTTTATGATGTCACGCCAGCACATTCAAACGAATGCATTGACACTCTGCACCACCCATCTGTCTGACTGGACAGATCAAACAGTCTGTATTGGGTTAGAAATTAGTGTTTTGTTCCGTAAAATGTTTTTGGCACAACTGCCATAATTTTAATGCATTTATACGCTTATGTTGTATGTGATAAGCGCTCAGACTTGCAGAAGTTCAAGGTTAAACAGGCAACTGACAGTGATCAGTTGGGTCCACTATATCCACCACACTAACCGAGGAACATGTGCTAAGGCGTGCAGGCATCAACAGTCGCCTCAGCGACTTGACAGGGCGACAGCTGAGGGCATTTATCAGTCCCGGGCAACTCACAAGTGATTTTCGGCCTTGGTGCAGAAACCAATTATCCATTTATACCATTGGGCAGGATTCTTCACCCCGCCAGCTGGCCAATGGGGTTCGTGTGGGCAACCTATGCCATATGGAAATCCTCGACCGTTGGTGCGCTGCCGGCATAACGGAGAATCCTGCCAGCAGAGAATCCAGCCCATTGTTCCTGTGGGGAAATCGGTTCCGGCTTTTGACATTTTGACTTACAACACGGTTTTCAGGAACTAATTGAGTCGTAAGTTCGAGGGCCGCCTGTATATCTCAGCTTAAGTCAGGGGACCAAAACTGTACACAATCAAAAACCTGCAGGGGTACCCAGGCTAACAACAACTGGAACTGAAAAGGTGCGAACATACACCTCATAAGTTGAAGACGAACCTGGATCCACAACAGAATCAGAACTGACCTGCGCTGGGGAAATGAGTGTGGGATGGGCCCACTTATAAACTGGCATGTCCTGAACATTGAATCAATGCCACAAAAGCAACTGAATAGTTTTTGATCAGAGTTCTCTGCACTGTGGGATCTACCAGTCATAAATAAATATTCCGGTGGATTTTACTGAAGATGCAACATAGATTCTATTTAGGTGGCGCTGGGTAGGTCCATTTGCAATTCAGACTGGAAGGTGCTGAGGTGAAGTCCATGGAGAGAAAACCCACCAATACAAGAGGCAAAGACCAAATGAATGCCATGTTACAAAAAAACACAACAGGCTCCCGTTTCCTTTAGGCAGTTTTGAGCATGAGCTCATTAGCTAAGACCTATTCAGCTAAGTGTTTGCTTTGTTCATTATTTCCTTTATATCCCCATTAAGTGTTGTGAGTGTTTAAATCTGCAAAATAGTCTTAAGAGGAAGATAAAGTTGGAAAAACAGCAGCAGCGCCATTCTATCCCTGATGGATTGTTACACCAACACCTGTGACACTGCTGAGTTAATGTTCTGAAAGTTGTCCAAGAAGTGATGAGGCAATAACCAGGGGAAGACATTAGGGTTTGAACACTGCAGTAGGTTACCATCATCAGTACTTTTCACAAATTGGATTCACGCACTCCTGCAGTGCTTAGCTGTCTCTGTGAGTCTGGTCGTTAAGGGTACAAGCGCAAAACCTAAAGCAGATAGTCCAGTCGCAGCATTCAACAGAGTGCTACACTGTCAGAGACGCTGCTTTTCAGATGAGGCATTAAGTCGAGCCCCCCCCTCCCCCCTCCCCCGGTATTCCCTCTGAGGTTGATGTTAAAGATCCCTCAGCACGGTATCCTTGACAATATTTATCCCTCAATTAATATCCCCAAAACAGATTATTTTGTCATTATTGCACTGCTTTTTATAGGAGCGCACTGTACTCCATATTGGCTGTCATGTTTCCAACATTACAAAATGACCGGTGGGATTTTGTGCGGACTGGGAAGCATGCGTGCAGGGTGAGTTAAAGAGGTGGGGTGCGATGTGGCAGACACGAGTTAACCACCTCGTCGCACCTGACTTGGTGTCGGGAGAGGCCGCTGACGACATCCGCGACGTTCAAAATGCCTCATGAGATTTAACGGAGATTTGCGCGATATCACGATCTGGATCTCACCCTTACTGGGCGTGATCCAGATCAGCATATCTAAATGAGTAAATATATGTTCACAGGATTCTCCCACTGTTATTGCCCCCATGAGAGCCACAGGAATGGCCCAATTGATCTCCCCGTAGAGCTTGTGGAGTAGAAGTTCCCCCGCTGAGGGGCAGAGGCCCAACAGCAGACTTGTTAATTCCTCGATATAAGAGCCAGCCCAGGAAGGAGCCGGCATCTCAGGATGGCCTCAGCTGAACAAACAGTTCAAATTCAGCACCCAGCTAGGACTTGGACTGTTGCATAGTTGCTGCATTTCCTAGCTGTGAGTAGGAAATAAATTACTTTTGACTCACCTTTTCGGGAGTCGTGAATGACTACAATATTGGCGATGAGGAAAAATAGGAACTACAGATAGTGCTACAGGTCACTCAGACCACGGCTGCTTCTCAATGCAAAGGAGCAAGGTTAGTACTGTTTCAAAAATGCTGCTCTTCGGTAGGCTCGAAGGGTTTGGTACAAGTGTGAAGACTGGACTCAGTACGCAGAGCCTATGCGCTATTTCTTCCGGATGATTACTATTACTGGGGAAGATCACCAGAAGGGACAACACGGTAGCACAAGTGAATAGCACTGTGGCTTCACAGCGTCAGGGTCCCAGGTTCGATTCCCTTGGGTCACTGTCTGTGAGGAGTCTACACGTTCTCCCCGTGTGTGCGTGGGTTTCCTCCGGGTGTTCCGCTTTCCTCCCACAGTCCAAAGACTGTGCAGGTTAGGAGGATTGGCCATGATAAATTGCCCTTAGTGTCCAAAACGGTTAAGAGGGGTTATTGGGTTATGGGGATAGGGTAGAAGTGAGGGCTTAGGTGGGTCAGTGCAGACTCGATAGGCCGAATGGCCTTCTTCTGCACTGTATGGTCTATGTTCTAAGATGATTCTTTTGGCCACTTGTGGGCCCCCCAGTTTCAAAGTCATTAGAGCCTAAACTATACTGCGTCCCCAGACTCCAAGACATTTGAGGAATTTGAGGCTCTCGTAACGAACCCACTGCGAACAAAAGTTGTCGGTCATTGTCCAAAGATACCGATTTAATACGGCCAAGAGAACCCCAGGGAGTCTGTTACTGAGTTTCTGGCACAATTACGCAAACTGACGGAACACTACAACTAAGGGCCGTGAAATGCTAATAGAACGCTTAGTATGTGGTATAAACAACGTGGCAACTCAGTGCAAATTGCTGGCCGAACCATCATTGGACCTAATAGGGTGATTGAGATCTCCCTCTTGTGAGATAGCATGAAGAAGGATGCCTAGGAGCTCCAGGATATATTATTCCGGAAGCATGGGGGTTACCCCTGGAAGTGCAGGGGTTATCCCTCGGGATTGCAGGAGTTATCCTCGGGAGTGCAGGAGTTATCCCCAGAAGTGTGGGAGGTATCTCCGGATCTGTGGGAGATATCCCCAGGAGCGCGGGCAGAGCACAAGTGTTGAAGATTTGGCAGAGCTAGTGAATAAACTACCTTTGTTGAAACTCCTGGCTGTCAGTGATTCAAGGAACCCACTACAATTTCATCATTTGTGCCGTAATTCGAGCTAATGGGGAGAAGTTTGAAGCTTTGTAATCGCAGACCTAGCTACGCCCGGCCGTTTTAATGCTTTGATCAAGATTATCCTCGGATTAAGGCTGCTTTCAGACAGTTTTTAAAAAAAGATCAATTTGTACCTTATCCCATTCAGTCATTCATTCCACAGCTGCGGCTCAATCAAAACTGACTGAGCACTTCACTCCCCTGGCCTTCACAAGTAGATACAAGCAAGTCTTCAGTAGTACTCAGAGGATAACAGGATGTTTTTCAGACAATTACAAGGGAGTAATCCAATCAAAAAGATTCTGCTCATGTCTTAAATAGCAAGAGTCAAGCATGAATGGCTTGAGTTCATCATCTGTGCAGTGTGTACACTGGAGAGATCCCCCAGTTTAAGGTGGACAAAGGCAGTATTCGGTGTATCATTGATTAGAAAGTCATAGCTTTGAACCCTGATCTGATCTCAGGTGGGGCAACACTTGGTTCACAACAATTCCCCTCAGTTCCTTTAGTCTAACAATGGTGCTCCTGGTTACAGAGAATATATAGTAGAGACACCAGCTGTTCACTTCAACTAAGCTCAGTTTAAATTTCACTCCCATTACCTCATTGATGCACAATCAATTACTCTCGAGACAAGGTGAGTGTCATAACTAATAGGCTTTAATCAGCTAGAACTGTACCCAGCACCTGCGATACAGAAAGTGAAGGCTGCTGGGATGGCATTAGTTCTTATACCCTGCCTCTCAGGGCGGAGCTATGTATGTTAGCCAATGGTAGACTCCTAGGTCTAGCCAATGGGCATCCACCTCTCAGGTACTGCAATACCTGGTATTACCACATTCACCCCCTGTTAAAAATGAACTCAGCGGGGTGATGGCCAGCGTTACTGTCGCCTTTTGCATGGTAGGACCAGGTATGGAGGTACCGTGATGTCGAGGGTAACAGAGAAAGTTTTTTTTGTTTTATGGTGCAGCAATCAGACGATCGGGTGGCCTGGTCGTCCTTCTGGAGCGTCTGGGCTTCGGCGATGATCCTGGTGGGGGCCCCGGCGGTTGTGGCTCCGGGAACATGGTGTCTTCCTCCCAGGCAGCTTCGTCACCCCTAGGCGGCGCTGTTGGGGCGAAAAGTGGGCAGGGGGGAGGGGTGCCTGTCGGGGGCGTCGGTGCCTGTTCGGCGCTGGGTAGGGGCGGCAGCAGTACTGACCCTCCGGTCAGGTGCTTCGGGGAGGGTGGGGGTGGGGGGCAATGGTGCGGGTGCGCGTGGGGCTCCGGCGGGTGCCAGGTCCCGAAGGGAGACCGTGTCTTGGCAGCCGTCGGGTAACGCTACGTAGGCGTGCTGGGGGTTGGCATGCAGCAGGTGGACCCTCTCGACTAACGGGTCCGACTTGTGCGCCCTCACATGTCTCCGCAGCAGGACGGGTCCGGGTGTTACTAGCCAGGTTGGGAGCGAGGTCCCGGAGGAGGACTTCCTGGGGAAAACAAGGAGACGTTCGTGAGGTGTCTGGTTTGTGGTAGTACAGAGCAGCGACCGGATGGAGTGAAGGGCCACTGGAGGACTTCTTGCCAGCGGGAGACTGGGAGATTCCTGGACCGAAGGGCCAGCAGGCGATCTTCCAGACCGTTCCGTTCTCCCTTTCTACCTGCCCGTTTCCCCGGGGGTTGTAACTGGTCGTCCTGCTGGAGGCGATGCCTTTGCTGAGCAGGAATTGATGCAGTTCGTCGCTCATAAAGGAGGACCCCCTATCGCTGTGTATGTACGCGGGGAAACCGAACAGTGTAAAAATACCCTGGAGGGCCTTGATGACGGTGGTCGTGGTCATGTCCGGGCAGGCAATCACGAATGGGAACCGGGAGTATTCGTCAATCACGTTCAGGAAGTACGTGTTGCAGTCGGTGGAGGGGAGGGGGCCCTTGAAATCCATGCTGTGGCGTTCAAAGGGATGGGAAGCCTTTATCAGATGCGCTCTCTGGCCGGTAGAAGTGCGGTTTGCACTCCGCGCAGATTCGGCAGTCCCTGGTGACTGTCCTGACCTCCTCGATGGAGTAGGGCAGGTTGCGGGTCTTAATGAAATGAAAGAAACGAGTGACCCCCGGGTGGCAGAGGTCCTCGTGGAGGGCTCGGAGGCGGTCCACTTGCGCGGTGGCACAAGTGCCGCGGGACAGGGCATCAGGAGGCTCGTTCAGCTTCCCGGGACGGTACAAGATCTCATAATTGTAGGTGGAGAGTTCTATCCTCCACCGCAAGATCTTGTCGTTCTTAATCTTGCCCCGCTGTGCATTATCGAACATGAAGGCCACTGACCGTTGGTCCATGAGGAGAGTGAATCTCCTGCCGGCCAGGTAATGCCTCCAGTGTCGCACAGCTTCGACTATGGCCTGGGCCTCCTTTTCGACCGAGGAGTGGCGAATTTCGGAAGCATGGAGAGTACGGGACAAGAAAGCCACGGGCCTGCCCGCTTGGTTGAGGGTGGCCGCCAGAGCTACGTCGGACGCGTCGCTCTCGACCTGGAAGGGGAGGGACTTGTCTATGGCGCGCATCGTGGCTTTTGCGATGTCCACTTTGATGCGGCAGAAGGCCTGGCGGGCCTCCGTCGACAGGGGGAAGGTTGTGGACTGGCTCAGGGGTCGAGCCTTGTCTGCGTAATTAGGGACCCATTGTGCATAATAGCTAAAGAAGCCGAGGCAGCGCTTTAGGGCCTTGGGGCAGTGAGGGAGGGGGTACTCCATGAGGGGGCGCATGCGTTCAGGGTCGGGGCCTATGACTCCATTTCGCACTACGTAGCCTAGGATGGCTAGACGGTCGGTGCTAAACACGCATTTATCCTTATTGTAGGTCAGATTAAGGATATTTGCGGTCTGGAGAAATTTTCGGAGGTTGGTGTCGTGGTCCTGCTGGTCATGGCCGCAGATGGTGACGTTATCAAGATACGGGAACGTTGCGCGTAAGCCGTACCGGTCAACCATTCGGTCCATCTCACGTTGGAAGACCGAGACCCCGTTCGTGACACCGAAGGGAACCCTTAAAAAGTGATAGAGCCGCCCATCTGCTTCGAAGGCAGTGTACTGGCGGTCACCATGACGGAGGGGCAGCTGGTGGTAGGCAGACTTGAGATCCACCGTGGAGAAAACCTTGTACTGCACAATCCTGTTTACCAGGTCGGCTATACGAGAGAGGGTACGCGTCCAGTTGCGTAAACCTGTTGATGGTCTGGCTTTAGTCAATGACCATCCTATGTTTCTCCCCGGTCTTTACCACCACTACTTGAGCCCTCCAGGGGCTGTTGCTCGCTTCGATGACCCCTTCCCTCAGCAGCCTTTGGACCTCGGACCTGATGAAGGTCCGGTCCGGGGCACTGTACCGTCTGCTCCTGGTGGCGACGGGTTTGCAATCCGGGGTGAGGTTCGCAAACAGGGAAGGCGGGTCGACCTTAAGGGTCGCGAGGCCGCAGACAGTAAGGGGGGGTATAGGGCCGCCAAATTTAAAGGTCAGGCTTTGTAGGTGGCACTGGAAGTCCAGCCCAAGGAGGGTGGCTGCGCAGAGGTGCGGCAGAATGTACAGGCAGAAATTGCGGAATTCCCTGCCTTCGACAGTGAGGTTCGCGAGGCAGAACCCCTTTATCTCCACCGAGTGTGGCCCGGAGGCCAGGGAGATCCGTTGGTTTACGGGATGGGTGACAAGAGAACAGCACCTTACCGTGTCGGGATGGACAAAGCATCCCGTGCTCCCGGAGTCGATCAGGCACGACGTCTCGTTGCCGTTGATGGAGATCGTCGTGGTGGCTTTCGCTAGCGTCCGGGGCCAACTCTGGTCGGGCAGCGTGGAGTTGGCTGTGCTGGGGGCTTGAGGCCCCATCCAAGATAGCGTCAGCCACAGGTCGCACATGGAGTCTGGGGATGCCGAAGATGGCGGCGGCGGCAGCGCGCGCGGGGATGATTCGCCTGGCCGCAGAAGAAGCAGCGTTGGCTGGCGGTGAAAACGGGCCGTCTTGCCGCGCAGGCCTGCGGGCTTAGCGGGAAAGCCTGGGGGGCTACCGCGGCGGCGTGCCATGCAGCCCATGGGGGTGCCGTGCGTCCGGGAGCAAAAGCCAGTGCGTTTTTGTACGCAACGTCCATGGACCCTGCCAGGGCCCGTGCCTCAGTGAGGCCCAGTGTGTCCATTTCAAGGAGCCTTCTGCGGATGTTGGGGGAAGTCATACCTGCCACGAAAGCATCCCGAATTAAAAGTTCCGTGTGCTCGTTCCCCGTAACTGCTGGGCAGCCACAGTTTCGGCCCAGCACTAGTAGAGCCCGATAGAAGTCTTCCAGTGTTTCTTCTGGGCTCTGCCTTCTAGTTGCCAGCAGGTGACGAGCGTAGACCTGGTTCAGAGGACGGATGTAATGTCCTTCTAGCAGCTCGATAGCTGCAGCATAATTCTCTGCCTCCTCGATCAGAGGGTAGATTGCAGGGCTGACCCGGGAGCGTAGAAGGTGCATCTTCTGCCTTTCCGTGGGGGTGTCGACGGCCGTGTCGACGAAACTCTTAAAACATGCCAGCCAGTGATTGAAGATAGCAGCGGAGTTGTCTGCGTGGGGGCTGAGCTGAAGGCACTCCGGCTTGATGCAGAGATCCATCCTTTCAGAAGCAATAGCTGACTAAATTGATGCACAATCAATTACTCTCGAGACAAGGTGAGTCATAACTAATCGGCTTTAATCAGCTAGAACTGTACCCAACAGCTTCGATACAGAAAGTGAAGGCTGCTGGGTCGGCATTGGTTCTTATACCCCGCCTCTCAGGGTGGAGCTATGTACGTTAGCCAATGGTAGACTCCTAGGTCTAGCCAATGGGCATCCACCTCTCAGGTACTGCAATACCTGGTATTACCACACTCATCTCAACCTTTCAGTATATCATTCTATTCCCTTTTTCTCTCCTGCCCTCGTCTAGTTTCCTTTTGAAAGCTTCAAAGCAAATTTACCTCAACAACTTTGGTGAGGCTGCTGGGACTCCAGCCCGCTGATTGGGCCTGCGGCATCAATAGAACGGCGAGAGTGTGGACACAGCCAATTAGGTAATTGTCTGTGGGAAGGTGGCACCAGAGGGCACAGTGCCGGCAGGTAGAGCTCAGCCTCCCGCCCCCCATCTCCTATCGCCAATTTGGTCCCAGAGCCTGGGGTAAAATCCAACCCAATGTTTCCTTTATTTGGGGAGGATAAAACTAAGGGTCACAGTCTCAAAATTAGAGGTTTGCCATATAGAGGTGAGGAAAAATATATTCATTCAGATGGTTTGTGAACCTTTTGAATTCCCTACCCCAGAGAGCTGCAGATTCTCAGCCCTTGAATATATTTGTACCTTATTTAGAGGTAGTTGATATCTCTCATGATTTATACTGCATGCTTGGCTGCTATGCAAGTTATGGATTTACCTACTCACTTCCTCCACCAATTTCCCTCTGCTTTTTGACAGGTTATACCCCTATTAATGTAATGAAACCCTCCCTGCCTTTTAACAAAATCCCTATGGATCCATATCACTATGTGAGAACTTCCACTGAAAAGGGGGTGTTAGCTTGGGACAGGTTCAAGCTCTGCTGTGATGCCCCCCACTGTACAATAGCCTGCCAACCTCACTGTCTAGGATCTCTTGAAGAATGGCCATTTGATAGGGTTGTAAAGAGGTGCCAGTGTTCATTGAACCATACCCCGGGATGGATAAATACCTTTAGGAGAGGGGCAGAGACAACTGGAAGGATGAGAAAGAAACACTCTTTGTAAAGTTGCACACCATCATTTGGAGTATTTTTACAGTCACATTGTATCCCTGGTTCAAGATGTTCCTAGAGACAGACCCCTAGAAAAAAGGGATTTTCTTTGCACTCTTCAAAGAGAATGGGAAATGTAACACATTCTCATGCCAGGCAAGCAATGTCG
The DNA here is from genome assembly GCF_047496885.1 of Scyliorhinus torazame. NCBI lineage: Eukaryota > Metazoa > Chordata > Chondrichthyes > Carcharhiniformes > Scyliorhinidae > Scyliorhinus > Scyliorhinus torazame. Next base: position 108,573,793 of record NC_092716.1, read on the forward strand.
GCATCAAGAATTCTCAGGCGAGGCGGTGGCAGTCAGCTGCAAACTAAAGTACCCTCTACTATGTCAAGAACACCCTTTCTAATAGCACTGTGGGTGCACCTATGTCTACATGAGCTGCAAGGGTTCAAGAAGCCAATTCACCGTCAGCTAATCAAGGGCAATTAGGGATGGACAATAAATGCTGGCCTGCCTTCAACCCATGCAAGAATTACAAAAGCAGCATGACGGAGCCACAACCTGTGGCATCTCGATGTCCCACATCAACACTGAACAAGATTAGGGCCGAATGGGTTAGATTGTATAATGTGTCCACATCTATAGGAGTTGGGCAGAGGCAATTGCATGTCAGGCTCTGATAACCAGCAAAGAGAGGATGGAGATCAGCCGCAGCTTGGGTTCAGCTAAGATCTCAGAGATGAAAGACAAGTCAAGGAGCACAGGTCTTGACACCCAAATAAGGATTTTGCGATGCTGGGCTGAGGCAACGTTGAATGTGTGTCGCAAGAACCGGGCAATTGGCAGTCAGGATGTGAGGGACATTCGCTGCCTTGTGTACACTATCTGCTACCATCCGTCAGTGCATTTTGGCAGTTGTCTCTACTTAGTGTGCTTAACCCTGACAAATGTGAGCAACGTATTCTACTCGGGTCAAGAGTGCAAAGCAATAGATCTCTTTGAAGGAGAGCCATTTGGAACAGGAGAAATTGTGTTGTGAATTATGTCACACGGCACTGTTGAAAGTGAGCGTCACAGTCAAGACTCAGTTCTGGAAAATATGCCCATTAAATCACAAGCTTTCAGCAAAGCAGTACGTGTACTTTTCCATAGTCACGGGCGATGTGCACATCCACTAATTTTGGAGTGGATATTATGACTGGCCAAAATTAAGCACTCTTGTCTGGCTTGTATTGCCTTTCTTGATGCTAAACAGCTGGTTCGTGGTGCAGAGCGAGGCCAACAGCACAGGTCCAATCCCTGTACCAACTGAGGTTATTCATGAAGGCCCCGTCTTCTCAATCTTGCCCCTCACCTGAGGTGTGGTGACCCTCAGGTTAAATCACCACCAATCACCTCTCCCCCTCAAAGGGGACAGCTGGCTGAATTTTTCTGGGTTGCAAAGTTAAAATGTTCAAGCATGCCTAATGTATCAATGGACAAATTGTGTACCATCTACAAGATGCACTGCAGGAACTCACCAAAGTTCCTTAGACAGCACCTTCCAAACCCACGACCACTACCATCTAGAAGGGCAAGAGCAGCAGATACCTGTGAACCCTACCACCTGGAGGTTCCCCTCCAAATCTCTCACCACCCTGACTTGGAAATATATCGCCGTTCCTTCACTGTCGCTGGGGCAAAATCCTGGAATTCCCTCCCTAACAGCACTGTGGGTGTACCTATACCTCAGAGACTGTAGCGGTTCAAGAAGGCAACTCACCACCACCTTCTCAAGGGCAAGTAGGGATGGGTAATAAATACAGGCCTAGCCAGCGACATCCACATTCCGTAAATGAATTTTTAAAAATACAATTTACTCCTGTTGAACACAAAAGACATTTATATAATTTCCATTAAGTGCAAAACTATCTATTTAGTGACCATGACAGCTGTTGCACAAAGTATTGAATTCCGGTAATTACGGATCACTCAAAATTGGTTGCCCATCCAGGAAAGCCTGACCAGCTGATGATCACCGAATGGTGGGTTTTGTAGAGGTCACATTGGTGGAGTTCACAATAGGAGGACACAAAGGACAGTGGATATCTAGAGCTCTCTCCCTTCAGAGAGCTGCTGAGGCTGGGATCAAATGTGAATTCCAAACTGAGATTGATGTGTTCTGTTGAGCAAGGGCATGTAAAGGTCAGGGAACCAATGCAGGGAGAATACAGATCTGCCATGAGCTAATTGAAAGTCAGAACCGGTTTTGAGGGGTTGAATGGTCTATTCCTCAATTTTAGCAGTCCCCATGTGGTGGGAAGAGAGGTGAGTGAGTTGGGTGGGGTGGGGGTGGGGGGAGGGGGTGGAAGGGTGCTTGGCATCACAGTAAAATAGTGGGGAGTCACATCGGAAACTTCCGGGACAATTTCCCATCGGCCCGCAGGTCGCATGCCAGGGAGTGGATCAGCTGCCTAGTCCATAGAGGTGGGCAGTTGATTTGCATAATTAAGGCCCCTATTCAGGGCTATTAGCCGTGCCTCCGTCATTGTGCCAACAGTAGCTTTCCCGCCACATTGGGAAGCGGTGAGCTCCACGGAGGAGGCCCCCCCGCACCAGCCCGAGGGCCAGCAGAGACAGAGGCACAGTGGTCCAGTTAAGGAGCTGTGGGCACAGAAGATTACACCTACAAAGCACCTACCGCTGTGGGCAGCACGGTAGCACTGTGGCTTCACAGCGCCAGGGTCCCAGGTTCGATTCCCCGCTGGGTCACTGTCAGTGTGGAGTCTGCACGTTCCCACCGTGTCTGCGTGGGTTTCCTCTGGGTGCTCCACTTTCCTCCCACAGTCCAAAGACGTGCACGTTAGGTGGGTTGGCCATGGTAAATTGCCCTTAGTGACCAAAAAAAAAATGTTAGGAGAGGCGGGACCAGTACAAACCAGACGGTCTGCACCTGGGCAGGACTGGAACTGATGTCCTAGGAGGGGTGTTTGCTAGAGCTGTTGGGGAGGGTTTAAACTAATGTGGCAGGGGGATGGGAACCGATGCAGGAAGTTGGAAGGTAGTAAAACAGGGACAGAAACAAAAGGCAGTAAGGGGGAAAGTATAAGGCAGAGAAGCCATAGTCAAAAATCAAAAAGGGCGACAGTACAAGGTACAGTGACTGAGGGGAGCTCAGTGAATAGGCCCAGTAATACTAAAAGGAATAAAACGGGAAGTAAAAACATTAATGGTAAGCAACGCGGCAAGTTGTTACATGAAGATATGAGTTCAACGACAAGGAAAATTAGGAGAAAGGTTAAGAGGAAATATAACTTAGGAGAGGTTACTGATCGAGGTGTTAAGATTCAAAACAGAGGTAAAAAAGCCAACATAAGTGTACTTTACCTGAATGCTCGTAGTATTCAGAATAAGGTAAATGAGTTGATGGCGCAAATCATCGTGAATGACTATGATTCAGTGGCCATTACTGAAACATGGTTAAAGGATGGTCACGACTGGGAGTTAAATATCCGAGGGTATCAAACTATTTGGAAGGACAGAGTGGATGGTAAGGGAGGTGGCGTAGCTCTTATTTAAGGATGACATCCGGGCAATAGTAAGGGATGACATCAGTGCTATGGAGGATAAGGTTGAATCCATTTGGGTGGAAATCAGGGCACAGAAGATTACACCTACAAAGCACCTACCGCTGTGGGCAGCACGGTAGCACTGTGGCTTCACAGCGCCAGGGTCCCAGGTTCGATTCCCCGCTGGGTCACTGTCAGTGTGGAGTCTGCACGTTCCCACCGTGTCTGCGTGGGTTTCCTCTGGGTGCTCCACTTTCCTCCCACAGTCCAAAGACGTGCACGTTAGGTGGGTTGGCCATGGTAAATTGCCCTTAGTGACCAAAAAAAAAATGTGAGGAGAGGCGGGACCAGTACAAACCAGACGGTCTGCACCTGGGCAGGACTGGAACTGATGTCCTAGGAGGGGTGTTTGCTAGAGCTGTTGGGGAGGGTTTAAACTAATGTGGCAGGGGGATGGGAACCGATGCAGGAAGTTGGAAGGTAGTAAAACAGGGACAGAAACAAAAGGCAGTAAGGGGGAAAGTATAAGGCAGAGAAGCCATAGTCAAAAATCAAAAAGGGCGACAGTACAAGGTACAGTGACTGAGGGGAGCTCAGTGAATAGGCCCAGTAATACTAAAAGGAATAAAACGGGAAGTAAAAACATTAATGGTAAGCAACGCGGCAAGTTGTTACATGAAGATATGAGTTCAACGACAAGGAAAATTAGGAGAAAGGTTAAGAGGAAATATAACTTAGGAGAGGTTACTGATCGAGGTGTTAAGATTCAAAACAGAGGTAAAAAAGCCAACATAAGTGTACTTTACCTGAATGCTCGTAGTATTCAGAATAAGGTAAATGAGTTGATGGCGCAAATCATCGTGAATGACTATGATTCAGTGGCCATTACTGAAACATGGTTAAAGGATGGTCACGACTGGGAGTTAAATATCCGAGGGTATCAAACTATTTGGAAGGACAGAGTGGATGGTAAGGGAGGTGGCGTAGCTCTTATTTAAGGATGACATCTGGGCAATAGTAAGGGATGACATCAGTGCTATGGAGGATAAGGTTGAATCCATTTGGGTGGAAATCAGGAATAGTAAGGCAAAAAAGTCACTGATAGGAGTAGTCTATAGGCCACCAAATAGTAACATTATGGAGGGGCAGGCAATAAACAAAGAAATAACAGATACATGTAGAAATGGTACAGCAGTTATCATGGGGGATTTTAATCTACATGTCGATTGGTTTAACCAGGTCGGTCAAGGCAACCTTGAAGAGGAGTTTATAGAATGTATCCGTGGTAATTTCCTAGAATAGTATGTAATGGAACCTACGAGGGAACAAGCGGTCCTAGATCTGGTCCTGTGTAATGAGACAGGATTGATTCATGATCTCATAGTTAGGGATCCTCTCAGAAGGAGCGATCACCATATGGTGGAATTTAAAATAGAGACGGAGGGTGAGAAGGTAAAATCAAACACTAGTGTTTTGTGCTTAAACAAAGGAGATTACAATGGGATGAGAGAAGAACTAGCTAAGGTAGACTCCGGGCAAAAACTTTGTGGTGAAACAGTTGAGGAACAGTGGAGAACCTTGCAAGCGATTTTTCACAGTGCTCAGCGAAGGTTTATACCAACAAAAAGGAAGGACGGTAGAAAGAGGGAAAATCGACCATGGATATCTAAGGAAATAAGGGAGAGTATCAAATTGAAGGAAAAAGCATACAAAGTGGCAAAGATTAGTGGGAGACTAGAGGACTTGGAAATCTTTAGGGGGCAACAGAAAGCTACTAAAAAAGCTATAAAGAAGAGTAAGATAGATTATGAGAGTAAACTTGCTCAGAATATAATAACAGATAGTAAAAGTTTCTACAAATATATAAAGCAAAAAAGAGTGGCTAAGGTAAATATTGGTCCTTCAGAGGATGAGAAGGGAGATTTAATAATGGAAGATGAGGAAATGGCTGAGGAACTGAACAGGGTTTTTGGGTCGGTCTTCACATGGAAGACACAAATAACATGCCAGTGACTGATAGAAATGAGGCTATGACAGGTGAGAACCTTGAGAGGATTGTTATCACTAAGGAGGTAGTGATGGGCAAGCTAATGGGGCTAAAGGTCGACAAGTCTCCTGGCACTGATGGAATGCATCCCAGAGTGCTAAAAGAGATGGCGAGGGAAATTGCAACTGAACTCGTGATAATTTACCAAAATTCACTAGACTCTGGGGTGGTCCCGGCGGATTGGAAATTAGCAAACGTGACACCACTGTTTAAAAAAGGAGGTAGGGAGAAAGCGGGTAATTATAGGCCAGTGAGCTTAACCTTGGTAGTAGGGAAGATGCTGGAATCTATCATCAAGGAAGAAATAGCGAGGCATCTGGATGGAAATTGTCCCATTGGGCAGGAGCAGCATGGGTTCATAAAGGGCAGGTCGTGCCTAACTAATTTAGTGGAATTTTTTGAGGACATTACCAGTGCGGTAGATAACGGGGAGCCAATGGATGTGGTATATCTGGATTTCCAGAAAGCCTTTCACAAGGTGCCACACAAAAGGTTGCTGCATGAGATAAAGATGCATGGCATTAAGGGGAAAGTAGTAGCATGGACAGAGGATTGGTTAATTAATAGGAAACAAAGAGTGGAGATTAATAGGTGTTCCTCTGGTTGGCAATCAGTAGCTAGTGGTGTCCCTCAGGGATCAGTGTTGTGCCCACAATTGTTCACAATTTACATAGATGATTTGGAGTTGGGGACCAAGGGCAATGTGTCCAAGTTTGCAGATGACACTAAGATGAGTGGTAAAGCAAAAAGTGCAGACGATACTGGAAGTCTGCAGAGGGATTTGGAGAGGTTAAGTGAATGGGCTAGGGTCTGGCAAATGGAATACAATGTTGACAAATGTGAGGTTATCCATTTTGGTAGGAATAACAGCAAAAGGGATTATTATTTAAATGATAAAATATTAAAACATACTGCTGTGCAGAGAGACCTGGGTGTGCTGGTACATGAGTCGCAAAAAGTTGGTTTGCAGGTGCAACAGGTGATTAAGAAGGCAAATGGAATTTTGTCCTTCATTGCTAGAGGGATGGAGTTTAAGACTAGGGAGGTTATGCTGCAATTGTATAAGGTGTTAGTGAGGCCACACCTGGAGTATTGTGTTCAGTTTTGGTCTCCTTACTTGAGAAAGGACGTACTGGCACTGGAGGGTGTGCAGAGGAGATTCACTAGGTTAATCCCAGAGCTGATGGTGTTGGATTACGAGGAGAGGTTGAGTAGACTGGGACTGTACTCGTTGGAATTTAGAAGGATGAGGGGGGATCTTATAGAAACATATAAAATTATGAAGGGAATAGATAGGATAGATGTGGGCAGGTTGTTTCCACTGACAGGTGAAAGCAGAACAAGGGGGCATAGCCTCAAAATAAGGGGAAGTAGATTTAGGACTGAATTTAGTAGGAACTTCTTCACCCAAAGGGTTGTGAATCTATGGAATTCGTTGCCGAGTGAAGCAGTCGAGGCTCCTTCGTTAAATGTTTTTAAGATAAAGATAGATAGTTATTTGAAGAATAAAGGGAATAAGTGTTATGGTGTTCGGGCCGGAAAGTGGAGCTGAGTCCACAAAAGATCAGCCATGATCTCATTGAATGGTGAAGCAGGCTCGAGGGGCCAGATGGCCTACTCCTGCTCCTAGTTCTTATGTTTTTATTGGGTTATGGGGATAGGGTGGAAGTGAGGGCTTAAGTGGGTCGATGCAGCCTCGATGGGCCGACTGGCCTGTATGTTCTCTGTTCTATGTACAACTCCAGCAATTCCCCAGAGGGATTTCCCTGCCCACCACCCCCTCCCCGCCCCTGCCCCCGCCCTCCTTCCCTGGCCTCACCAGTCAGTGGAATTGCTTCTTCCCCACAGCTACAAGACTCCTCAATGATTCCCCCTCGGACTGATCTGTTCCCTGTAAGAACACTATTCACGACGCCCTATGCTGCTCTTGCTCATGTATTTGCTTTGTTTGGCCCCTTGTTCCTCACTATAACCAATCACTGTTTGTCAATGTTCTCTGTTGATTATTCTTTTGTCTACTATGTGCGTACTGTGTATGTTCCCTCGGCCGCAGAAAATACTTTTTACTGTACTTCGGTACATGTGACAACATATCACATCAATCAATCAATCAGTCAGTCAGTGGGTACTTTGGCCCCAGGTCATTCTTGATTTATTATTCTGTACCATGTTGGTATCATATTTATTATTTCCGCTTACCCGTCTCAGCAGCACCCAACTCCCCCAATGACACTGCTGAAGCTTCATGAAGGGCAGCCCCCCTGATTGGTTCAGCACCATCAGGAGCCCACCCACTGTCCTTAATTGGATGTCGGGCTCGGAGATGGTCGATCAGGACGACACCTGCAGTAAAATTGTGAGCTAGTTCCCCTGCCAGCACATGCAAGCTGAGGACCCCGCCCCTCAGGATACTGACATTGAAGCCTGCGGCAAACTTCACCACCATATCACCAGCATATTCCTATTTTTCATCGCAGGTAAGTAAAGGCTGCCGCTCCTGTACTAACATGAATCAGGCCATTTAGTGTCCTTGTGAGCACAGGGTTTTGCTCTGGGAAAATGTGTGTACACCCTGGAGAGGGAATGACCACAGTGTATGTGTTCAGATAGCCCTAACCTTGTAGTTGCGGGGCCAGCATTTCCACAGCACTGATTTGTGGCTACGAGGATGCCTGTTTTCAGCTCCACATTTGAACACAAGAATCTGATTATGAAACCGTAGCTGCTGGTCGCTCAGAAGCAGATTGTGCTGAGAAGCAGAATCTCCCCCAATTTCAATCTTCACTGTTCATCCTGGCTTTAGTGGTTGAGAACAAGAGGTGTGTGAGTTATTTCCGAGCTCATCCTGGAGTTTTTTGGGGGATTATTTATGCTAAGGTGAGAATGAGATGGAAAGAAATAAATCTGGGGTAAGTGGGACAGGGCAGTGTCCAAATATGAATTGATGAGATCAAGATATGATGTAATGCATTTAGAATAGCTTGGGCCGTCAGTGGAGTTACAGGGGAGAAATTGATGTTTCACAGTATAGTGTCCATCTGTGAATAGGCAATAAATTCCACACTCATCAAGTCATTCTTTCCAATTGCCGGTTAGCTAGGATGCAAACATGTTTCAGAGCCTGCAGGCCTGGGGATCAGACGTGATGGAAGCAGGTTATGATGGATGGGGTCCCGATGGCCTATTTTTATACGCTGAGTATGTGTTGCTGGTCTGTCACTAGTACCTCTGATTTAAAGGGACATCTGCAACCAAGCATGGCCACACGCAAGATCCTGGCTGGAATTCTCCAGCCGTTGGGATTCTCTGTTCCTGCCGGTAGCGCCCCACCCTCCCGCTCACGGGTTTCCCGGTGGCGTGGGAGGGCTTTCAATGGGGAATCCCATTGATAAGCGGCGGGCGTAGAGAATCCCGCTGTCAGCGAACAGCGTGTCGCTGAGAAACACTCGGCTGGGGGACTGAAGAATCCAGCCTCCCATATCGTGTTGGGTGATGAATGCTGAATTCCCAGTATCCCACTCATGGCCCTGTTGTTTATTATTCCCATTTATTTTCTCTGCCTCTAGCTTTTTGACTTGTTAATTCCCACCGGACTACAATTTTCAGGGAAGCATGAATCCTCTTGCCCCACTGGCTAATCTTTACCATGTGAATTAAGACAGTGAGTACTGGCAGTGCTGGAGGGGAAATCATTGTGATCAGCAGCTCCTAATCCCCACGACCTCCACTGTGCTGAAAAGTATTAAGTTAGCTGGGTGCATGGGAGAACCACCGCCTCCACCTTCTCCCCATGTCACATGGCACCCTGACTCAGATATATATCTCGGTTCTTTCATCAGCGCTGGGTCAAATCCAGCAGCTCTCCCCGCCCCAACCACCCTTCCCGTGTCACTAATATGTTCACCCCGCGGGATTACAGTGGTTCAAGAAGAAAGTGTGAAGGTGCTGGTGGAGGGGCAGTAAATGGACAGCTTCGCCATCGATAACCACATCCCAAGAGCTAATGGGATGTGTTGAATGCTCATTTGATGTAGCATTTTCTCGTTGAAATTACCAGCTAGCAATTCGAAACAGGAACAGAAATTGTGGGCGCAATTCAGCAACCTCGTCATGCCCGACCTGGGAGGCTTTGCCAGGGCGCCGTTTAGTACTGGTGCACATTTGTAATGGCACCTGGGGGAATCTCCTAGGTCATTAGAGACATCCGGGTGGTCGGGGAAAGGGCAGGGTGGCATCCCGGCACTCCCTCTGGCACCTGGGCACATTAGCACTGCCAGCCTGGCACCCTGGCAGTGCCAATCTGGGTGCCAGGATGGCACTGCCAGGGATCGGGCCCAGGGGGGGCCTTACCATTTGGAGGGGGGAAGTACAGGGGTGTCCCCAGGGGCCTACCCAAAATTGGGGGGGGGGGGGGGGTCGTCGAAAACAGGGGGTCGGAAAGTCAGGGGGCGGGGGGATCGGGGCAACCTTCCAAATTGGCACCCCAATCTGCGAAGAGCCTTTCCTGCTGGGCTCGCCAGTAGCAAATGACTCAAATGCGGCCTCAGCGGCGGAAAACTCCTCGATGCCCCCAAAAAATGGCAAAGTGCCGTTGAATAGCCAGGTGTTTCACGACGCTGTGAAGAAACACCCTGCTAAACATGCCCAAAACCTATGTGGAGTTATTTTGGTCGAATTGTGCCCTGTACCTCGTCTTTGTGGCCCAAGGTCAGAGGTAACATCCCAACTAAGATCTAGCAGGTACTGAGTCAGGTACCTTTCTGGTTTGTCTGTGTCAGCTCCACAATGTGTCGCGCAATTGCCAATTTATTCATCAGCAGCATGTTTTTGTATATGCACCTTGAAGTGCTATCAATGTTGTTGCTAATATTCCGCTACAGAAACGGAAACTGCAAAAGCATCTTGGACAATGAAGGAATGGGTTTTAACTGCGTTCTTAAAGCTAGACCTCAACAATGTTCTGACATGACGCTCTCCACTCTCCTTTCAACAGATCCTGCGAGTCATTTTATTCTTCTGATCAGCTTGAATATTTTGAATGCTTTGTCTCATGCCACTGTACTCAAGACCATTCAGCCCCTCGAACCCATTCTGTCATTCAGTTTGATCATGACTGATCTGTATCTTAATTCCAGATACCCTGTCCTGCCCCTATAATCCCTTCAATACCTTGGCTAACAAAAATCGATCAATCCTGGTTTTGTCACTTTCAATTGACCCTCAGCCTCTGCAGTGTTTTGCAGAGATTGTTCCATATTTTTGCGACCCTTTTTGTTAAGAAGTGCTTTCCGACATCACCTCTGAATGACCGAGCTCAATTTTTAACATTACTCCCCCCTTTGGTGAGGTACACAGGTCTTGGCAGGATTGTCAATTGACTGGGCCACTGGAATGTCGCCAATGCCTTTGGAATAGGAGCGAAGGAGGGTGGAAATAAAAATAAAGGAGCAGTTTGCTCTCGGACTGTGACTTTGCAAAACTAGACGGACGGGATTCTCTGTCGGCAGGATCCTCCACTTCACCCGCAAATTTCCCGACGGGGCGGGGGTGGTCCATGAGCAAACCCAATTGGCCAGCTGGCGGGACAGAGGATCCCACTGCCGGCAGGGGCACGCCGCATCAGGAAACGGATATTCTTTCAGGATGGGTATAGAGGGATACGGCACAAGGAAGTGCTGAGGGTGTGTGCAGCTCGGTAGCAAAGTGGTTAGCACTGTTGCTTCACCGCGCCAGGGTCCCAGGTTCGATTCCTGGCTTGGGTCATTGTGTGTACGGATTCTGCACATTCTCCCTGTGTCTGCATGGGTTTCCTCCGAGTGCTCGGGATTCCTCCCACAAGTCCCGAAAGACGTGCTGTTAGGTAATTTGGCCGTTCTGAATTCACCCTCAGTGTACCCAAACAGCTGCTGGACTATGGCGACTTGGGGCTATTCACAGTAGCTTCATGGCAGTGTTAATGTAATCTTACTCGTAACAATAAGGATTATTATCATTATCATGACGGGTACAGGCTCGGAGGGCCAAAGTGCCTGTAACTGTGCTGTATTTTTCTTTGTTCTTTGATAGGTGGGTTTGGGAGAGAATCGGATATTTCTGGAGAGAAAAAGAACTGAGAATGTGACCCATAAGTGGATCAATCTATGAAAACGTGACAGCCTTTTTGGGCTAAAGGGCTTGTTCCTCTTCCTAAAAGCTTTTGTGTGCTCAGAATCTTAGAATCTGACAACACAGGAGGCTATTCAGGCCCTCGTGGTCACATCAGCACTCTGAAACATCTATTCAGTTAATCCCTTGCCCCAATCTTGCCCACGGGCTTGTAATTCTTCTTTTTCAAGTAATTATCCAATTTCCTTTTGAAAGTTATTATTGAGCTTGCTTCCACCGCCCTTTAAAGCACTATACATTCCAGATCACAACAACTCGCTGCACTTGTATTTTGGACTTACATTATTTGTGCGATTGCCACAAATTTATGTGACATTCTGTAAATGAGGATACAAGAGCCTCATTTAATTTGGTGCAGTCAGTAACAAAACCCATTCCCCTCACCAAATCAGTCACAGAGGACAGTAAATCGAATCGCAGCAGCCAATGTTCAGTATGGAGGAGACAACTTTTGAATTTCTCTCTCTCGCCTGTATTGGCTTTCCTGACCTAATGCCGGTCCTGATGTGGTCGTATTGTTAGAACAGGATGACATTCCAATCTAACACCTGGTTTACACCGTGACTCAGAGGGACCATCCATCCAGCTGTGGAGGATCACTGAAAGCATACAGTCAATACAAGGCTGAAACCAAAGGAACTAATGCTGAGACGGGTGCACCTGAAGAGCACTCGACTGAAAATCAAAGTAAATTACCCTTGCCTTGTTTAAACCGCTAGTGAGTCCAGCATTGAAATATGCCTTCCTACTCTTGCTCTGTCTTTTGGTCACCCATTTTCTATCTTCCTCAGTACCTTTCACCTGCGGTGTGACCAACTCGCTAAACGTGCTATCCACGACATCCTCAGCATCGCGGATGCTCCAAAGTGAGTCCATCCGCAGCTCCAGAGCCATCAAGCGGTCAAACAGGAGCTGCAACTGGACACACTTCTTGCACGTGAAGGAGCCAGGGACAGTGGACGTGTCCCTTAGCTCCCACATCGCACACGAGGAGAATGACATGGGTCTGAGATCTCCTGCCATGTCTTAAACCTTCGGTTAACTTCAACAATTACAATTTACCCCCAAAAATTAAATAAACAAACAACGAAGAAAAAAATATATATCAATATACCAATGAAAAGAAAAAGAAAACAGAAACACTACTTACCAGCCACTGACCTCGAGCCTTCCTCTTGATCTTCACAGCGGTTGTTTTTTTTGGTTAGAGGAGGGGGTAGGGAGGGAAACACTGAAGAAGTGTTTCGGGTTTAAGTGTCACTTGACAACAGCTCCTCCACAAACTACCTTCAAATTAGGGTGACCATGATGGAGGTATGCAAATTTCCCTTGCAACACCAATCAGCAGCTCTGCTCTACTGCCCTCTGCTGGATGCTTGTCTTCACTCGAACAGCTAGGGTCTTTAGCTCAGGTACACCTTCAATTTAGGGTGACCACGACAGAGGTATGCAAATTTCCCTTGCAACACCAATCAGCAGCTCTGCTCTACTGCCCTCTGTTGGATACTTGTCTTCACTTGAACAGCTAGGGTCTTTAGCTCAGGTACACCTTCAATTTAGGGTGACCACGACGGAGGTATGCAAATTTCCCTTGCAACACCAACTCTCGGCAGCGCTTCAGGGCCTTGGAGCAGTGAGGGAGGGGGAACTCCATAAGGGGGCGCATGCGTTCGGGGTCGGGGCCTATAACTCCATTTCGCACTACGTAGTCGAGGATGGCTAGCCGGTCGGTGCTAAACACGCATTTATCCTTGTTATACGTAAGGTTAAGGATCCTTGTGGTCTGGAGGAATTTTCGGAGGTTGGTGTCGTGGTCCTGCTGGTCGTGGCCGCAGATGGTGACATTATCGAGATACGGGAACGTTGCCCGTAAACCGTACCGGTCAACCATTCGGTCCATCGCATGCTGGAAGACCGAGACCCCGTTAGTGACACCGAAGGGAACCCTTAAGAAGTGGTAGAGCTGCCCATCTGCTTCGAAGGCAGTGTACTTGCGGTCACTAGTGCGGATGGGGAGCTGGTGGTAGGCGGACTTAAGATCCACCGTGGAGAAGACCTTGTAATGCGCAATCCTGTTTACCAGGACGGATATGCAGGGGAGAGGGTACGCGTCCAGCTGCGTAAACCTGTTGATGGTCTGACTGTAGTCGATGACCATCCTATGCTTCTCCCCGGTCTTTACCACCACCACTTGAGCTCTCCAGGGACTGTTGCTGGCTTCAATGACTCCTTCCCTCAGTAGCCTTTGGACCTCTGACCTAATAAAGATCCGATCCTGGGCACTGTACCGTCTGCTCCTAGTGGCGACAGATTTGCAATCCGGGGTGAGGTTCGCAAACAGGGAAGGCATATCGACCTTGAGGGTCGCGAGGTTGCAGACAGTGAGAGCGGGTATAGGGCCGCCGAATTTGAAAGTTGGACTTTGGAAGATGCACTGGAAGTCTAACCCTCGGAGTGTGGCCGCGAAGAGGTGGGGAAGGATGTAGAGCCGGTAATTTTTAAACTCCCTTCCCTGGACCGTGAGGTTTGCTACACAAAACCCCTTTATCTCTCCCGAGTGGGAACCGGAGGCCAGAGAGATTTTTTGATTAACGGGGTGGACGAGGAGGGAACAGCGCCTTACCGTGTCGGGGTGTATGAAGCTCTCCGTGCTCCCAGAGTCGATTAAGCAGGACGTCTCGTGCCCGTTGCTTAGTACTGTTGTTGTAGCAGTTGAAAGTGTTTGAGGCCGGGACTGCTCCAGGATGACCAAGGCTAATCGCTGCAGTTGAGTGTTCTCTTCGGGCAGTGTGTGGTCAGCCGAGCTGGGGTCCTGGGAGTCCATCCAAGATGGCGGCTCCCATTGGTCGCACATGGCTGGAGGTGCACAAAGTGGCAGCACCCATCTATCGCACGTGGCGTCCGTGGGACAAGATGGTGGCGCCCGGAGGACGCACGTGGCCCTGGAGGAGGATCTTGGCGGCGCCCGCTGGCCGTACGGGGACCGTGGAGAGGAATGTGGTGGCGGTCCGCATTCGCCACCGGAGACCGTAGCGGCCGCACAGGCCTGGCATACCACCACGAAGTGGCCCTTTTTACCCCATCCCTTGCAGGTGGATGCGCGGGCCAGGCAGCACTGCCGGGGGTGCTTGGCCTGCCCGCAAAAGTAGCAGCGGGGCCCCCCGGGGTTGCCAGGCCACCTTGCAGCACAAGCTTGTGGGGGGATGGGAGATGTCTCGGGGTCGGCTGCGGAGGGGTTCCACGCTGCCCAGGGGGCTGCCGCACGGTCGGGAACGTAAGCGCGGGCGTTTCAGGAGGCCACATCCAGGGAGCCGGCAAGGGCCCATGCCTCCTTGAGGCCAAGGGTGTATTTTTCCAGCAATCGCTGGCGGATTTGGGAGGACAGCATACCTGCCACGAAAGCATCCCGGATCAAAACTTCTGTGTGGTCGCCCGCCGTAACTTGCAGGCAGCTGCAGTTTCTCCCCAACACCAGGAGCGCACGGTAGAATTCTTCCAGCGATTCCCCAGGGATTTGTCGCCTCGTTGCTAGCAGATGTCGGGCATAGACCTGGTTTACCGGGCGAATATAATGTCCTTTTAGAAGCTCCATTGCTGCATCGAAGTCGTCCGTGTCCTCGATGAGGGTGTAAATGTCCGGGCTCACCCTCAAGTGCAGGACTTGCAATTTCTGTTCTCCTGTGGGTGTGTTTTCGGCCGTTCCGAGATATCCTTTAAAACACGCCAGCCAGTGCTTGAATGTTGCCGCTGAGTTCGCCGTGTGGGGGCTGAGTTGCAGACACTCCGGCTTGATTCGGAGCTCCATCCTTTTAAATCTAGTTTATTAGATTGATGCACGATCAATGACCACTAAAGCGAGGTAGTAGTCCAACTGAAGGCTTTAATAAGCTAGATGTTTCCCCCCGCAGCTCAGGTACAGAAAGAAGGCTGCGGGGTGGCACGGGCTCTTATATCCCACCTTGCAGGGCGGAGCTACCATACAGCTTGACCAATAGGAAACATACAATATCTACCAATGGTGTTCCAGCATTACCAGGTACGGTAATACCTCTACACAGACTACCACACATAAGAGATAGGAGCAAGAGTAGGCCATTTGGTACATCAAGACACTTCCCCACTCGCCCCCATTCAACAAGCTCATGGTTGTTCTCTGTCTCAACTTCACCTTGCCTCATTTCCCTCAGTACACAATAATCTCTAGATCTCTGTCTTGAAAATACTCAATGCCTGAGCATCCACAGTCCTCTATGGGGGGGAATTCCAAAGATTCACCACCCGCTGAGTGAAGACTTTCTTCTTTATCCCAGTCTTAAATGGCTGGCTCCTCATTCTGAGACTCTGATCCCTAGTTCTAGACTCCCAGCCAGGAGGTACATCCTTCCTGTCAAACCGTTTAATGATGTCATATGTTTCAATGAGGTGCTCTGTCATTCTCCTATATCCGAGGAAATATTGGCAAACCTTTGACATAGTTTGCGTAGATGTGCATTGTATTCTTTTGACTATATGTCCCACACATAGGGTGAGGTCTAACGACCCCGTTCACCGTGGGAGCAAATCATGTTATGGCCGCTAAATCTCGTGAGAGGACCAAAACGGGATTTGCGACAAGATCTTGGTTTGAGATCTAACCCCACACCCACCTCACAGTGACATGTACGTTCACACACAGTGAGTGCGTGTATCTGATTTCAATTCATTTGAATACATTTCATATGATTAAATGGCTTGCCAAGGGGCACTGCCAAATGGGGTTAATCAAGGGGCAGTGTCGAGGGGGCACATGAAGGAGCAATGTCAAGGGGGCTCTCCTCCATTGTGGGAATTCCCCTTATGTGTGGTTGGGAGGGGTAAGGGTAGAACACTGATGACAGTGCAGGGAGTGGTGCCCCAACGTTAGCGTTGTGGTGGGATGGGTGCCCCGATGCTTAGGGGGATCCTGATCTCCCGGGGGGGGTCGGATAACATTTTTGTAATTTAGCGATCCTCGCCTGCACTCTGAAATTGCACAGAGTTCTATTTAATTGGGCGAGAAAAGGCATTGGTGAAGGTGACGAGTTTCACACAGCTTTTCCCACCTTCTCCAGCGCTCTGTGCAATTTTGGGAAAAATCTGCCAATTGGCATGAATTTTCCGCCCCACCCCATGTTTTCCAGCAGCGGAAGCAGCTTGCCATTGGCCGCCAGCCGGATCGGAAGATCACGCCGCGCTCTGAGGCATTTCTTATGGCATGCCTGCCCCGCCCTGCCAGAGGGAAGGACCGTTCTTTCTGCCTTTCCTGTTGTTTCTCCCTGTCTCCCGCTGCTAATTCAATTTTGTTCATTATGGACTCGGTGTGACCAAAATTCAATCACAATACCTGAGGGGATTGTAATTCCAGCTCTTGATTTCCCACCCATTCACTTTACTGTGGAATACCCGGACTGGTGAGTGCCGGAGAGGAATGTCAATCCCTAAGACTTTAAAATCCAGCAACAGTTGGAGCAGAAGAGACTGAGGGGGGACATGAGTGAGGTGTATAGAATTATGAGGGGCATAGAGTCGACAGGAACAAACTTTTCCCCTTGGTGGAGGGATCAATGGCCAAGGAGCATAGATCGAAGGTAAGGGGCAGGAGGTTTAGAAGTGATGTGAGGAAAAGCCTTTTCACCCAGAGGGTTGTGGCAGTCTGGAACTCACTGCCTGAAAGAGTGGGGTGTGGTGGGGGGGCAGAGGCGCTCATAACATTAAGACGTATTTCCATGTATACTTGCGATGCCAAGGCATATAAGGCTATGGGCCAAGTTCTGGAAAACGGGGTTAGAATAGTTAGGTGGTTGCTTTTGACTGGCACAGACCGATGGGCCGAAGGGCCTATTCTGTGCTGGAGACCTCTACGCCTCAATGCCTCCAAACCCCCTCACCCTTCAAAAGCGAACTTGTTACAGGTGTTGCTGAGTTTTGTCAGGTTATCTCTGAGTAAATTTGCTTGATACAGGAATGAAGTCACAGAATTCAAAGATTAACATGTAGTGTGTCTAGTTCTGTGAACAGGCTCTAAACAGCCTCATTGATAACGCAGGTGAGTGGGAAACAGGCTTCAACTTTTATGCCCCACCCAACCTTCCTTTCAGTTGATTACAATCAAAAAAAGTATTGGATGCAGTGTAAAATGGACGGTTGACCTACTGCCATCCAATTACCATCCAGCGGGAATTCCCATTGACAAGCGGCAGTAGCACAGAATCCCGCCACCAGCAAACACTGCGCCAAATTCTCCATCCTTGATGGCAGCAGTAGCAGAGCTGACCCGCAACAGATAATCCAGCCCATAGAATTGTTAAGCATGCGTCTCAGCATTCACATTTCAAAGGTCTCTTTTTCTTCCATAGATCTTTATTCCTGTCCAGCGGTAACAACCAGATTGTCATTAAAAACCTATCTGGTTCACTGATGTCCTTTAGGAAAGGAAATCTGCCATTCTTACCCAGTCTGGCCTCCATGTGAATCTAGGCCCACAACAATGGGGTTGACTGATCACCATCTGCCTGCCAGCACCCTGTCAAAGGTGGTAAATACTGATGCCCACATGCCCCCAAATGAACAGAAATTGCCAGACCGCGTTGAAGCTTGTCGAGGCGGAGGGCTGTAGCGTCACTTGACTTGTAATCCAGAGAGCCACAGTAATGCTATGATGATCTGGGTTCGAATCCCACCATGACAGACGGTGAAATTTAATGTCAATAAATATTTGGTGAAGGTGCTATATCGAGTACACCTCACAAGGGCGAGGATGAGCTGGCTCTTTGAGGGGGTAGAAGATGTGTGTGCATGTGGGGGGGGGGGGCGGGGGCGGGGGGGGGGGGGGGGCGGGGGGGGCGGGGGCGGGGGGGGGGGGGGGGGCACTGCAAAGCATGTTCATATGTTTTGGTCCTGCCCAAAACTGGAGGATTCTTGGAAGGAGGCTTTCAGGGTAATCCCTAAAGTGGTGCATGTGAAAATTGTTATGGGCCAGGGTTTAGAGAACCCCAAAGTGTATCATGGAGTTCACCTGACCCACAACTATTAATAGATTGCGGTATGGGGAGCACACGGCTCACTCTACAGGTGTGGTACAGCAGAAATGGAAAAGTATTTGTTAAAGCAAAACAATGAAAAATGAAATGAAACAATGTTTATTCTATGAACTCAAGTTAACCTTTTTAAAACATAGTGAACATCTTAGCAACCATTAATTCAAATACAACCCCCAAAGACGACAACACTAAGTAAACCTTTAAGCTTTCCTTTTAACATCCAGATGACTTAAAAACAAAACCTTTATCAGAAGCACCTCAGGTTAAAGTCACTACTGAAAACATTTATAATTCTGAATTCACCAAATGATCAAGAGATAGTCTTTTGATGGCAGAGAGAACAGCAGTACACCTGCTTGGTCTGGCTTCAGCTCCAACACTGAAAATGAAACTAAAACACACCCTGCAGCAAACAGCTTAAAACAAAAGTAAAAAGCTGACAGGACAGCCCAGCTCCACCCACTCACTGACATAACTGCAAAACACCCATTTCTTAAAGGTACATTTCTTAAATACCCATGTCTTTAAGGTATTCTCACATGACACCTCCCCACAAAGAAATAAAATAAACCATCAACTTCAAGATGGTTTCATTTTTCATTTTTTCACTATCCTCTAAGATATGTACACAGGAAATATACTGTTTCGTTTAAAAAAACACCACACGTAAACAGGTATAATAATATAGCCCATTTTTTTCCCGTTCTTCTTCCAACTGAAATCTTTCTCGATTGACAGTCTCTTTGAACAAGAAGGTCTCTGCACGATCCATCCATTTCTCTACGCCTCGGCATGTTCTTTAAAGTCAGATACTTTAGTTCAATCTGATCACAGAGTCCCTTGTAATTCTCCAACACAGGAGCATTGGTTATCACAGCTTTCAAGCAGTCAAATGCCTGTTGAAAGTCCGCTGTCCACTGAAATTTTTGACGTTTCTTCAGCAAGTCCATCAGTGGAGCAATCACGCTACAAAACCTTTGCACAAATGTTCGATCAAATCCACTCATGCGAATAAATCGCAGTATTTCCCTTCGTCTTGAGGATATTGAAAACTCCTCAATAACTGTTGGTTTCACATCCCGTGTGACCATTCGACCCTGTCCGATTGTATGGCCAAAGAAAGTGACTTGGGCTTTTCCAAATTCACTTTTGGTTAGGTTTATCACCAAACCCGCCTCCTGAAGTTGATCGAATAACTCCATCAGATGTTTTAAATGTTCTTTCCATGTCTGGAAGAAAATTACCAGATCGTTGATGTATACCGCACAATTGGGTAATCCTGAAATGACTTTGTTAGTTAACCATTGAAATGTGGCTGGGGCGTTGTTCATGCCAAATGGCATAACTTTGAATTGATATATACCATCTGGAGTCGCAAAAGCTGAAATCTCCTTTCGGATCAAGGTACCTGCCAGTAACTTTTAAGTAAATCCAGTTTGGAAATAAAAGCTGATTGTCCCGCTTTCTCAATGCAATCCTCCAAACGTGGGATAGGATAAGAGTCCGTCCTTGTAACTGCATTAACCTTTCTATAGTCCAAACACAACCGTTGGGTACCGTCTGGTTTAGGTACCATCACTATGGGTGAGCTCCATTGGCTGCAACCCACTTCAATTTTGCCATTTTTAAGCATACTCTCAATCTCTTTGTTAACCTGTGCAAATTTTCAAGTATTAAGTCTGTATGGATGTTTTATGATTGGAACAGCAGTTTCCACATCTACATCATGTATAGCCATTTTAGTACTTCCCAATTTATCTCCACAAATATGCCCATGTGATATCAATAACTCTTACAGGTCAGTTTGTCTTTCCTCTGGAAGGTAACTCAACAATTTATCCCAATTTTTAAGAACATCCTCATTTTCCTATTTAATTTGAGGTATGTCAAATTCAAAGTCATCTGTATTTGGTTCGTCACTTTGAGTTAGAATCATTAAAACCTCCTCCTTTTTCTCTCCTTCCCTTTCAAAGTAACTTTTAAGCATATTCACATGACACACTCGGGGAGTTTTCCTTCTATCTGGCATTCTTACCACATAATTCACCTCACTTAATTTCCTTTCAATCTGATAAGGTCCACAAAATCTAGCTTTTAAAGGTTCACCTACCACTGGTAACAACACTAAAACTTTATCTCCACAGGCAAAACTACAAACTTTGGATTTCTTGTCCGCTACCAGTTGTCATGATATGCAGACATGCACGCAATGAGATACAGACAGGCAGCTAATGAACACAGAGAACAGGACATAACCAATCAGCAGGCAGAACACTTGGGGGTGGTTTCCCACTATAAAAGGCATGAGGCACTCACACTCCGCCTCTTTCCACTGGGGACATCAACAGAGTGAGTCCGGTCTCTATATCACTTAACACCTACAGCACGTGGCTAAGAGCTAGTCTGGTTCAGTCAGACAGAGTAATCACACTTAGGTTAGCAGAGAGTCAAACTCACAGAGAACTGTGCTAACTGTGTGACAGGTTCAATAAATCAAATTGAACTAACTTCAAGATCTGGAGTCTATTTCAGTTATAGCTGCATCCAGTTGCCAGCCCATGTTATCTCAGTGTGCTTTACACAACATGGTACCAGAAGACTGCTATCCCTAGGTGGTTTACCTCAATCCGTTTCGTGGCGACCAGCAAATGTATCCCGGCACCATGGAGAAGATCCAGGCTCCTCAACAGCTGCGGACCTCCGTCAATCTCAGTGCCAACTGGCGGACTTTCAAACAAAGGTTTCTGCTGTACATCGAAGCCTCAGACCTCAAGGGTGCATCTGATGCAAGGAAGATTGCGCTTCTCCTCTCAACTGCGGGGGATCAAGCCATCCAACTCTTCAACTCGTTTACTTCACTGAAGGCCAGGACAAGACAAAGTTTCAGACCTTCCTGGACAAGTTTGATAGTCATTGTGAAGTGGACACCAATGAAATCTTCGAGCGCTATATATTCAAACAACGCCTACAAGGTAAAGATGAATCTTTCAACTCCTTCCTAACTAATCTGCTAGCGCTGTCCTGCAACTTTGGTGATATTGCTTACTCCATGATCAGAGACCAAATCGTTTTTGGAGTTCACTGTGATCCTCTGAGAGAGCAGATTTAAAAATCAAGCATATGACTCTGCCAGTCGCGATTGAAACACGTACAGTGCATGAGCACTCCAAAAATCGTTATTCCCAATACAAATCGGCTGAAAATGAGAAACCTGCCTCCCACGAGGCAGAGAGAGTGCAGGCTATCGCCCGAATGCAGCGCCTCAGCATTGATGAAAGCAGCCATTTTGCGCGCTCTTCCTGGAGCCGCACGCATACGCACTGCGAATCGGATAACGAAGCGGCCGAACACCACACTGCGCAGGTGCGAACGTCTGCCGGCCGCACTGCGCATGTGCGATGGCGCACGGAGCGTAACGATGGCATGACGTGCCCGAACTGCGGCACCGCCCACTTAAAGAAACACTGCCCTGCAAGAGGCAGGCACTGTTTAAACTGCGGGAAGCCTGGACACTATGCAGCCTTGTGCAGGTCTGCACCACCAGTCAAGGGCCAGCGCTCCCAGTTCCAACGCAGGCGCGTTCGGAGTGTCCAACATGTTTTACAGGATTCTGATCCTGGCAGTATGACGGATCCAGAGGACGATTGCCTGGAGTCCCCCTACCATGTGGGCATCATCACCACACGTGAACATACCTCACTGACATTATCACGGAGCCTGCCCATCCTCACTGTGGATTCTGCAGACGAATGGCGTGCGGTGACGCAAGTAAATCAATGTTCTATCCAGTTGAAATGAAATGAAATGAAATGAAAATCGCTTATTGTCACGAGTAGGCTTCAATGAAGTGACTGTGAAAAGCCCCTAGTCGCCACATTCCGGCACCTGTTCGGGGAGGCTGGTACGGGAATTGAACCATGCTGCTGGCCTGCCTTGGTCTGCTTTAAAAGCCAGCGTTTTAGCCCAGTGAGCTAAACCAACCCCTGCCCAGTTCAAGCTGGACACAGGTGATTCTGCCAATCTCCTTTCACAGGCAGATTTCAACCGCATTAAGAAGCCACCCAAGCTCCTTCCAGCAGCCTGCCAGCTCCTGGACTATAACAGCAATGCCATCCCAGCGCTGGGATCCTGCCATCTGCTCGTCTCCAACAGGAGCATTCACGCAAGACTAAGGTTTGAAATCGTCAAGCCAGGCAAGGCCGCCCTGCTCGGCGCTAAACCTTGTGCAGCGGGTCTACACAATGACCTCCCCCAACGTGGATCTTCAAGCCGGCATTGACGACATTCTCGCGCAGTATCCGGATGTGTTTGACGGGATGGGCCCTCTGCAATATCGGTACAAGATCCTGCTGTGGCCTGATGCCACGCCTGTGGTCCACGCTCCACGCCGGGGCTCCACTGAAGGGGCGCCTGAAGGCGCAGTTAAAGGATCTTCAGGATCAGGGCATCATCGCCAAAGTTATAGAACCGACTGACTGGGTCAGCTCGATGGTCTGTGTAAAGAAGCGTTTGGGGGAGCTGCGCATCTGCATTGATCCCAAGGATCTCAACCAGAATATAATGCGGGAACACTACCCCATCCCGAAGCGGGAGGAACTAACAAGTGAGATGGCACATGACTGGTTTTTCACAAAGTTAGATGCGTCACACGGGTTCTGGCAAATCCAGCTGGATGAGTCCAGCAGAAGGCTCTGCACCTTCAACACACCGTTTGGCAGGTACTGCTATAATCGTATGCCATTTGGCATTGTCTCGGCATCGGAGATCTTCCATAGAATCATGGAGCAGATGTTGGAGGGCATTGAAGGGGTTCGTGTGTATCTGGAGGACGTTATCATATGGTCCACAACCCCCGAAGAGCACATCTCTCGTCCCCAGCAGGTATCCCACTGTGCCCATGTCAATGACCTCAAGCTGAACAGGGCCATGGGCTCTTTGGCATGTTGACACTGAAGTTCTTAAGTGACCAGATATCTCAGCAGGGTGTGCGCCCGGACACAGACAAGTACAAGGCCATCGAAGCCATGAAGACCCCTGAAGACAAGAAGGTGGTGCTGCGCTTCCAAGGCATGGTAAACATCTTGGCAAGTTTATCCCAAACCTCGCCTCACAAACCACAGCCCTCAGACACCTGGTAAAAAAGTCTACTGCCTTTGAGTGGCAGGCAGCTCAGCAAGCAGAGTGGTTGGAGCTGGAAGCCAAACTCACCACGGCACCTGTATTGGCATTTTTTGATCCTGACAGGGAAACAAAAATCTCGACAGATGCGAGCCAGGCGGGATCGGCGCGGTGTTGCTCCAGCGCGATGGCACCTCATCCTGGGCACCGGTTGCCTACGCATCACGGGCGATGAGACCCACCGAGCAGCGGTACGCCCAAATTGAAAAGGAATGCTTGGTCCTGGAATTCTCAAGTTCCCCGATTATGTCCATGGCCTGCCGACGTTCACCGTCGAGACGGACCACAGGCCTCTGGTCCACATTATCCACAAGGACCTGAGCGACATGACGCCCCGGCTGCAGTGCATCCTCCTCAGACTCCAGAGGTATGACTTTGAACTCGTGTACACGCCTGGCAAAGAGCTCATTATTGCGGATGTCTTGTCCCGCTCCATAATCTTGCCTGCTGACCCGCCGGCATTCGTCCAACAGATCGAATCACAGGTGCAGCTGTGGGCCAGCAACCTCCTGGCATCGGATGAAAAGGTGATCCGCATTCACGAGACAGCCAAAGACCCTCTTCTGCAACGTGTCATGCGCCACCTCGCCGATGGCTGGCGAAAAGGGCAGTGCCCTCAATTCTTCAATGTGAAGGACGACCTGACGGTGGTTGATGTTATCCTCCTCAAGCTGGACCGCATTGTCATTCCACTCAGTCTCCAGAGCTTGGTGCTCCGCCAAATCCAAGAGGGACATCTGGGTGTCGAGAAGTGCAGGTGCAGAGCCAGGCAAGCTGTCTTCTGGCCTGGGATTTGTCAGGACATCTCAAATATGGTCCTCAACTGTCCGACCTGTCAAAGCTTCCAGCCAGCACAAAGCAAGGAGACGCTTCAGCAGCACAAAATCGTGACCTCCCCGTCGTCCAAGGTGGGCATCGACCTCTTTCACACCAATGGTCGTGATTATATGCTAATCATTGATTATTTTTCCAACTACCCAGAAGTCGTGAAGCTCTCGGACCTCACATCCAAGACCGTCATCAAGGCCTGGAAGGAGACCTTCTCCAGGCATGGCATTCCACTCACTGTCATGAGTGACGACAGTCCTTGCTTCAGCAGCTAAGAGTGGTCAAGATTTGCCCAGGTATATCAGTTTCATCACGTCACTTCCAGCCCACATTACCCGCAGTCCAACGGGAAGGTTGAGAAAGGGGTGCACATAGTGAAGCAGCTCATCTGCAAGGCCATGGATTCTGCTTCTGACGTCAACCTTGCGCTGCTTGCGTACAGGGCAACCCCTCTGTCTACCGGCATGTCACCGGCTCAACTCCTGATGAACAGGGACCTGCGGACTACTCTTCCAGCCATACACCTGCCCAACCTGGATCACCTCCCGGTGCTGCAGAAGGTGCAGCAACTCAGGGACCGGCAAAAGCAGGGCGATGATGCTCATGCCACCGATTTGCCTGTGCTATCCCCGGCGGATGCTGTTCGGATCAAGCTACCTGATGGAGGCTGGTCATCCAGCGGTTGTTCTTCGACAGGCTGCTCCTCGATCGTATGTTGTGCGTATGACTGATGGCTCTGTTGTGCGGCGAAACAGACGGGCGCTGCGCACAGTTGCCCGCCCGCAACCACATTCTTCGTTGTTTCCATCTGTTATTGTGCCACATCCTGACACCTCAAACCATGAGACCAACAGTCTGACAGCAATCCCGCCCATCAAGGCGCCGTCGTCCCCATCACCCCCTCTCCAGCAGTCGACCAGGATCAGACGCAAACCCCAGAGACTGGACTTATGAACATTTGTTTTGTTTGCTATGTTCTGTTTTCGCACATTAGACACCTGTTTTCACATGTACATATGTTCAATTCTGCCATTTAATGTAAATAAGCTAATTTTCGGCCTACACATGTAAATACTTTCACATATGCTACAGAAAAACATTTCGAAAGGGGAGATGTCATGATATGCAGACATGCACATAATGAGATATAGACAGGCAGCTAAGGAACACAGAGAACAGGACATAACCAATCAGCAGGCAGAACACTTGGGGGTGATTTCCCACTATAAAAGGCACGAGGCACTCACACTCCCCCTCTTTCCACTAGGGACATCTACAGAGTGAGTCCGGTATATATATCACGTAACACCTACAGCACGTGGCTAAGAGCTAGTCTGGTTCAGTCAGACAGAGTAATCACACTTAGGTTAGCAGAGAGTCGAACTCACAGAGAACTGTGCTAACTGTGTGAAGGTTCAATGAATCAAATTGAACTAAATTCAAGTTCTGGAGTATATTTCAGTTATAGCTGCATCCAGTTGCAGCCCATGTTATCTCAGTGTGCTTAACACGACACCCGTTTCATCACATTTTGTGCAACTTTTAAATGTTGTCTAGCCAATTCGCCTGCTCTATTTAATCGTTCCCTAAAATTTGACACGTAATCCAATAATGTAAGTTCTGATTTCTTACTCACCAATTTTTTCTTAATCAATTTAAGTGGTCCTCTTACCTCATGACCAAAAATTAGTTCAAAAGGACTAAATTTGGTTGACTCATAAAGGTGCATCCCTAATTGCAAACAGTATGAATGGAATTCCTTTATCACAATCCTCTGGATAATTGTGACAATAAACCCTCAACATTGTCTTTAATGTCTGATGCCTCCTTTCTAACGCTCTCTGCGATTCTGGATGGTACACAGTTGATTTAAATTATTTTACACCTAAGCTATCCATAACTTCCTTGAATAACCTTGAGATAAAATTTGATCCTTGATCCAATTGTATTTCTGTAGGTAGTCCATATCTAGCAAAGAATTTAAGTAATTCCTCCACAATCTTTTTAGCTGTAATATTATGTACTGGAATGGTCTCTGGAAACCTAGTAGACACATCCATTATAGTCAAAAGATATTGATTCCCACTTTTTGTTTTAGGAAGCGGTCCTACACAATCAATTAGGACCCTTGTAAAAGGTTCCTCAAATGCTGGAATGGGTATTAAGGGCGCTGGTTTTATCACTGCTTGAGGTTTCCCTATCACTTGACATGTGTGACATGATTGACAAAATTTAACTACATCTTTATGTAGTCCAGGCCAATAAAAATGTTTTTGGATTTTAGCTTGAGTTTTCCTTATTCCCAAATGACCTCCCACTGGTACCTCATGTGCAACCCGCAACAACTCCTTTCTATACCCTACCGGCAATACTACTTGATGAACTTCTGCCCACTTTTCATCCGCCTGCATATGTAAAGATCTCAATTTTCTCATCAAGACATCACTTTTACGGTAATAACACTCTGGTATCCACTCAGATTCCTCTTCCGTGTATGCTTTCTGATACATCCGTTTTATTTCTACATCTTTCTGTTACAACTCCGCCAATTTTCCTGAACTAAAAATATCTGCCACATCCTCCACCTGTTCTTGTTCTTTTTCAACAGTCTGCTTTTAATCTCTGCCCGTAAGGTACTGCGTGTGACCATCTCCACCCCCAAAAACTTCAGAGCCTCTAAAAGAGCCATTGTCCACAACACACTCCCCACTTAAACTGGAATACTGCACCTGAAAAGCAACCACAATATGCTCACCCCTCACTGTCTTTAAGTTCACTAAGCCAATCCAATAGATAGATTTTTATCCCGGACGAGCCCCCAATTTGTTATGGGCCAGGGTTTAGAGAACCCCAAAGTGTATCATGGAGTTCACCTGACCCACAACTTTTAATAGATTGTGGTATGGGGAGCACACGGCCCACTCTACAGGTGTGGTACAGAAGAAATAGAAAAGTATTTTTTAAAGCAAAACAATGTTTATTCTATGAACCCAAGTTAACCTTTTTAAAACATACAGTGAACATCTTAGCAACCATTAATTCAAATACAACCCCAAAGATGACAACACTAAGTAAACCTTTAAGCTTTCCTTTTTAACATCCATATGACTTAAAAACAAAACCTTTATCAGAAGCACCTCAGGTTAAAGTCACTACTGAAAAATTTAAAATTCTGAATTCACCGAATGATCAAGAGATAGTCTTTTGATGACAGAGAGAATAGCAGTACACCTGTTTGGTCTGGCTTCAGCTCCAACACTGAAAACAAAACTAAAACACATCCTGTAGCAAACAGCCTAAAACGAAAGTAAAAAGCTGACAGGACTGCCCAGCTCCACCCACTCTCTGACATCATTGCAAAACACCCAATTCCTAAAGGTACATTTCTTAACCACCCATTTCTTAAAGGTACTCTCACATGACAAAGTGGATCCGGGCCCTCGGGAGGCCATATTCGGGGTGTCGGACCAGCCGGGGTTGGAAATGGGTGCGGAGGTAGATGTTGTAGCCTTCGCCTCGTTGATCCCCCGAAGGCGGATCCTGTTGAGATGGTGATCTACCTCTCCACCCTGTGCCCTGGAGTGGCAGGGGGACCAGTTGCAATTCTTGACGCTTGAAAAGGTCAAATTTGAACTGAGGGGAAGGATGGAGGGGATCTACAATTTATGAGCGTTATTCATTTTACCCTTTCGAGAATTGGATTACATCAAACATTAGGGGGGGTAGGAGAGTTGGAGGGAGAGGGACTGTATGTGTTAATGGTGACTATGGGTGATTCCTGATTCCTTTTTGTCATTTGTTTATGTAAACATGGGGGCTAATGTTTGAGGGTTTGGTGGGAGGATGGGATTGTTGTTATTGATATGGGGATTGACATTGCATTCGTTACTGATTGTTGTTTATTGTTGGGTGTAAATTTGGGAGAAAATGTGAAAAAGGAGGAGAATAAAAATATATCTTTTTTTTAATATTTAGAATTAAAGATGTAATGATGACCATGAAACCATTGTCGATTATTGTGAAAACCCATCTGGGGTTCTCTCATGCCTTTTAGAGAAGGAACTCTGCTGTCCTTACCTAGTTCAGCCTACTTGTGACTCCATAGAATCGCTATAATGTAGAAGGAGTCCTTTCAGCCCATCGAGTCTGCACCGATCCTCTGAAAGAGCACTCTAACTAGGCCCACTTCCCAGCCCTATCCCCCCGTAACACCACCTAACTTGCACATCTTTGGACACGAAGTGGCAATTTAGCATAGCCAATCCACTGAATCTGCACATCTTTGGATTGTGTGAGGAAACCGGAGCAGCCAGAGGAAATCCACGCAGTCATGGGGAGAAACTCCACACAGACAGTCAGGCAAAGCCCGAATCGAACCCAGGTCCCTGGTGTTGTGAGGCAGCGGTGCCAGTCACTGTGCCACTGTGTTGCCTGGGCACACAAAAATGTGGTTGACTCTTAAATGCCCTCTGAAATGGTCTACTAAGCCGATCAGGCTTAGGGATGGGGCAAGAAATGCTGGCCAAGCCAACCACGCCCACATCCTATGTATGAATTTTAAAAAGCTTCCTCTGAATTGCTTTCATATTCATCTCATGTTGTCTAAACATGCTGGCTCGTGTTGTGTTTTCTATGTATCCACCATGTGCCAAAGATAAGCCCTACAGTATCATGTGATACTGATGGACATCGCTGTAACAGGATTGTTTGTCTAATTGTCTTTATAACGAAATGCTGGAACAACCTCACTGAATTATGGTACGTGTCCTTCAGGCAGTACTTAAACGGAAAAGAGTTGATACTTCTTGGGCGAGTTACTAGTTTGGATTTTCCTGCAAAATAGTTTCCTGCAGTGCAGTGATAGTTTCTGTAAGTGAAACCGGATCCCTCGCAGCCACAGCCTGCTTCTGTTTACTCTTCCCCTCTGTAAGCGGCATATTCTTGGGTCAAACAGATAGCTATTCTCACAGTCGATTAAAACTAGCCTCACACAACACGACCACACACATTTCAGACATGTTACACAAAGGCCAGAGATTCAACAGCCAGAAACAGGAACAGATTTGTTCCCATAATTAGATGGAATTCATAAAATGCCGAACGTTAGGCAGAGATGAGAACTTAAGGCCAGGTGGACACATAACCCTTCTCCTAGAGTTGCAGTCGCCTCAAATAAGAGTGGGAAATTGGTCAGTACTGAAGAAGGCAAATCATTCCGTCACTTTAGGCCTCTCGGCCGACAGTAAAGTTTTGCCTGAAGCTGAGGAGTTTCGCGTTAAATGCGGAAGACATGTGGGGCGGGATTTACCGTTGGTCGACGCCGAAATCGCGAAATGCGATTGGGCGGAGAATAGCCTCCATTGCCAAAATCGGGGTAGGCACCAGTTTGACTCCTAATCGGGATCCTCCGGCATTCCAAAAATGGTGTAAATGTGTCGCTCACCGCGCGAGGTAGAAGTATAGTAGGCATATTATTAGCGGGCCTGATCCTCTATTCTCCGGGGCCTCCGCGATTCACCGCGTCCGGTGAGTCAAGTTCCCGACGGTGTGGTTCACTTGTGGTTTCATAAATCGTGAACCTGGCGTCGTGGCTGCTGAGCGAGAGAGAGGAGGTAGGAAATGGCGTAGAGTGACTGCGGGCTGCCAGCCCGGACACCGGCCATGCTGGCTCCGGCGGGGCCACCCCTGCCAGGACCGGGGGAGGGGAGGGGGAGTGGACAGGCCGAGCAGCCGGGTTGCCCCCTCCCTACAGGACTGGTGCGGTGCCTAGGCACCAACCGTCATTACGGTGGCCATCTTGCTGTGCACTCACTGACCACTCACCCCGGCCCCTGGTTCTGGCCATATGGGTGTGCCCACCCCTGCACCCCATGCCTGCCACAGCGTGCCCCCCTCGGTCCCAGACACCCCACCCAAACGGCCGCCACCTGGGTGGAACACACAGGACAACACCCACGACAGCCCGCAGTGCGGACAGTGCCAGCCAACGGTACCCCTGGCATCAGGGACGGGCGCTAAGACCAGGGGCCCCCATGGTGCCGGACGCCTATGGGGCAGAGGTGGGGAGGGACATGCAGGGGCGGAGCCCGCACTGGCAACCCGGGCCACAGTGTAGCCTATGGAACCTGGTTGGGCACAGGAGTATGCTAACATATTGGTCTTTCAGCCCATGCAGACAGTGGCGTTTGACATTCAACCAGCAATGGTGGCCGACCTGGTGATGGTGGCAGCTCTGTGAGATGCTCTGAGGCCGCATGAGCGTGAGCCGCTCGGAGAGGAGGAGGAAGCTGCAGCAGCGGAGCGGGCAGCACAAAGCGGCTCGCAGCAGAACGGGCTGCAGAGGACTGGGTTGCAAAGGGGCAGGGGGTGGTCGCACAGGCTGGAGGGCCGGCTGTCCAACAGGCCGAGGAGGAGGAGGTGCCAAGGAGGCGATGCATGAGGTATTGTGTGTACCGGCCCCACCTCTCATTCGAGGACCTGCCGGGCAGGGCATGCCGTCAGAGACTCCGGATGAGCAGAGAGACAGTGAGACATATCTGTCAGATGATGATACTCCTGACACTGTGGGGTACGGGGCAGGACACCCACTCCCAGTGACCATCAAGGTGACAGTCGCCCTGAACTTCCACGCGATGGGGTCCACAACATTACACAGCAGAGGGGCGATGTGCTGGAGGAGAAGGATGAGGAGGAAGGGCAGGCCTCATCAGACGTGGAGGATGCGGGGGAAGGGGACGTTGACCAGGACATGGGGCCTGGGCAGGGATGGGAGGCCACACGACGCGAGCGCCAGAGCCAACACGCACGGGATGCTCTGATCGCCTCCAGGTTCACCGACTAGGAAGGAGGGGGTGGAGGAGGGTTATGGCCAGGGGTGTGGACATTACATACCAAACCAACCACACCCCCCCCCCCCCTCACTTCCCACACCGCCAGACCACCTGCTTGCACACCCCTCTGTTATACATCCCTGCGGCCCAACGAGCTGGGGGTGCTGGGTTGGCAGTAACAGCGGGTCTGGTCCATGGGATGGAGGATGATGACAACCCGGTCTGTGATGGACTTTGGTGCTCCACATCGTATGACATCATCTGACCCATGCCCACAGTAGCACCTTTAATCTGGGTGATCCCTGCATGTGAGCTGGCCAGTCCATCACACGTTCCCGTTAAATCCCTGGGGTGGGGATGCTGGGGATGGTCTGGACGCGGGGGTGAGGAGGGAGAGGGGAGCACGGTCCTCACCCCCCGGCCAGCCTGGACCAGCCCACCTCCACACCCATCAGACAGAGCACCGAGGCAGGTTTTACCAGTGTTAACAGGTGTTTAGTTTGAAGGAATACAGACAGTCTGTGCCCTAGCCCCTATCACTAAACTGTGCCCTGTAGCCGTGCCAAACTAACTGGTGCCTATCTTTCCGGCCTTACGGTCCCTAACCTAACTCTAAGCCTAGGTGGTTCCCCAGATGGTACAGCAAGAGTGGAGGCGGCTGCTATGACTCCTGCTCTGCGCAAGGGTCCCCGCTGGCGGTCGTCTTCTGGGGCGGCCAAGCCCGGATGGGCCCGACCGCTGCTCGGGTGTCTCGTGTGGCGTGGTGCCGTCCTGTCCCACCCGCTGCCCACCAGATGCACCAGAGACAGGAGAGTGGAAGTCTGTGGTGCTGCAATGTACCGGCACCTCCCATGCGGAATTCACTGACAAGGGCCCCATCACCTCCTCCTCCCTCGGGGTGCCCGATGGCCCCTAGGCTGCTCCATTGGGCGTGGGTGAGAGCAGTCCCATCCCCTGAGGGTCCCCCGCCACATGGCGCTTCCAGTCCTGGAGGCCTGCTCTGGTCTCGACCAGGGTCTGTATGCTCGTGGCCATGGAGCTCAAGGGGTAGACCATCTCCATCTGGGACTGCACCACATCATACTGCAACTGTGCCACCCTGTGGGTCTGTGCCACATCGGGCAGTGACTGGGCCACCTCCCTCTGGGGCTGGGCCACCTCCCTCTGGGACTGGGCCACCTCCCTCTGTGTCTGTGCAACGCTGGTCAGTGCCTGGGCAATGCCGCCGACGTTCCCAGCCATGGCCTGCTGTGACTAGGCCATGCTGAGGAGCGCCACTGCAATTTCCAGGTGGCTCTGGCACATGGCTGCCTATGAGAGCGCAGCCCTGTCCTGGGCCTTGGCCACCGCCTGCACAGAATACCCCAGGCCTTGGTCACGGTGATCCATAGCCGAAACAGTCGCTCCCAATGCCTCCATCGCGGACGCCACCTGTGCGGTGTCAGCCTGGATGGCACGCATGGCCGGCACCACCCCTTGCCCCTTCTCGCAGATGGACTGCTCCACTTGTGCCTGAAGGTGCTGGATGCTCACTGTCATCCCTCTTGTGGACCCTGGCTCTTTGACTGCATCTGCACTGTGGCAGGGACTGGATGTTCCAGGAGCCTGGGACCCGTCTGGATGGCAGCTGGTTCCTGGGGCCGGTCTGCCCTCCGACATTCCGACCCCTCGGCTGCTCCTACCGAGGAGTGGGGTTGGGCGGATGGTGTGTGAGAGAGGGGGGGTAGGGTTGAGGGGGTGGGGGGGGGGGCGAGGGGTTGATGGGGGGGGGATGCCCACACATGTGACATGGGTAACTGCTACTCACTTGCTCGCCCGTGACTGCACTCCACCCCGGTGACATCCCTTTCCTCTGGGCCACCGCCACATTCAGGGCCTTCTGCTCGGGCATGGTGAGGGGCCACAGTTCTGCTGGTTTCCCTCCTGTCTTCTCCTGCTCCCGTTATGTGTGGCCTTCTCCTGGGGAAGGAGGGCAAACACCCACAACGGCCCGACACATGCAGCCCAGGGGTTGGGTAGATGGTGGCCTCAATGGCGAGGGCACCCAGCCATGGCAGACGGCATATGGGGCAGGGTGGGGGTTCAACTGTCCCCAAGGGGGAGGGACCGGGTTGTGGGTGTGAGGGGGGGTGGGGTTAGTGCCAGTGGCATGGAGAAGCCAACTCACCCTGGCCGCCCTGAGGACATTGTGGAGCTTCTTGCGACACTGCATGCCAGTCTGGGCGACCTTGCCAAGGCCGCTGACCACCTCTCCCACCTGCGCCCAGGTGCTTTCCTCCCGGGCCGTGGTATAGAGTCATCTGCCGAAATTTTGGTTCCCTCTCTAACTCAGTCTGCCTCTCCACCTACAACATGTTCCAGTGACCTCCATATTTTTGGTCACCTGTCCCAATATCTCCTTCCGTGACTCGGTGTCAAATTCTGTCTGACAAAGTTCCTGGAAGCACCTATCCTGCGTTAAAGGGGTACAATTTGTTGTTGCTGTTCAAAGAGCTGGTGATGAGGTAGAGCTGGCCATCTTCAGCCTATTTAGAAACTTGACATGCCTCTGGAGGATGCCACTGTGGGGCAGGCAGCATGCCAATGAGGAAACGAATGGGCCAAGGAGGGCCCCAGAGGTAATGGTGTAGGAAGGAGTGGGATGAGAAACATTACAACGGGAGCCGAGGGGGGAGTTTGAAATCAAGCATGCTGAGGACTTACTCAGCGTAGAAGCGATGGAAGGGAGGAGAGTCAGTATGTTGTTGTGTTATGTACTCTGGGATAACACAGGCTGCAACTCGATGCAGCTTTGACCAAAAGATACTCCAGACTTTGAAGTAAGTTCAATGTGATTTATTGAACCATTAGCACAGTTCTCTATGAGTTTGACTCTCCTGCTAATCTTGCTATAGTAACTCAGTCTAACTAACCAGTCTGCGCTAAGCCACGTGGTGGGTGTGATGCTTCTGATCTGCCCCTGTCCTACTCTCTAAGTGTCGCCTGTGAAAAGAGACAGAGCATGTGTTCCCTGTCCTTATATATGGGTTGTGTAATGCCCCCTTGTGGTAGTGTCACCTCTGGCATTCTTGACTGCCCATTGGCCGTGTCCTATTCCATGTGTTCATTAGCTGTATGTCTGCATGTCATGACATCTCTGGTGCTACCTCTAGTGTTTACTTAGTCGTAGTGTATTTACATTAACCCCTTGTGTATTTACAGTGATGCATATCACCACATCCCCCTTTTTTCGTGTTACATATTTTCTGTACACTGTTAAAGAAAAACGAAATAAAAATAGGTAAATAAGTGATGACATGAGCACGTTATGATGACTGTGATGACGATACAAGATCAAAGAATAGTTATGATGACATTGAGGATTATACAATACCAAATAATAGTTATGATGATGTTGAGGATTATACAACACCAAATAATAGTTATGAGTCCAAAGTTCATGAATTTACACGGTCGAGTGGCTTTCTTGTGCTGTTATGGAAGTGTTGATGTTGATGTTGCCATTCCCTTGTCAACGCCATCAATGCCCTGGTGTTTACGTAACCAAGAAATTATCAGGATCTGTTCAAATGTTCAAATCACTTTATTGTTTGAGGGGGACTGGTTTTTTTTATGCTTGTGGGAGCAATTCTTGATGATATCTTTCCTGAAAACTGGTTTGCAAGTAGTGTAGCAAACGCAAATTGGTAAGATGTGTTGACATGCCATGGTATGTTTGCACTCTTGCCATTGTTCTGACCTGAGCAGTAACATTGTCCTTCATGGGCAGAGTTGTACCATGTCGTACCAGTTGTTGTTCTATTGTTGTTGTCATTGTTGTTATTGACGTGCTTGTTGTTATGTTTGTTGCGCTCAATGACCACACCGAGTGGAGAATTCGAGTCCTTCACAAAGTTACTTGTGTCAGTGTCCTTTGTGGCATCTGCTGTTTCATTGAGAATGCTGTCTCTGATTCCTCGGCGCTCCCCTTCTGGAGTCATGTCCGGTTCACTTGAATCATCTTTGGCTTATCAGTGCTCCCTGTCTGGAGCCCTTTCTGGTTCACCTGAATCACCTTTGGTTTCTTGGTGCTCCCCGTCTGGAGTAATTTCAGGTTCTTGTGGAGAGGCTTGAGTAGATGAGGTTTGAATTAACGTGGTATCACTGGAATCACTAGTAGCCTCACTTTGATAGTCGAGTGCCTCTGTACATACTAGCTGAGATCTGTCAGTCTCGCTGAGATGCCGCACATCTTGTATGGGAATTGTGAAGCCTTTGTCACTTGTCGCACATACAGTGGGTAGACCTTCAGTGTCTTCTTGTTGGTTAGATGAGCTGGTAGACTGTCAGAGTCTTCTTCTGGTGGCTCAAATAATCTGGGTAGACTGTCATAGTCTTTTTGCTGTTCACGTGAGCGTGGTAGACTATCATAGTCGTCTTGCTGTGCACTTGAGCGTGGCAGACTTGCATCGTCTGCTGCTGGTTGCTCAGATAAGGTTGCTAGACCTTCATGGTCTTGTTCATGCAAGGACTGCACTCTGCAGTCTTGCATTGCTTCCATCGCAGAGTCTGTCAACGAGCTCGCTGTGGAGGCTTGTACCGCTCTCTCTGTGGAGCCTGGCATCGTTCCCTGTGTGGGGTCATGCAGTGGTCTCGCTGTGGAGTCGATCTGTGCGCTCTCAACGGAGTCATACAGTGGTCTCGCTGTGGAGTCTTTCTGTGTTCTCTGTGTGGAGATGTGCAGTGGTCTTGCTGTGGAGTCTGTCAAGGCTTTCTGTGCGGGGTCGGGGACTCTTCGTGGTGCATGGACCACTCTCTGTGTGGAGTCGGGGACTCTTCGTGATGCGTGGACCACTCTCTTGGCGTCAGGCCGCTCTCTGTGGGCTTGTACCGCTCTCTGTCTCTTGGCGTCAGGCCGCAGCAGAATCCTGTACTCATGGGTCGGGATGTCGTCTATGCTGGGCTGAGGGTCCTCAAATCCAAAGAACTCGTCCATGACTGTGTCGGATGCTTCAATGTACAACACATCTCGTTGTGGTTCAGATTTGGTACTGAGGTCGCCACGTCCAATGATGAAATCATCGTCTGAGTCGTAGTCTTCAAGGACTAAATCATCTCTTAGGGCGGTGCTAACTGCTTGTTGCAGGGTTCTGTGGAGGTTACTTTCAGCTACTGGTCGAAGTTCAGACATTGTGCTGTCGTTCCAGGTGAAAGAATTGTGTTTTCTGGCTTTAAATTTTTTTCCCACTATTTTCGGACATTTCCCCTTTATGTGGGCGTGGTCCAGGGCCTCTGACTTCATGATGCTTGTGACGTAGAGTGTAGGAATGGATTGCGCATGCGCAGATCGCTTTTCTTCCACTGTGCGCTATTTTTGCAACTGCGCATGCGCGGCTTCTCGGGAACTGCGCATGTGCGGCTCCTTGCGCAAAATGGCTGCCAATCAAAACTGCCGTTCGCCCCTGCTGCAAGCCTACATTTGCCTCGTGGTGCGTATAGGCACCAGTTTTTCCGATTTCTGTTGTGCTCACCTCGCAGTAGTTTTCAAACTTGTCCAGGACTGTCTGGAAGTATCTCTTGTCCTGCCCTTTGGAGTACTTGAAGGAGTTGAAGATTTCTTTTGCACTTTCACCCGCAATGGTGAGTAGAAGATCTATCTTCTCAGCATCGGCACGCCATCTAGGTCGGATTCGACCATGTAAATCTCAAATCTCTGCTTGAATGCACGCCAGTTGGCACTGAGATTGCCGTGGTACCTGAGTTCCTGAGGAACCGGTATCTCTTTTTAAAAAAATATATTTTTATTAAGAATTTTTCAATAACAATATTTTCCACCTTACAAACAACGCCCCCCCCCGTAACAAAGAAAAGAAAAAGAACTCGCATGGCAAGACATGAACATGGCAAGTCAATAAAATACAGAACTTTGTACATTGGATTCTTCCCGTACATGTCAGTTTCCAGATCATTCATGTGCTTTCTTGCTCACATGCCCCCCACAGGAAACCCCCCTTCCCCCCCTCCCTCCCCTCCCCCGCCGCCCTCCCCCCCATGAACGATGTTCCCCCCCCCCCTCTGGGTTGCTGTTGCTGCTGTCCGACCTTCATCTAACGCTCCGCGAGATGATCTAGGAACGGTTACCACTGCCTGTAGAACCCCTGCGCAGACCCTCTCGAGGCAAACTTTATCCTCTCTAACTTGATGAACCCAGCCATATTATTTATCCAGGCCTCCACGCTGGGGGGCTTCGCCTCCTTCCACATTAGCAAGATCCTTCGCCGGGCTACTAGGGACGCAAAGGCCAGAATACCGGCCTCTTTCGCCTCCTGCACTCCCGACTCGTCCACTACTCCAAATAGTGCTAGCCCCCAGCTTGGCTTGACCCGGACTTTCACCACCTTAGATATTGTTCCCGCCACTCCCCTCCAGAACCCCTCCAGTGCCGGGCATGACCAAAACATATGGACATGGTTCACCGGACTTCCTGAGCACCTCCCACATCTGTCCTCCACCCCAAAGAGCCTACTCAGCCTCGCCCCCGTCATATGCGCTCTATGAACCACCTTAAATTGTATCAGGCTAAGCCTGGCACACGAGGAAGAGGAATTAACCCTACTTAGGGCATCAGCCCATAGTCCCTCCTCAATCTCCTCCCCCAACTCCTCCTCCCATTCACCCTTCAGCTCCTCTACCAAAGCCTCCCCCTCTTCTTTCATCTCCTGGTATATCGCCGACACCTTGCCCTACCCGACCCATACGCCCGAGATCACCCTGAGGAACCGGAATCTCGATCACTTGCCTGGGTGCTATTGCTGGTGGATATGGATCTTGCTGAGTTGAACTAAATAGATTCAACAGGCACTACTGGTACCATGTTGTGTTATGTACTCTGGGATAACACAGGCTGCAACGTGATGCAGCTTTGACCAAAAGATACTCCAGACTTTGAAGTAAGTTCATTGTGATTTATTGAACCATTAGCACAGTTCTCTATGAGTTTGACTCTCCTGCTAATCTTGCTATAGTAACTCAGTCTAACTAACCAGTCTGCTCTAAGCCACGTGGTGGGTGTGTTGCTTCTGATCTGCCCCGGTCCTACTCTCTAAGTGTTGCCTGTGGAAAGAGACAGAGCATGTGTGCCCTGTCCTTCAATATGGGTTCTGTAATGTCCCCTTGTGGTAGTCTCACCTCTGGGTGTCTTGACTGCCCATTGGTCGTGTCCAAGTCCATGTGTTCATTAGCTGTATGTCTGCATGTCATGACGTCTCTGGTGCTCCCTCTAGTGTTTATTTAGTCATAGTGTATTTACATTAATCCCTTGTGTATTTACAGTGATGCATATCACCACATATGTTAGGGGTTAAACATGGGTCATAATTTATGATATAAAATGAGGATCTTGAGGGAGAGGTGCTCAAAGTAGGAAAGAAAATCAGAGACGAAGTTGGTGACAGCGACCGCACTGGTGGAGTCCCATGTGTTGGATGCAGTTTGCTGCTTTTATCTATAATGCAAGGCCCAGCTTTGAATGCCTAGCTGGCCCAACAAAAAATCTTCCTGGTCTTCACACCGCTGTACAATAACAATTGGAGAAATCAGATACAACCAAAGGAG
The DNA here is from genome assembly GCF_047496885.1 of Scyliorhinus torazame. Taxonomy (NCBI): domain Eukaryota; kingdom Metazoa; phylum Chordata; class Chondrichthyes; order Carcharhiniformes; family Scyliorhinidae; genus Scyliorhinus; species Scyliorhinus torazame. The sequence goes on from NC_092716.1 coordinate 108,612,716, forward strand.
TCAAATTGCATGAGTTTAAGTGGCCTTTGACACTGCCCCCCCCCCCCCCCCATTAGCCTACATATTTGAGAGAAACCCAGTGAGGTGTTTAGTAGATGGGAGGTGTGGCATTGTTTATTTATGAACTGAGTGTACTGTGGTTGACACTTCAAGGGATTGTCAGGTTTAAATTTAATTGAGACGGAAAGGATTATCTGCATGCCTGGAGCTGGGAGATTATGTTGGCTTCCCACAGGCAGTCATTTGTAGCACAGCCCAGTGTCCTCCCCGCCTTGAGAGCTGGATGTGGTACAGTCCATGGGTTATGCCCAGCAGTGATGTACTGGTGATCGGTTCTGTGTGAGTGTGTATGTGTGTGAGAGCGAGAGAGAAAAAGAGAGAGAGAGATTGGTACTGAGAAGCTTGAAAACCACGGTACAGCTCACCCTGTGATTTGTAACAGCTCCCATCAGCCCGTTGCACACAACAACAGCAAAGTGCTTGGTATGACTTTGTTTAAAAGCAAGCGTCGCAACCAGAGACGTGAGTATTTTCATGTCATGCCAGAGGCATTGATTCTGCAGTGGAAATATTAAACTGAGGGGATAGGGCTGCATGCTCGGCTCCAGGCAGAAATACAATTCCATTCTCTAGCTCCTTCTCCCTCAATCCCCCTCTCTCTCTTTTCTTTCCTCTCCATCGCTCTCCCTCCCCTTCTATCTCTCTCGCTCTCCCTCGGTTTCTTCACACAGTACATATATAGAGCTGCAAAGGAGGAGTTGACTCACAAAAAAAGCAGCAGTGGAGGTTGGAGAGGAAAGTGTCTATCTGTGTTTGTCTGTGTGTCTGTATGCAAGGTGTCTTGTATATTTTGCACTGTTGCACTACCCAGAGCTGCAGAGAGCTATCAGGATAGGTGTGTAATAGTTTACTGGTTCACTGCACAATATTAAGGGGTAATCAATAAATAAAGACATGCATACCTGGAACTTGTTTTTTGGGAAAGCTGCTCGCTTGCTTCATGAGGAATGTGTGTTGCAAATACATTTACAAATACATCGTCTTTTAACTTGCACACTCCAGGTAAAACGGGCATGGCAACTGGCGAGCAAGCAAGTTACAGAGACAGGGTGCTGCCCTTTGCAATGCTTCTTTAAAGGAGAGCTGCAGTTTCAAGGATGTTTTACCATTTAACTTCGTACAAAATTCCCTTGCATCTCCACCAGACAAACTCTGTCAAACAACTATTACAGAACATTATGGGCGGCACCGTAGCACAGTGGTAAGCACAGTTGCTTCACAGCTCCAGGGTTCGATTCCTGGCTTGGGTCACTGTCTGTGTGGAGTCTACACGTTCTCCCTGTGTCTGCATGGATTTTCTCCAGGTGCTCTGGTTTCCTCCCACAATCCCTTGTTAGGTGCTTGTTAGGTGAATTGGACATTCTGAATTCTCCCTCAGTGTACCCGGACAGGTGCCGGAGTGTGGTGTCTAGGGGCTTTTCACAGTAACTTCATTGCGGTGTTAACATAAGCCTACTTGTGATAGTAAAGCCATATCTCTCATATATGTCATGGAGCACATCCTTCCAGATGTGTCGTACATGTTGCACTGTCTATAAATCATTATCAAATCTGTTCAATATATGAAACACTCCATCGGAGAGAAATCAGCCATATACAATATACTACTTGGAAGTTTGATAACTGATTTTGGAGGCTAAATTATAATTTATATATATTTATTGAGTCTATATATTTATTAACTTGCCTGAAAGTCTGGTTGAAGCAGATTCAGTAGTAACTTTCAAAAGGGAATTGGGGAAATACTTTTAAAAGAGATATATTTTGCAGCACTACAGGGGAAGAGAAGTGGTCTGGAACTATTTTGATCATTCATTCAAAGGGCTACCATGGACCAGAGAGGCCAAGTGGCCCCTTTTTGTCCTTTATGATTCTACATATTAATGATATAATATATAAAATGTGTAGGATATTTTTTTCTGAACACTGGAATGTGACATGTAGGGAATAAACTAGCAAGTCTGTTGAACCTACTCCACACCAGTTATGGCTGTGGTATAATTACAAGATGCAGTAAAATCTTTATTATTCAGGGAATGGGTGCTGGCGATTAATCGAAAATGTCAGTTAATGGAGAGTTCCATTTACCAATGGAATACAGTACGAGCTGTATTGTGGCATGAACTAATGCGTAAGTACTGAGGAAGTAAAGGACAGTTTCCTTTTTACTTCTAATCTTCAACAATCCATTAGGAACATAGGAACATGAGTAGGCCATTCAGGCCCCCCCCCCCCCCCCCCCCCCCCCCCCCCGCCGCCAAGTCTGTCTCGTCATTTAATAAGATCATAGCTGATCTGTGGCCTAACTCCATGTACTGATGCCCATATCCATTAATACCTTTGCTTCACAAAAATCGATCTCAGATTTAAATTTAACAACTGACCGAGCTTCCACTGCTGTTTGTGGGAGAAAGTTCGAAACCTCTATCAACCTTTGAGTGAACAAGTTCTTCCTAACATCTCTCCTGAATGGTCTGGCCCTAATTTTGAAACTATGCCCCCTAGTTTTAAAATCTCCAACCAGTGCAAATAGTTTATCTTTATCAATCCTGTCTTTCCCTGTTAATACCTTGAATGCTTTGATCAGATCATGCCTTAACCTTCCAAATTCTAGTGAAAATTGGTCTAATTTGAGTCATCTCGCCTCGTAACTTAACCCCCATAGTCCAGGTATAATTTTAGTAAACCTATGTTGCAGTGGGGCTGTTTAGCATAGGGCTAAATCGCTGGCTTTGAAAGCAGACCAAGGCATGCCAGCAGCACGGTTCGATTCCCGTACCAGCCTCCCCAAACAGGTGCTGGACTGTGGCGACTAGGGGCTTTTCACAGTAATTTCATTGAAGCCTACTCGTGACAATAAACAATTTTCATTTTCATTTCACTGCTTCCAAGGCCAATATATCTTTCCTCAGGATATTTACAATATTTAAAGGACAGTTAACATTGAAATATAAATCAAGGTGGCACAGTGATGCAGTGGTTAACACTGCTGCCTCACAGCGCCGAGGACACGGGTTCCATCCTGGCCCCGGGTCACTGCCCGTGTGGAGTTCGCACATTCTCATTGTACCTGCGTGGGTCTCACCCCCACAACCCAAAGATGGGCAGGGCAGGTGGATTGGCCACACTAAATTGCCCATTAATTAGAAAAAAAAAGAACTGAGTACCTTAAATTAGAAAAAACAGAAATCAAAGTTTAAAATAATATAGCCCAGTTATGGGTTTCAGATAACTTTGTGATTGAGCATCCGAAACTCCAGCAAGTAGAGAATCCAGATAACACAAAGTTTACAGTACTTCTTACCCTCCCTCTCTATCTCCAATAGCATGGGAGAGGCAAAAAGCCCTCACCATACAAGTAGAAATTGAGTGACCCTCTGCCCCAGTGTGGGAGGGTTGGTCTCAATCTGTGGGAGTGCAGTTCCTGATTGGATTACCCAAGTATCCTTCCATTCAACAAGACTCCTCCCAGTGCAGGGTTACTGTATAAACACAGTTGGCGACGGAGAGTTTTCTGTGAGCTGTAACGTACTTGGACTGTATTTTCATCCTTCCTTGTCCACTAAAAGTTGTGAAGTCGGTGAAGTTTCCCCAGTGATGGGAATGCCCTGCCCTGTGATGCCTCCATAGCAGAATAGTCTACTGATGCTCACCTTCTGAGCGGACATGTAAGAGCTGTCTGCTGATGCCCGCGGAGCTGTAGGCCCAAACAGGTTAGTGCTGGGAGGTAGGGGGGGGGGGGGGGGGGGGGGAAGCTAATTTGCAATAGTCGTGGACTTGAGCAAATACTGGGCGAGATTCTCCGCTCTGCCAGCCACGTGTGTCTTGGCCGTGTGCCATTCGCTGGCAGTAGGATTTTACCTTCCCGCCGCATGTCAATGGGATTTCACATTGTTACCACTCCACAGGCGGGGGTGCGCTGCCGGCAGAAAAAATGAATCGCAACGACCAGAGAGTCCCGGCCAGTATAATTTGACACTACAGTGCAACATTCTGACACTCCCCAGACTCTTGTCAGTACTTTCATTTATGTTCTTGCTGAGAGTGTGCATAGACACCATGGGCTGAATGGCCTCCTTTTGTGCTGTTACTATTCTATGCTTCATTTTACCATTAGGTCTGTGGGAGTGAGGGACCAGGGAGTGTACACAGTCCTCGGGATGTGTCAGTATTTACAGGGGCTATCCACCCTTCCTCTTCTCTCCAGTGTCTGCTGGCATTGACATGATCCCTCTCTCTCAGTGCACACCTGCAAGTCTCACCCCTTCAATATTTCAGGGTGCAGCCAGCACACAATACTGCGTTAAGTAAGGCAACGACTCAATTGATCATTTCTGCTGACACTTTAGCTCTGCTGCCATGGTTTATGCGGCACACCTGATTGAATTAATGCTTCAGACTCACTGCCAGGCATCTATTATCCTCCATGGGACCCATAGATCAAAGAGTTCTCTGTTCCTACACACAGATGCATCGCTGCCTTGCCTGTACAAAACACTTCGATTTACCTGATTGCTTTGTATTCTTTCTCTTGTCAGCTCACTCGCTTCTCTTCTTGGTATAGCTCCAAGCAGTCCTTATACCTTTGTCCTTGCCAGCTTCAACAGCTTATTGGAGGGCTCCACTGCCCTTCCTGAGACCAAATCCGAAAGGCCGAGGTCTAATTTGAAGGTTGAGTCTCCTTGTCCTGGGCTCCCCATCTCAGGATGTATCAATCTACTCTCTCAAACACCTCAATTAAATCACCCTGAATCTTCAATACTCAAGGGAAAAAGCCTCATCTGTAGAACCTGCCCTCAAAATTGAACTCTTCCAGCTTCCAGCAGTATCATTTTGCTGAACCTGGACAGTGAGTAAAGTCTGACCCTTATGAGGTGAGACCAGTTGACAGGCCAGGGATCAAACCCAGAACTTTAAAGCACTACAGGAATCAACTCATTGGGGAAAGCGACCAAATTGCCCTTGATTCAGACTGTAAGGGCTGAATAATACAGGGGCAGGGATGGATGACTCAGCACCCCATGCCTCCCGAACCACCCCCGGAAACAAGGTTGGCATGGAGCTGACCCACCACACGCACGGCAGTGTTTTGTACTGTGGGGAAGCTGAATGAGGCCAAAGTGGGACTTACATCCTGTCCGCTGATGCTGCCGGCCAATCAGCCCATCAGTCCCGGCAGTGCCAAGAGCACGCCAGTAGCAGCTACCAAGATTGCAGGAGAAGAAGGCCCAGTGATCCCCGAAGCAAGTAAGTCTGGCATCTAAGGCAGGGAGGGTTTGGGTAGGTCAGGAGGGGGGGAGGGGCTCTGGGGGGATCGGTTTACATCTCAGGGCAGGTAGTAAGTATGGGGGGTGAGTTCAATCCGAGAGGGGGGAGATTTGGATTTGAATTTATTTATTGTCACGTGTATCGAGATACGGTGAAAAGTATTGTTCTGCATACAGCTCAGACAGGTCATTCTGTACTTGAAAAGAAAATACATAGGGCAAACATAAAATAACCAATGTAAGTACATAGACACAGGCATTGGGTGAAACATCCAGGAATGTAGTACTACTCAGTCGAGAAGATGTGTGAAGAGAGCAGATCTGTCCATAAAGAGGGTCGTTTAGGAGCTTGGTAACTGGGGAAGAAGCTGTTTTTGAATCTGTTAGCGAGTGTTCTCAGACCTTTGTACCTCCTGTCCGATGGAAGAGAGCGGTTGGAAGAATGAATAAGCCTGGGTGGGAAGGGTCTTTGATAATGCTGCCCACTTTCCCAAGCAGCTGGAGGTGTAGACAAAGTCTATGGATGGGAGGTGGGTTTGCATGATGGACTGGGCAGTGTTCACGACTCTAGTTTCTTACGGTCTTGGGCCGAGCAGTTGCCTGACCAGGCTGTGATGCGTCCGGATAGGATGCTTTCTATGGTGCATCTGTAAAAGTTGGTAAGAGTCAATGTGGACATGCCAAATTTCCTTAGTTTCCTGAGGAAGTAAGGTGCTGGTGTGGTTTCTTGGTCTTAGTGTTGATGTGGGTGGACCAGGACAGATTATTGGTGATGTGCACCCCTAGGAATTTGAAGCTGCCAATCATCTCCACCTCGGCCCTGTTGATGCAGACAGGAGTGTGTATAATACTTTGCTTTCTGAAGTCAATGACCAACTCCTCAGTTTTGCTGACATTGAGAGAGATTGCACCCCCCCCCCAATCTCCTCCCCCCTCACTAAAGAGCAAACTCCCCATCCTACCAACCCTTTGAGAAAGTTTTTTTAAATATTGGGGCTGCCTGTTCTTGCCCATAATGTTTTATGGTGGGCAACATATTATCAGGGTCAATCCTGTTGACAACCAGCCTAATTGACCTTTGATTACTTATTGGAATATGATGGGCAGACTTCCAATTTTGGCACCAACCCCCCCCCCCACCAACATATTGCAGCGGTAAGCTTGGGGGTGGACAGGAAGGTGTGGAGTGGGCACCCGCTCTATTTTGAGTTTCCCCCTGCCCAAAACACACCCAGCGGGGGACAAGTAAAATACAACCCATGGGACTTTGTTGTGGCTGTCACTTGCGATTGGCTTTTGCAGATTGCTGGAGTGGCTCGAGGAAGCTGGTGTGATCTGTGTACCCTTCATTCCACTTTGCAGGAACCAAACCGGGTCATTAGGCCTCTCTGCTACATGAGCTGCAGATCGTAGGTGCATCATTGCCAGTCCGCACCCATTGTGTCCTTTGTCAGCTCACCGGCTCTGGCTACTTATTTGTTCTTTAAAAATAAAGAACAGCTTTTTTGTGCAATGCACAATCACGTAGGCAGTGTTAATCTACTACCATCTGCAACCTGGGAGAGTGTGCCTTTCAACCACCTCACAATCTGCCTGTGGTAATCACCACTGTTGTATACATTAGGAGATGTGTGGTAAGGCCCTCTACTACAGGTACTGGGGGAGTCCCTGTCTGCTGGCTCCGCCCAGTAGGTGGAGTATAAATATGTGTGCTCCCTATACAGCAGCCATTTCGCCAGCTGCTGTTGGAGGCCACACATCTTAGAGGAATAAAGCCTCAGTTGTATTCAACTCTCGTCTCTGTGCAATTGATCGTGCATCAATTTATTACTCTAAGATTTTCAGAAGATGGACCTCCGCATCAAACCGGTTCACCTGCAGCTGGATCCGCAATCTAGCAATGTCAAAAAGGACTTTCAACACTGGCTAGCTGGTTTCGAAGCTTACATCAGGTCTGCACCAGACCCAATCCCGGAAGCTGAGAAGATCCAGATCCTCTACTCGCGGCTGAGCTCCAACATCTTTCCTCTTATCCAGGACGCGCAGAACTACGACGAAGCCATGGCGCTACTGAAAGAGAATTACGCCCAGCAGACGAACACGCTCTTTGCCAGACACGTACTCTCTACTCGCAGGCAATTCCCTGGTGAGTCCGTAGACGATTTCTGGCGTGCTTTAATTCCTCTGCTCAGAGACTGTGACTGTCAGGCCGTCACGGCGACGGAACATTCAAACCTCCTCATGCGGGACGCCTTCGTTATGGGGATAGGGTCAGACCTCATACGTCAGCGACTTTTAGAGGGGGCCACGCTCGACTTCGCAGCAACATTAAAACTGGCGCTATCGATGACGGTCGCCTCGCGCAATATTCAGGCCTACACCCCCAGCCATGCGGCCCACCCATCCTACACATTGTGGACTCCGCAGACGGCCACCCCACTGGGGGCTTCACCCAGCCAATACGCCTGTGCCATACGCCAGCCAGCCAACCCCGGGGGCCCCCGATGTTACTTCTGCGGGCAACAGAAACACCCCCGCCAATGCTGCCCGGCCCGCACCGCCCTTTGCAAGGCCTTTGCAAGAAGGGGCACTTCGCTGCGGTGCACCAGGCCCGCTCAGTCGCCGCTATTGCCCCGACCCCCCTCGCGTACGGACAATGGGTGCCGCCATCTTTAGCTCCCCGGAACACACACGGCCAGTGGGCACCGCCATCTTCTCCCCCTCAGACCACGCGCGGCCAGTGGGCGCTGCCATCTTCTCCCTCTTCTCAGACCACGTGCGGCCCATGGGCACCGCCATCATTTTCAACCCCCGCCACGTGCGGCCCATGGGCGTCGCCATCTTGTCCACCCCAAGATCATCAGGCGCCGCCATCTTTTCTTCCCCACGGCACATGGGCACCACCATTGTTCCAGGACCCGTGCCCCCCGGGCACCCAATCGTTCGACACCAGCCACGACTCGCCTCGGTCACGATCGACCAGTCTCGCCCGCACAATCTAGCCACCGCCTCGACAAACGTGAAAATCGATGGGCAAGAGACCTCTTGCCTGCTGGACTCCGGGAGCACCGAAAGCTTCATCCATCCAGATACAGTAAGGCGCTGCTCCCTTGCGGTACACCCCGCCAATCAAAGAATCTCCCTGACCTCCGGATCCCACCCCGTGGCAATCTGGGGGTACTGTATAGTCACACTCACGGTCCAGGGCATAGAATTCAGAGGCTTCTGCCTCTACGTCCTCCCCAACCTCTGCGCTGCCCTGCTACTCGGCCTGGACTTCCAGTGTAACCTCCAGAGCCTAACACTGAAATTCGGTGGGACCCTACCACCCGTTACTGTGTGCGGCCTCGCGACCCTAAAGGTCGACCCACCTTCCCTATTCGCAAACCTAGCCCCGGATTGCAAACCCATCGCCACCAGGAGCAGACGGTACACCACCCAGGACGAGGTCCAGCGGCTGCTTCGGGAAAGCATCATCGAGGCCAGCAACAACCCCTGGAGAGCCCAAGTGGCAGTGGTGAAAACTGGGGAGAAATACAGAATGGTCGTGGACATATGCCAGACCATCAATAGGTACACGCAGCTCGACGCGTACCCCCTCCCACGCATATCTGATATGGCCAATCAGATTGCACAGTACCTCAAATCGGCCTACCACCAGCTCCCCATCCGTAAGGCGGACCGCCCATACACTGCCTTCGAGGCAGATGGCCGCCTCTACCATTTTCTCAGGGTTCCCTTTGGCGTCACCAACGGGGCTCGGTCTTCCAAAGGGAGATGGACCGAATGGTCGACCGGTACGGGTTGCGGGCCACCTTCCCGTACCTAGGCAATGTCACTGTCTGCGGCCACAATCAGCAGGACCACGATGCCAACCTTGCCAAATTTCTCCACACCGCCATTCTCCTAAACCGTTCCTAAACCTCATCCTCCAGGTGCTCCGGTTTTCTCCCACAGTCCAAAGATGTGCAGGTTAGGTGGATTGGCCATGATAAATTGCCCTTAGTGTCCAAAATTGCCCTTAGTGTTGGGTGGGGTTACTGGGTTATGGGGATAGGGTGGAGGTGTTGACCTTGGGTAGGGTGCTCTTTCCAAGAGCCGGTGCAGACTCGATGGGCCGAATGGCCTCCTTCTGCACTGTGAATTCTATGATAACAAGGAGAAGTGCGTATTCAGCATGAACTGCTTAGCCATCCTCGGCTATGTGGACCAGAATGGAGTTCTGGAGCACGATCTCAACCGCATGCGCCCCCTCATGGAGCTCCCTATTCCCCACTGCCCGATACATCCAGATACAGTAAGGCGCTGCTCCTTTGCGGTACACCCCGCAAACGCCCCGCAGCCCTCAAACGCTGCCTGGGGTTCTTTTCATACTACGCCCAGTGGATCCCAAACTACGCGGACAAGGCCCGCCCACTCATCCTGACCACCCTTTTCCCCCTGACGGCCGAGGCTCAACATGCCTTCAACCGTATTAGAGCCGATATCGCCAAGGCCGCGATGCACGCAGTAGACGAGACGCTGCCCTTTCAAGTGGAGAGCAACACATCAGACGTCGCCCTAGCCGCCACGCTCAATCAGGCAGGCAGGCCCGTGGCATTCTTTTCCCGCATCCTTAATGCCCCCGAAATTCGGCACTCCTCCGTCGAAAAAGAGGCCCAAGCCATTGTTGAAGCTGTGCGTCATTGGAGGCATTGCCTGGCCGGCAGGAGATTCACTCTCCTCACTGACCAACGGTCGGTAGCCTTCATGTTCAATAACACACAGCGGGGTAAGATCAAAAATGATAAAATCTTGAGGTGGAGGATCGAGCTCTCCACCTACAACTACGAGATTTTGTAACGCCCCGGCAAGCTCAACGAGCCCCCAAATGCCCTATTCCGAGGTACATGTGCAAGCGCACAGGTGGACCGACTCTGGACCCTGCACGATAACCTTTGTCACCTGGGAGTCACACGGTTGTACCATTTCATAAAGGCCCGCAATCTGCCCTACTCCGTCGAGGAAGTCAGGGCAATCACCAGGGACTGCCAGGTCTGTGCGGAGTGCAAACCACACTTCTACCGGCCGGACCGCGCGCACCTGGTGAAAGCCTCCCGCCCCTTTGAACGCCTCAGCGTGAATTTCAAAGGGCCCCTCCCCTCCACCGACCATAACACATATTTCCTCAGTGTGGTCAATGAATACTCCAGATTCCCCTTCGCCATCCCATGCCCCGATATGACGTCTGCCACCGTCATCAAAGCCCTCAACACAATCTTCGCACTGTTCGGCCTCCCCGCCTACATCCACAGTGACAGAGGATCCTCATTCATGACTGATCAGCTGTGTCAGTTCCTGCTCAGCAGGGGTATTGCCTCCAGCAGGACGAACAGCTAAAACCCCCGGGGAAACGGGCAGGTGGAGAGCGAGAATGGGACGGTCTGGAGGGCCGTCCAACTGGCCCTACGGTCCAGAAATCTCCTGGCCTCCCGCTGGCAGGAGGTCCTCCCTGATGCACTGTACTCCATTTGGACGCTACTATGCACCGCCACTAACGACACACCCCATGAACGTCTCTTTGCCTTTCCCAGGAAGTCCTAATCCGGGGTGTCACTCCCGACTTGACTCGCAGCTCCAGGACCCATACTCCTCCGTAGGCACGTCCGACTCCACAAGGCGGACCCGTTGGTTGAAAGGGCGCAGTTACTCCGCGCTAACCCCCAGTACGCCTACGTAGCGTACCCCGACGGCCGCCAGGATACTGTCTCCCTCAGGGACCTGGCACCAACAGGTTCCACAAACGCACACCCATTCAGCCCGGCTCCACACCCCCCTCCCCCGGCACACCCCGCAGCAACCCCCCCAGGACCATCCTCCAACCCCTGCCCACTCCCAAGGATGAAGAGGATTTTGGCACGCTCCCGGAGTCACCGAGGACCAGGCCAACACCGGAATCGCCGCCACCACTGCGTCGCTCCCAGCGCCACATCAAGGCCCTGGACCGGCTAAATCTATAATTGGTTGGGGACTATCAAACCACCTTGTACTGGACTTCAGAAATAAATAAAAAATTTTGCTTCTATATATTAAACTTGCTCTGTATATAGTTCTCCACCACCCCGCCGGACTCAATTTTAACAGGGGGTGAATGTGGTAATCACCACTGTTATATATGTTAGGAGATGTGTGGTAAGACCCTGTACTACAGGTACGGGGTAGTCCCTGCCTGCTGGCTCCGCCCAGTCGGCGCAGTATAAATATGTGTGCACCTTATACAGCAGCCATTTCGCCAGCTGCTGTAGGAGGCCGCACATCTTAGAGTAATAAAACCTCAGTTGTATTCAACTCTGGTCTCTGTGCAATTGATCGTGCATCACTGCCACCACTCTTGCTTTATGATTAGGCTCCAGTGATGACCTGGAAATGACCTTCCCCTTTGACCTCTCTTTCACTCACCTGCCCGTTCCTGCACTAAAGAGCCGGAAGAGCAGTTGATTGGTGTTTTTCTCTCCTCCCCATATCTTATACCTGCCGATGCCTGACCCTCATATGGCCACTTCCCTCATCCTCCATTTTGAATGAATGTCACTGTCCCCACAGAGAGCTTACCAAGTCACTGCAGTCAGCGGTCTGCTTAGCTGAAGCACATTCAAGCACCAGAGGATCCTTGGTGTGACTGACCATACACCCCCTTATTTTCCTGGGACAGAGTCCAGATGGGTTGCAGTGTCCCTGGATGTGATGAACGGTTACTGCCTTGTCATCATGTAAAGTGATGTCCCCTTTAAGACCGGGCTTGGAGCCTGGGGACTCCGCCTCTGGCTCTGCCCATCTGTGAGCCATATATAAGGGGCTGCTTTGTGGGTTGTGCAGCAGTTAGCACATGTTTCGGCTCTAGCATAGTTCTTAGTCTATTAAAGCCTTTACCATTTACACTCTAAGCGTCGTTATTGAGGGTACCTCAATTTAATAGACTAAACTAGATCAGGATGGACGCAGACCTAAAACCAGAGAAGCTCAATCTGGAAGCACGGACACCGGAGGCAAAGGAAATTTTTTAATACTGGCTCCGATGTTTCGAGGCCTACCTGGACTCCGCAGAGACTCCCATCCTGGGGCCACGCAAGCTGCGCCTACTCCACGCCCAGGTGAGTCACAGAATTTCCGCCACGCTCGAAAAGACGACGACTTATGAAGAGGCGGTCGAGTTATTCCGCAAGCGGTTTGTCAAACCCATCAACAAGGTACACGCCAGGCATCTGCTCTCTACCTGCCGGCAGCGCTCGGGGCAATCGCTGGACAAATTCGTCGAGAAACTCACCGCGCTTGCAAGGGACTGTGACCATCAGGATGTGACAGGGGAAGTCCATATGAACCTGCACATCAGAGACGCTTTCGTGTCCGGCATCCGCTCGACCTACATCCGGCAGCGGCTGCTCGAAAACGGGGCAAAAGACCTCCAGGACACGCTAACGCTCGCCTCCTCGCTGGAGGTGGCCCGACATAACTTGGGTACGTACCCCGCGGACTCTGCGAGCCCCTCCCCCGGACTTTCTCAGACTCAGCCGTATTACAGGCCTGCGCCACGCGGCGACCCGCTCACCATGGGGGCACATCATGCAACTTCTGCGGGCAGGGCCAGCATCCACGCCCACGCTGCCCAGCCCGCTCCGCGATCTGCAGCGACTGCGGGAAGAAGGGGCATTTTGCAAGGGTCTGCCTGGCCAGACCCAGGGACCAGAAAAACAAAGAACAGCCGGCCCGAAAATCAGGCTCTCAGTCCAACAGGCCTCGCAATGCGGCTGCATTGACCCGACACGCCCCCTTCTGACGCGTCCTCAGCCTCGTGCGAATCATGGGAGCGGCCACCTTGTCGGCGGCCATCTTCTCGACCCGACACGTGCGACCGACGGCGACAGCCATTTTACGAGTCCGATTCGGCTAAGGACTCGGACTACCCGTGAGCGGGTGCGATCACCCTCAACCAAACTCCTACAAAACACCTGCAGATCTCTATGATGCAGGTCCAGGTCAACGGGCGCGATACTGCATGCCTCTTCGACTCCGGGAGCACGGAGAGCTTTATCCATCCTGAAACGGTAAGGCGCTGCTCCCTACGCACCCATCCCGCATCCCAAAACATTACACTCGCATCTGGGTCCCACTCGGTACAAATCAAGGGGTACTGTATTGCGGATCTCTCGATCCAGGGCGCCAAATACACCCGTTTCAAATTTTATATCCTCCCTCACCTCTGTGCCCCCCTGCTGCTCGGACTGGGTTTCCAGTGCAGCCACCGAAGCCTGACACTGAAGTTCGACGGACCCTTGCGCCCCCTCACGGTATGCTGCCTTGCGACATTGAAAGTCGCAACCCCCTCGCTATTCGCGAACCTCACTCCCGACTGTAAGCCAGTCGCCATCAGGAGCCGGCGCGACAGTGCCCAAGATATGACTTTTATCAAGTCAGAGGTCCAGCGTTTACTGGGAGAGGGGGTCATCGAGGCTAGCAACAGCCCTTGGAGAGCGCAAGTGGTGGTAGTCCGGTCCGGGGAGAAGAAACGGATGGTCGTGGATTATAGCCAGACCATAAACCGATTCACGCAGCTTGATGCGTACCCCCTTCGCATCGCGGAAATGGTAAATCGGATCGCCCAATCCCGAGTCTTTTCCATGGTCGACCTCAAATCCGCCTACCACCAGCTCCCCATCCGACCAAAAGACCGCCCCTATACTGCCTTCGAAGCAGCCGGCCGGCTCTTCCACTTCCTCAGGGTCCCCTTCGGTGTCACAAATGGGGTCTCAGACTTTCAAAGGGCGATGGACCAAATGGTGGACCAGTACGGTTTGCGGGCTACATACCCGTACTTGGACAATGTCACCATCTGCGACCAAGACCAGCAGGACCATGACGCTAACCTCAAAAAGTTCCTCCAGACCGCCCGAGCCCTTAACCTGACCTATAAGGAGGAAAAATGTGTTTTCCACATCACTCGGCTAGCCATCTTCGGCTATGTCGTGGAAGACGGGGTCCTAGGTCCCGACCCCGACCGCATGCGTCCCCTGAAGGAACTCCCTCTCCCCCGCAGCCTCAAGGCCTTCAAATGGTGCTTGGGGCTTTGCTGTTATTATGCCCAGTGGGTCCCCAAGTATGAGGACAAAGCCCGCCCACTCATAAAGACCACCATTTTCCCCTCTCGGCTGAGGCTCAATTGGCCTTCAACCGCATCAAGGCCGACATCATCAATGCCACTATGCACGCGGTGGACGCAACCATTCCTTTCCAGGTAGAGAGCAATGCATCAGACATCGCCCTGGCTGCTACCCTCAATCAGGCAGGCAGACCAGTAGCGTTCTTCTCCCGGACCCTCACCGCATCCGAGGTTCGACACTCTGCAGTCGAAAAGGAGGCACAAGCCATTGTGGAGGCTGTGCGGTGCTGGAGACACTACCTCCAAAATTGCCCTTAGTGTTGGGTGAGGTTACTGGGTTATGGGGATAGGGTGGCGGTGTTGACCTTGGGTAGGGTGCTCTTTCCAAGAGCTGGTGCAGACTCGATGGGCCGAATGGCCTCATTCTGCACTGTAAATTCTATGAAAAAATTCTATAAGCTGCAGTGCGTATTAGCACTCCAGTCCCACACACATTCCCAGCAAACAAGATGGCACTGGCTACGCTGGAGAGCACCCATCCCGTTGATGGGTCAGCTGGGGCCAGAGGGTATCTAGGGGGAAAGCCTGGGGAGACATCCATACAGCCCGTGGCACTAAGTTCACAGAGGGCAGTCAGCAGCATGCTGCCTCCCAGGCTGCGGCAATGGTGTTCCATACCCGTCTAGCCCAACCCCACGGCTCAACTGGCTGCCGCCACTAATCTCCCCAGCCCTGGCAGAGCCCCGTAGCCAGCGGCACAACTGTCAGCAAACTATGGCGATGTTTGACACTTTCTGTACCCCCTCTATCTCCTTCAGCAGCCACGGCACCTGTTCCTCGGTTTTTGAAACCACAATTGAAACTCGCCGTCGGTAATTCGTCCTGGCGGAGGTGGTGCATCATGGGAGCCCCGGAGAATACCAGGTCAGGCCCGCTAATGATAAGCCAACGGCGTTTACTGTACGTGCGGAGTGGAACGCACTGACACCGCTGTCGAGACACCGGAGTATGGCATTCTGTCGGGCGCCTGGCGCCTGCCACGTTTTCCACCTCACGTGACAATGTCCGCCCAATTGCATTTCCGATGGAGAATCCCGCCCAGGGGCTTTCACACATCAGATGGAAAGTCTCAGTCATATTTCCCGTGTTAGTCAATATTAGAAACAGGTTTTTGCCATGAGCTGGTATTCCTCTTTCCTTTAAATCTGCTGTCATCACCCCTTTCCTCAAAAAACAACGCCTGGATCCTGTTGTGACATGTTTTTTAATTCTTGCATGGGACATAGGTGTTGCTGGCTAGGCCAGCGTTTATTGCCCATTCCTAATTGTCTTTGAGAAGGTGGTGGTTAGCTGCCTTCTTGAGCTACTGCAGTCGCTGAGATGCAGGTACATCCACAGTTCTGTTCGGAAGGGAGTTTCAGAATTTCAAACCAGCAGCAGTGAAGGAACTGCGATATATTTCCAAATCAGGATGGTGACTGACTTGGATGGGAACTTTCAATTGCTGGTTCCCAGGTATCTGCTGCCTTTGTCCTTCTAGGTGGCTATGGCCATGGGTTTGGAAGGTGCTGCCCAAGGAGCCTTGGTGAGTTTCTGCGGTGCATCTTGTAGAAGGTTCACACGGCTGCTACTGAAGCTGGTGGAGGAAGTGAATGTTTGTAGAAGGGGGAGCAATCAAGCGAGCTGCTTTCTCTCGGATGGTGTTGACCTTCTTGAGTGTTGTTGGAGCTGCACTCATCCAGGAAAGTGGAGAGTATTCCATTACACTCCTGACTTGTGCCTTGTAGATGGTGGACAGGCTTTGGTGAGTCATGAAGCCCTCACCTTCGCAATCTTGCCCCTCACCTGAGGTGTGGAGACCATCAGGTTAAATCACCTCAAATGGAAAAGCAACCTATGGACATCTGGAACTATGGCCCCTTTACCTTTACCTTACTCGCTGCAGGATTCCTAGGCTTTGATTTGCTCTTGTGACCACAGTACAGAGCGTCCTCTACTTTAATATCTTTGAGTTACGACAAACGACACTTAAATTGACACCCCATTTCAACTTTACGACATCGATTTTGACTTTGCGATGCTGTGGCAGCACGTTCAAATGTGCACATGGACGTTCTGCGACACTCATCTGCACGACTGGACAGGTTGAACCGTCTGTATTGGGTTGGAAACAAATGTTTTATTCTGTGAATTTTTTGGGCACAACAGTTGCATTTTGAATGCATTTACACGCCTATGTTGTATTTAATAAGTGCTCAGACCCGCAGAAGTTCAAGGTTAAACAGGCAACGGACAGTGATCAATTGGCTCCATTATATCCCCCACACTAACCGAGGAACATTTGTTAAGGCGTGCAGACATCAACAGTCATCTTAGTGACTTGACAGGACAACAGTCGAGAGTATTTAACACTGCTGGTGCCCCACAAGTAATTTCAGGAACTAATCCCCTATTTAGAAGATTGTTCCAATGGGAAAATTGTTTCCGACTTATGACGTTTTGACTTAAGACGGGGTTTTCGGGAACCAATGGTGTAAGTCTGAGGACTGCATGTAATTGTATGGCAAGTCAAGTTCATTTCTGCTCAATAATAATGCCCAGAATGTTGATTGTGAGGGATTCCGTAATGGTAACGCCATTGAATGTCAAAGGATGATGGTCAGATTCTCTCTTGTTGGCAATGGTCATTGCCTGCTATTTGTGTGGCACGATTGTTACTTGCCACTTGCCAGCCAAGCCTGGAAATTTTACAAGTCTTGCTGCATTGGGACCTGAACTGCTTCAATGTCTGAGGAGTGGCAAATGGTGCTAAATATTGTGCAATCATCAGCGAACATCCCATTTCTGACCTTACGATGCAAGGAATGTCTTTGATGAAGCAGTTGAAGATGGTTGGGCCTAGGACACTGCCCTGAGGAACTGAGGAGTGCAATAATGTCCTGGAACTGAGATGATTAACCTCCAACAGCCATAACCACCTTCCTTTGTGCCATGTATGACTCCAACCAGTGGAAAGTTTCCCCCCAATTCCCATTGACTCCAGTTTAGCTGGGGCTTCTTGATGCCATACTCGGTCAAATGCTGCCTTGGTAGCAAAGGCAGTCACTCGCACCACACCTCTGGTGTTCAGATCTTTTGTCCATGTTTGAACCAAGGCTGAACTCGGGTTAGAAGCTTAGTAACCCTGGCAGAACGAAAACCATCAGTGAACAAGTTATTGTTGAGTAGGAGCCGCTTGTTGGCACTGTCAATGACACCTTCCATTAGTTTACTAACGATCGAGAGGTAGGCTGATAGGGCGTGAATCGGCTGGGTTGGACTTGTCCTGCTTTCTCTGTACAGGACATACTTGGGCAATTTTCCACATTGCCGGGTAGATGCCAGTGTTGCAGCTGTACTAGAACAACTTGGCTGGGGTTGACAAGTTCTGGAGCACAGGGCATCAGCACTATTTCCATAATATTATCAGGGCCCATAGATTTTGCAATATCCAATGCCTTCAGCCATTTCTTAATGTCACATAGAGTGAATCAAAGTGGCTGAAGACTGACATCTGTGGTGCTGAGGAGGCCAAGATGGATGGTCTACTTGGCATTTCTGGCTAAAGATTGTATCAAATGCTTCAGCCTTGTGTGCATGCCATTGTAATGTAAAGGTGCTCAGCAGAGTAGGGTTAATGTGGGACTGGTGAATATCACTGCCCACGGCATGATGTATCGATGTGCTAATAGATATGGAGAGAACATTCTGGAAATTAGCCAGCATGGCGAAGTAGCTCCATGCATAACTTTGACCTGGAATCTATAAATGGTTAAAGGCTAACGATAAATCGTTAATGTTTAAATATACAAGTCTCGAAGATCTCATCATTGAGACATCTAAAGAATTCACATTACAACCTGCTTGAAGCGGTGAAATCACCATAAAACATTGTGATCAGCAGTGATGTGAAAGGTGGCATTTTAAACGATGAACCCAGAACAGTATCCCAAGGTACGTAAAACTGAAACCAGAGTGGAGAGACATTCTCCCATGAAGAAAAATCAAAGGAGTAGTTGAAAGAGCTTTGCTCGAGACTTAGAAGTTGAGGAATCCACTAGAATGAGTGGAACTCCATTGCGAGATCCCCGAGTGATGCAGTGTGAAGATATCTGCGCCGATCACAAAGACGGGTGAGCACAACTACGAACATTGCTAGACCCTGAGTGATGCGGAATTAAGACACTTAGTCAAATCACAGGACGGTAAACAAAACTACAAAACTTGCGAGATCCTGAGTGGCGCAGAGTCAAAGGACCTGGTTCATTCACAAGATGGTGAGCAAAAATCCAAGAATGAAGCTGTACTTGCATTATAGAATAGGTGACAGTCCCAGCACTCAGCATATCCATAGAGACAGCTGCAAGTTGTAAAACAAAGGCAGGCGGAGTGCAGGAAAAACAGCAGAGCACAGTAAAAAAAAAGAGAGATAAGTCCGTGCAGAGTTTATAAACAAGAAGAGTTGCTGCTGTTCTGAAGATTGTTTTTAAAAATGGCAAGCAGAGCAAATCGAAAGAAACGCTGTAACTTTAAGTTAAGAAGAGGTGAACCTGCCGAAGCACTCTAAAGCGCGGAATGTCCAATATCTAAAGTTCCTGCAGTTTAAAAAAAAAATCACCCAGCAGAGAAGTTCTGCAATGGCCATCCCCATTCGGGAGGGTTTAAACTAGTTTGGCAAGGGGATGGGAACCAGAGCTATGGATCAGAGGATAGGGTAGCTGTTGAACGGGCAGAAATAGTATGCAGCAAGTCTGTGAGGAAGGATAGACAGTTGATGGGGCAAAGTTGTACTCATTAGGATGGGTTAAAGTGTGTCTGTTTCAATGCAAGGCGTGTCAGGAATAAGGGAGATGAACTTAGAGCATGAATCAGTACTTGGAACTACGATGTTGTGGCCTTGATGGAGACATGGATTTCACAGGGGCAGGAATGGTTGTTAGATGTTCCGGGGTTTAGATATTTTCAGAAGAATAGCGAGGGAGGTAAAAGAGGAGGGGGAGTGGCACTGTTAATTAGGCATGCACCACAGCTGCAGAAAAGGAGGTAGTTGAGGAGGGTTTGTCTACTGAGTCAGTATGGGTGGAAGTCAGAAACAAGAAAGGAGCAGTCACTTTATTGGGAGTTTTCTATCGAGCCCCCAATAGCAGCAGAGAGACAGAGGAACAGATTGGGCGGCAGGTCTTGGAAAAGTGCAGAAGTAACAGCGTTGTTGTCATGGGTGACTTCAGCTTCCCTAATATTGACTGGAACCTCCTTAGTGAAAATGGTTTGGATGGAGCAGATTTTGTCAGGTGCGCACAGGAAGGATTCCTGACTCAATATGTAGATAGGCCGACTAGGGGGGAGGCCATATTGAACTTGGTGCTCGGCAACGAACCAGGCCAGATGTCAGATGTCTTGGTGGGAGATCATTTCAGTGACAGTGACCACAACTCCTTGACCTTTATCATAGTCATGGAGAGGGATAGGAACACACAGTATGGGAAGGTATTTAATTGGGGGAGGGGAAATTATACTGCTATTAGACAGGAGCTGAGGAGCATAAAGTGGGAACAATTGTTCTTGGGGAAATGCACAACAGTAATGTGGGGATTGTTTAAAGCGCACTTGCTGTGAGTGCTCAATAGTTTTGTCCCACTGAGACGAGGAAGGAATGGTAAGGTGAAGGAGCCTTGGATGACAAGAGAAGTGAAGCTTCTAGTCAAGAGGAAGAAGGAAGCTTACCTAAGGTTGAGGAAGCAAGGATCTGACTCGGCTCTAGAGGGCTACAAGGTAGCCAGGAAGGAACTCAAAAATGGACTGAGGAGAGCTAGAAGGGGGCATGAAAAATCCCTGGCGGGAAGGATTAGGGAAAGCCCCATCGAGTTCGACACTTATGTAAGGAATAAGAGGATGATCAGAGTGAAAGTAGGGCCGATCAGTGATAGTGGAGGGAACTTGTACCTAGAGTCTGAGGAAATGGGGGAGGCCCTAAATGAATACTTTGCTTCAGTATTCACTAGAGAGAGGGACCTTGTTACTGATGAGAACCGTGGGAACCAGGTTAATAGACTCAAACAGTTTGATATTAAGAAGGAGGATGTGCTGGAAATTTTGAAAAGCATCAGGATAAATAAGTCCCCTGGGCCTGACGGGATATACCCAAGGTTACTACGGGAAGTGAGGGAGGAGATTGCTGCGCCGTTGGCGATGATCTTTGCGTCCTCACACTCCACTGGAGTAGTACCGGATGATTGGAGGGAGGCGAATGTTGTTCCCCTATTCAAGAAAGGGAATAGGGAAATCCCTGGGAATTACAGACCCATCAGTCTTCCCGTATCAGCCTCCCCGAACAGGTGCCGGAATGTGGCGACGAGGGGCTTTTCACAGTAACTTCATTTGAAGCCTACTTGTGACAAGAAGCGATTTTCATTTCATTTTTCATTTTCTTACGTCTGTGGTGAGCAAAATATTGGAAAGAATTCTGAGCGATAGGATTTATGATTATTCAGAAAAACATAGTTTGATTAAAGATAGTCAGCATGGCATTGTGAGGGGCTGGTCATGCCTCACAAGCCTCATTGAATTCTTTGAGGCTGTGACGACACACATTGATGAAGGTCGGGCAGTGGATGTGGTGTATATGGATTTCAGTAAGGCATTTGATAAGGTTCCCCATTGTAGGGTCAGTCAGAAAGTTAGGGGACGTGGATACAGGAAAATTTGGCTGTCTGGATACAGAATTGGCTGGCCAAAAGGAGATTGCGAGTGGAATGGATGGAAAGTATTCCGCCTCGAGGTCAGTGACCAGTGATGTCCCGCATGGATCTGGGTCGGAACTCTCCGATCCCCCGCCGGTTCGGAGAATCGCCGAGGGGCGGCGTGAATCCCACCCCCGCCGGCTGCCGAATTCTCTGGCGCTGGAGATTTGGCGGGGCGGGAATCGCGCCGCGCAGGTCAGCGGCCGCTGGCAGCGGCCCCCCCGGCGATTCTCCGGCCCGCGATGGGCCGAGTGGCCGCCCGTTTTCGGCCAGGCCCGTCGCGTATGTTACACCAGGTATTTGCGGGCAGGACCTGGCTGCACGAGCGGCTTCCGGGGTCCTCGGGGAGGCGCGGAGGGATCTGGCCCCGGGGGGTGGCCTGGCCCGCAATCAGGGCCCACCGATCCGCGGGCGGGCCTGTGCCGTGGGGGCACTCTTGTAATGCGTCGGCCGCTGTGGTCCTCTGCGATGGCCGAGCAGAGATGAACCCCCCCCCGTGCATGCGCTGGGATGACGCCAGCACATGCTGGCGCTCCCGCGCATGCGCCAACACGCGCCGGCCGGCGGAGGTCCTTCGCCGCCAGTTGGCGTGGCGCCAAGCCCCTCCCTCGCCGGCCGGCGCGGAGCAAACCACTCCGGGGCCGGCCAAACCCTGAAGGTGCGGCCCGACGCCGGAGTGGTTCACGCCACTCCTTGGCGCCGGGATCCCCCGCCCCGTAGGCTACGGGAGAATCCCGCCCCTGTGGAGTTTATAAATGAGAAAGTGGAAGGGTGGGTTAGTACGTTTGCCGATGACACGAAGGTTGGGGGAGTTGTAGACATTGTTTTTTTTTATTCTCCTCCTTTTTCACATTTTCTCCCACATTTACACCCATCAACAATAAACAATAATCAGCAAGGTATGTCAATCCCCATAATAACAACGATCCCATCCGCCCACCAACCCCCAAATCTCAACCCACATGTTTACATAAACAAATGGCAAAAAGGAATCAGGGATTACCCAGTCACCCTTAATCTACACAGCTCCCCCCCCCCCCCCCCCCAACCAACGCCGTCCTGCCTCTGAGAGAGTACCGTACATGATACCCCAGAGTTGTGTACCCCCCCCCCCCCCCCCAAGTCTCCAGGTCCTCCCGTCCACTGCCTCTTGTAAAACTACTCCTCCCAACCTCTGTTCCTTCCCCCCAACTTTCCACCCCGGCTAGACCACTCGGATCCTGTTGTGCCAGGCTCCGATGGCCGCAGCCCTTCCCCCCACCTCACTCCCGTTCACTGGCCGGCTTAAACCGGCCAGCGTGGAGGCCCCCACCCGGGTCCCTTTCCCCCTTGCCCGGCCCTACGAAAGCTCAAAGATCCCCTTTTAGCACACAAACCCCGCATATCCACCTACACCCCAAAGAGCCCTCATTTCGATTGAAAGTCCCGTCCATTCCCTTGTCCAAATATGTACAACATTGGCTCCTTTAGCCTCTACCCCCGCGCGCAGTGATACAAAAAAGAAGAAAATACAGTCATGAGGTTACATCGGCACATGACCACTCCTCAATTTGTTAGTTCTGCCACAGTCCTTCTGCCTTCAAAACTCATCCGCTGCTTCCGCCGTTCCAAAATAAAAGTCCCTGAGCTTGTAAGTCACCCTCAGCTTCGCTGGATATACAATGCCGCATCGCACCTTGCTAATGTACAGTGCCCTCTTCACCCGGTTGAAGGCAGCCCGCCTCCTCGCCAGCTCCACCGTAAAGTCCTGCTATACACGTATACCAGCTCCAGCCCACTGCACCACCCGCTTCTGCTTGGCCCAGCTCAGGACCTTCTCCTTCACACTGTACCTACGGAAGCACAGAGTCACTGCCCTTGGCGGCTCACTCGCCTTTGGTACAGGCCTCCACGACCGATGAGCCCGATCCAGTTCATATCGGGAGGATCCTCCCCCTCCCCCAATAGTTTTGCCAGCATCGCGGCAAAATACTCAGTCGGCTTTGGTCCTTCAACTCCTTCGGGCAGCCCCACAATCCTCAAATTCTGTCGCCTGGATCTATTTTCCAGGTCTTCCATTTTTCCTCGCAGATCCTTGTTAGTGTCCATCACCTTTCCCATCTCCTTCCCCATCGAGGCAAGTTGATCACCGTGCTGCAATAACGTCTCCTTCACTTCCTTCAGCGCCTCCCTTTGCTCTCGCACCTCCGCCATCACCGGGGAAACAGCCTCCTCCACCAGTGCACTCAACACCTCCCTCATCTCTTTCCTCACCGTCTCCATGCATTTCGCAATCTGCGCCAACTGCTTTTTGAATTCCGCAGCCATCACCTTAGTTATTTCTTCAGCCGTAA
The DNA here is from genome assembly GCF_047496885.1 of Scyliorhinus torazame. Taxonomy (NCBI): domain Eukaryota; kingdom Metazoa; phylum Chordata; class Chondrichthyes; order Carcharhiniformes; family Scyliorhinidae; genus Scyliorhinus; species Scyliorhinus torazame. The sequence continues at coordinate 108,636,288 of NC_092716.1, forward strand.
GCACTGCGGCCTCCCCTGGTGCTCCAGCCTCCATTTTCTTTGCTGACCCCGCGGTGACCTTTCCACTCCCCAATGGACTTTCAGCCACTATTTTCACGGCCGTTTTTTTTTGGCTGTTTTTTGACATCCTTCTCTGTGCGCTGTCTTCCGACTTTTACTGCCGTCACTGGCCCTAGGACCGGGCGTTACTCCCCGACAATGCCGTTCCCGAACGGGAGCCCTCCAACGCGCGGCTGCCTCCCGCCCACCGTCACCGGAAGTCCGTTGTAGATATTGTTAAGGGTTGTTGCAGGTTGCAGCAGGACATTGACAGGATGCAGAGCTGGGCTGAGAAGTGGCAGATGAAGTTCAACCTTGATAAATGTGAAGTGATTCATTTTGCAAGGTCGAATTTGAATGCTGAATACAGGGTTAAAGGCAGGATTCTTGGAAGTGTGGTGGAACAGAGGGATCTTGGGGTCCACGTACATAGATCCCTCAAAGTTGCCACCCAGGTTGATAGGGTTGTTAAGAAGGCGTATGGTGTGTTGGCTTTTATTAACAGGGGGATTGGGTTTAAGAGCCGTGAGGTTTTGCTGCATCTTTATAAAACTCTAATTAGACAACACTTCAAATATTGTGTCCACTTCTGGTCGCCTCATTATAGGAAGGAGCTGGATACTTTGGAGAGGGTACAGAGGAGATTTACCAGGATGCTGCCTGAACTAGAGGGCATGTCTTATGAAGAAAGGTTGAGGTAGCTGGGACTTCTCTCACTGGAGTGAAGAAGGCAGAGAGGTGACTTGATAGAGGTGTACAAGGTGATGAGAGGCATAGATAGAGTGGCTAGCCAGAGACTTTTGCACAGGGTGGAAATGGCTGTCACGAGGGGACATAATTTTAAGGTGATTGGAGGAAGGTATAGGGGAGATGTCAGAGGCTGGTTCTTTACACAGAGAGTGGTGGGTGTGTGGAATGCACTGCCAGCAGAGGTGGTGGAGTCAGAGTCATTAGGGACATTTAAGCGACTTTTGGACAGGCACCTGGACAGCAGTAAATTGAAGGGGTGTAGGTTAGGTTGATCTTAGATTAGGATAACTGGTCGGCACAACATCGTGGGCTGAAGATCCTGTACTGTGCTGTACTGTTCTGTGTTCTATGTTCTATTGGAGCTGAACTGGAAGATTTGATGTTCAGGATTCAAGCTGATTCAATGAGACGATGTACTGAGACCCAGAGTGAGATGGCAAGAGGTCAACAAAAAAAATAAACAGTTGAAAGAACAGTTCATTGTCCTTCAAGATCAAATGCAAAGGGAATGCATGACAATTCAGCAACGTGAAGACATGACTGAATGTCTTAAACAGCAGAATGGAAGCATTGCAGAAGAAACTCGAAATGATTTACAATAAATTACAATAAAATTATTGAATTACAATAAAGCTCAAGATGAAGCAAGAGAGCTTCAAAGGCAAGGGAAACCTATTGATAGATCTTCACGTGTTACAAGAATCCCTCAGATCAAAGTTCATTACTTCGGAAAATGACGGAGAGAAGTAAAATGGATTTAACATCACTCTGAACCAGTTAGCTGAGAAGACTCAACAACGTTCCGTACTCCAGGAGAAAGCCAGAAGCTAAAGAGACAGACTGAAGAGCTGAAGAAGTAGCTGAATTGACAAAGAGGAGGCATTGAAAGTAAAAGCCGTAGGTTTTCTAAGCCGCAAGCAGAGAAAGAAAGACAGAAATTAGGGGCGAGATTCTCCGACCCCCCGCCAGGTCGGAAAATCGCCGGGGGCTGGCGTGAATCTCGCCCCCGCCGGTTGCCGAATTCTCCGGCACCGGAGATTTGGCAGGGGCGGGAATCGCGCCGCGCCGGTTGGTGGCCCCCCCCCCCCCCCCCCCCCCCCCCCGCGCGATTCTCTGGCCCGGATGGGCCGAAGTCCCGCTGCTAGAAATCCTGTCCTGCCGGCGTCGATTAAACCACCTCTCTTACCAGCGGGACAAGGCGGCGCGGGCGTGCTCCGGGGTCCTGGGGGGGGCGCGGGGCGATCTGGCCCCGGGGGGTGCCCCCACGGTGGCCTGGCCCGGATTGGGACCCACCAATCCGCGGGCGGGCCTGTGCCGTGGGGGCACTCTTTTCCTTCCGCCTTCGCCACGGTCTCCACCATGGCGGAGGCGGAAGAGACTCCCTCCACAGCGCATGCGCGGGGATGCCGTGAGTGGCCGCTAACACTTCCGTGCATGCGCCGCCCGGCAATGTCATTTCTGCGCCAGCTGGCGGGGCACTTCCGCCAGCTGGTGAGGCGGAAATCAGTCCGGCGCGGGCCTAGCCCCTCAAGGTTAGGACTCGGCCGGTCAAGGGGCGGAGGATTCCGCACCTTTGGGGCGGCGCGATGCCAGACTGATTTGCGCCGTTTTTGGCGCCGGTCGGCGGACATCGCGCCGATACCGGAGAATTTCGCCCAAGATCAGAAACTGTAAATCTAACTTTGAAGTGCAAGGAACTGGCAGAAGAAAAAGCAGTGGCTGTTTCAGACATACTGAAAACTATTGGGCTGAATGAAAAGATTCATAAGCTTGCAAAGCAATTTGAAAACAAAACAGCAAACGAATCTCTGGCTGAATTCGTGAAGCAAGTGGAAATGGAGTACCAGGTGCAAACGTGCTTGATGCGCATCCCATGGTCACACACCAGCTGCACATTAATCGAGTGGAACCCATTTCTGTTTGTGAAGACCGGCCTGACTTCTGCAGGTGCTCGTAGGGGGACGTGCATCCCATCGATCACCCTCTGGATCCAGGGCATCTCGGCGATGGCAGTGAACTCCACTGCCCTGACATCCTAGTGGGCTTGGTCAACATTGAAATGGATGTATTGTGCCGATTGGTTTTCCTTTCCTGTGTGCACATCGCTTTCATCCTGGCAGCCTTGATGGTTCCTGGCCTTTTCAAGGCCCCCCCCTTAGCTGAGGGGTTGGCTTTTGGGCGACAGGGGTTATCTGCTACGGTTGTGTCTGATGTCGCCTATCTGGAGGCCATAGACTGATGCGGAGACCCACTACAATGACGCCCATGCTGCGACCAGGAGCGTGATCGAGCGATGCTTCAGCCTCCTGAAGATGTGGTTCAGGTGCCTGGACCACTCTGGAGAGGACCTCCAGTATAGTGCTGGGTGGATCTCCCAAATCGTGGTGGCCTGCTGCATCCTTCACAACATCGCATAGCAGAGGGGGCGACGTGCTAGAGAAGGAGGATGAATGTCAGTCCTTGTCCGGTGAGGGGGATGTGGGGGAGGGCGAGGGTGGTCAGGTAATGGGGCCCGAACGGGCATGGGAGGACGCACAACATGTGCGCCTGGGCAGACACGGCACGGGATGCTCTGATCGCCTCCAGCTTCACCGATTAGGGGCCTTGGCCAGCGGCACGGATATCCCATCCCACTCCCACCCCTCGCGCCACCCATGAACACCCTCCCTGCTTCACCCTCCCCTTCCCCACCCCACCTTGCAACCCTTTCTGTGACACCTACCTGCCTCACTACGGGGTGCGGGTCCTGGGTTGGCAGTACAGCGTGTCTGGCCCATGGGATGGAGGATGATGATGACCCGCTCTACGATGAGCTCTGGTGTTCCACACCATTTGACAACGTCTGCCCCCTGCCCATGGTAGCACTTTGCACTGTTAGAACATAGAACATAGAACATTACAGCGCAGTACAGGCCCTTCGGCCCTCGATGTTGCACCGACCTGTGAAACCACTCTGAAGCCCACCTACACTATTCCCTTATCGTCCATATGTCTATCCAAAGACCTTTTGAATGCCCTTAGTGTTGGCGAGTCCACTACTGTTGCAGGCAGGGCATTCCACACCCTTACTACTCTCTGAATAAAGAACCTACCTCTGACACCTGTCCTATATCTATCTCCCCTCAATTTAAAGCTATGTCCCCTCGTGCTAGACATCACCATCCGAGGAAAACGGCTCTCACTGTCCACCCTATCCAATCCTCTGATCATCTTGTATGCCTCAATTAAGTCACCTCTTAACCTTCTTCTCTCTAACGAAAACAGCCTCAAGTCCCTCAGCCTTTCCTCATAAGATCTTCCCTCCATACCAGGCAACATTCTGGTAAATCTCCTCTGCACCCTTTCCAATGCTTCCACATCCTTCCTATAATGCGGCGACCAGAATTGCACACAATACTCCAAATGCGGCCGCACCAGAGTTTTGTACAGCTGCAACATGACCTCATGGCTCCCAAACTCAATCCCTCTGGGTGATTCCTGCATGCGAGCTGGCCATTCCATCATATGTTCCCATTGAACGCTTGGGGTGGCGGAGGTAGGGATGGTGGCAGGGGGTGCAGTTCCAGGTGTGTGTGATGTGGGTTGGTGCTCGGGGCACAGTGCTGCCTATTCACCCCAGCCGCCCTGAGGAGGTTGTATAGTTTCTTTTGGCACTGTCAGCCAGACCTGACGGTGTTGCACATGGCACTGATGACCACTGCCATCTGTGCCTATCCCGGTGCACGGTGGCGGCAGACAGCCTCCTTCTACCCCATGTACAGGGTAGCCCGCCTCTCATCCAAGGCGTCCAACAGTGTCTCCAGTTCCGTGTTGGTAAACCTTGGTGCCGCTCGTCTTGCTGCCATCTTGTTGTCTGGGATGAGTGTGCGGGGAGTGAAGTATATACGGCTGCAGCTTGTCAGCCTCCTGAATGTCAATCCCGAACCCAGCGAATCCCACACCATTTCTTATTGGAATAGATTGTGTTCCACGTGGCCCTGGTGCTAGCCCCTCCGCAGTCGCTGAATCGGTCCTCATGCGGCACCAGTTTTGCTCTCATAGAAGTCCGCAAACCCTGCCCCGGCGTCAACATTTAGTCTCAGGAACGGAGAATTCGGCCCAAGGTATTATTCGGAGCAGATTTTAAATTGAGCAATTAATAGCAAGAGCATTCGGGGACTGAGAGAGTATGAATGGTACAGCACAACTGCAGTTGCCATGGTTATGACGCTGACTGAGAAGCATAAGGCACAGATTTAAGATTTGGGATAAAGTTAAGATGGCGCTGACAAGAAAACATAACCGCTGCTTATTGACCAGCTTCAAATGGATTTTCCATGCTGTCAATGGAAAAGAAACATCTGTATTACGTTCAATAGACCAGTAAGTATTTTCCATTTCAAGAGGCAGCAGGACATCAATAAAAGAACACCAATGTTCTTGTACACATGCTAGTTTAAAATCCATTCCCAGCTTTATTTTTTCAAAAAGTTGACCCAACACAGATTGGGCTGTGTGGGAAGTGGGTACAGTAAACAGAACTTTCTGAATAGTGTGACTAATATTTATTAACCGTGCCTAAACACACTTCGCTTGTGAGATGACACATCCGTGGAGATTATAGGTGGACCATCCACCACCTTAAAGATTCACTCCCGTCCCTCCCCGACGCATGGTACCATCTACAAGATGCACTGCAAAAACTCACCAAGGCTCCTTCAACAATACCTTTCAAACCGGCAACCTCTAGAAGGACAAGGGCAGCAGACGCGTGGGAACACATCTTCCTGACTTGGAACCATATCATCAGATCCTTCACCGTCGCTGAGTCACAATCCTGGCTCTCCCTCTCTAACAGCACTGTGGCTGTACCTACACCACATGGACTGCAGCAGTTCAAGCAGACAGCTCACCACCACCTTCTCAAGGGCAATTAGAGATGCCTAGCCAGCAACATCCACATCTCAAGAATGAAAAAAAAAGTAATTGCCTCAACATATGCAGACTGTATACAGACAACCAGCCCCTCGCTGCACTGATAAATCTAGCATTGAGAAAGTTCACAATTCAGGTTCACATGCTGTTTTCTGAAGCCTGATGTTGGACTCGAGAGAGTTTGTTTTCTGTTTAGGTTTCTCTGCTTTATATTTGCCACGCTTAATGACCAGAGAAAAATATACCTCAAGAGTCAGGGGGAGAAGGTGTTAGTGCAGTAAGAGTGATTTACCATTAGATATATTTAGTTTGTGTTTTATAAATGTGGCAGGATATGATATTTACTGCTATCACTGACACTCATGGCAGAGTGTCAGTATTGTGCATTCTTGTATCCTGTTCTCAGCCATCCGCCCAATTTGAATACTTGGAACAATGGCTCAATCTAACAATAGTTGGCTGAAGCCAGTACGTTGGTCTGGTTCATTGCAATGAAATCCTGTCAACCCTCCTTCACCACCCCCCCCCCTCCCTCCCCCGATCCCCACTGCAATCTAGGGCACGATTATGTTGAATGGCAATATTATGTAATCACGCCAATCTCGAAAATTACAGAGGGCGAGTGCACACGGAAATTGGCAATCTGGCCGCCATTTTGAAATCACGAATAGATTTTTAACGACCCAATAGTCTGTAATGTTTTCACTGTTTGCCGCATTTCTCGGGCATTGGTGTGGGAATGTTTCATGCCAGCCATGATGAGGCAGCATAAGAACAGAAGAAAATGTCTGCCACCTTGTCTTTGGTTGAATGCAACAGCAGATTCTGCTGCTGTGGCTGGCTTTGAATGTTCTTTTCTAGAAGTCTTTTTGTATGTTTTTTGAGCCTTTAATAAAAAATAAACACCGGCCGGAATTCTCTGGCTGTTCGCTGGTGGCGGGATTCTGTGTTCCCGCCACTGTCAATGGGCCTGAGAACCCCACCCAGTGACTCTGAGACAAAGGGGTCTTTTGAATTTGTTGACATGGCTGTTTGCAGGATTTCCCCTCTGCCGCATGAAGTTCCAGCCCACAGTCCCGATTGTGTCCCGAGCTCCCCTTCGCATCTCTAATTAGCCTACTTCCCACTGGACAACTCCTAATTGGATTGGATGAGCTGGGATGGCAGGGGTGGGAGTGAACGGACCACCCAGTTCCAACGCGGCCTCCCTCACCCTGCCGGAAAGCATAGAATGCAGCCCGTCAGGAAGCGTACCGATGCATCACAATCTCCTAGGCGATGCAAAGTACCACAGCAACTTACAGTGCCTAATAAAGAAAATATACTCTGGAAAATCTGGCCCTGCCCCCACCAACCCTCCTATAAGATCTAAAGACTTGGGGGAAGGATTGGGCCATTCAGTCCATCGAATCTGCTCCACCATTCAATGAGATCATGACTGATCTAATATAATCCTCACTTCCACTTTCCTGCCCTCTATTCATGACCCTTAATTCCTTTACTGATCTGTCTATCTAAGCCTTGTTCATACTTAATGGCCCAGCAATTCCAGCCCTCTGCGGTAAAGAATTCCACAGATTCACTACCCTCAAAAAATTCAGCCCATAATCTTCTAACTTAGAGGCGAGGGTGTTAACTAGCCCCAGTCTCATCTCTGTCTCGAATGGGTGACCCCTTACTCTGGGGTTATGCCCTCTGGCCCTAGACTCTCCCATAATGCAATCAAATGCAGTTCAGGAGATCATTATTTACGCCCAACGGCTGTTCATTTATGCATTTGTTTCCAGTTCACCTTCATTTACAGGCGTTTCAGGAGACAGATCTTAAAAACAGCAGCACCGTGGTTAGCACTGTTGCTTCACAGCGCCAGGGTCCCAGGTTCGATTCCCGCTTGGGTCGTTGTCTGTGCGGAGTCTGCACATTCTCCCTGTGTCTGCGTGGGTTTCCTCCGGGTGCTCCGGTTTCCTCCCACAAGTCCCGAAAGACGTGCTGTTAGGTAATTTGGACATTCTGAATTCTCCCTCCGTGTACCTCAACAGACGCTGGAATGTGGCGACTAGGGACTTTTCACAGTAACCTCATTGCAGTGTTAATGTAAGCCTACTTGTGACAATGAAATTTTTTTTTAAGTAACTATGGCAGGCTGGCAGGTTTGCATCCAAGCTTGATTCTTTTTGACTTCTTATTTCTTACAAACAAATCATCTGCTGTTTCTTATGCATCCTTGTTGGGGAAGATGATAAAAGTACGGTTGTGGTTTGTTTTCTTCCCAGGCACGCTCAGGTAATAAATAACAATAATTCTCCACAGTTCAGCCAGCCTGCCATAGTTATTTTGTATTTTCCCCACTAGAATCAGTTCGAAGTGATGAGGTCGAACCACAGTGGCTCCCGACAGTAGCAAACCTCCAGCTCCGGAGTCCAAATTGAGCATTCGAGCCGATGACCGAGATGATGAAGAGGGGGCTTTTAAGGGTCTTTCAGGCAATGGTCCTGATCTTCCCCTCCCTCTTCCTCCTGCTGCTATTCAATCTGAAATCCTCCCCCCCACCCATTGTGCCCCATCCCAAAATCCTCACCATTTCCTGAATGATTTCCTGAAGCAACTGCACTCTCTCCTTTATTTAGCTACCTGGCCATTTACAGCGAGACTGTTACACGGACCAATTTGTTGACAGTTTAAAATAGCAGCCAGTCTCTCTCTGTTAGAACCAGGTGACGACTTCCAGCAGTGCGCCTGCTGTTAACCAAAATTACTACAAGGAGAATTTTGTTTTTCCACTGTTGCTGTTCCTTACGCATAATTTGGTTGGGGGGGTGGGGGGTAAATTGCTTCTGCAATCTTCCCTCTTGAACAATTTCCTCTCAAGCAAAAGCAATATGTAGTTAAAGAGCAGTTTGGCACTGTCACATTGTGCTGGAGTTGCAATGCAGCAGATCAAAACACGAGCAAATGCCTTGAATGGCTGCCCTGATTTGAAAGATTGTGCAGGCTTGGTAGTCACCACTAACTGTATATTAGATGTAGTAACTGTATATTAGATGTAGTACGGTAAGGCTCCTGTCCTAGATGTACGGGGGTAAATCCCTGCCTGCTGGCTCCGCCCAGTAGGCGGAGTATAAATGTATGTGCACACCGGAGCTGCTCCCATTCTCGCAGCAGCTGCAGGAGGCCACACATCTCTGCTTAATAAAGCCTCGATTATTCTCTACTCTCGTCTTGTAGTGCATCACAGGCGCTGTGATTGCTGCTACTTCCACTGTCCAGGAAACAGCTCTGAACTTTGATGTTCAGGCCTCTTGTGCGTCCCTGACATTCATCAGTCGGAGCCGTGTTCTGAAACTTCCAGGACGCAAAAGATCCCATGGTCCCACCTGGTCTTTGGGTGAACAGGTTCCTGACTCCCTGCCCCCACCCTCATCCCAATCCACCCCGCCCTTACTCTGAATTTCCGAGTGTGTCTTGGAGGCCTTTGGACATCAATGCACAACCTGGGAATGCTCTTTCTAAGTGCAACAACCCCTGGCCTGACCCACGTGATAGATTGAAAATCCGCCCTGAGGACTACAAAATCCAGGCTGACACTCCAGTGCAGTACTGAGGGAGTGCTGCACTGCCAGAGATGCAGTCTCATTTCTTTTTCATCCTTCATAGGCCAGCATTTGTTGCCCTTAATTGCGCTCGCACTGAGGGGCATTTCAGAGGGCAGTTCAAAGTCAACTACATTTGCTGTGGGTCTGGACCCACGTGTAGGCCAGACCGGGTAAGGACGACAGATTTCTTTACCTAAAAAGGACATTAGTTAACCAGATGGATTTTTACGACAATTGATTATAGTTTCATGGTCAGCATTACTGAGACGAGCTTTATGGTCCAGATATTTATTTATTTGAAGTTAAATTCCACCAGTTGCCATGGAGGAATTTCAATCCATGTTCCCATTAACCTGGGCCCCGAGGTTACAAATTTAGTGACGTTACCACTCCATCACTCACAGCACCCCCACCCCCCTCCCCCCCACCCCATCCTGCTTAGAAAAGGGATGTTAAACCGAGGCCCCGTTTAACCTCTCAGGTGGATGCAATAGATCCCTGAATACCATTCGCAAAGGAGCAGTTGGCTACTCCTGGTGTCCTGGCCACAATTTACCCCACGATCAACATCACGGAAAACTGTTTGGCTGGTCACGCTCACATTGGACGTGGGATCTTGCTGTGGGAAAACGTGCCTTCCATGTTTCTTGCCGTACAGCAGCAATGGTGCTGCAAAAAAAAGCAGAGGATGCACTTGGGGGTGTGCTGACATTGTGAAGGGGGCTACGCAAATGCAAGTCTTTTCTCTGCAGTGAATGGTTCGACTGTCAAGTCAAGCTTGTCCTTAAAAACTATAATGAAAAGCAACAATTTAGAAGGCGAATCTGAGATGTCCTGGTAATGTGAAATAGCGGTGTGCAGACCAAGCAGTTCAGAGGTGGTATTCAAATACGTGGTGCATCCTCACTTGCTTGACATCATTTATGATGTCGCTTCCCCAGATTCCACTCTCAAGGAGGGCGGGGAATGGTCAGGGGGGTCATGTCAAGGTGACAATGGATTTGTCAAGGTTTGCATGTTGCTGTGCATTTTAACCTCGTCACAACTGCTCACGGGCTCATATTGGCCAAAGGTTGAACTGTAGTCCAGTGTTTGCCAAATGATCCATCGGTCTAAGGCCACGGAGCCATATCCGAGCAGGGATCAGCATTGGGAAGAGTCACGTTATTTCGAGAAAGGCCTGATATTCAATGCTCAGGGTGTATCTTTCTCAGGTAGTACTGTATTATGCAGTCAGGACAGATGCAGGTTTATCTCAGTGGGCTAGGCAGCTGATTTGTAATGCAGAACAAGGCCAGCAGCACGGGTTCAATTCCCATACCAGTCTCCCCGAACAGGCGCCGGAATGTTTCGACGAGGGGATTTTCACAGTAACTTCATACTTGTGACAATAAAAGGTTACAATTATTATTATTATGCTGTTTACTCCACTGATCATGTTGGGAGACTGGATTCATTTTGAAGGCGCGTATTTTCTTCTGTTAATATTTCAGAATCATAGTGCAGAAGGAGGCCATTCGGCCCATCGAGTCCGGACCGATCCACTGAAAGAGCACCTTACCTCAGCCCACGCCCCCACCCTATCCCCACCTGACCATTTGGACACTAAGGGGCAATTTATCATGGTCAATCCACCTAACCTGCACACCTTTGGACTGTGGGATGAAACCGGAGCACCCAGAGGAAACCCACGCAAACATAGGAAGAAACTCCACACAGACAGTCACCTGAGGCCGGAATTGAACCCAGGTCCCTGGCGCAGTGAGGCAGCAGTGCTAACCACTGTCTGTGTCTCCGTGGCGCCGTTGCTGGCCCCGTGTAATAACCAACTCCAGAGCATTTGTGATTTAATTTTCCATAGTCTTGCTCCACTCCTCTCCTGAAGGTGCTTCATGGGGACCAGCAGCATTCCCATAATAGTTGCCACGCAGTTAGTGTCAGCTGGCTGCTATGATGGGTGCTCATGGTGAGCCCAACTGCTACGCTCTTGCAAAAGGAGAACATGCTTTCTGCTGTCCTATAACTCAGACTGGAGATAGAGTGAACTCTTAGCCAGGTACATAGGGGCCGGGATTCTCTGAGCCTCCGTGCCGCAATCGCGCTCGGCGCAGGGGCGGAGAATGGGACATCAGACCCGCGATTCCGTCCGCCTCCTTCCTGCGATTTTCCAGTGACTGCCAATCGTGCGCGCATGGTCGACGCAGCGCCGGTCGGGGGCCATTGAAAGAGGCCCCGCAGCGATTCCCTGTCGACAACTGGCCAAGTTCCCGCCGCCGTGGTTCACTCATGGTTCCACCTTGCAGGCATGAGGAGTGGCGGCTGCGGACCCAGTCCGCAGCTGCCCTGGTGGGTGGCGGGGTGGGGTGGGGGGATCCGTCACCGAGGGGGGCCTCCAGGACGGCCAGGCTCGCAATCGGGGGGGGCCACCAATCGGCAGGCGTGCGCGATCTGGGGGGCCCTATTTTGTCGGGGCCGGCCCGCTGTGTGGGTCCGCCATGTTGCGTGGGGCCACCGTGCGCATGTGCAGACCTGCGGCTGGAGGTGCAGGGCCCCGTATCGGCAGCCGGAGCTGCATGGACTACTCCGCGGCCCTGCTAGCCCCCTTCAAAACAGAGAATCACTCTGGACTTTCACTAGGAAAGTCCAGAGTGATTTGCGCCTGTTTTCACGCGGGCATGGGGACACAGCCCCATTATCAAATAATTCCTCCTAGGGTGCCTGCTGTATCATCAAGGTTCAGCAGTTCCTGCATTAGACTACAATGGTTGCAACACAGAAGGAGGCCACTGAGCCCATTGTCTCCCTGACATCTCTCTGTCTACTATACAAACAGAAAATGGTGGACAATCTCAGCAGGCCTGTGGAGAGAGGATTGTGCTGATGTTTCGAGTCTGGATGACTCTTTAGCAAAGCTAGAGAGTACTGGAAATGGGGTCAGATTTATACTGCTGGTGGGAGGGTGGTGGAGCAGTGGGCTGGATAGAGGGCCAGCGATAGGTGGAGATTGACAAAGGTGTCGTGGACAAAAAGACAAAGAAAATGTAAATGGTGGTGACAATGACTAAGGAGGGTACTGATAATGGTGCATTAAGAGATAAGAATATGTTAATGGGAGAACAGAGGTAAGCAGTGTGTCAAAGGACAATTTGGGACAAGGCACAGATGGCCCTAATGGGGTGGGGTGGGGGCGGAGGGAAGACAATGGTGAGGGAAGGGTTGAGGACTCTGGGTCTGTATTCGTTGGAGTTTAGAAGGATGAGGGAGATCTTATTGAAACTGACAGGGTACTGCGAGGCCTGGATAGAGTGGCCGAGGAAAGGATGTTTCCACTTGTAGGAAAAATAAGAACCAGAGGACATAATCTCAGACTAAAGGGACGATCCTTTAAAACAGAGAAGAGGAGGAATTTCTTCAGCCAGAGGGTGGTAACTCTTTGCCGCAGAAGGTTGTGGAGGCCAAATCACTGAGTGTCTTTAACACAGAGATAGATAGGTTCTTGGTTAATAAAGGGATCAGGGGTTATGGGGAGAAGGCAGGAGACTGGGGATGAGAGAAATATCAGCCATGATTGAATGGTGGAGCAGACTCGATGGGCTGAGTGGCCTAATTCTGCTCCTATGTCTTATGGTCTTATAAAAACAGATGGATGGAAGAACTGCCACTCCCTGCCTCGTCCCACTTCCACACCTGTGCCCATAGTCCTACAGTAACAAGTCTTGCAACACCAGGTTAAAGTCTAACAGGTTTGTTTCGAACCACTAGCTTTCGGAGCGCAGCTCCTTCCTCTGGTGAATCACCTGAGGAAGGAGCTGCATTCCAAAAGCTAGTGATTCGAAATAAACCTGTTGGACTTTAACCTGGTGTTGTAAGACTTCTTACTGTGCTCACCCCAGTCCAACGCCGGCATCTCCGCATCATAGTCCTACACATATTGTCTCTTTGCGTAAGTATCCAATTCCCTTAAGTTAGGGGATGATAAATGGATATATCGAATCATTACGAGATAGAAGGAGACAATTCCGCCCATACTGGTTCTCTCTAGAGCAATCCAGCAAATCCCATTCTCTATCCCTGTAGCCTTGGAAATGTATTCCCCTTAAGCGCCCATTCAATTTCAGTTTGAAATCATTGTTTTTCACTTCCACCACACTCATGGGCAACAAGTTGCAGGCCGTTATCACTCACTGCATAAAAAAAATCTCCCTCACATTTCCCCCTGCATTTCTTGCCCAAAAACTTCAATCTTGTTTCCAAGAATCCCTACAATGCCAAAGGAGGCATTCGGCCCCTCAAGTCAACACCGACCCTCTGAAAGATCACCCTAACTAGGCCCACACCCCAGCCCTATCCCTGTAACCCCATCTAACCTGCACATCTTTGGACACTAAGGGGTAATAGAGCATGACTAATCCACCTAACCTGCACATCTTTGGACTGTGGGAGGAAACCGGAGCACCCGGTGGAATCCCACGCAGATCAGGGAGAATGTGAAAACTCCACACAGACAGTCATCCAAGGCTGGAATTGAACCCAGGTCCCTCGTGCCCTGAGGCAGCAGTACTAACCACTGTGCCACTCTGTTGCCCCTTATTCTCATCCAGATTGATTTAGATTTAAGTTTTGAAGGATTCAGATTCTCAATCAGACTGATTCCAATTCCTTTCAGATGGATTCCAATTCCCATCTAGTCTAACAAATTTGATTGCATTTTTTGAGGAGGTGACCAGGTGTGTAGATGAGGGTAGTGCAGTTGATGTAGTTTACATGGACTTCTGCAAAACCATTGACAAGGTCCCACATGGGAGAGTTATAAAGAAGGCAAATGTACATGGGCTACAGGGTAATTTGATAAGGAGGATTCAAAATTTCCTTAGTTGTAGGAGACAGAGGGTGATGACAGACAGCTGCTTTAGTGTCTGGAAGCCAGTGTCCAGTCGTGCATCACAGGGGTCTGTGCTGGGCCCCCTATTATTCATCATTTAAATAAACAACATAAATGATTATGTAGGGGGTAGGATCAGTAAGTTTGTGGATGACACAAAGATTGGCCGGGTGGTTAACAGTGAGATTCAGTTCTTGGGTTACAAGAAGGTATAGATGGGATGGTCAAATGGGCAAATAAGTAGCAGATGGAATTTACCCTGGAAAAAGTCTGAGATGATACACTTTGGAATGAGTAATGTGACAAGTAAGTATTTAATGAAGGCCTAACACTGGGAAGTTCTGAGGAACAAAGGGACTTTGGTATGTTTGTCCGTGGATTTCTGAAGTTGGAAGGGCAGGTTAACAAGTTAATGAGAAAGGCATATGGGACATTTGCCTTTATCAATCGAGGCATAGATTACAAAAGCAGGGAGGTCATGTTGGAGTTGTATCGAACTTTGGTGAGGCCACAGCTGGAGGACTCTTAGCAATTCTGGTCACCACATTATAGGAAGGATGTGATTGCACTGGAGGGTGTGCAGAGGAGATTTACCAGGATGTTGCCTGGGATGGAACATTTAAGTTATGAAGAGAGGTTGGACAGGCTTGGGTTGTTTTTATTGGAGCAGAGAAGACTGAGGGGTGACTTGATCGAGGTGTATAGGATTTTATTTTTAAATTTAGAGTATCCAATTAATTTTTTCCATGAAGGGGCAATTTAGCATGGGTAATCGACCTACCCTGCACATCTTTGGGTTGTGGGGACAAAACCCATGCAAACACAGGGAGAATGTGCAAACTCCACACGGACAGTGACCCAGAGCCGGGATTGAACCTGGGACCTCGGCGCCGTGAGGCAGCAATGCTAACCACTGCACCACCGTGCTGCCCTAAGAGGTGTATAGGATTATGAAGGATATGGACAAGGTGGATAGGGAGCAGCTGTTCCCCTTCGTTGAAGGATTAGTCACGAGGGGACATATGTTCACAGTGAGGGACAGGAGGTTTAGGGAGGATGTGAAGAAAAACGTTTTTACTCAGAGGGTGGTGACAGTCTGGAATGCATGCCTGGGAGGGTGGCAGAGGCGGGATGCCTCACATCCTTTAAAAAGTACCTGGATGAGTACTTGGCAACATGCAAGGCTTTAGGCCAAGTGCTGACAAATGGGATTAGGTAGGCAGGTCAGTGTTTTTTCACGTGTTGGTGCAGACTTGATGGGCTGAAGGCCCTCTTCTGCACTGTGTGTTTCTGTGATTCTATTCTGTGTGTCCTGAATCTTTGTACCACCAGCTACTGGGTATAGCTTTTAATTGTCTACCTAATCTAGAACCTCTCATAAATCTACAATATCTGTCCATAACGTGTTTTTAAATTGCAGATAAAAGTAATGTAAATTCGCATTCTTATAAACAATTCTCAGGATTTGGGTGTTGCCGATATTCTTGTCCTTGATTCACTGATTCCCATAGTCCAATCGGAATAAGGTCTACAGTTTCCCAACCTTCAACTGAAGAATGACTTTATAATTCCCCAAGGAGTATCCATCAGTCTCTGTATCTTCGATATGTTAGCAGAGAAATACAACTTGAAATGTGGAGCATATCAACATAAAAGGGTCAGGGAACGTATAATTGACAAAAGATAAATGTTCCAGTTAAAACTATTAGAGGAAATTGAGTTAAAAGAGACAAATGTTGAATCGGAATTAATGTTCATATGCCCTTTGAGGCAAATCTTTAGCTTACTTTACTAATGGCAAGTGCTTTGCATACTGACGGGTGATGGATTCCCATCTGAGCTTGCAATGATCTTCAACTCGTCACCTAGGTATGAGACCGGTACTCCAGATCAGCAGCCACCTCCTCTAAAACATACCCACTTTTCACTACTGCTTAAAACAATGAGAATGAAAATCAGGGTGGTCTCTGGGAGGATTGAGTTGTCTCTGATGTTTGCGTCATTTGTGGGCTGGAATTCTCCAGCCGTTGGGATTCTCTGTTCCGTCCGGTAGCAGGTTTCCCGGTGGTGTGGGACGGCTACAATGGGAAATCCCATTGACAAGTGCCGACAGTAGTGGATCTCGCTGCCCGTGAATGGCAGGCCGCCGAGAAACACGCGGCTGGGGGACCGGAGAATCCTACCCATGATTTTAGGCGTGTCTCTGTGCGATTCAGGGCCCCGTAACATTCTGGGGGTGGGATTTGAGAGATTTTCTTGATGTTTAGGACTGGTCTCTGACACATTTGGGTGGTCTCTGTAACATTCTGGGGTCTCTGTGATGTTTGGAGGGTCCCCATGATGTTTGGGTGGTAACCGTGATGTTTGGGGACCTCTGTGATGTTCAGATGGTCTTCTGTGATGTTTGTTGGGTGGGAGGGGGGTGGTCCCTGTGATATTCATGTGGTCTCTGTGATGTATAGGGGGTGGTGTATGTTACGTTTGCGGCACACTTTTGGGTGGGGGGGGGGGGTTGGGTGTCTGTGATGTTTTGGGGGCCTCTGTGACATGTGGGCAGGGTTGTGTTTGTGACTTTCAAGGCAGCTTCTGTAATGTTCTAAATGGAGGCATCTCAGAGTGGACCATCCTGACCCCTTCTCCCAGAACAACACAAAGAATCCCCAAATGTCACCGAGACAGTAGGCTGGAGTGGGATGGATCTCTGACTTGAAGGATCTGGATTTCTGCATTGTTCCTGGGAGAGGGGTTACGGGGGGTTGCTCTTTGATATTTGGGAGGGCGTGTTATTTCTGTCACATTATTGGTTGGAAGGGGAAATCTCTGACATTCTGGGGAGTCCCACTGTGACATCCTTGTGGGGGGGAGGGAGACGGGGTGATATCTCTGTGACATTCATGTGATCATTTGACATAGTCTATCTGAAATGCCGGGTTCATGCCTGGATGACACATGAAAATCGATCCCAATGCCTTGAAAATATTCAGAGTAAAATTGGTCAACGCAAGGAGTGTGAAACAGGCCCATAATCATTTAGCTGTCCCTTTCATTCCAGTCCTGACTTCCCTTTCTGCATCTTGTCTATTCTTGAAGCCATATTGTTCCTCAGATTATAAATACCTTCAACACATGCTCCCATATTAGATCCTTGCTCGCCGTCTGATAGTTTTTGGTTTATTCACTTTGAAATTTATCTACCAGCCATTATTGGAAAGGTTGGTTCATTCCTCTTTATTGGCTCTGCCTAAAATTTCTACACCATCGACAGATTTGAAAATACATTTTCAGTAGGCTAATCTAAACCTATTATATGAAATAGAACATAGAACAGTGAATTTTAGTTGAGCCAACAGCAATATGACTGGGGTCTCAATGTAAAATCATGATTTTATGCATCTGAAAAATTTCCATTTATGGCTTGGCCCCCCTCCCCCACGACGTTTTCCATTTTTATTACCAATTTCCCACAACTTCTCACATTAACTGGTTTGGAAGCTGATTGAAAAGGTTTCTGAAGATCCAGAGGTTTCTATTTTAATGATCAGAGGCTCCACGTCACATAGGGCAGTGCGTTAAATCACAGGATCTAAACAAGAAAGGATAAAGATGTCCCCCAGCACATGCCCTTGTGAAAGCACGGTAGCACAGTGATTAGCACAATTGCTTCACAGCTCCAGGGTCCCAGGTTCGATTCCCGGCATGGGTCACTGTCTGTGTGGAGTCGGCACGTTCTCCCTGTGTCTGCATGGGTTTCCTCCGGTGTTCTGGTTTCCTCCCACAGTCCAAATATATACAGGTTAGGTGGATTGGCCATGATCAATTGCACTTAGGCCCAACAAGGTTGGGTGGGGTTACTGAGGAGGATAGGGTGGAGCTATGGGCTTAAGAATAGGGTGATCTTGGGCGGCACGGTGGCACAGTGGTTAGCACTGCTGCCTACGGCACTGAGGACCCGGGTTCGATCCCGGCCCCGGGTCACTGTCCGTGTGAAGTTTGCACATTCTCCCCGTGCCTAAGTGGGTTTCACCGCCACAACCCAAAGATGTGCAGGGTAGGTGAATTGGCCATGCTAAATTGCCCCTTAATTGGAAAAAAAATTATCGGATACTCTAAATGTATTTTTTTTAAAGTAGGGTGCTCTTTTCAAAGGCCGGTGCAGACTCGATGGGCCGGATGGCCTCCTTCTGCACTGTAAATTCTATGATTCTATGGAGTCATGACTTGTGCCAACTGAGGCCTCAAAATTGGCTTCACATTAATTGATAACATAATCCACTTTTTCTGTGAGAGAGAGAATGTGAATCATACCATTTGAACCAAGTATTTGATGTCTTTCTTGCAGAGCAAATTGCGAAGAATTTAAATTAAAGGTCAATCTTTTGACAGGTTCAGATTAAATACAATTCTCCCGCACTCCCACTGTTGAGCTGTTCTCAAAGGAGTCACTGTTCGGAAATTTACAGGGAAGTGGCATAACCCTCAGGGTCCACTAAAGCAGAGTTCAATGCCAGGAGCTTTGAATTTACCCACTATAAGCTAGTGCTGCTCAATCACTTTCTTGTCTCTATTAATGTGTGTATCATGTGTGTATTTAAATACACACATTCCACTGAAAAGGCTGAACATTCACTCCAAACTTGAGCTACTGATAAATATCACATTTATCAAATTCTCTGAATTCCTCTGAAGTGCAAGCTCTTGTTATATTCACATAATTTGGATTTTTATTTTTGTACAGGCAGACAATCTATTCTTACCTTAGACAATAGAAATGTTAAACTTGGAGACATGATAGATTTTCCTCTTTGTTGCAGTTTACACATGCTCAGGGAAGAAGAAATGGGATGGAAAATAAGGCCTACCCCCATTTCCCCTCCCCTGCTCTCTACCTGACAGAAAGCTGCCCCCCACCACCACCCCCGCCCCTCTGAGGCCTAGATTTACAGGATTTTCCAAGATTGCTGTAATAGGGCCTCAGGCTGTCATCTGTGCAGCTCAAGGACCAGAATGTTAAGTGAGGCAGGAGAAGCTTCCTGCTCTCTCAACTCTAGGTGCCCTACAGCCATACGAAGAGGACCAGGCAGAGGGGTGACCCGATAAACTTGGCAGAACGTCTTCAAAGGTCCAGGGACAGCCCAAAGAAGCAGGAAGGAGGTCAGAATTTACAGGGATTTCATGTATTGGGACATGCAATTTGAAGAACAATCTTTGTTCAATAATTTAAGCACAGGACATGTCCATATAGCTAATCGAATTCTTTAGAATCCCCCTACCTTCTACGCAACACCGATGAAACTGATAATGAATTAGTTACTTGGTAACAGTGAACATAAAAGAAACACAGTGCGGCACGGTAGCACAGTGGTTAGCACTATTGCTTCACAGCACCAGGGACCCAGGTTCGAATCCCGGCTTGGGTCACTGTCTGTGCGGAGTCTGCACGTTCTCCCTGTGTCTGCGTGGGTTTATTCCGGGTGCTCCGGTTTCCTCCTACAAGTCCTGAAAGACGTGCTTGTTAGGTCAATTGGACATTCTGAATACTCCCCCAGTGTACCCGAACAGGCACCGGAATGTGGAGACTAGGGGATTTTCACAGTAACTTCATTGCAGTGTTAATGTAAGCCTTCTTGTGACAATAAAGATTATTATTGTTACTGACTGTGGAAGCTTTTCATCTTGCACTCATCAGGACAGATGTGTAAGAATACCAAATTTCAAAGGGAGCAACAATTTATACTGTTTTATATATTGTCATATGTAGTATTTAAACTGGCGCCACCTTTAAAATTTGGCATTCTTGGGTCTGTCCTGATGATAACAAATTCATACTTCCCTCTGAACTATTTTGGTCTGTCTTTTTTTGTTGATTGGATATTGGATTGCAAGCTGTAGACCATGCCAACCATCTGAATCGTCATAATTCACATCAGTCTCAGGTAGTGGCCCGCTGGTGGTACCTGTATTTAAAGATTCTTGAGCTTAACTTATCTGTCATACTCGAGAGATCACGCTTCAATTAATAATTTTCGAAGATTAAGGGGCGATCTGATCGAGATGCTTAAAATGTTCAAGGATTTTGATTGGAGAGATACGGGGAAACAATTTCCTCCTCAGCCAATCAAGAATGAGGGAACATAATCTTAACAACATAGCCAAACCATTTAGGAGTGAAATCAGGAAGCACTTTAACACTTAAAAAGTAGTGGAAATCTGGTATACATAGAATCTCATAGAAACTCTGTGGAGCAGGAGGCCATTCGGCCCATTGAGTCTGCATTGCCCCTCTGGATGAGCCTAGGCTCACTCCCTCTGCTATCCTCATAACCCCACCTAACTTGCACATCTTTGGATTGTGGGAGGAAACCAGAGCACCCGGAGGAAATCCATGCAGAGGAATAGTATGCAAACTCCACACAGTCACCCAAGGCTGGAATTTAACCTGGGTCCCGGGCGCTCTGAGGCAGCAGTGCTAACCACTGTGCCACCATGCCACAAAAAAGACTGGGGACAACTGAATCATTCAAAACTGAGATTCTTTGATTTTTGCTCAGTTTTTGGGTGGTATGAAGGGAAGGCCGGTAAATGAAGTTGAGGTTCAGATCTACCAAGATCCAATTGAATGGCAGAATTGAAAGGTTTGAGGGGATGAATGACCTCCTCCTGTTTCTAGTCACGCATTCAGAGCTCACATTTGTCTGGAACATCATAAAAATTGCATCTCAGCAAACCTTCAAAAAAATCTACAAAGTGAAAGGTTTGCTGAGATGCGATGCGATTTTTATGATGTTCCAGACAAATGAAAGGAAGCCAAATATTTGCTGATCTTCTTTTCTGAACATCAGATAATCTAGCTTCTGCCCAAGGGGCTATGACATTTAGAGAAACATTGAACAACAATTAGCCCATAATTGTCCTACTTAGATCATTCCAAATATATTAACAGTAACCTTGAAGGGATGGATCATGTCCAGAGCCAACCACCACAGCCATAATCCAAATCATAGACTACCGTTGCCATAGGAGCCAATGCCCCAAGCAATCATTTCATTAGGCAGCTACATATATTAATAAACTGGGCCCTGTTCTTTGCAGACAGAAGGCATATGTGCACACATGGAGCCTTTTTCAATTGAAGAAAATAGGTGAAAACCATTCCTTGTTCATTCCCCAAGGCAGTATCTTGACCAATCTGGTTTGAATTTAAACAAAGCTTAGCAGTTAACGGTCATTTATCAGTTAATTAGTACATTCTCCTTGGTAACGCTTCTGCAAATCAGAGCCCACCTGCCAACCAATCAGCACTCTCTTCCCATGCAGTATAAATCGTTGTTCCCTTTACCATTTGGTAGTTTTGCAAGTTGTCCTGATGAGTGCAAGCCACAAAACCTCAGCAACATGCCTCTTTTTTCCAGCAATTCTCAACTGCCGCAGTGTGTAACATCAGGTGCATTTCCAGTAGCCTGTATATTAGCAACATGTTTTATTTTGGAAAACATCTATTATGTTGGCTAACCAATGCGCTCCTTTCCAAATTCTGTACTTAAAACAAAATTCAACTTTTTCAAGTGCTCACCCGTCAAATCTCTCAAAATTCATTGAGAATTCCCTGTACAACTGCTTTTATATTTACGAGACTAGACTTTCCAAGTTTGTCTCTTGACTCATGAATATTGCGCAACTGTCGACTTTGTGGAAATATAATTCATCATCAAAATGAATAGGCGAGATCACAAGCCTATTTAAACAGCTGGAGCTCTGATTGTTATTAGGCGCAAGATACAGCAAAACAGGTTAAACATGAATAAGTGCATCTTCCTGCAGGTGTATCAAATCTGACAGGTCCAATAATGGCTTTTATGTTAGTCACTTCCCTATTCCCAGGAATCATCCTTGAATTTAATGGACTCATTAAAAAAATGTAATTTACTGTTTCACTAATTTCATTCCTCAATTTATAAGATACGTGGGGTCAAATTATCTGAACCCTGTACATGTTGTGAAATAATTTCAGGCACAGTTTGGGCGCCTTTAAAAGGAGTGACCAGGAAACTTTGGGCATTGGAGTTCGATAGGGGCTGGTAGACTCGTGTGTGTCTTAACTGCATAAGAGAAATTCAAATCTGCCTTATTCTGAGAAACATGGTAGCACAGCGGTTAGCACTGTTGCTACACAGCGCCAGGGTCCCAGGTTTGATTCCCGGTTTGGGTCAGTGTCTGTGTAGAGTCTGTACGTTCTCCCCTTGTCTGCGTGGATTTCTTCCGGGTGCGCCAGTTTCTTCCCACAAGTCCCGAAAGAAATGCTGTTAGGTCATTTGGACATTTTGAATTCTCCTTCCATGTACCCAAACAGGTGCCGGAGTATGGCGACTCGTGGCTTTTCACAGTAACCTCATTGCAACTCATGTAAGCGTACTTGTGACAATAAATATTATTATTATTACTTATTTGAACCTGTAGAGTGGCTCCAGAAAGGTATAATATGAGAGAACTTTCTGACCCTTCACATAGCATTCAGTGTATGGAAATAGTGCAAAATAAATAGTGCTGCCAAGTGAAGGGGGAGGGGATTCTGGGAGGGGAGGAGGGGGTTCGATGTTAATAATGGATAGGGGCGGGTCAGGCTCATGGGGCAGGGCCCGGTGGTATAATGATGGTGCATAAGAAGGGGGGGTGGTGGTGAGAGACCCCCAGTTAGGTTAGTCACGTGTAACGTGAGGGGGTTAGGAGGTCCGGTCAAGAGGTCAAGGCTGCTTGCGCATCTTAAAAGTTTGAAGGCCGATGTAGCAATGCTGCAGGAGACTCACTTGAGGGTGAAGGACCAGGTGAGACTTAAAAAGGGCTGGGTTAATCAGGTATTTCACTCTGGATTTGACGGAAGGGCTCGAGGGGTAGCGGTAATGGTCCGCAAAAGGGCACGGTTCCAGGTGGAGAAGGTGGTTGCAGATCAGGGGGAAGATATGTGATTTTGTCAGGGGCCCCGGAGGGGAGGCTAGTGGCGCTGGTAAGTGTATATGGTCCCAATAGTGGGGGGGGGGACTGGAACTTGGTGCTGGAGCCAAGGTTGGACAGGTCACGGCTGCGCTCGCTGGTCCTGTCAGAGGGGGTGAAGGCATTGGCTGGTCTAATGGTGGAAATGGGAGGGGGGAGACCCTTGGAGGTTTCTGCACCCGAGGGAGCGGGAGTACTCGTTTTTCTTGGCGGTTCATAAGGTTTACGCGCGGATCGACTTTTTCGTGGTGGGGAAAGCTTTGCTGGCTGGGGTTAAGGGATTGGAGTATTTGGCAATTGCAATATCAGATCATGCTCCACATTGGTTGGATATGGTACTGGAGAAGGGGGTAGCGCAGAGGCCGGGGTGGAAATTAGATGTGAGATTGTTGGGGGACCAAGGGTTCTGTGACAAAATTGAAAAAGTAATAGAGGAATATGTAGGTTTTAACTGTACGGGTAAAGTGTCGAAGGTGGTTGGCTGGGAGGCTCTAAAGCCGGTGGTGAGGGGCGACATGATCGCGTTTAAGGCTAGGGTGGACAAAGAGGACAGGTTGGAGCGGCAGAGGGTAATAGATGAGATGTTGGAGGTAGATAGGAGTTATGCAGAAGATGGGGACCCAGCTAATTTGGAAAAGAGGAAGGAACTACAGGCGAGCTTTGACCGACTATTTACCAGGAAGGCGGTGCACCAACTGAGGCAAGCAAGAGGTGCAGTTTACGAGCATTGAGAGAAGGTTGGCGGGTCAGCTCCGGAGGGAGGCAGCGGCAAGGGAAGTTGTTCAGGTGCGGGACAGGGCAGGGTAGTTGGTGGTGGCTCCGGATCAGATGAACATTTTTGAGGAATTCTATGAGAGGTTGTACAGGTCAGAGCCACCTGGGGGAGACCGGGAGATGCAGGAATTTCTAGATGGGCTGGAGTACCCGAGGTTAGGGGAGGGGGACAGGGCTACATAAGATGGGCCGATAGTGGAGCAGGAGATAAAGGATGCGATTGGGAGGATGCAGTCGGGGAAGGTGGCAGGGCCGGATGGGTTTCCAGTGGAATATTATAAAAAATTCAAAGATAAGCTGGCACCCCTGATGGTGGAGATGTTTGAGGAGGTGATAGGGAAGAGGGTGTTACCACAAACCTTGGGGCAGTCATCGATTTCCATGTTGATTAAAAAAGATAAGGATCCGACTAAGTGTGGGTCATATAGGCCCATATCACTTTTTAACGTGGACGCAAAGGTATTGGCGAAGGTACTGGCAGGTAGGCTAGGACAGAGCCCCCCGAAGGTGCTAGGTGAAGATCAGATGGGGTTTGTGAGAGAGAGGCAGCTCTTTTCGAACGTTAGGAGGGTATTGAATGTGGTTATGGGACCGGCGGAGGGGAAGGAAACAGAGGTGGTTGTGCGATTGGATGCCGAGAAAGCGTTTGACCGGGTAGAATGGGGATACTTGATGGCCGATCTCGAGCGGTTTGGGATTGGTCCACGATTTGTGGCCTGGGTAAAGCTACTGTAAAAGGAGCCGAGGGCGAATGTCTGCACAAATAACATCAGCTTGAGATACTTTGCTCTCCACCGTGGGACTAGGCAGGGATGTCCTATGTCCCCCCCCCTGCTGTTTGCACTCGCGATTGAGCCGTTGGCCATCACGTTAAGAAGTTTGGGGGTATGGAAAGGGATAATGAAGAGGGGATAGAGCATAGGGTGTCCTTATAAGCTTATGACTTGTTATACGTGTCGGAACAAGTGTATCAATAGGGGGAATATTGGAGCTGCTTCGGGTGTTTGGGTCTTCCTCGGGGTACAAATTAAACCTAGACAAGAGTGAGTATTTTGTGGTGTCTCGGCCGGGGGTGGAGGCACTGCCATTCCTTAGGGCAGGGACTCACTATAGATACCTGGGGGTGCAGGTTGCTCGGAAGTGGGGGGATGGGGGCTCCGCAGGTACAATATTTCTAGTTTGGTGGGGAGAGTGAAAGCTGATCTGGCAAGGTGCGATGGTCTCCCTCTGTCACTGGCGGGTCGGGTACAGGAGGTTAAAATGAACGTGTTGCCACGATTCCTGTTTATTTTTCAATGCCTGCTGATTTTCCTGCCAAAGGCATTTTTTAGAGGGATTGAAGGAATGGTTACCTTGTTCATATGGGGAGGGAAGGTGGCCAGAGTTAGAAAAGGTGCTGCTCCAGAGGGGAAGGCAGGCAGGGGGGTTGGGTCTTCCGAACCTGATGTAATATTACTGAGCGGCGAGCGTGGAGAAGGTGAGGAGCTGGGTCATAGGGTTTGATTCCTAGTGGGTCAGAATGGAGGAGAGTTTGTGTAGGGGGTCGGGATCGAAGGCGCTAACAACAGCACCGCTCCCAATGGCCCTGGGGAAATACTCAGGGAGTCCGGTAATAATAGCTTCATTGAGAATTTTGAGGCAGTTTCACCAACACTTCGGGTTGGGGGCAAGGTCAAGAGAAATGCCGATTCTGGGACATCATGGGCGAAATTCTCCGGAAACGGCGCGATGTCCGCCGACTGGCGCCCAAAACGGCGCAAATCAGTCGGGCATCGCGCCGCCCCAAAGGTGCGGAATGTTCCGCATCTTTGGGGGCCGAGTCCCAACCTTAAGGGGCTAGGTCGGCGCCGGACGAATTTCCGCCCCGCCAGCTGGCGGAAAAGGCCTTTGGTGCCCTGCCAGCTGGCGCAGAAATGACATCTCCGGGCGGCGCATGCGCGGGAGCGTCAGCGGCCGCTGACAGCATTCCCACGCATGCGCAGTGGAGGGAGTCTCTTCTGCCTCCGCCATGGTGGAGACTGTGGCGGAGGCGGAAGGGAATGAGTGCCCCCACGGCACAGGCCCGCCCGCGGATCGGTGGGTCCCGATCGCGGGCCAGGCCACCGTGGGGCCCCCCCCCCAGGACCCCAGAGCCCGCCCGCGCCGCCTTGTCCCGCCGGTAAGGTAGGTGGTTTAATCTACGCCGGTGGGACAGGCATTTTAGCGACGGGACTTCGGCCCATCCGGGCCGGAGAATCGCGCGGGGGGTCCGCCAACCGGCGCGGCGCGATTCCCGCCCCCGCCGAATCTCCAGTGCCGGAGACTTCGGCAACCAGCGGGGGCGGGATTCACACCAGCCCCCGGCGATTCTCCGACCCGGCGGGGGGGGGGGGGGGTCGGAGAATCTCGCCCCATAGATTTGAGCCAGGGAAGTGGGATGGAAATTTTCTGAGATGGGAGGAGAAGGGGATTAAGACACTAAAAAATTTGTTTCTTGGGGGTCGGTTTGCAGGATTGAAGGAGCTGGGAGTGAAGTATGGAGGAAATGTTTAGATACATGCAGGTTTGAGATTTTGCCAGGAAGGAGATACAGAGCTTCCCGGTGGAGCCGGCCTCCACATTGCTGGAGGAGGTGCTGACGACAGGGGGACTGGAGAAGGGGGCAGTGTCAGCGGTTTACAGGGTTATTTTGAAAGAGTAGAAGGCACTGCTGGAAGGGACCAAGGCAAAGTGGGAGGAAGAGTTGGGAGAGGACTTGGAGGAGAGGCTCTGGTGTGAGGTCCTCCGGAGAGTGAATGCCTCCACCTTGTGTGCGAGGTTGGGCTGATACAGCTGAAGGTGGTCTAAAGAGCACACCTCACGAGGGCGAGGATGAGCCGGCTCTTTGAGGGGGTAAAAGATGTGTGTGAATGTTGCGGGGTGGGCCCCGCAAATCACGTTCATATGTTTGGGTCCTGTCCGAAGCTGGAAGATTACTGGAAGGAGGTTTTTAGGATAATTTCTAAAATCGTGCACTTGAAACTGGACCCGGGCCCCTGGTAGGCCATATTCGGGGTGTCAGACCAGCCGGGGTTGGAAACGGGTGCAGAGGCAGATGTTGTAGCCTTTGCCTTGTTGATCGCTCGAAGGCGGATCCTGTTGGGATGGAAATCAACCTCTCCACCCTGTGCCCTGGCGTGGCGGGGGGACCTGTTGGAATTCTTGACTCTTGAGAAGGTCAAATTTGAACTGAGGGGAAGGATGGAGGGGTTCTACAATTCATGGGCGTTATTCATTATGCGCTTTCAAGAATTGGATAACATCGAACATTGGGGGGGGGGTGTTGGGGGGGTTGGGGGGCTCTGTCTGTGTTAATGGTGACTATGGATGTTTCCTGATTCCTTTTTGTTACTTGTTTATGTTAACATGTGGGCTGCTGTTTTGGGTTTGGTGGGAGGATGGGATTGTTGTTGATATGGGGATTGACATTGTATTTGTTACTGCTTAGTGTTTATTGTTGGTGAGTGTACATTTGGGAGAAAATGTGAAAATGGAGGAGAATAAAAATACTTATTAAAAAAATAAATATTGCTGCCCTTATTTAGCCATTTTGACAGAGCTGGGTGAATCTGATTAGGAATTAGGTTTATCTCCAGAAGGAGATGATTGCCTGCTGAAGTGGGGCATAACGACTCTGGAGTTGCCAGCCGTGTGGAAAATAAAATGCCAAAGAAAACCAGCTGATCTACTTGGCAGGGTAAATTAGCCAGCGTCCCTTCAACATCTGAGGTGCTAAGCTCTGGAATTCCCCCTCTAAGCCTCTCTGCCTTTCCGCCTCGCTCTCTTCCTTTAAGTTGCTCTATAAACCATAAGACATTGGCTATGCTTTAGCTCAGTTGGCCTGTTATTTCCTTGTGTACCTTCGTGTCAAATATTACTTGTGAATGCTTGCGATGCTTTACTGTGTTAACAGCAGTAAATAAGTGCATATTGCCATTGTAATTTAAGGAACTGTTGTGGAGTTTCGCTAAATTCAGTTTTTCAGCGGGAAAGGGTTAGACGTAAAGTTACACAACCATTGCTCAATAGGTTGGGAGGAGTCATTGATGAGATGGACTGTTTTGTGGCCCATGGAAGGAATAGATTTGATGGGTTAATCGGGCCTTATTTTTCATTAAACACCCCCAGCTAAATGGAAGTAGACTGTGGGGTTCTTGGGAAGAATCGGCAAAATTCAGTCAGAAGCATTCAGAATCAGAGTTGAACATGATGTTAAAATATGGATTCCTTTGTTCTCCTTCTAGATTCCCTCTGCTAATATATAGGTATGGTAGCCTTAAGTGGTCAAAATGCACAATACAATTTTCAATATACGACACCTTCACCTTCTTAGGCATAATGACTGTCAAAGATTTATTCATTGGAACACAAGAACCAGGAGTGGGCAGTTCAGCCCCTCGAGCCTGCACCACCATTCAATACGATCATGGCTAATCTCCGCTAGGCCTCAACTCCACTTTCCTGTCTGTTCTCCATAACCCTTGTGATGAACGGTTACTGTAACACTGTACCCTTGTCATCATGTAAGGTGATGTCCCCTTTAAGACCGGGCTTGGAACCCTGGGAACTCCGCCTCTGGCTCCGCCCATCTGTGAGCCGTATATAAGGGGCCGCCTTGTGGGCAGTGCAGCAGTTAGCACACGTCTCGGCTCTTGCCTAGTTCTTAGCTTATTAAAGCCTTCTTTACTGTTTACACTCTAAACGTCGTTATTGAGGGTGCCACTACTTCAATCCATTACTCAATAAAAATCTGTCCATCTCCTCCTTAAATTTACTCAATGTCCCAGCATCCACTGCACTCTGGGATAGTGAATTCCACAGATTCACGACCCTTTGAGAGAAGTAATTTCTCCTTATCTCTGTTTTAAATCTGTAACCCCTTATCCTATAACTATGACCTCTCATTCTAGATTATCCCACATAAGGAAGCATCCGCTCTACTTTGTCAATACCTTTTATCACCTTATATACCTCAATTAGATCTCCTCGCATTTTTCTAAACACGAGAGTTCCAAAACAATAAATGTAAACGTAACTTGAACATTCAACTTCACTAGTAACATTTTTAACATTTTATCCTAAATCTTGTATTAATTTATCAATGACCTCAGTCATGTACAATGTGATAAAAGATGTGTTTTGCATCTGAGAAACGTTCACTTCATAACACAGTCATTTAAATATAGTGGATATCTTCTCTCAATGGTAGGATATCATCTGGAATCAAGTACAGTGCCTTTTAACTCACTCTTCATTTGAGATGTCAATGTCTAAATCGGATTCGATACTTACAGATAGTGTTTTCAGAGCTTTGAAGAATGGTGTGATGATTTGCAAGCCGCAAAACTGTTGGCCCCAACAAATGGCATGATGTATAGGGGGCAGTTTGCTTTCCAACACAACCATCACATTTCAGAGGCACTTTATCTCCGGGCATTAACATTTCATGTTTCGCTCTGCACTTATTTCAATAGAATCCCTATAGTGCAGAAGGAGGCCATGTGGCCCATCAGGTCTGCACTGACCCTCTGAAAGAGCACCCTATCTAGACTCACTCTCCCGCCCTTTCCCGTAACCCTGTAACCCCACCTAACCTTTTGGACACAAAAGGGCAATTTAGCATGGCCAATCCACCTAACCCGTCCATCTTTGAATTGTGGGAGGAAACCGGAGCACCCGGAGGAAATTCACGCAGACACGGGGTGAAAGTGCGAACGTCACACAGTCACCCAAGACTGTAATTGAACCAATGTCCCTGAAGCTGTGAGGCAGCAGTGCTAACCACTGTTCTTCCATGCCGCCCCATTTTCTTTCTATTCTCGATCGCATTCACGTACATGTTGATCATTAGCTCTCGCGGTTTCCTAGTAGCTTAGTGAGGAGTCACTCTGTAATTATGGGGAAAATGATACAATTCGTGCTTCCATGACTTGTGCTGTAGTTGTCCGTATCAGAATTTTCAAAGTACGCGTAAGTCGTTTGACTTGCCCATTTGCTCTTACCCAACAGGCTGTGATTTTTCAACAAGTGAAGCTTAGGTATTTCATGAATTTACTGAGCTCATCGTCATTGAATTCCTGCCATTTACCACTTCTCACCTTTTGAGGGATTCCAAATAAAGCAAAAATCTGGTCGAGTTTGGGATGGCTGATTTCATTGATGTAACTATTTCTGTGACTGGAAATCTGCTGCAGTTATCACAGACAACAGAGAGATGTTTGCCAATGTGCAAATCTGTGAAATCAACATTAACCTTAATTCATGGTTCTACAGGCAATTAAGGCATCTTGAAAGAACCACGAAGATTTAACATTGTGGTTGCTTGGCATGGCAAAAACTGATTGATCTTGTGCTCGACCAGACAGACAATTCATGAGAACCAATCTTTTCCCTCAGGAGTTGGTCTGCTTTGAAAATTCCTTGGTGACCTTCCTGTGCTACGTCGACAGCACATTCCCTCAATTGTTGTCGAATAACAGTACAGTTGCTGTGTAACACAATATCAAATGTGGTTGTAATGGTGAGCTCATTTCAAACATTTTGAAGACCTTCTAGTTTTGTGCTGAATTTCAGTTATAGACCCTCAATCAAATCTGTCCAGCTTCGTAATTCCATTGCTATCATACAGAGTTAATGCCTCATGTTGCTTTGTTGCCACTTCGATGTCAGCTGATTTTCGAGACTTGGGCAGCACATTTGGGCACACGCAGTTGAAATGTTGTTTGGCAACCCTTTCTTTATGTCTTGTAATAAAGTCGCCATAGTCCCAGATGACCATAGGCTGCTTTCCCCTTTGAGGGGGAGAGCTGATTGATGGTGATTCACCACACCTCACGCAAGGAGCATTGTGAGAAGTCGGAGGCTTCATGAATAACCTCAGCCAGTATGGGAACATGCACTGTTGGCCTTGCAGTGCATCATGAATCAGCAGTCCAGCCAACTGAGCTACACCAGCCTGCTGTTTTATAGTACTGACTGTCTGCAACTGATGTCGCAGAAGATAATTTGATGTGTTGAGTTTGCCTGGCTGATAACTCAACTGGAACTCGTACTCTTGTAGTTTGAGGTTCTAACACTCTCATCGAGTAGGTGATTTGTTGAACAAGCTAACTAGTGGCCTTTGATCAGTTCTTGCTTCACACTCACGTCTATACAAGTGGAGATAAACGAGTAAGAGAATTCTGAGTGGGAAAACCGTAAGATACGTTCTGTAAGCTCGATTTGACGGTGGCCTGCATTGAGGTCTAGTTCAGTGAAGTGTTCAGCACCAGTCATTTTCTCTATGATGGCATTGCTTGTCTTTCTCTTTGTTTGGAATGTTTTGATGGCCGCATGTGAATTCAAATTCTAATGTTCTCGTGTTTGGGTTTATTAATGGCTTGTACGCGTGAGACTCAAGGAATAGGCTCATCCCTAACTTTTTCAATAATGTCAAGGCCATGTAGATGCTGAGGTTCCTTCTCAGCCTGCTTCCAGACATGAAATTATATTTGTCAGCGTTGATACGTGACTAGGGGTACATTAGGGTGTTCATACCGCTTTCACGAACCCCTTTCAGATTGCCTTTACCAGTAGAGTGGTCAGCATACAATTTGAGAGTACTGTTAGTATGAGTGGGAATCACATAAGTGACTGCAATCATGTGCAGATCTGTTGCTGTGCAGAAACTGCTGTGCTTTCCAGGTCTATAGACTGCCATATTCCAGGAAGGGCAAGAAAAGGAAATGGCTTCCTCACACCACATATGAATCCGGAGGCTATTCTCCCCACAATTTAATGAAAAACTGTTTTGCATTCTAAAAGAAGCTAGTTACAAGTAGCAGCAGCTTCACAGAAATACATTGACCTAATTATTCCTCCATCATATATCATCCTTGCGAAAACCGAATCTGAAATTGGGACCTAAACAAATGCAAAGATTTGAAAGGGGTGGCACAGTAGCACAATGGTTGGCACTGCTGCCTCACAGTGCCAAGGACCCGCGTTCAATTCCAGCCTTGGGTGACTGTGTGGAGTTTGCATTTTCTCCCCACATCTGCATGTGTTTCCTCCGGGTGCTCCAGTTTCCTCCCACAGCGCAAAGATGTGCAGGTTAGGTGGATTGGCCATGCTAAGTTGTCCCTTAGTGTCCAGGCCAGGTTAAAGGGTTATAGGAATAGAGCAGAGAAGTGGGCCTGGGTGGAGTCTTCTTTCAGAGGGTCGGTGCAAACACGATGGGCTGAATGGCCTCCTGACTAGGGATTCTATAAAAATCTTTCTTTGTTCGAATAATGCACATCGTATATGATGTAGTAATAATAATAATAATCGCTTAATGTCACAAATAGGCTTCAATGAAGTTACTGTGAAAAGCCCCTAGTTGCTACATTCCGGCGCCTGTTTGGGGAGGCCGGTACAGGAATTGAACCCGCGCTGCTGGCCTTGTTCTGCATTACAAGCCAGCTGTTTAGCCCACTGTGCTAAACCAACCCCTAATAGGAGCTTTGAAAAGTTGGAAAGCATAGGACGCAGTTGTTAAGCGCACACTAGTAGCTGAGGGGTGAAGAATGAGATGACCAGAGATATAAGTTTAAACATGAAAGGTGTGGAACAGAGGAATGTCAAAACGTCTTTGCGCTGGGAGTTGTGAGGCTTGAAAATTTACTCGCAGAGCTAGTGGTTGAGGCAGAAAACATATCAACGTTCTGTGATAGATTGGCGAGCTGAATAAGAAACATGGGAACAGAGTAGGCCATTCAACCCCTCAAGCCTGTCCCGCCATTTAATGAGATCTTGGCTGACCTGTGACCTAACTCCATATAGCTGCCTTTTGCCCATATCTCTTAATATCTTTACTCAACAAAAGTCTCCCTATCTCAGATTTAAAATTAACAACTGCTCTAGCTTCAACTGCTGTTTGTGGGTGAGAGTTCCAAACCTCTACTGGCCTTTGAGTGAAGATGTGCTTTCTAACATCTCGCCTGAACAGTCTGGCACTAATATTTAGACTATGCCCCCTGGTTTTGGATTCTCCAACCAGTGGAAATAGTTTATCTTTATCTAACCTGTCTTTCCCTGCTAATATAGAACATAGAACATAGAACGATACAGCGCAGTACAGGCCCTTCGGCCCACGATGTTGCACCGACATGGGAAGTCAAAAAACAAAAGCCATCTAACCTACACTATGCCATTATCATCCATA